>NC_136058.1:59405933-60125933 GCF_964261635.1 Lissotriton helveticus
AATTGTGTCTGGGCGTCGGAGGGTCGTTGATTGTGGTCTCTCACGATAGGTGTGTAGAATCCGTGATATGTTTATGGAAGCATGGGGGCTGGTGTCGTCGGTCGTATCTGGGATTGTGTGGCTGTAGGTGACTCCTGAGGGCGTGTCGCCTGTGTGAAGGTGTATAGTAGTTGGGCCCACTCCAGGGATATGGGATGTTTGCGGTGTCCCCGTACCTCCTCCTCCCGGAGTATCTCTTCCTCCGCCTTACCCCATTTATGTACCGCGCCGACCCATGCTGCCTCTGGTGGTCCCGCCGGGGTCCTCCAGTGCATGGCGATACCGCGTTTCGCCAGGAGGATTGCTAGTGATAGGAATCGGTATTGCGTTTTCTCAGTTTTCCATTTGCGGAAAATTCCGAGTGCGCATGCCTCCCATGTGTTCATGGTGGCAATGGTCGTGACCTCTTCTAGGGTTCGATGGATCGTGTCCCAGTACCGGCGGAGAGTGGGGCAATCCCAGAACATGTGCCTGAAGTCTGCCCCCGGGGTTCGACATCGGGGACATTCGAAGTGAGTGTCCGGGAAGAATCGTTGGAGGCGGCTCGGTGTGAGATAGGCCCTGTGGAGGACGTTGAATTGTATGTTGCGGAACCTTGCGTTCCTGGAGACTTTTTTGGGAAATTCCAGGGCTGACCTCCATTCCCCGTCATGGACCACTCTGCCGAAGTCTGTCTCCCACTTCTGGCGTAGAGACTGGAGGGATGGGAGGATTAACGAGCGCACCGCCCTGTAGAGCCATGTTACTAAGTGTCTCCCCACCCCCATGTGCAGGATTGTGTGAATCACTGGATGCGTCGCGGGCTCGCCGGCCTCTGGGTTCCAATGCGTACCGCTGCTATCTAATAATTGCCTATGGAGCAAAAACTGTCCCGGGGGTAGGTCGTATCGGTCCATCATCTGCTCAAACGTCTGCAACTGTCCGTCTTCTAACAGAGATCCGACCTCCGTGATCGCCAGCTCTGTCCAGACCCGAAGCGTGCCCGGGGAATAATACAATTCCCTGCGAGGGAAACCCACCAACGGCAACAAAGGCGAATACGGTGGCTGTGTTTTGGACATGCGGTGTATTTGCATCATGCATGTTCGGGCAACGGACGCCTGCAGGGGCCGAGTCCGCAGGGGTTTAGTGCCGGGCAACAAAAGTCTGACGATTACGGCCTGCGAGAGAGGACCAGTAGCTGTGATGGTTTCTCCTGTGTGGCGTCCCGCCGTCCAGTAGGACAGCCACTGGAGCTGGGCCGCTAGAAAGTATGCCTCAAAGGCCGGCGCACCCAGTCCCCCCTCCGTGGTAGGCAGGTAGAGTGTGGAGAGCGCCACCCTTTTTCGACCTCCACCCCATATCAGGTCTATCAGAAGAGTGTTCAGTTCTCCGAAGAATGATCGAGGTGGGATCACTGGGAGATTCGCGAAGCTATACAGTAGGCGGGGGACCATAATCATTTTTGCCAGTGCCACTCGGCCTATGGGCGCCAGTGGGAGTGTCTTCCAGAAGTTGACCGCCGATCGAAGACCAGCTAGCGTCCTACGATGATTCCCTGTGTATAGGTCCTCCGGGGTGTGGTACAACCGTACTCCCAGGTATCGGGGGGCGTCAGCATTCCAGGCGAGTGATTGGGTACCCATTCGAATTTCGAAGGGGGCCGTATGGGGGCTCAACGGGTATATGGATGATTTCCCCCAGTTGACCCTTAGGCCCGACACTGTCGCAAACTCCTCTAGCGTTCTCCAGATACACGTCAGGTCGCTCGTGGCATCCCTAACATAGATCAGGAGGTCATCTGCGTACAGAGATACGCAGTGCCACAAGTGCGCTAGGGGGATACCCCAGTCTGCACCCTCTCGCCTTAGGCGTATCGCCAGAGGTTCAACCGCCAAAGCAAACAAGAGGGGTGACAACGGGCATCCTTGTCTAGTTCCTCTGTCTACGGTGAATTCCGGGGAGATATAGGTGCCGATCCGGACCCTGGACTTGAGTTGTGTGTATAGGAGCTTGGTGTAAGCGATTAGGCGGGAGCCAAAGTTGTTCTTGGTGATGACTTCGAACAAATATGGCCATAGGAGGGTGTCGAATGCTTTCTCTAGGTCTAGTATGAGGCAAGCTGCATTCGGGAACTGGGCTTGAGTTATGTCTTGGACGTGGAAGAACCTACGGAGATTTTGGGATGTGCTGCGGTTTGGTACGAATCCGTTTTGGTCGGGGTGGACCAGTTGGGGTACAACCTGGGCATACCTCGTCGCTAACAGTTTCCCTAGGATTTTACAGTCCGAGTTAAGTAATGTGATCGGTCTGTAGGATGATGGGAGTTGGGGGTCCCTGTGTGGTTTTAGGAACGACACTATTAATGATTCTCTGAGGGAGCGTGGGAGGATTCCCGCTGTGAGTGCATCTTCGAACATAGTCGTTAGACGTGGGGCAAGGTGAGCTAAGAAAGTCTGGTAATACTCGAGGGGGAAGCCGTCCATGCCTGGGGCCTTGTTTCTGGCAAGCGTCCCTATCGCTGCCTTAATCTCGGTCTGTGTTAATTTCCTGTCTAGATCCTTCCGGAGCGCTGGCGAGACTTGGGGGATTGGCAACGGGAGTAGGAAGTTGGACGCCACGAGGGTGTCGCCTTGGCTGGAAGTCTGGTATATGTGCGAGTAGTATGTGTAGAAAACCTGCATGATCGCTACCTGGGAAGTTTGGAGGTGACCGGCCTGGTCTGTAATTTCCGTGATAGGTTTCAAGTCAGGGTCCTGTCGAGCTAACCATGCTAAGAGTGTGCCACCCCTGTTGCCCTCCCGGTGTACCTTACTGGCGTATTTTCTGAAGTTGTATTTACGCATGTCCCTCAGTGTCTCAGCGTATTTTGTCTTAGCCTCTGCTATTTGTAGCTGGGTCACCTCGCCGCGGTCATCCGCTTGCAGTATTGTTGCTAGCTCCTGTTCTGTGGTGTGTAATGCGCGTTCTAGTACCTTTCGCACTCCTAGCACTTGCTGAATGCAGTGTCCCCTCGCCACCACTTTGTGTGCATCCCACTCCACGAGACTAGAGGACGCCGAGCCCGCATTGAGTCTGAAGTGTTCCTGCAGGTGTTCCCCGTGATCATGTGTGAATGCCTGGTCTGTGAGGCACTCCCGAGGGAGCTTCCAGGTCGGTACTGGGGGGTGGGGCGGTTTCCATCGGAGGGTCAGGGCATGGGCGTCATGATCTGATAGCACTCTGCCTAGGTAGTCTGTGTGTCTAGCTTTGGCGTGTAGAGCAGGTGAGCAGAGAAATCGATCAAGCCTCACTCGAAGGTCGTGTGGAATGGAGTGAAACGAGTATAGTTTCGTCGTGGGGTTCAGTGCTCTCCACGTGTCCGTCAGTTTCCAGTGTCGAACCCACTCGTTGAAGAGTTCCGTCTGTCTGTATATTGGTGACCGTGGTGGTGGGGGGCGGGACCGGTCGAGGGTCGTGTCTAAGACACTGTTATAATCCCCTCCCAGTAGCCAAGGGGTGTGGGTGTGGTGTGCCAGTGTGTTCGTGAGGCGAGACCAAAAGGCGTTCTGTTCCACATTGGGGGCATAGATACTGCCTATCAGGATAGACTGTCCATCCAGTTGCCCTTCCAGTAGTACATAGCGTCCCTCCTTATCTACCACCCTGGATTGTTCACGGAAGGGGACTCCCGGTCTGACCCAAATTAGTGTGCCCCTGGCAAATGCGGAGTACCCCGTGGCACAGATCATACCCCTCCACTTCCTCTGTAACTTGCTGACTTCAGTCGTCGTTAAGTGAGTCTCTTGTAAGAGTGCTATATGCGCCTGCTGTCTCTTTAGATAGGCATAGACTGCATACTGTTTGCTTGCCGTGTGCAGCCCCCTGACATTTAGTGTGATAAAGGTAAAGTCCGTGTTAGGGGGTTTTGTCATGTGAGGATGTCAATCGTGTTGGCCGGTGCACCCGTCGCCCCTCGGCAATACCCAGAGCCACTCTCGCTCGCATGACCTCCCTCTATATATAGTTCCACCGTGACCAGATTACCATCTCCCGTGTAGGTATCAGAGTTGAAAGGGAAGGGACGTAACACGGAAACAACATATGGGAAACAGTCCCAACTGAAGGGGCCCATTACAAGGCATGATGAGCCCAAACTGTGCATCTCGTTCTGTCTCTAGTTCGTTTGGTATGAGGGGGTGGTGTAGCGGTGGAGCCACGATCTCGGGTCAAGGCCACCCGCCGCATTGTGTCTCTGCGTGTGTGTATGCTACCACCCATACCTTAGGCGTGTCTTCCCGGCGTCTCTCGTCGGCTGGTTGCTCCGTCATCTCAGTCTTACCGCTGGATGTGTCAGTCGCCATCAGATGAGTGTATCCGCCGTCTGCGGGGTCACCAGTGGCGGGGAGGCGGAACCATCTCTGGAGGTGCGGACGTCACTCTTACCCTCATCCTCGGATGTAAAGATGTGGGGGCCTCGATCCGTCTCTTGTTCGGCGTCCAGTTGCCTGATCTCCGCCGCTGCCTGAATGGCTTTCCGTCGGTCTGCTATGATTTGTTCCAAGTCTGGGACGCGTTTGACATTGGGCGACGGCGGTCGATTCAACTGCGTGAGAGTGACCTTTCTGGCCCGGAGTCGCCGCCGTTTGTTGGACTCAGAACTCAACGGTGTATCCTCGCGGTCTGATCGAGGCTGACTGCGATGATCCAACCAGTGTCTTGCCTCCGCGGGGTCCGTGAAGAAGTGTGTTGTATCTTCATAGATGATCTTGAGGCGGGCCGGGAACAGGAGGGCATATTGTATCTTATGTTGGCGCAGGGTTTGCTTTACTGCCAGGAATGTAGCGCGTTGGCGTTGTACTGCCTGAGAATAGTCCGGGAACACCATCACGTTTTTGTCTTCCACTCTGAGGACTTTAGCTTGCCTGGCCGCCCGTAGAATCGCGTCCCTGTCCTGATAATGCAGAAGCTTCAGAAGGAATGGTCTGGGCGGGAGGCCAGCCCGAGGTCGTCCAGTCGGGACCCTGTGTGCCCTTTCTACTGAGAAGAACGGCGTTAGGTCTTGGGTCCGGGTGAACGTTTTTATCCAGGTCTCTATATATCGGATAGGGTCTTCTTTCTCCACTCCCTCCGGCAGGTTGATCAGACGTATATTGCTCCGGCGGGAGCGTCCCTCTAAGTCGTCCGTCTTGCGTTCCAGGAAATTGACCTTCTCTTGTAGGTCCTTGATGGCTTTTTGATTGAGCTGGACCTGTGGTTTCAGTTCATGGAGCGTGTGACTCTCTTGCTTCACCTTATCTGCCAGCTTCCTATGGTCGTCGCGTAGTAGGGTGATGTCCGAGGCCAGTTCCCCAAATTTAGTTTCCATGGAGACTCGTGAGTGCTCGATGGCCGCCAGGACTTTGTCTAGCTTCGCGGACATGTCCGATCCCTGTGAAGGACCTCCGGCCTTCGATCCGCGTGAGGGGCCCGGGGAGGGTGATCTTCCCTGAGCTGGCGCCGGCGTCACGGGCACTGTCCGCTGTGCTCGCCCCATGGGTGGCGTGGGTGACCTATTGGTCCGAACCGGCCTGCCAGGAGTGATTCAGGCCCCTGTCTGCAGCGACGCTGGGCAAACCCGGCCTCCGGGGTCTCCTCCGTCTAGTGTTGCTCTTCCAGGCTGTGCTCCTGATGCCCGGTTGCGGGGGGTCTGTGGTGTGTCCTCGATAGGGGAGGCGGGAGGTTCTCTGTGTGGACCCACCTCACTTGTGCTGCCGGGGCGGCCGGGGGCTCTCCCCCAACGTCACCCGCTACTCCTGGTCCCCCCGTCGTGTGCAGCTACAGTAGGTCCGTGTTCACCAGAGGACCTCGGATCCGACACCAGGGGCCCGAGTCGGGTATTGGAGCTCACCTCGGGGGCGCACGTGTTATTGCTCCCTGGCACCCTCCGCGTGGTTCCTGGGCGGCACTCAGTGGTGTTGGCTCCTGGGCGCCAGATTCAAGAGTCCCCACAGGTCGCGTGCGCCGTTCCGTACCTGTCCCCCGCAGAATCACCCCGGCGGCGCCATGTTGGATTGGGGACTTCTCGGGATCATCCGCGGGCGGTCTCTCCGGCGCCCAGTGCTGAGCGACCGGGTCCACACCGGTCTCCGCGTGCGTTCGCAGCGTTGATTCACCAGGGGCCGCACCCGTCCAGGCTCCCCGTGACGGTGGGATCAAGCTCGGCCCTCAGTCCGCCATGTTTCCGCTGTGGGTCCGGGGTCCACGATTCCCCTCCGGGTGCCGCTGCGCCGTGCGTGTGGCAATGCACTCCGGATGCGACAGCTGACCGACGAGGCGTGTAGGGCGCTCCGGATCCCGGCAATGGTAAGGATCGCGCCGGCCACCCGGGACCTCTCGTGTCAGTCCCTAGGCGCCGCCATTTTGGGAGAGGGTCTGCCGAGGTCGGCAGGGGCCAGTGTGGGCGCGCCTCGGACACACCGGCACTCTCCGAGGCTCCCCAGGTGGTCCCGGGAGTCTCCTACAGCAGCTGGAGGCGATAAAATTACGTGGTGGTAGCTTTCATCGTCGGCGTGGCGGGTAGCCGACCGGAGCTCTAGGGGAGCCCGTCCGCCATCTTGGCTAGCTTAGCCACGCCCCCCCAGCTTAAAGGTTATCCTCTTGTTGATGGGGAGCCAGTGTAGGTCTCTCAGGTGAGGAGTGATGTGGCTGCGGCGGGGGATGTCGAGAATCAGACGTGCCGAGGCATTCTGGATGCGTTGCAGCCGTCTCAGGAGCTTGCCCGATGCTCCTGCGTAGATTGCGTTACCATAGTCCAGCCTGCTGGTGACAAGGGCCTGTGTGACTGTTCTTTTTGTTTCAGTGGGGATCCACTTGAAGATCCTACGTAGCATTCGGAGGGTGTTGAAGCAGGAGGAGGAGACGGCATTGATCTGCTTAGTCATAGTGAGGGTGGAGTCGAGAATGACCCCTAGGTTGCGTGCGTGGTCTGTGGGTGTTGGGGCAGTTCCCAGTGTGGTCGGCCACCAGGAGTCGTCCTATAGATATACTTACAACCCCAATCACTCACCAATAAAACCATTCACACACCCACTTAAAAACCCATACAACTACTCAGCATTCATGCACACACCCACACAACCACTCGGACACCCACTCATATACCCACACAACCACTTGTGTCCCCAATCACATACCTATATAACCACTCACACACCTACTCACACACCCACTTACACATCCATACAATTATTCACACACCCATACAATTACTCACACACCAACTAATAAACCCATACAACCATTCACACACACCCCACAACCACTCACACATCCGTACAACCACCCACACACCTACAACTACTTACAAAACCACTCACACACTCATACAAACACTCACATGACCCCTCACTAACCCACACAGCTAATCAGAAACCCACTCACTCACCCATACACCACTCATACACCAACTCACACACCCATACAGACACTCAGACACCCACTGATACAGACAGTCACACAGCTACTCGGATTACATATGTTACAAATAGTACCACTCATTACTAGTTCACCTTGTTAACTACTCTAACTTTTGTAGTAGGTTAGCATATGTTTAAAACTCATAAACTCTTAGAAAACACTTACACTCACTTGATGATGTCATGAGTGATGTCATTGACCATGTCATGAGTGATGTAATATGTGAGGTCATATGCAATTCATTGCGGGGGGTGTAAGTTAGAGTTAGCTCAGGAAACTATAACTGCTGAACTTTAATGGTTTTGTACAAGTGAAATCTGAGCCTTACTATAACGTCCTGGCAAACCTTTGTTTTTTTCAGTGGCAAAAAAATATATCTATATATACACATACACATACTGGTAAACCAATGGGGTTAATGTCATGTACGCTACTCCTTTATACCACAACCCCTCCCTCACTAAAATTGAGGATTCCCTGAAGTAAATCTTCCCTATTTCCAGAACTGGCTATACGTGGTTTTCACATGGTGCGCTAAAATGACACTCAATCTAAAAATGTTGCAGATGATGTAAAAAAAAGTCACATATTAGCTAGGATGACCAGACATTGTGGTTATCCCCGGACAGTACCGGTTTTCTGTGGACTGTCCCGGTTTCCCGACACATTTCTTTATTTTGAATACATGTCCTGGTTTTTGGGAGAAAGGTCAGGTAATTGCAATTGGAAGGAGAATTGGAGGTATGCTCTCCTCACACGCGCTTCAGAAGAATGATAAAAATAAACAATGTATTCTGTTTCCGTTATGCACCACAAGAACAGTTCAGCTGCATGCTCCCAACAGAGGGGAGACAGGGTGGCGATGATAGGCTGGAGGCATAGGGTGGAGGTCCTGCCATGGATTATGTTAAGTAAATGTAGCCTTGCAACTGTATGCCCGAGTATGTGTGTGCATGTGTGTGCATGCACATACGTTTCAAAGCCTACAGGCTTAAAAAAGTATGTGCATGTACATACACACATATTTAGAAGGCTATGCGAAACCAGGACAGGCCAGATACAGAAGTAAGACTAACAGCTTTAGTTCTACTTTTACTTTCTGGTGTGTCCAGTTTTTGATTCTCAAAATCTGGTCACCTTAATATTAGTACAACACAAATGTTAAAAACTTTGAACAAATAAAAAAGTCAGGCATAAAGCAAATTGAAAGTCTGTCTTCCTCATCTGGCACAGCAAGTGATTTGTTTAGACTTCTTTATATATTACAAAATAAAATCCAATACACATAAAAAAGTCGACCATAATAGTATATTTCGTTTCATCAGAAAAAAAATCTGCGAACTCCGAAAATAAATGTTGTTTAACTCTGCTGAAGAAAGACATATCGTGTTTTTGTAAAAGGTACGTTCGCCCATGAAGGGGCACCCTGGCGCTGAATAACGTGTTTATTGCTAGTGCTACCCAACGACAATCATATTACGAATCTCAGAAAGGATGAAAAGCCGAATAGACCCGCCGGGAATTAAACCAGTGACCATCAGGTAGCACTCAGGATCCAGCAGTGGGGGCATTAGTCCACTAAGCCACAAGACAAGCAAGAATACGTGTAGGTTTCTTTTTATCTCACGATACAGTTCAACTTAAAACCTACTAGTTCAAAATGGCCGCCTTCATAAACGAAAGGATCATTTGTTTTATCTGGGGGCGGGGCCCCGACGTGTACTGTGATAGGGTAAGGAAATATTACCCGCAAGACGGCTGCCTAGAAAACGGAAATGTGATGCGGTCTAGTGCTACGGAGGCCTGTCAGGTCTGCCGGGGTTCTCGCGATACGATCGGCGGATTATGGCCGTGCCCCATCTGTTTGAGCGGAGGGCCCTCAGGGATGCTCCAGAGTCAGTCCTGACAGTCCTTTAACTGTTGTCCACTGCCTTCCGTTATCAGCGGCACCAACCCCTGTACTACCATGCACTGTGCTTGAGTCTTCCAGCCGGCCCGCCGCCAGCTTCTCCAGCAGGGGAGATATGACCGGGGAGAAAATCCGCTCCCTGCGCAGGGATCAGAAACCCAGCAAAGATGAGGACCTCTTGGAGCCCGACGAGGAGGCCACGGTTGGCTTTACCCGCAGTAGCGGCAAAGCGCGTGGCAAAATGTTCAGCAACCACAAGCTAGTCCGCTCACCTTCTGCCCCCACAGGGCGGCCGCTCAGCCCTAGTGGCGCCAGCGAGGTGGGCCTCGCCTTCCCGGTGCACGAGTGCGTGTTCAAGGGGGACATACGTCGACTCTCCTCTCTCATCAGGACCCACAGCATCGGCCAGAAGGATAATCACGGTGCGTATGAGCGACCTGTCATCGTGTACAAGACCCCTTCGTTGGGGACAGGGTGAAAGGACCTTCTGGGTGTCAGAGACTTTCGAGAACAAGGTTAGCTGGGAGATACATGAGGTTAGGTGGGAGTTCATAGAGAGCGGAGGAGGGGGGGGGGGGGGCGCGAGTCACCCGTTAGTACTAATTTGAATGTATCACACGTAGGAGGTACTTGTTTGATGATCCGTATGCACGCAGAAGAAAGAGGCATTGCTGGCGTAGATCAAATGCCCAAAATAAGCTCCAAGTTCAAAAACCTTACCATCACGAAATATTTCAAGCCTTGCCAAAGAAAATATACTTTACGCTAAACGGACCGTTATCCCCACATCAACTCAAAAAGTATTGTTAATCCAGAAAATAGATAAATGTAGAACTTACTCGACTTACGGTGTGGGAGACTTGACACGTCATGTATCAAGGAAGAGAGAGAGCACTAGGTAGCTAGTCCGTATCCCCAGGGATTTATATGTAATCAAAAAGGACTAGCCTATTGTGAACATTTACAGGACTCAGAACTGTATGATTAGGGGTGAACCATTAGGTTTTTTCATGAAGCCCGCACCCACCAACCTGGTTGGTGGCATGCTTCATCATCGGGCCCACCCAGTGACATCGAATGTGTCCCAAGTTTGCTTCGAAGCCTGATTACAGCGGAGCAGGTATGTAACTGAGTGTGGTGAGGTGAAAAGTGAAGATTAAAATGCTATACAGTGGTCCCAGTAGACCACACTTGGATGTAGGAGGTCTTAACTTGTACTCCCGTTTCATCCACCAGCCCTGTTTTAAACGCTAACAGAGGCCCCGTTATTAAAATATAATTGCTGTAATCAGGAGTCGAAGCACACCTGGGACACATTCGATGTCACTAGTTGGGCCCGATGATGAAGCATGCCACCAACCAGGTTGGTGGGTGAGTGCTTCATGAAAAAACCCAATGGTTCACCCCTAATCATACAGTTCTGAGTCCTAGATTTGACACGTGACACTAGCTTTATTTATTCTTTCATCTTCTTCCCTGGACATCTTGCAGTCGGTGCCTGAGAAGGTGTGCGCTATTATTTGGCACTCTAGGAGACTTAGTAATGCGATCTCCATGTGGGGCCTGTATTGGCTGACTAGATATCTCCTTGTGGCAGGAATGCAACCTTATTAATCATGTTTTTTGTTTGCTTATAATTTATTAGCTGTGTTATTTCAATTGACTTATCGGAATGCAAATGGAATATAGCTCCAAGAATTTACAATGTCGTTCGGAAAGGCTCAGAATGGGATTCGGTTTGCAGGATCCGATTCGGAACCCTTGTTTCCGAATGAATTGTACACATTTCCCAACAATCGATTATGATACCCAGACGCCGTTCGAGCAGTTTGAATCTGTTTCGAAAGGCATTTGGACAGCCAGAGTCTTATAGAGCCGATTCGTACAGCTCTATGGACACGGTTTCCGGACGAGCGATTACGATGATCGATTCAGACAGCCGTTCCGATTCGGTCTGCCCGACATGAAACAGCGGTCTGAATCTGTCTTTGGGGGCCCGTTAAGGGCCTCCATTCACCTGGAGGCATATGAATGGGGCCCATGGGGCTAACCAAGGAACCCCCTTCCCAACCATGCACAATGTGGCAGCCACAGGGTGCAAGGTTTTCCCCAACCACCCCTTTTTAGTTCTCGCTGAAGCAATGCGTAAGCATTGTTTTCGGCAAGATTATAGTAAGCTGATTTCAAAACTCTACCACCTGCAGATCGCGTACAGTTCATGTGAGAGCCAGGCGCGTGCACAGCAATTCGCTCCCCCTACCCATCGCACAAAGCAAGACAAGAACATCAAAGCCATTTGCCAGCAGCCACTTCACGCGCTCCGCAGGTCATAAACAGGACCATCTGCTTGTGAATCGGAATGCTGGCATGATTACCCAGCCCCCCTCCCAGCGCTGCCTTGAAGGCTTTCCCCACATGCAGGAGACAAGGAGAACACGTTTTCTTACGACTTAAACCAGACCAGACATTTACAAACTTTACATTCACTTAATGCACCTCTTTAAGGTAATTGACTAATTTAGCCAAATAGATCATTGCCCATCCATATTCATCTTCTAGTTATTGATGACACTTTTTGTACAGCTGTTAATTATGGACTTATGACAAAAATGTCCAACTTGCCATCACTGGTTTTGCCTGATCTTGGTATTAGTTTTACCCTGCAGGCTATTCCTTCTTGTCGTTCTCGTGCTTCTTTAGCTTTGTGTTCTCTTCACTATTCCCTCACACCCCTCTCACCCTCACCCCCTCACCCTCACAACCCTCACACCCCCTCACCCACACACTCCCTCTCATTCACCCTCACAACCCTCACACCCCCTCACCCACACACTCCCTCTCATTCACCCTATCACCCACCCTCTCACCCTCACACACCATTTCCCCCTCACACACACTTTCACCCACCTTCACACACCCTCACCCCCACACATCCTCAGACCCCCATAACCACTCACACACCCCCTTACCCTAACACCCCTTTACCCTCACATCCCCACACACCCTCACCCACGTGTGTGAGGGTGAGTGAGGACTCACCCTGACTCGCCCTGACTTGCCCTCTCACCCTTACACACCCTCTCACCCTTACACACCCTCTCACCCTTACACACCCTCTCACCCTTACACACCCTTTCACACCCACTCACCCTTTCACACCCACTCACCCTCACCCCCACACCCCCTCACCTCACGCCTCGCACTGCTGCACGCCTCGCACTGCTGCACACCTCGCACTGCTGCACGCCGCACACTGCTGCGTGCCTCACACGCTGCTGCACGCCACACAACACCATCACCTCACTCTGGGGACACCACCACCTCACTCTGGGGACACCACCACCTCACTCTGGGGACACCACCACCTCACTCTGGGGACACCACCACATCATCAGCACTGTCCTTGCTTGCTACCAACAAGTATTCCCATAGCCAGTAGGACTCGCATTAGGAAAGTGTAAGCTATTGGCTTTGTGAATAACAAAGCTATTCATTTTCAAAGCCAACACATATTTAAAAAAATTGTCATTTACAATACCAATAGATCACACTTTCCTAATGCGAGACCTATTGCATTGCAAATGCTTGTTTCAATGGGAGCCTGTGTTCTTGTTCGGAACACAGATTCCCATTGAGGTCAATGCGAGTCTGACCAAACGATGTTGAGAAGCATCGTAATCGGTCGTCTGGACTTGAAGGACCCAATTAGTTAGAAAATGAGTCAGTGACAGATTCGTTAAGAAGAGTTTCCTAACAACATCGTAATCGACCCCTTAGTGTATTGACGTCAAACACACATAATGTCCCTGACAGTTAAAACCGAAAGCAACATGGCCTGTCCATATCATTTTTTCTTTTCCATATACAATTAATATATTGAGCCTGAGTAGTCACTAAAACACATACATACCTGATATGGGCCTAGTTATCCCCTTGTAATTTAAGATATGCAGGGTATTAGGATAACATTTTAATGTGGCACCAGACTAAGTATGGTTTCTATTGGATCATGGCTCTAAAGAGACATTAGAGTGAGCAGATTATTTTGGGAACCTGATAGCATATAGGTTAATTGTGAAACATGCCAGGAAGATGAGCCAGTGAATGATGGGACATCATTTTCTCCATTTTACGCACACAAGGGTATATTTGAGTTAAAATGACATCGCAATCTGGTGAGCCCCCAAAACGCAACCTGAAGTTTTGTGTATATGGTCTTATTAGGTGCGTGTGGGTTCCTGAGCTCACTAAGCCACTGGAGTCAAGCTATCCTGGCTGAAGACGGCTGATAGCCAGAAACCGGTCCTAGGATGCTTGATTCCGGTCCAGGGAAGACAAGGCTTGGCCGTTCGGTCTCGACTGTTCCCATGAGGCACAGGGTCAAGACTGATTTGCATATGGCCATGTCTGAACTGAGGTGGCTTGGTGAGAAAAATAAGGCTGGATTAAACCCAGATCTATGACTGGGGGTGAATGTTTTGCCATTGTGCAACATTCCGTCCATCATCTTGTGTGTTTTACAGTCTAACAACAAGACACTATCTACGGACCTTAAGATCGTCTCCCTTAACGTTAAAGGTCCTAACCACCCTATCAAAAGGAAAAAAGTACTAGATTACTTAGCCAAGACCAAGGGTGACATCATCCTGCTGCAAGAAACCAAACTATCTACAACTGAAGCGGGCAAGCTTAGAGCCAGATGGATAGGGCAGGTAGCCTGCTCGCCAGCCGTGGGTAAGAAGAGAGGGGTCATTACCCTGATCAATAGCAAATCAAACATAACCATCGAGAATGTGCAGTAGGACGACGATGGCAGACTACCAATCACGCACCTGAAAAGAGGAGAAGACACATTACTAGTGACAAACATCTATGCACCAAATACCGCCGACACATTATTCTGGGAGGGGATAGCTAAGAAATTAGAGACCACTAGCTCACACAGCATGACGGTTGTAGCGGGCGACTTCAACATGGTGCTGGACCAAACCCTTGACAGGAAATCGAAAACCCTAGCACGTACCCCAACGTCCCACAAGGTGCTAACGTACTTATGCAACAGATTTAATCTAGTGGACCCATGGCGACTACAGCACCCCGATACCAGAGACTACACTTTCTATTTGAACCCACACAACTCATACAGCAGAATAGACTACATTCTCAGCTCAGGAACCCACACACACCTAATAGAACACACAGAGATCACAGACAGAACAATATCGGACCATGCCTGCCTTAGCCTACACCTCACAGGGAGACACAACGACCACACAACACGCAGATGGCGACTCAACACCACTACCATCGCCAAACAAGAAGATAAGAGCAGAGTCCAGAAAGCCATCAATGACTACATCAAGGACAATGACACTCTAGACGTAGACCCTAAAACCCTGTGGGAAGCCCTCCAAACAACCATAAGAGGTGTGCTAATAGAAATCAAAGCCAGAAGGGACAGAGAGGTGAAAACTAAGCTAGCACAGCTGGAAAAAGAAATCAAGCTACTAGAAACAAGACCCATCGGTGACATCACAAACCAACACATACTAACAGAACTCACTAAGAGTAAATACGAATTTAATAGAATCCTCAGCGAACGGGCGGGACTATGGATAAAAAAATATAAACAAATCAACCTGTGCGAAGCTAACAAGGTAGGAAAAACACTAGCCTCATACCTCAAGTATAAGCAAAGGCAAGACTACATCACAGCAATTACAGACCCCTCCAGTAAAACACACACCCGGCACAGGGACATCCTAAACACCTTCTTGGAATTCTATAAAGAGCTCTACAACAAAGACGACAACCTAGACACAGGGGGGACCAAGAGCTACCTTGAGAACTTAAACCTACCAAAGATATCGACAGAAGAAGCGCTAGCGCTAGGCCTAGACATCAAAACACTCAAAGTCAAGATAGCCATTAGCCCAAAAAGACAACAAAGCACAAAAAGACAACAAAGCACCAGGTCCCGACGGATGAACAGCCACATTCTACAAATCCTTCCAAGACCAGCTAACACCAGTATTAACGAAAGTTTTCAACCATTTCGGGAGGGAGGGGGAAGTAACGGAGTCAATGTCACAGGCCAACATCATAGTCATCCCCATGGAGGGTAAAGACCCACAATGGCCGAAAAACTACTGCCCAATATCACTCATAAACCTAGACTGCAAAATATACGCGAAAATCTTAGCAACGAGACTCAATAGATTGCTCCCACAACTAATAGGGAAAACACAGGTAGGATACATGACAACCTGAATGTCAAGCGACAACACTAGGCTGCTCTGTCAAGTCATCGAGCACTGCTCGAATTCATACAACACGGCTGTAGCAGTTACGCTTGATGCAGAGAAGGCCTTCGACAGAGTCTCTTGGCACTTTCTAGAGGAGTGCATGCAGGCATATAACCTGGGAGAAGAATTCACAAAGAAAGTCATGGCCCTCTACAAAAGCCCCAAGGCACAGATTGCCATCAACGGAACGACCTCGCCCACTTTCAACCTCCAAAGAGGGACCAGGCAAGGCTGCCTCCTATCCCCACTATTGTTCTTACTGGCACTAGAACCACTGATCAAGGACATCCTAGCAAACAAGAACATAGCAGGCATAACCATAAAACAACACCACAGCTAAACTAGCCGCCTACGCGGATGACCTACTAATCAAAACAAAAGATCCTGTCAAATCCATACCAGCCCTTGTGTACACATTTGACGCTTACGCATCTCACTCTGGCTACAAGCTAAACGGAGATAAATCTGAATGTGTGCCACTGAATATACACACAACCAAGGAGGTACTGGGTAACTCAGGGCTAGCCTGGCAAACGAGATCTGTCAAATATCTAGGAATCAACTTTAGGAGAAACCTAAGAATAACCCTCGAACAAAACGAGAAAAACACCCTAGACAAGATAAAAGAGCTACTGGAAAACTAGTCACCCAAGTTTATCACATGGTGGGGCAGAATTGACACAGTTAAAATGATGATCACCCCAATAGTTAACTACTTAGTTAGCATGCTCCCACTATCACTTACGGACGACTTCCATAAGAAAATAGACCAAATACTTAAAAAATTCATCTTGAGAGACAAAAAACCAAGAATAGACCTCCAGAAACTGAGATTGAGGAAGGAACTAGGTGGCCTCAACATTGCAGACCTGAGAACCTTCCAGTACGCCTTTATGGCCAGAGAGGGAATACACTGGATTCTATAAAATCAACAATACACCCCCACCTGGCTACTACTAGAGAGAGCAATCCTTGACAACATTAACCCACTAGCCTTCCTCACAACCAACCAACAAACAGACACTAAAAGGGAACCCGATATTCAAGTTAACGAAACAAGCACTTCTCAAAGTAGACCAAAAGTTAGAAACAAGCATCAAAAACTCACTGTGGGTTGCACTCTGGGTAAACCCCAAAATCAAATATAGAGGCAGACCCTTAGATATAAAAACATGGAAACAATTAGGCCTCTTGCACCCGGCTCAGCTAAAAGAGAAAGGTATGCCCCTTACGTTCAACAACATGAAAGAAAAACACGCCCTCCCAGACGTAGAGCTATACAATTTTTTTGGCTATCATATCAGCCATCACAAAAGCGAGACTAAGCAAGCCGACTCCCTCAATCATCCAATACATGGAAAACATAAACAAGACTGGTCACCAAGTTTCCCATCTGTACAAACTCATTCGCCCAGCTTCCACAAAGCTCAACGCCAAAAGTACCGACTACTGGGAAACACAGATAGGCTCAAAACTCTCAGAACAAGACGCACATACCATATGGAGGTCCCCAACCAGTAACATGATATCTCCAGTAATAGCCCAAACAAAATTCTGGCTGCTACATCAAGCATACTGGACACCAGCTCGACTAGCAAAACTAGGTCTCATAGAGAACGACTGTTGCCGGAACTGTAAGAAAGAAAAAGGGGACCTAGCCCACCTCATCTTCTATTGCAGCAAGGTCAACAAATTCTGGGGGAAGGTATTCGACTTTACCAACAAAGTCCTAGGCTGTACCCTGGAACAGGAATTCGGCACCATAGTAACAGCACACCTAAACATGGTTGTTACTTCACAACAAGACAGAAACCTGCTCGACTTCCTCCTGACTAGTGCGACAAAAACAGTACTGGCCAAATGGAAAAACACCACCAAAGCCACTTTCAAAGGGTGGCTGAACTGGGTCGACATACCTAAGGGGAGCTGACAACACCGCACGTAGAAACACACCATGCAGAAAGCCCAACAGATAAATGTGGTCATCCTTAGACAATTTCCTAGACCTACACATACCGCCTTGAACAGCTGAGGGCAGGCCACACAGAGAATATCATTTACAGTGTACGACGATCGATCCACAACAAGCAGCCAAACGCCTTTATGTTATATGTTCCCGTTATATGTTAAAACTAGGCACAGGGCCGGAAACCAAGCTGTCCACTGCAACTAAGCCACAAAGATCGCAAGCTTATCGATACACCCTAAAAGCCATCCAACAACCACCTATCAAAAATCTCTATGTAATCCCAATATGCAAGTGTATCAGCGAAGTGTAATAACTGTTATATGTATGTATATATTCTGTCAATAAAAAACAATAAAAATATATTTTAAAAAAAAAGGAAATTCCGAATTTTAAACAATGAGGCATAGTTGTGCATCATAATTCATAAGTTTAATCAGTGAGTAGCTTTTTCTTTTGTGAAAGTGTAGTAAGATGGGAATTTTATAAGTTCTGTAGGATTGTTGTTAGTGATTGTGTATGCAGTTTTCAAGAATGCTATTCGTAGCATTTAGTTTGTGAAATGCACATTCAGCATCTAAGGGCTGTACTCGAAAGAAATGAGTACACCTACAAGGTGGAAGTGCCAGCCTATGCATACCTAAAGGAATTTGTTAAACTCCTGTTTATGGGTGGTGTGAGATCCCGTCTGGGTTAACTGAAATGTACGTTAATTTCTTGTTTTTTTGTGCACATAGGAACAGTATTGGCAAAGCCAATAGCTCATGCCTTGGCTAGCTTATGTAGGTATTTTTGTTAAAAATATTTTTGATTGCAAGCTCATGCTAGAAAAACAACATGTTCATCTCCAAGAGTGGTGACCATTTGCTTGTAATTAAACATTTAAACATTAAATTAACAGCTCATATAATTTTATTAGAAAAGGGCAAGTGCTGCCAGGCAACCATGTGTACTTATTAAAGGTATAGAGACCTTTTTTATTTTAATGTACTTCACAGGAAAGTATGTTTTTTATTGGCACAAAGAAACCAGCATTTGCAAAGCCAGTAGGTCTGGCATTGGCTGCCAACATTTTGGCCTTATATCTCTAGCAGTAATGTCCACAGATGCTATCAGTTTCAGAAAACATAAAAATCCAAGTGATATATTAATTAAGTTCACTAATCAGGTAATGACATTGAATGAGAAAACTGTTCAATAATGGCCTTGCAACTGCATCGGATTGTAGACCTATTTATATAATTTAAATCGCAATGAAAAAGATCATAGGCAAAAAAAAAGATTAAGATCTATAATTGACATGCCCTTTGAAAAAGTAAAAACCGGTTGCTAGAAGTGACAAGTGTAGACCAAAATGTGTTTTAAAAAACAAAAGAAAACAAATACTGGGATAGACCATACACAAAGATTCAGTCAGTCAGTCATCAGTCAATGATTGCATTCGGGAATTTAAAATGTTATTCTCTGAACTCGGATACACTTGAAATGTCTTTATTGCTCTATATGTCAACAGCGTTTCGAACAGACATGGATTGAAGGGTCATCAGGACGAAGAAGAATGAACTGAGCAATAGTAGTGTCTTATGTGGCTGGCTTCTCATCCTGGTTCAAAAAATTGAAAAACGGGATAAGGTAATTGCTATGGAGGACAGAGGAGACAACTTTGTGCACACTCGGAAGGGCTTTAAATGAAGAATTTGAAAGGATCCTTGATTCAAACCACCAGGAGTAGTGTTTCAGAAATGTGTGTGTGTGGGGGAAAGGGGGCGGTTGGTCGCAGTGGGCAGTGATTCAGGTTTTGATTTAGTGCTCCAGATAACAGTGAGCGCTCATGCGGATGAAATGTCCTACACTGAAGCAGCATAACGGGGGAATAGTAAAACTGCTGAAGCACGTGAGACTTTAACCAGCATTGCACAGGTTATCTAAATCATGGTGAGGCTTACTGCTGGGAAGCAGCTGTGAGGAAACTAAATGAATCCTCAATCAGTGACTCAATCGGTTCCCACACTGTTGCTTCCCAGTTCTGGCTTGTAGGTCACAAGATGTATCCTGGAATTCCAAGCCATCACGTCGCCTGCATTATTGCTTCCATCCCCTTAACCAAATCCTTGTGTTCCACCACTGTTGCTTCCCAGCAGTAAGGAACCGGGCATCTAACATTTATCATGCCTCTTACACCCACCGTGATGCTAGTGAAACTTTCAGATGTGTTTTATCAGTTTTAGTAATCCTCTTTTTGCTTCTTCACTGCAGACAGCACAGGACGTCTCACCCAAGAACACACTCTGTGTTCTCAAATCTACTAAATAGGCACCTGAACTGCTGCACATTGTGGGCTGCTCTCCCCCCCCCCCCCATTTCTGAAGCATCACTCCTTGTGGTTTGAATGAAGGGCCCTTCATTCAAACCACAAGGAATGGTGCTTGAGATATTTGGGTGGTGCCTCTTCTGAGAAAGGAAAGGCCTCTCTATTCTGCATACCAATTATCTTCTTTGCCTTTACATTTTTTGACAGTTACATAGGTACCCCTAGTGCTAAGTTAATTCTTTGTTATCCTGATGATGACCCTTCAAAGCATGTCCTGGTTGCAATGCCAGTCGAGACACCACCCTCTCCCCAACAAAGATAGTTCAAATTTATTTGAGCACAGAGCAAAGTGCCTGGATTTTATTGGCCCAAACACTGATTGACTCCGTGACACCATCTTTGTTGATCACATTGTCTTACAAATTATACTTTCTCAAGTAAAACTCTGCTTTTGTTGGATAACATGAACGGACTGGTGCAAGACTGATTCTGAACACCACTCGTGATATGTTCGCCTATGGTCCTGCTAGCTCACAGTGCACTATCTGTACCCTTAAATTTACATGGTAACGCAGGGGTGTGCAACCTCAGAACATGACAACCCTGACTCCCGAAGGAAATCGTTGTAACAGGTCTAGAACCTTTCGCTCAGTTACTTATGCATACCCAAAGAGCTACACAAGAAATACAGTGGAGCGTTTCAATATTTATTGAAGTATTGTGATTCTTGAGTAAAATACTTGTGCTGCAAAGATTAATGGAAGGAAACCGAATAATGTGATTTAACATTTCGAGAAGGATGAAGAAGATGAACAATTCACCACTTTTGCTGATTACAGAAAACTATATACTGGTATATAAGTACTTTAATATAATGTACTCCTACATAGTGCATTCTACCCTATCGTGTCTAAGGTGAGTAGATCTTCCACATCCCTGTCGAGTGGTCTAACTCCCCATTACTTGTGGGTAAGTGTCAGCAATTTGCCCTTTCTTGGTGTAGAGTTGGACAGCATCTCTTGCATGAGGTGACTGAAATCAGCTGAGCTGGAATTACGACATGGACCTACGTACAAGTGCCAGTGAAATGCTCCTCTTTATAAAGAAAGGCTTGATGTCGTATATATATAACATCCTCCATGGTACCATGCCGAAGCCCCAGTCAGGCCACTATTGTCTATTCTATTGTGATAGCTCTGTCGCCGAGTGCCCTAAAACAAATAACCTCTTGCATGCTAAACTTCACCCTTGTACAGAATGTTCAAGGCGTTCTGATAGAGTGCCTACAAAGTGGATTTGTAAGCAAACTGAGTTTGAGCAATGTTATTCTATGTGTGCTTACAATTTGTGTGTCAAATGCCCTCTTGTTTAAGGAGAGAAGACAACTTAAGAACGTGAACATTTAAAGATGACATTTCTTAACCAGGACTAATATATCCACGTGACAACATTTTAAGCTTGAACTTTTAGCACCATGTGTTAACTTTTTTCACTGGGCACATTCATAAAAGTGATTCTAATGACTTTGTTGTCGCTGATATATAAATCGTACATGCCTCCAATCTGATTCAGTTTCATGGCAATTATTGTTTTTATTTTGTTTTTAATGTCATTTACTGATCAGTGAAATTATTCAATAGATCATTTGAATTTTATGTTTTCTTGGCTTGACACCCTCTATGACCTTGTTGCTAGACATAAATTCCTATACTCTACTGGTTGTCCACGGAGCCTTCTCTGGTTTTACTACTCATAGACTTTTGGCTTGGTCAGTGCTTGTTGTCATAGTTTTACGAAACTTTATTTTTGGGGGAAGCTGCTGGCACCAGCACGATGGTGGAAGCGACTACTAACACAGTAATTGCTGTGTTTGTCTTTGAACGAAGTAGTCACCAGAGCCGCACCTCACAAGCTACCCGGAGAAGAATTAGAGACAGTGTATTGGAGGCAACCGATTTGGACAGAAGCGCTCCCCTGTTTGAGGCCCTCCGACACTCCCGTCATCACAGAGAGTAAAGCGGCTGTGCCCGCGACTGGTAACTGACACGTACTGGTTAATGTGGAGGAGCGAAGCCAATCTTTATTATAAGCGAGTCAATGGATTTCACGGAAAGTGACTTGTTATGGATGGAAGCAGCAAAATAGATTTTCAGCGATGCTCTTGAGACTGGGAACAGTGTCACTGAAGCGGGTATTGGCAAGGCAGCAATGGCATCCCTGAAACAAAAAATGATTAACATAGAAAGACTGTCAAAAAAAGAAATCTGTAAGTGGTGGGAATCGTTGTCTCTGACGCTGTACGTACAAGGCAATCGTGTCCCACATGAATTACGAATATTCACAGTCCCCACATATGAAACCCCATATCCAGGTCTCTTGGAGGAATGGGCATACCATAATGCTAAATTGAGCCAAGGAATGTTGGAGAGCCTCGTCAAATATGCAGAACTGGATCTGACAAGAATGTTAATGAACTTACTCAAATTCGGAGGTGGAGAATGCATATGATAAGGAGACCCTGAAGACTTGCAAGTAAAAATAAACGAGAGACTTGCAAGGCATGAAAAAGATGTGAAGGTAAAAAATATCATAAAATTCAGCGAGATAAACATGATTATGCCGAAGGGCGAGTACTATTGCGAGAAACTATGACATTTATAGAAAACAAATGTACTGCGAGGATATGCAGAAAAGGAATGATGTTGTATCAACTGAATCCAGCTCGGTCCTGAGTACCGATAATGAGGAATCAGGGGAGCCAACAAGAAGGGTTTGGGGTTTCATGATGAGAACTGCATCTTGAGACAAGCAGAGAAACTCAAACTAGACCACCAACCTCGAAGAGATAAAGGAGAAGGAAGGGGGCGCGGGAAAGGCACCAACAGACATCTGATCAGAAGACGATCAGGAGGAAGCACGAACAACCACCAGCAGTACAACACGACCAACGAAGAAGTAAGCTCAACATTGACTGTTTTGAACTTTATCCAAAAGAGAGCTAACTGAGGATGAAATCTCATTGTTCTGACTGCATAAGGCTTTAATTATGCACAAGCACCTATTGACTTGTACCTTTTTGTACGAAAACTGAAACGATATAAAATGACAAAAAAATCTATTAGTACTGATCATGTTAATCTTTTTGTGACTTACAAATTGGAGAAGCAGGAGGATTGTTGGCTCTAGAAATGCTACTAAGGGAGAGTGAAGGTGATGACAAGGATATAAATATGGAATCCATGTTAAACACCTTAGGCATTGAGGCATCCCCAGTGGGAGTGGCTTTAAGCCACCTTCACAGAGTATCCTGATATTATCCCGGAATCACATAGATGTGGGTCAGGAGATGGTGATCTAAGAACCCTATATCCATGCGTGATAATATCCCATATAAAGGCGACAACTTTTCTCAATCCCACCGCCAAGCTATTATCAATCTAAAAAATAACAAAACTATTATGAAAAAAAGCTCTGACAAGGGAGGCAATGTAGTTATCATGGATGCCCCCTGGTATGAGGGAGAGATTGAGACAGCTGTCACAGAAAGATTACTATGAGGTGATTGACCTAGTGACTACAAGGATTCAGTGGAGCGGTTCCATCAGAGTTTGATTTTATGGTGAGACACGGGTGTTATCAAGCATGACTAATTTGACTTTTTAAGACCTGACTTTCCCAGGGTACCGGCCTTTTATATACTACCAAAGATGCATAAAAGATTAATTGATTTTCCCTCTCCAACCCCCCCCCCCCCCCGGTAGACCAGTTCTGTCTTCTAATAATGTTTTTGGTGAAAATGCAGCAATTTACATAAATTCATTCCTCTCAACGTACGTAGTTACACTCGAGTTTTCGAACTAAAATTCAGAATGTTACTTGGACCGATATATTATGTTGATTACTTTTGATGTGGTGAGTTTGTACACCTGCATTGACCATGATTTTGGAGTAAAAGCATGCGAGTCCTACTTAAAAACAAGCATTGGCCTGGCAAATAGGTCTCGCATGTGGGACCTTAAAAGGATTTAGTTGATCAGCACAATATCCTTGGTGCAACAACATCAACTGTTGCGTGGCTAAACACTTATAAGGTCCCAAAGGCGAGACCTATTGGCTATGTCAATGCTTTATGTTTTATTTTTCTTGGGGGAAACCGGGCTAGTGCCAGGAGGGTCAAGGGTGAGTGGCAGTGTGGTGAGGAGTGAATGGTTGGGTGGTTGTGTGTGTGGTTGTGTGGTTGGTTGTGTGTGTGTGGTTGGTTGTGTGTGGTTGGTTGTGTGTGTGTGGTTGGTTGTGTGTGTGGTTGGTGTGGTTGGTTTTGTGTGTGTGTGTGGTTGGTTGTGTGTGTGTGGTTGGTTGTGTGTGTGTGTGTTTGGATGTGTGTGTGTGTTTGGGTGTGTGTGTGTGTGGTTGGGTGTTTGTGTGTGGTTGGGTGGTTGGTTGTGTGTGGTTGGTTGGGTGTGTGTGTGTGGTTGGTTGTGTGTGTGTGGTTGGTTGTGTGTGTGTGTGTGTGTGTGGTTGGTTGTGTGTGTGCGCGTGTGTGTGTGGTTGGTTGTGTGTGTGCGCGGTTGGGTGTGTGTGGTTGGTGTTTTGTGTGTGGTTGGGTGTGGTTGGGTGGTTGTGTGTGGTGTTGTGTGTGTGTGTGTGTGTGTGTGAAGTGTAGCAAATTTACATCAAAATCCGTTGCAGTCTTGCCAAAACCAGTGAAACGTGAGTCAGAATGAAAACATCGCCTAACTTACTTAAAATAATATACCATCCCTCTTTAAAGGCAAAACCCAGCAAGAACAATAACCCAGACAGAGGCTCAGATAGAGATTGAGCGTGCGGTGGGAGAAAAGTAAGGGCTGATAGAGCAGGCAGAGATAGGCGAAGAACATGAACTTGTAGCTCTAGATTTAAAATGAGAAAAGCAAATCTACAAACTTAGGATGCAAAGAAGCATCCAAATTAAGAGCTCTAGAACATGAAATATGGTTGCTTTAAAACCTGCTCTAGCTGACCAACAAGAGGCCCTCTTATTTTGATGTTTCTAATCTTTGAGGTGCAGTTGCACGTTTATATTGTCTGTAAATGAAGTGACCTCTATATTCCATGTCACCACAGACATGTGAAACCCTGAGGTTTCATGTCACAACCTAATGCATTCTGGGCTGTGAAGTCTTTTGTGTTTTAATTTAGCTGATTCCACTAATGCACCTGATTGCACCAATTTGTATGTTGAAAGCCGTGGTTGTGAACTAGAGGCTGTGGCTCTTCTCATATAAAAAGTTCAGGATAGACAACGGCACTTTAAAAATAGAGAGAACCATGTATCTTAATGCAGTAACTGCTTAGCAGGGATTATCGCATTTCAACATCTTTATTTGTCTAATTAAATATTTCTAACCTCCTAAAGCTTTATTAATTTTAGCAGGGCTTGAAAATATTCAGTTTGATGTTCCTTGTTGCCTGGCATTCCCTTATATCACTCAGCATCCTTGTCACCGAGCTAGGAGAGGAGCCGTGGTACAAGCTTTACAGCGCTTGGGGCAAGCAGAAAGTATATAGTGTGCGCGATGATGTGAATGTTCATCTATTTACACGAAACAAATCTAGTACAAGTTTTAGAACGCAAGTACAAAAACATGGCTAGACTAGCTAATTATGCTGCACAAAACATGCTATGTGTCAGAACTGCACTTATCGATTCTGCTTTGTAACAGAAAAATGTTTTCTTTAAGTAAGTAGCCAGCTGAGTGTGTCATACATGACGCTATATGAAGTAAGCTCAGCTAAGGGCGGCGGAGGGCCGAAGAGGTAACGAGCGATGACATGAAAGTGTGCCTGGAGAGAGGCGCTCAATTACCCATGACAACAAAGGAAAGGCAGATGACCGCGTGTGCACGCAAGCTTGTAGCCAGCCAGCAAACACCTGGGTAGCACTTTCGAGATCCCCTTTACTAAAAGTCGAGCAATAGGCTCGACCTAACTAGACTGACTTGTTTCACTGAGCATAATAAAATGGTGATCAATATGATTTGCTGTTGCCTAAAAGAACATTTTCATCCATGATGGCATTTTTGTTATCGCTAAATCATGGGGACGGCAATGGGCACCTGCTTTGCCAATCTGGTGATGGGCTAGAGGGAGAAGCAAGAGGCGTGGACAGAAACCAATCGCGAGTACTTAAATAGCATATTACTTTGGACCAGGTACATTGCCAACCTCTTTATCTATGGTCGGTGTCCGAAGAAAAGGCAAATGAATATGTAAAAAAATTAGATCAAAACACATGTAGCTCAAAATTCACAGTGTCAACAAGCTCGAAAGAGATCAAATTTTTGGATACGCTTCTGCAGGTTTGGGATGATAAAATACATACCTCCTGTATATTGTAAAAGCACGGCAGGCAACTGTACTTTACACCACTGTAGCCAACACCCTAGAAGTCTAATAGAGAGTATCCCTTCTGGTGAGACACTGAGGCTAAAGAGAATCTGCAACAATGCGAATGCGTTACAGACACACAATAGATTTATGAGGAAAAGACTTCAGGCAAGAGGATACGGATCCAGAATTCTGATCATAGCCTCCAAAAAAGCAGAACCTCTATCGAGAGCACAACTGGATACGGGTCCAGAATTCTGATCATAGCCTCCAAAAAAGCAGAACCCCTATCGAGAGAACAACTTCTTTATCCCAATGACCAAATTGAAAAGCAATGTCACAAGATTGATCATGTTTTATGATTCTGTATCATATAATGTTAAACAAATAGTAGGCAAGCATTGGAATATTGTAAGATAAGAACTTATTATAGGTTGAAACTTACCCAAGAAACCCTCAATCACTTGCATAAAGGGTAAAATCCTGGGGGATATTCTGACCAGAAGCTATTATACAAAGGCTCTGGCAAAGGATACATGGCTCAATAGAACAAGAGGCTTTTTCAAATGTGGCCATTGCAAAGCTTTTAGATTTTTCAACCTCAGATGGGAAAAGAAGGAACATTAACTCCTTTTTTTTTTTTTATTGTGACACTTATCACTGTGTATACGTGCTACAATGCCCCTACTCTCTGATGTATGTCGGGAGCATGATCCTCTCGGTGCGCAAACGGGTCCTGGAACATCAGGGAGCCACCAGGAAAATCGATTTCACCTAACCTTTTGTATGCCCCTTTTTGGAACAACATGATGGTGACATGACCAAACTTAGGTATTTTGTAATTGACAGAATTCCTGCGAATTTGAGGGGAGGTGACTAGGTGTGGTAACTTAGGCATCTTGAATCTAGGTACATTCTTGATCTTGAATTGAATTGAATTGATGATTTGTAAAGCGCGTTGGCTACCCAGGGGCGTCCCAGCGCTATAGAAAAGAGTGAGTTGGGCTGGAGAGGCTGGAGTAAGAGAAGCTGAGTGAAAAGTTAGATTGGAATTTTGCTGAAGAGCCAAGTTTTTAATAGTTTACGGAAGGTGAGAAGGTTAGGTTCTGATCTGATAGGGAGGGGAAGGGAGTTCCAGATCCTAGCCAGGTTGTAAGAAAGCGAGCGGCCTCCACATCTGGCCTTCCTAATGCGTGGTACTGAGGCGAGGTGGGAGGTTGTTCATATCAAGACACCAGCTGGGCTTAATAAAGATGAGGAAATGGAAGTACATGTAGGGGAGGTTACATACCCACCTTATATCTGACACATGGTACACATCAACCATTTAGGTGCCTCTTTCCATGCATCCCTAAGCCTTTGGTATGAGGGCAACCCTAGTCTCCCACTGATTTTATAGAGTTATGCTCTTACATCGACAAGCCCTCTATTTTGGGATATTAGTGTTTTCAGGGGTATGTATATAATATGACCACTGGCCTATTATCATCCCAATGTTGCTAGCACTTGCCAGGATCAAGTGATTTATAATTGTTTGCTGCTTCCCCTTTTTGAGTCACTCGCATCACTTATGGGACCAGTGCTTCTTCTTTCCTTGAATTTATTTATCATTCCCATGTAGATAGAAATGTCATGACTGTTGGCAGTTAGACTATAATGAAGGGTTTAACTGGAATATTCATGTTCTACATTTATAGGAATTATTAAAATATTAAAAAATTCATATCCCAAAATCATGAAAATTCATGTATTTAGAATTAGAAGAAGCCAGCAGGTCCCCTTTGTTTGCAATACACTTCAGTGGTGATGAAACAGTAATTTATTCTGCTGTTTTGTATAATTGTAATTTCTTGGTGTAATTTGGAGTTTATATGTAATGATAACATCCATTGCAAGAGGTACATGGATTTCTTCTATGTTTATTATGACTTGTATTATTTAAATGTAAAAAAAAAAGATGGAGGGGTTTACACTTTGAGACAGGCTCTGACGAAAATGCGTCAGTGTGTCCGTGTGGAATAAACCTTCCCTTTTTCGAATCCTGGAGGGCCTGCCTTTGATTTAGCATTGGAATTTGGAACATATGTGTATATATATGGTCCTGTATGTGTCTGCACCCGATTGTGATATTTGTTAAATAAACTAAAGGATCTGAGGAATCCCCAGCTGTGCTGCTGTTTCCTTACATCCCCATGAAGAGACTTTATTTCAAACTGATGCTGAAATGGAGAAGAATTCTTGATATATGGGTGTGTGTATATATATCAAATAGCACACATTTTATAGTAGCATTTAGCAACAAAGGGAGATATTTTGTGAGTGAATGAACTCCTTGCCATAGGGAAAAATACTGACCATCACAGTAAATTTAGCCTGTGGCTTGAATAAGCTGACCTATATGCATTAGTAGGCAGAAGAAGAATCTGAATGACACAATAATGGACCATTGATCACAGACCAATGGACAAAGAGAGCTTTCTTAAAGCCCTTATTATAAGTATATTGTGTGAGAAAGTGCCCTCTTTCTTGCATGGTATTCCCCCACTGTTTTTGCTGGATTGCTGATGTTCTTTGAGTAAGTGTGCCCTGGGCTCCTGCAAATCGGATACCCAGGGCCTATGTTCCTTCCCTAAAACTGCATTGAAGCCTAAACCCAATTGGCATCTCTTGCCACACGTCAGCCCCTGGTAAATGGTACCACAGGCACCCAGGGCACTGTGACCAGAGAAGGCCTCTAAGGGCTGCAGCACTTATTGTGCCACCCTTAAAGGCCCTGTACCCTGACACCCACATACTGCCTTTGTAGGCTGCGTGTCTTGGTGCAGAACAAAGTGAAGAGTCAACATGGCACACATCCCTGTGTGCCATGCCCACAAACCACTGCCCTGGCATACATCAGTCACCCCTCTAGCTGGGTGCCCTATGCCAGTGGTGAGGGTACAGGTGCATGAGCCCTGTACCCCTACAGTGTCCAAGTCCATTCCTGGGCACCGTAAGTGTAGTGCTGTCATTAAGAGTATATGGTGCTGGGAGTTTGTCATTATGAACTCCACAACACCATAATGGCTACACTGAAGTTTGGTATCAAACTTCTCAGCACATTAAGCCCACACTGATGCCAGTGTGGGAATTAATGTGAAATGCACAACAGAGGGCATCTTACAGATGCCCCCTGAAACTCGACCAACTTCTAGTGACCTGACTGAGTGGCTGCCACCACCAGACATGTTTCTGGAACCCTGGGTTGAGAGCTGCTGCTCTCTGGGGCCTGAAACAATGCACATCCGGGGACGAAGTGCCTATGTGAGCCTCCCAGGCCATTTTCTGCTTTCAGCAACTGGTCCCCACTGGTTCTACCCCCCGCTTTGGGCGGGAGAAGCGGCGGGAAAAACAAGTGAGGAAGAGAGGTGTGCCCACCTCTGCTAACTCGGTAAGGTGAAGCACAAACTCAAGTCCCCGCCATCTTGAGGATGGGTGGACCCAGCCAACCGGGGACAGGCTCCTGCCCCCCTCCCACTGGAGAGTGGCAGAATAGGAGGTGTACCCACCACAGGGAAGGGACCCATTGGTCCCTGCCCTTTACATACCTGTAACACCCCTACATTTAGTATTTAGGGAGCACCCTGAACCTTCCTCCCTCAGATAGACAACAAGAAAGAAGATAAGAAGGACTGAAGAGCCGTGCAGAGTTAACAAGAGGACGACCCCCACTGACTTGGCCCCAGACCTACCGCCTGTCTCCCCCTCGAACCTGCTCCTGCGAAATCCCAGTGTGTCCTGCATCCAGCAACCTTAAGAAACCCGGAGGACCTGCCTGCCTTCACTTCTAAAGACTGCATCTCCCATGAACACCAGATTTGTTCAAACTGCAGCTTCTGGTGCCAGCCAGAGAGAGCAAATCCAGCCCACTCTGCACCCGCCGAAGCCGACCTGAGCTAGAGTGGATAAACACCACGAGGAGGTCCCCCCTGCGATCCTGACCTGAGATCTGACGACCCTTCACCTGCCTCAAGCCTCCAGCCGACACCTGTAGCCTAAATCCAGAAGGCCCCCCCTAACCGCGACCAGGAGCTGGTAAGACGGTCCGACCCCAAAAGGCACCCCTGCACCCGGCGCCCAACGGGCTTGTGTGCCCAAACCAACAGAGCCTCACCAACCCAATACTTCCCAACTTACCTCTCCAAGTGGTGATCGCACCCAGAAGTCCTTTGTCTCCCTGCTTGCATTGCTTTTGCAAACCAGAGGTTCTCCTTAGATAACAGGGCGCCCGACGTCAAAACAGCACTCTGCACCCGGCCGCCCCAGTGCCGCTGAGGGTGCACCTTTTTGTGCTACTTTGTTTCCCCATTTGCCCTGACCTTAACCCTAGGAGCTTTGCTCCCACAACCCTGTGGCCTGCTTGCCAGCAACCACCAACCGAAGTCCCCCCTATCCCCTTTTGGATAACATTGGGCCTCCACACTCTGCACCTGGCCACCCTTAGTGCTACTCAGGGTGCAACAACAGTGCATCACTGACCCTGGGGTACCCCTGAGTCTAACCCCAGAACCTTAACACCCACACAGTCTATTACTTACCTGAGAACCGTTAACCTGTTTTCCCTCCATCGGATAACATTGACACTTTTTCTCCAAAAGGTTTCTAAGTGTGGAGTTTTGACAAATATTCCTTAAAAATCGCACAAATAACCAAAACGTGTTTACTCACGTTTGAAGGAAATGCTCCAGTGCTGAATTTAGGTATCCAGCACTGAGATAAAAAAGTAACGTTAAATGTAACTTACCAGTAATTTACTGAAAAAGCCTATAATTTCAATGTAGTGTATTTGCTAAGTGTTGCATACTACTTCTCCCCTGTAAATCAAACAAAGTACAATTTCTATTGCATTTTCAAACTGTTCTATATCCAGTAATTAATAATGAAAAGTATTTCATGTGTACCTGTGCCAGGCTTGCTTGGTTCTAAAAATAAATAACAGTATATTTTTATACAAAAACAATTGGCCTAGAGTTCAGTTGTTGAGTGTGTGAATTCATTTGCTGACTGAGAGTGTACAACAAATGCTTAACGCTGTCCTCTGATACTGCCTTACTGCTCGACCAAGCTACCACTATTAGAGAGTATGATTCTATCCAACTTTAACCTCTGCCTACCTCTGGGGACACTTGGACTCTATACAAACTACCTCATTTTGGTGTAGCCAGTTTCTTACATATTGTACATATGATTTTACTAAAATCTAAAAGTCTTGGCTCACATCAGCCCTCAAAAGGCTGCACACCGACCCACATGTCCAGAGATTAAAATGAGCTTATTATTTGGTGGATGTCCACACTGGAGCAGAAAAAAATTGTCATTCACAGTGCAAGAGAGCCAATCGCTGAAGTAGCCTGAACTGCTCGCTTTATACTGTGATGGACAGAAGCAGATTGTGAATAGCAGTTCAACAGACTAGTGTGTGAAAAGAGCTGATCAATAGCCCTTATTTGTATGTATATTTTGGTTGTGAAATGTTTTGATTATTCGTGACAGGGGAGACCGCTTAAGCTATCTCTGGGCCCAAGTTAAAATGGCAGCCTCTTTTGGCTCCAGGCAATGAGGGAAGGCCACCTTTTCTCTACTGCAAGAACCCGAAAAAGAAGTTTGTCTGATGGGCCTAGTGTAACACCCTTCATATTGAGGTATCTGCAAGTTGTGTTGAAGATTATAAGTGCTTGAACTGTTAATTATTATTAGATGTGTTAACCCAACAACTTGGTCCGGATTTTGCAAATCTAGTGACCTTCTAGTCTTCATATTGTTTTTAGATTTGAATGATTGGAGTGTATGGTTACTGCCTACTGTTTAGCTGTGTTTAGACTGGATTGTCTGTTGTCTTATAGTTTCAGATTTTAACAGTGCTGATAATGTTTGAAGGTGTTCAGAATGGTCTCATTTTGAACAGTCCTGCCTTTCTTTGGATTGTGAGGTTTCTGGTGTCCATAGACCTTCAGCTTTCCAAACTTTATGAAGACTTCCAGTGGGTCAAGAGTTTTCAGTTCACTGTCTTTGTTTGGCTTGGCATCTATGCTGAGGGCCTTATTAGTTTGCTGTTGTCGGTGGTGGTTTTGTTTTATTGAGAGGGTGTAGTATGATTTCCTTATATGGACATTTGGTTACTTTATGCAATGTGACTCTGCAAGATACTCGGATGTAAGAGTTCTTAATCAACGCGATACATTTCACCAACAGTCCATTGGATCCTGGTTCAGATGAGTAGCCTCATGGCTCATCTGCACCTAAAATAGATGGTCTGTTGCCACCTGTCCCACTGGAATGTAGCAAGTCGGTACTACAAGACTTTACATTTCCGTATGCCCAAACATTCTGAAGGCATGTCATGGTAGTTTGAGGTCTTGTTTAACGCCACCTAGAAAAAAAGTTCCTTGTCCTTGGATCATCAGTCTTTCAATTAAAGGGGATTGATGGGCTTTATCATCCTCCCCTTTTTATTGTACCTTTTATTCATTGCAGTACAAATGCATTCCTTCGCATATGGTGGGACTGTCTGCTTCATACTATATATTGGAAGGAGGAGTAAGCCTTCATAAAATAAATGTTAAGGTTTGAGGTGGCACTATAGTTTGGCTATGTGCCAAAAGGTCGTGGGGCTGAGGCGATTGGTGTTTACCTCTTGAGGAACGGAAACTGATATGTCAATCAATCTTAATAGCCAGATCGGCTTTCGGTAGAAAATGTAAACAGCACACTAGCTGACCTTGCAAATATGATGCTGGGATGGTTTGGCAAACAGTGGCAACGGAGACACTGTTTTTCCCACTTAATGTTTGATGGGGCATGGCCTGGAACGTACGTAAAGGTTAAGAAGGCCGCAAGTGCCCCCGGACCATTCTTTGAGTATCACTGTGCTGGCCCCATATACATCACCCCCGTTCCATACCTGTTGAATGGGAGACTGTGGCCTGCACTGCTGGGAAGGGGGGGGCGCCATTGTACACGATTACGGCGGTGTCAATGGCCCTGTGGTGTCTTCCCCCTTCCTGGGGCTGGTCTGCCATTGTGGTCAGTGGCGCCTCTTCAGTGGGGGCTGTGGTGTGCCTGGCCACGCTTGGGATCGCTATTGCGGGGTCTGCGGTGGGGTTGCCCATGTTGCTGGGGCCTGAAGCCAATGAATTGACTGAGTTGGGCCCCAGAGATAACATTCTGTGCAGTGGCTGGGGTTGGCCTGACCCACATGCATAAGACAAGCGGCCTTCACCAACGAACGCAGGGGGCTCAGACCTTTATGGAACACAGCACAGATACAGCACTGTAAGTTCTACCCCCCTCTTCCGCTGCACCCTACTTTACTCTGTTTTGGCTCGCTAGCAACTTAAGCGCTCTAATGGCACACTGCGGAGGAGGAGGCCTCCAGCGCTGCCACATATTGTTATGTTATGGCTATTTCTAAAGCACGGCAATTACCTGAGGGTGTCCTGGTTCTAACCACTATTCTCTGAGAAATAAGAAGTGGAGGCAACATTAAAGCGTAAAAAGACATGTTTTCAGTCTCCTCTGAAAAGTAAGGAGGTCCGGTGCCTTTCACAGATATGGCGGAAGATCATTCCAAGCCTTTGCTGTGCACACTGTGAAACTTCTCCCACCCCATGAAGACTTTTTTTATTGGTGGTACTATCACCAACTTGGCTCCGGAGGAGCGAAGGGTTCTTCTGGGTAGTTACCACTACATGTGCCTTTTTAAAAAAAAGTTTGGACCTATAACATGTAGTACCTTGTAGACGGTGCAGAGTGCTTTGAAATGCACCAGTTTCGTAACCGGCGACCAATGCAACTCTTTAACCGCTACCGCGCTAGCGGGTTTTCCCGCTGTGCGCTGAAATTTAAAAATCTCGCGGTTTGTGACAAAGCCAGCTCGTCATCCGCGTAGCGGAGGTAACGCCCATGACGAGCTGGCTTTGTCATCCGCATGGAAGGGGTTAATTTCCTTAGAGGTGGGGGCAAATTTGGGAGTGCCGGTGTGCAGCCTTGCTGGCGCGTTTGCAGCAGTTGATTCAAAAAACGTTCCTGTATGTTTAAAAACAAGCTGTTGCAATAATCCAGTCTGGACATTATAAGTGCAGTGACTACAGTCAGCTGGCTATCTGTCGGTAAGAAAGGGAGAACTTTCTTAATCATTCTAATAATAAAGAAGGTAGATGATGCCACTGAGTTGATCTGATCGCCAAAGTTAATTTTCTCATCATTTATGACTCCTAGTTTTTTCACCTTCCTAGCAGGAGTGGGGAAGAGTCCCCATTTCTTCAGGGATCCGGAAGTTGGGATAAGTTCCAAATAGGATGACCTGAATTCAGTTTCAGGCAGTTTTGTGACATCCACCTCCCGATTGCTGACATGCATCGTAGAATCTGTTGTCAATTCCCGCTGCCTGACTAGGCCGCAAGGCCACTAAAATATTTGTGTGTCGTCTGCGTATGATGTCAGGCTGAAACTAAATGAGCCAATTTAGAGTAGCTAGGGAGGAAACCTATACGTTAAAGAGAGTGGGGCTAAGCGAGGACCCCTGAGGCACTCTACATGACAAAGTAAAAGGTTTGGAATGGAAATCATCCAATGCCACAGTTTGGGATCTGTCCAACAGAAAAGATTTCAGGAGTTCAAATGCTTTGCCTTGGACCCCGCATGCCAGTAAACGGTCCATCAGAACATCATGATGGACCGTATCAAAGGCCGCAGACAGGTCCAACATAATCAGAGCAGCCTTGCCTCCCTTGTCCACAGCCTCCCTTATCCCTACCGTAGATTTTATAAGTGTGGTTTCTGTGCTGTGCCCTTCTCTGAACACATATTGAGTGGGATCTAAGATGTTGGTTTCACACAGAAAGGAGCTAAGCTGCAAGTTCATGGATGTGCATCCTAAACAACAGCTGTACTACTGTGACGCATGACCGTGCAGACCGCACCCACCGTGTCCTGCTTGATTGTAAGACACGGTGTGACGAAACACGTGTCGGCTTTGTGCTCTTGTTTGTACTGATTTTCGACTCAGAACCATTAAAACTTTTTTCTTCAAATTCACACTGTTGAATTACTTTACTCCACTTGAAGTATCATTTCGTTCTAGTTCTCACCTGAGAACCACATACTTTTGTCGTGTGCACAGGACACTTGTTGCACGCAGCTGACGCAGCATACCAGGGCAGGGATTACTGAAGGGACATCTGCATTCTGGTGATTGTTGGCAGTTGAACCCTTTAAGGCTGGCACCACACATCCCAAATACCCTACTGGAGCCTGAGTGGATTGTAGCCTCGTCATACCTCAGATCTCCACAGTGACAGCGACGCACGTAGGAAAAGTGCGATCACTTCGTATCCTCCATGACCTCTGTGAAACATACCTACTTCTCGATGCCCGACGCCTTCGCCATGTATCCACTTCAGCGTACACACACTACTCAATGCCACACAATACTTGGTCTTGTATCGACTACTGGCTTATGTCGTCTTTTTTAGGTGATATCACCCAAGTAGCCCAAACGCTTTCGAATCATTTCTCTATGTGACTGACACTGTGCATGCCCATCTGGGATGGGTTGGAGCGACAGTGGCGTTTTCCCAATATGGCACTGCATGAAGAGCTGTTTCGATCGGAACTGCATTCAGCTGTAGTAGAATGCTTTGAACTCCATGCAGGATCAGTCTCAGCCTATGCCACTCTTTGGGAACCCTTTATGGCTTCTATCCGTGGCATATGCATTGCCAAACACACAGGGCTACTGCGTGATAGTTGTAGGAACCTCTCTCGTATTGAGGCGGAAATGCTCGCCCTGGATTACTCCGTAGCCTAAAACAGCCCTAACCCAAACACTACCCTAACCTATTCACTGAGTTCCTAGATTTGGTTGACCGCGAGGTGCGCTTCCTCGGAAAATACGCTAAAGCCTGAATGCCATTGTGAGGGGGAGAGGTCAGGACATACTTTAGCATGCTTATTCTGCCCTCCTAGATGCTCATCCTACATCCCTGAGTTACACACAGCAGGTGATACACCAGTGACAGACGGCTGGGAAAAGCTTAACCACTTTGCTACATTACTAAATTCAAATGTACACTTCCTGGCTGTCTGGTGAAGCCTCCAACCATGCGGTGTATCTGGCGGAGGTTGCCATGGTCTGGTTCACAAACCCTCAACAACAATTGACGATTTGATGAAGTGCATGTGCACTTTTAACTCAATGCGCAAGCGCAATTAGTTAAAATGCGCGTGCACAGCATCAAATCGTCAGCTTAGTGCCGCCAGCAGCTCTTCCCGCTCCGCCCCCTGCTGCATCAAAGGCTTGGCGCTGTGCCTCAGCCCAGCCATTCTCCTCCCCTAATTACCCCCTGCGGCATCAAAGGCTTTTTCACGGCCGGCCGGCCGTGCTTTCAGTTCACGGCCGGCCGGCCGTGTCTCCTTTTCTTTTTCTTTTTTTTTCATTAATTGAATGTCTTCCAGCAAGCTCTCCTCATCCGTAGCTTTAGGTGTGATGACAGCATTTCCTTATAAGATTACTGCTCTCTTGGGAATATATGAGGGCAGGAAGCCTTCTGAATTCGGCTGATCATTATCAGAGAGTGTTTTGGTGAAAATACGGGACTTTTCTTATGCGTGCTGCTACAAAAAGAGCTCAGCTCTCCTTAGCTACGGGAAAGCTGTTTGGCTTACTTCTGCTCGCTCAGCCAGCAATTGTGCCATGTGGTGTGTTTTTAGCTTTACTAGCTCATTGGTGTGTACTGGCTTGCCACTTTGCTGGAATAAAGTACCGGCCATAACGCTGAATACGACTTTCTTTTAATTAGTTCACCAGTTTGCTGCCAAGTGAATTTGAGAGTAATAGTGGCAATCATGTTTGAAACTGCATAACGTGAGCGGAATAAGCTTGCAAGCCGCAATCACCCCACATCCACCACATCCACCACCACATCCACCACCACCTCCACATCCACCACCACCGCATCCACCACCACATCCACCCTCACCCTCACTCACCCTCAACCCCTCACCCTCAACCCCTCACTCACCCTCACTCACCCTCACTCACCCTCAACCCCTCACCCTCACCCTCACTCACCCTCACTCACCCTCAACCCCTCACCCTCACTCACCCTCACCCTCACTCAACCCCTCACCCTCACTCACCCTCACCCTCACTCACCCTCAACCCCTCACCCTCAACCCCTCACCCTCAACCCCTCACCCTCACTCACCCTCACCCTCACTCACCCTCACCCTCACTCACCCTCACTCACCCTCACTCACCTCACTCACCCTCACTCACCCTCACTCACCCTCACTCACCCTCACTCACCCTCAACCCCTCACCCTCACCCACCCTCAACCCCTCACCCTCACCCTCACTCACCCTCACCCTCACTCACCCTCAACCCCTCACCCTCACTCACCCTCAACCTCTCACTCACCCTCAACCCCTCACCCTCACTCACCCCCTCACCCTCACTCACCCTCAACCCCTCACCCTCAACCCCTCACTCACCCTCACCCACCCTCAACCCCTCACCCTCAACCCCTCACTCACCCTCAACCCCTCACCCTCAACCCCTCACCCCCTCACTCACCCTCACTCACCCTCACCCTCACTCACCCCTCACTCACCCTCACCCTCACTCACCCTCACCCTCACTCACCCTCACTCACCCTCACTCACCCTCACCCTCACTCACCCTCACCCACCCTCACCCACCCTCACCCTCACTCACCCTCACTCACCCTCAACCCCTCACTCACCCTCACTCACCCTCACTCACCCTCACTCACCCTCACTCACCCTCACTCACCCTCACTCACCCTCACTCACCCTCACCCACCCTCACTCACCCTCACTCACCCTCACTCACCCTCACTCACCCTCACTCACCCTCACTCACCCTCACCCTCACTCACCCTCACTCACCCTCACCCTCACTCACCCTCACCCTCACACCCTCACCCTCCCCCTCACTCACCCTCACTCACCCTCACCCTCACCCTCACCCTCACCCTCACTCACCCTCACCCCCTCACCCTCACTCACCCTCAACCCCTCCCCCTCATGCTCACTCACCCTCAACCCCTCCCCCTCATGCTCACTCACCCTCAACCCCTCCCCCTCATGCTCACTCACCCTCACATCACCCTCACTCACCCTCACCCTCACTCACCCTCACTCACCCTCACCCTCACTCACCCTCACCCTCACCCTCACTCACCCTCACCCTCACTCACCCTCACTCACCCTCACTCACCCTCACTCACCCTCACTCACCCTCACCCTCCCCCTCACTCACCCTCACTCACCCTCACCCTCACTCACCCTCACCCTCACCCTCACTCACCCTCACCCACTCTCACCCTCACCCTCACTCACCCTCACCCACTCTCACCCTCACCCTCACTCACCCTCAACCCCTCACCCTCACTCACCCTCAACCCCTCCCCCTCATGCTCACTCACCCTCAACCCCTCACCCTCACTCACCCTCACCCTCACTCACCCTCAACCCCTCACCCTCAACCCCTCACCCTCAACCCCTCACCCTCAACCCCTCACCTCAACCCCTCACCCTCAACCCCTCACCCTCACTCACCCTCACCCTCACTCACCCTCACCCTCACTCACCCTCACTCACCCCTCACTCACCCTCACTCACCCTCACTCACCCTCACTCACCCTCACTCACCCTCACTCACCCTCACTCACCCTCACTCACCCTCACTCACCCTCACTCACCCTCACTCACCCTCACCCTCACTCACCCTCACCCTCACTCACCCTCACTCACCCTCACCCTCACTCACCCTCACCCTCCCCCTCACTCACCCTCACCCTCACTCACCCTCACCCTCACTCACCCTCACCCTCAGCCCCTCACCCTCACTCACCCTCACCCTCACCCTCACTCACCCTCACCCTCACTCACCCTCACCCTCACCCTCACTCACCCTCACCCTCACTCACCCTCACCCTCACCCTCACTCACCCTCACCCTCAGCCCCTCACCCTCACTCACCCTCAACCCCTCCCCCTCATGCTCACTCACCCTCAACCCCTCACCCTCACTCACCCTCACTCACCCTTACTCACCACCTCACTCACCCTCACCCTCACTCACCCTCACTCACCCTCACCCTCACTCACCCTCACCCTCACTCACCCTCACCCTCACTCACCCTCACCCTCACCCTCACCCTCACTCACCCTCACCCTCACTCACCCTCACTCACCCTCACCCTCACTCACCCTCACTCACCCTCACCCTCACTCACCCTCACTCACCCTCACTCACCCTCACTCACCCTCACTCACCCTCACTCACCCTCACTCACCCTCACTCACCCTCACTCACCCTCACTCACCCTCACTCACCCTCACTCACCCTCACTCACCCTCACTCACCCTCACTCACCCTCACTCACCCTCACTCACCCTCACTCACCCTCACTCACCCTCACTCACCCTCACTCACCCTCACTCACCCTCACCCTCACTCACCCTCACTCACCCTCACCCTCCCCCTCACTCACCCTCACCCTCACTCACCCTCACCCTCACCCTCACTCAACCCTCACCCTCACCCTCACTCACCCTCACCCTCAGCCCCTCACCCTCACTCACCCTCACCCTCACCCTCACTCACCCTCACCCTCACTCACCCTCACTCACCCTCACTCACCCTCACTCACCCTCACTCACCCTCACTCACCCTCACTCACCCTCACTCACCCTCACTCACCCTCACTCACCCTCACTCACCCTCACTCACCCTCACTCACCCTCACTCACCCTCACTCACCCTCACTCACCCTCACTCACCCTCACTCACCCTCACTCACCCTCACTCACCCTCACTCACCCTCACTCACCCTCACTCACCTCACTCACCCTACCCTCACTCACCCTCACTCACCCTCACTCACCCTCACTCACCCTCACTCACCCTCACTCACCCTCACTCACCCTCACCCTCACTCACCCTCACTCACCCTCACCCTCCCCCTCACTCACCCTCACCTCACTCACCCTCACCTCACCCTCACTCACCCTCACCCTCACCCTCACTCACCCTCACCCTCAGCCCCTCACCCTCACTCACCCTCACCCTCACCCTCACTCACCCTCACCCTCACTCACCCTCACTCACCCTCACTCACCCTCACTCACCCTCACTCACCCTCACTCACCCTCACTCACCCTCACTCACCCTCACTCACCCTCACTCACCCTCACTCACCCTCACTCACCCTCACTCACCCTCACTCACCCTCACTCACCCTCACTCACCCTCACTCACCCTCACTCACCCTCACTCACCCTCACTCACCCTCACTCACCCTCACTCACCCTCACCCTCACTCACCCTCACTCACCCTCACCCTCCCCCTCACTCACCCTCACCCTCACTCACCCTCACCCTCACCCTCACTCACCCTCACCCTCACCCTCACTCACCCTCACCCTCAGCCCCTCACCCTCACTCACCCTCACCCTCACCCTCACTCACCCTCACCCTCACTCACCCTCACCCTCACCCTCACTCACCCTCACCCTCAGCCCCTCACCCTCACTCACCCTCAACCCCTCCCCCTCATGCTCACTCACCCTCAACCCCTCACCCTCACTCACCCTCACTCACCCTTACTCACCCTCACTCACCCTCACCCTCACTCACCCTCACCCTCACTCACCCTCACCCTCACTCACCCTCACCCTCACTCACCCTCACCCTCACTCACCCTCACCCTCACCCTCACCCTCACTCACCCTCAATCCCTCACCCACCCTCACCCTCACCCTCACCCTCACCCTCACCCTCCCTCACCCTCACTCACCCTCACTCACCCTCACTCACCCTCACTCACCCTCACTCACCCTCACTCACCCTCACCCTCACTCACCCTCACTCACCCTCACCCTCACTCACCCTCAACCCCTCACTCACCCTCAACCCCTCACTCACCCTCAACCCCTCACTCACCCTCACTCACCCTCACTCACCCTCACTCACCCTCACTCACCCTCACTCACCCTCACTCACCCTCACTCACCCTCACTCACCCTCACTCACCCTCACTCACCCTCACTCACCCTCACTCACCCTCACTCACCCTCACTCACCCTCACTCACCCTCACTCACCCTCACTCACCCTCACTCACCCTCACTCACCCTCACTCACCCTCACTCACCCTCACTCACCCTCACTCACCCTCACTCACCCTCACTCACCCTCACTCACCCTCACTCACCCTCACTCACCCTCACTCACCCTCACCCTCACTCACCCTCACTCACCCTCAACCCCTCACCCTCACTCACCCTCAACCCCTCACCCTCACTCACCCTCAACCCCTCACCCACCCTCAACCCCTCACCCTCAACCCCTCACCCTCAACCCCTCACCCTCACCCTCACTCACCCTCACAACACATATTGTGTTACAATAGGTGTCACATTTGCGAAAGATAAAACTATTGGCATTGTAAATAACAAAGCTATTAATTTCGCTATTTTCAAAACAAGCACATAAATAAAAAATGTGTCCTTTACAATACCAATAGCTCAAACTTTCCTAATGCGAGACCTATTGCATTGCTGTGCTTCTCTCCCCTGCTGCACTCTCCTGCTCTCTAGAGATGTGGCCTAACGACCAGAGCTGCCATCTAAGTCACGTAAATACAAAACATGTTGCATTCCAAATGCTATAGGTGTCACATTCGCGAAAGTTATAACTATTGGCATTGTAAATGACAAAGCCATCAATTTAGCAATTTTAAAAACCAACAAATAAATAAAATATGTCATTTACAAGACCAATAACTCCAACTTTTCTAATGCGAGACCTATTGCATTTGCAATGCTTGTTAAATACTGTTGCTTTTAATAAATACATAACTAAAGCATAAAGTAGCAGCACACTGTTTTTTGCAATCCGCGGATTTTACATTGAAAGGACCACATAATTTCCCGACTGAAATGTGGTTTTAAAAGTATATAGAGTACAATGTCTGGAAATCGAGTTTCTGCAACTTTGTCATTGCCACATCACCAAGTAAACTGTTTTGCTCCTATGTAAACTTTGTTTGCATCACACTTCTGAATTACAAAAAAAGTTTGTTCATAATTCCTGCTATATTTTTAAATAATTGTACTATTCAATGTCCTAAAAAAAAACCTTATCTTTTACAGCTTTTTTGTTTCACAATTCTTATCGGATTACTCACTCGACAGAAAGCACTAACTATAATAAGAGAAAGAAAAGTAAAACACATTTTCGATTAACCGAAAAGCAACAAAAAGACAGACTGACATTTAACCTCTGTCCTTGAACAGACAGAAAATGTGTAAAGACAAAAAATATTTTTTGCTCATTCACTTTCTGAATGAACAAAACACCTGTTCCTTCCAGTTTAAATTAACTCCCCAGCACTGTCGAGTACATTTTAAAAATAGCTCGACCTGCTAAAATCTCACTCGACATGGCGAGTGGATTTTTCGAGACCTGCTCTCCCAATCCGCCATAAAATAGATCGCTTTGAAGGATTCACTCACCATAATGTTAAGTGGCCAAATCTGAACTCTCCCCTCTGACTGGCACAGTGTACATACATTTGACGACCTGTTGCCAGACTGTCCTGTCATAGCACTGATGATAAAGACTGGACCAACCACCTGCAACACACATGGACCGCTTTGTCATGCAACATATTCTCAATGTATTATGGGCTACCATCCCTACATACCCTCTGGTGATTAATTCTCCCCTCTGACTCTGGTAATCACTTCTGCCGCACGGAGGCATCTAATATCTAAACTTTGCCATGCCTACATGACCATGCTGGCCCCTACGATGGCAAACTCCGAGCTGCCTAGGAATCCGACCTGGGTCATCCACTTACTGACAGTGTGGGCTGCTTGTTGTGCACAAACCTGACATGTATCTTTCAATCTCCACCATAAACTTATTCACTTTAAATGTTCACATCGAGCTTACACCACACTGCATACTCTGGCTTGCATTGAACCCACAGGATCCTCCCACTGCCCGTAATGTGTTCTCCCAGGGCAGACTTTGGGCACATGTCCTGGACATGTAGTCATCTTGAAACGTTTTGGTGATCCATCTTCCACCACCCAACCCAGATGACCGGCACACCCCTTCCTCCACATCAGTTACAAGCGCTTCTGGGCTACATCCAGGATGTACCTAATGGCGTTCGCCTTCGCCTCTTTATTGCTATTGCACTCCTCCTGGCCAAGCGTAAAATAGCCCTTCACTGGGGTGTTATACACCCACCAATGGCCAACGCTTGGCTCGATAGATTGGCATATTGCAGTGCCACCTATCAAATATACTCCTCGTTACAGCCCCCCACTAATCTGCCTAAAGACACTCTGTAACCCCTGCGGACTTCCCTACTGACATTGGAGGGTGACAGCATGTTCACTTGAGCACCACCACTATGCTGACTTAGATGTAGCTTGCAGACGCACCCCAGCTATTGATTCCTCATCATTAGTTCGCCCAGAGTACCCCCTCCTCCAATTCCACATCCTTGGCTGTACCACTCCATGGAGCATACCACTATTATTCTCCATCTTTCCGTTTTGCAATGCTTGTTAATTTACACCATATTTGCAATGATGTACGTGACTAATCACTTCCCCCCACATTGGGGATACCGATTGTTTGCTATTGTTTTTCCTGTGGAAATGATAGACACTTTAAAAAAAAAAAAGAATATAAGATGGGGCCAATTTTCTACGAGTGTGACTGCCAGTCTTACAAAACATGGCAAAAACAACTGGGAGATAGTCTGACAAAGAGCCATGTGGAAGTTTGGTTGAGATTCCAATCATTTTCCAAGATGAGTGCTTTCATGCTTCTCGGAATTGCAGATTAGAGGTAATGCAATAAATTGTCATTGGTGTACAGCATTTCATAAGACAGGGAGGGAGAAGGTAGGGATGGTTGAGGAGAGGGTCGGGTTAGGCCATTGGTGCCTGTGTATCACTTTCCATTTTTGCCAGTACATAGGTTTGTATCCAAAGATAGTCTCAATCAAAGAACCCCACTTTACAATTTGGGTCACATATGCACATTTGGTGAAATACTGAAGAAATGGTTTGGAGAGGGAACCCAACCTTAGACTAAGGTAGGTCCAACCAATAGCAAGATCCCATAGTCCTGGGAAATACTGTTCAAGGTGGTCTGACGGTTTATCAAAACCCAATGTCAATATCTACCTACCGTTATTTCCATCTAATCTACAATGTGGTCAGTGCATGCCCTTAGGAGTCAGGAGTTAATGGTCGTGCCCTTCTGTTTATAAATATTGCTTCAAAGGGGCCCAGATTACTTTGGCCAATGGCATAGCTGGGATAGGGGTTGAGTATGTGTTGAAAATATTACTGAAAAACAAATCTGATTCAAGTTGCTAACCTTTTAAGGGGGCACCTTTCCCAATTGATTGTCCCCCTACCCTTGGCCAACAGGAGAGCTAAAGCTGTGAAAAATCTCTTGCAGGAAGCAGACCTCCCTAACATAAGCTAGCAGTGCTGTTATTTGTGAGGGGTTGAGCACATGCTCCATCATTATGTGGATCGGTGAGAAAGTTATTATTAGATTCTTCCAGTCATGCCTACCTTTAGCGTATAAAGGGCATATAACCACAAAATGGCCGGTGGGTTCTTTCATAAAATAGCAGTGAGGTTATCTTAGCTTGTGATCTCATGCTCCACTGATCTTCCTTTCTAAAGCTTCTCTATAGTTGTGTTCTCTGTACCTGCATGAAAGTATAGGTTTGTACTGGCTGCAGGTTGAGTCTGTTTTTGCCAGTTTCCAAAACAAAAAGGGTGCAGTTAATTGCCAGTTCGTTTATAGGCCTCAGCCTACCAGACAGCTTTACCTGTCTGGTGGTTTGCTAAAGGCATCTTGGGGATAATAAGAAAGTTGAGCTAGGTATGAATGCATTCCGTCTATTGCTTACCATTAGCTTTGTGGTTTGTAACTCACATTTCCTAGCTTTCAATTTGCTGGCTTTATTTGCTTTAGGCTGTCCAGCTCAAGTTTGTTCCTAAACCTTGTTTACGGTCTTCTTCCACTAACTTGCTTTCTGTAAACAGGCCTTTAAATCTTGTTCATATCTTGTCACATTTGCTGTGCATTCAAAGACCAAGGCCAGATGTCAGGCTGTGTCTTCCAGGGAGCTTGGTGTTTATTTTTTGATCTCTAACTTCAAAGTGAGAGGATTTATGTGACAATCCTGCTGCCTCTGGAGAGATCCCATAGGAAGGCTGTACGTTGTGTTTTTTTCTAGGAAACAGGAACATGTAAATGTCTGTAAATGAACTGTGCTGTATGCTAACCTTCTCTACGCCGCTCTAATCTACTCTGCACCACTTCATTCTACTCTGAAACAATCTATTCTACGCCACTACAATCAGCACCACTTCACTCTACTCTGCACCACACTACGCCACTGAACTCTATGCCAATGGTCTCTACACCACTTTGCACAGAACCAATGCACTTTACGCCAATTTGCTCTGCGCCACTGCACCACTCCACTCTGTGCCCCTGCACTTTACACCGATGCACTCTCCAACAGCATACACTGCAACTGAACTTTATGCTACTCTACAGCACTGAAATCGACACCACAAAACTCTGTATCGCTCCACTCTACTCCGCACCACTGCGCTTTGACACTTTACTCTAAGCCACTCCAGTCGACCCCACGCTATTCTAATCTTTGCCACTGCACTCTGTGACACTTTACTAAAAACCAATCCACTGCATGCAACTGGACTCTCTGAGCAGCTAACTCCAGCAAAACACATGAGGCACAGTAACAAAAAGTGGAAGGGAGACCCACGCCAAGGTGCCAGGTCTTTAACACGTGTCCCCTCCAGCTGAAATGTGGGGAGAACTACCCTACCCCAGGGAGTTCTCATCACTAAGGCGGAAAAATCTGGCCAGACCGTCGGCATTGGCGTGATCTGTGCCAGGGCAATGTTCCACTGAAATCCATACCCTGTAGGGAAATGGACCACCTCAACAGCTTTGGATTCTCACCCCTCCTCTGCATCAACCATCTGAGTGGCCTGTGGTCTGTCTGAACCCGGGACTGCCTTCCGCAGTGTGCCAAAACCATTGATGCCTTCTGCCTGCTCAATTTCCACCACATCCTCAGGTGCTCTCCTTGACTCAATCCAGGCCCACAGCGCCTTTTGGTAGTCTGACTTGACTTTGAATCCAACATGGGAAACTTTGAACTTTTTGCAGAAGCCCTTCAGCTGGGTTACAGTGTAGCTCTCTAGTCTCTCTACTTCCCAGTCAATTTCACCTAGATGTCAATCTACTCTTCACCACTGCATTGTACACCACTATAATCTACCCTGTGATGCTGCACTCCGCACCACAGTACTCTGTCACTTTACTCTGCACTCTACGCCAGTACACTCTATGCCACTCTACTGTACTGCACTCTACCACACACTACAGCACTAAACTCTGCACCGCTTTACTCCATTCCATTCTATGCCACTGCACTGTACTCTGCAACACTTCACACCAATTTTCCAACCATGAGCCCGGCTTTTCTGACTGTATGTAGATGATTAATTAACTGTCCCAAAAAATATTCCACTCTTTGCTGATGCATATAGCTAATGTTCATTAGACCCAGCTTTAGACTTAATGTGCTATTTGTTGACCCTCTCAGTAATCCAAGCCATTTCTTTCAGATGTTCATTTCTGTGATCTGGAGATATGTTCTATTTTTTACAGGCAGGATCATGCGTCTATACAACAGCAGGTTAGTTAATTTTTAATTATAGGTCTCTCTGACCGCCTCAGTAGACTTGTGACCTAATACCAAGTCCGTCCTTTTTAAGGATCCTGCAACCACTTTTGCTCTCAATTCCTATTGATCACTGTGAGGTTTGAACTATAGCTTCTTTTTAAAGAGAAAATACATTTTACCCTTTCACAATCACTAATTGTTCTGCTTTGAGCCACCACTTCTGATTTGTTTTCCGATTGGGATTGTTTGAGAATACTATTGTTTTTGTCTTAGAGACATTTGTGAGTAAGTCATTGATAGAATAATATTCTGAAAAAATATTAACCAGATTACAGTAAGTAAGTGATGCTCACATCACGTCTCAGCACAAAGCTCATTCAAGCAGGTATCTTCCTAGGTAGTCTACCTAGCAGAGACGGGCCCCACCATCCCTGAGAAAAGAACCAAGTATAAACTGCTCCACTCCCTCACATGCACAGGTAGTGTCCTCTCCCCTGCTCTCTTCCTCGACCAGGTGTTCCCTTTTGGCATATAGATACATAGTATTCTGTGTGTCAGAAGTAAAATGGCTCGGATTTGGGTGTTGCAGCGATTTACAATACAGTTAGGTATTCATTACGTTTGTCAAACATGCAATACATGTGATGTAAGGCAAACGTGTTTCAAAAGTTGTCTGCTCCTTTGTGCCGCATATGAACTGACTAAAAGGACAAACTGATAGTTTATTCTGCATCACAGCCTGCATAATTGCCCCTTCACATCCACAGCAAGGAAGGTTCCCCTTCTTTAGTTCTGGTGAAAGAGAAGAAGTTATTAATATTTTGAGCATATTGGACGATGGCCTGTTTGGTAGATCACCACAAACCTCAATAGTGAACAATTCATATTTCCAAACAATACTATAGAAGGTATGTATACTTTCTTGCAATCTGTATGTCCTCTGTAGCAACAGGCATTCCTCTCCAACTACAAAGCGAAAGGCGTGTTTCCTCTCTAGCAGTCTAAACCACTGCAAGTCTTTTTTCTTTAATGGGTAAGCGTTGGTAGCATTATTTTTCTGCTGTGAGGCATTGGTGCAGGGCGTAAAATTCTTATGTTGGGACAAAATGGGTTTAAATGCTTTCTTTGCTCTGAAGATAGTAATTCTTGGTAAATCTTTTATTATTTGAAAATTATGCCTATTTTAGGTGCCCGGCATTGATTATGTATGGGCTTCGTATGTACAACAGGGATTGTGCCCACTTTCGCTTTTTTGAGTTAAAAAAAAAAATGATGGTAGGCAATGCCAAAATGTCTTCCCTCTCTCAGAAATGATCCTATTTGCATAGTTTTAATAGGCATATATTCTCAGCTGTTGTGGGTTTTTGACCATGATTATAGTCCATTTTAGGTCCAGCATAGACAATGCTTGCGCTGTCTGCAAGACGAGTTGTATTGTATTCTATGTGTATTAAAAAAAATGAACTGCTTTCTATTGGCTGTTGGCTGTGCCATTAAAAAATGTAGCCTTTGTATTGGCGTTGGGTTGTAAAACTCCCACCCTTCTCTCCTTCTGGCGATTTCACTTAGTGAGTATTTAGTTTGGCCATCACACTGTGGGTTAGTGATGGCCCCTTTTTACAGAGACGTGCATCTGTTTGTAATTATCCTTATCGTAACTGCAGTCTGACTTCCGTTCTGACCCAAAGAAGCTCTTTGGCTTTTTTTCTGTTTCATCGTGCATCTTTTATGAATTATCCTGATGGTAACTGCAGTATACTTTTTATTGCAACAGTCAAACTTAAAAATGATATTAAAAAACCACGGAGCATTTCATTTTACTAATATTAAACATTGTGTGTTATTAATTAAATAATACAGTAATTTTTTTTTTCCTTTTCTGTTGAAGTTGTCTGGGTTTGTTTTCCGTTTTGCCAGCAGACATGGGCAGAGATGCTGGAGTCATGTAAGGTGTGGCTGGAAGTAAATCGCAGTGCATATGCAGTTGTTTCGGCACCAGCTTTTTAGAGCGAACAATGGCGAGCACCGGCAGGACCAGGCCCAATTAAAGTTGTCTGTTGGTGTGATTAATACAACTATACCAAACAGTCAAACTTAAAAATAATATAAAAAACCACGGAGCATTTTATTTTACTAATAATAACCATTGTGTATTATTAAAAAATACGGTAGATCATTTATTTTTTCCTTTTCTGTTGACGTTGTCTGGTTTGTTTTCTGTTTTGCTACCACTGCTCTTTAATACTTCCACTGCACTTTAATACTTTTTATATACAAAACTCCAATATACGGCGAGACCTATTGGCACTGCCAATGCTTGATTTCCTCTATTGTGAGACTGTGATTGCTGTCGTGTTTTAGACTGAATTCCTCTGCATAACCTATGTTGTTGACCTATTTTCGTAAATCAGTGGCATCGATGGCATAACTGAAATATATTCCAGTGTTTGGTCAAGATGAAAATAAGGTAGCCTGTTTGAGGCAGATCCGGAGAGTAAGCATGTTGTCTGTGCTTCATAGTTTTATGTAATTGTGTGTGTGATTCTTTTATTATCTTGAAATGCTGTTGGTTTATTCGAAGATCAGATTTGATGGCTCCTTGTACAGATTGATCAGAGCAGGATCTTGTATCCACCCTTGAGGGAATAGCCTTGTTTTCACCATTTCATGTCGGTTGGTGATAAATGAGGTGAAGCAACTCGGGTCGTTGCAGTGGAAACTCATAGTGGGCTCAATTTATGACCATCTGTCGCTTAGCTCAATCTACGTCTCCAGGTGCGAGGCAGTGTCTGTGAAACTTACCTACATTTCTTCACAAGGAGGCAGGATTGGCACAGGAGGCAGGATTGGTTGTTACTTTTTGCTTAGGGGTTTGCAGTACAGAAACCTGCAGCAGCTTCACTGAAGCATTTTCGCCATGTTACCCAGCAACCCCCATCGTACCCCTAATTCTGGTTTATTTACAGATACGTGTACGGATATGCTGTGCATCCTTAAGTTGCAGAAGGTACCTGCCTTTTGTTTTCACAAGTGCACCACACCGTGCAGGCAATACAGTCCCACACCCCCAAAAACTGTGCAGGCAGTACATACACAGTGTTTTGATCCATTGCTCCAACACTGAAGGACAGCATGGTGCACTTTCATTGAGACATCACAGCAGCAATTAACTTATCACCCAACACCAATTAGCTCCTCTCCCAACACCCCAAGACTCATCCAGACCAACCTCCAAAGCAAAGTAATGATGCCTTTCAAGCACAAGCAGGTGGCCTCAGTAAATAAATGCTAATTGACAGATGTTCCCATCCGTTTTATTTAACCCCCAATATATCCCATTCACAGGATGCTCAGTATAAATGAGAAAGGTAGGCTGTGACCACTAAACATTTTCATTCTTTACATGTAGTGTTCATAAACAAATTTCTTCTCAGTAAAGGCTTTCTATCCAAAAAGATAACGTTTCAAAGAAATCGGGGGTTAACGAGAAGCTCTCATTTCAAGGTCTGCCCATCAAATTCCCCCAAGAATAGAGTGAGCAAGTGAAATATAGTATTTCTAAAACATAACTTGCAAGGCAGTGCCCCACACACATCAGAAGTATTTTCAGTTAAATAAAATGCATAAGTGTGATATCAAGAAAATGAAATCTTGTTCACTCACTTCATAACTGTACCCATTACGAGACCTAACTCGCTAAATCTATTCTTGGCAAAATAGCCCAGCAGGCTAAAAAACTCTCCACCTCCACACTTCATTCGCACCCAGACTCCCACATTAGACAGCACAATCTCTTCAATAATATCTCATTCCCGGTGTTCCATGAGCAGTGCAATCAAACACCAAGGCTTTCCTACACCGAACGAATGGCAGTGTCAAATAAGGATGTACCCACACATGAACTATCACCACACTACACAAACTCCATCCTACTACCATTGAAAGGCATGAGTTCTCACATAATTGGTGTATCATTTATCCATAAACATTAAATTATCTTCATCTCCAAATCACACATTCTTTTGCATAAGTAAAAAGTCAAAACAAAAACAACTTAAAATTACCGTTTCCGTACCAATTTATGAGATTCCAGTACTGTAATGAAATAACAGTTTGAAGTAGTGCTTTAACTACTGGTGTCCACAACTTCTTGAGTTCTTCCGTGGCTCGCCACCGTTTAATCTACCATGTGTTCAGATTTTATTAATTACTGCATTTTATATGGTCATGTCTAATCTGTTCTGGGAAGTGTTGTTTTGTTCCTCCTTTTGGGTTATCGCATCTTCTCGTGTTGTAGCCCCTTTATCTAGTTGCTCTTGTGTTATTGATTTTTTTGCGTGTTGTAGCTCCTTGTGAGCCTTTTTAATAGAACCACAATTAAACTAATTTATTGATTCATCAAGTTTTTGATTAGATGTTCAATGTGGAATTTTTTGTAAATGTATATATTGTGTATGTGTTAACTTTCGTTCACATTTAGTTTAAGCCTCTTTCTTGCGTTTGTGAATTGACATGATACCAGAAATATTTCCATTTTGCACGTTTCTCTTAATTTAACCCTAAATCATAATACCATCCCATTCTTCACTATCTTCGCTTTTTTCCTACTTTTACAAATGTGTAATAAGATCAGTAGTTAAAGTATTTGTTTAATTGTTTAAAAAAAAAAACGATCAGGAAATTGATTTGCATTTATATAGTCTGGTTTCCAAATCCTGATGAGTGTTGACCACAATATTGCTGAGGTGAGAACTCTGATGCACATTTGGTAGTCCTGCCAAAAACTAGAATTATATTCAAAGCAAACAGTAGGGGCCTTTATAATTGTCTCAGAGTTTCCCATTGTGAATAATCCTTTTTGAGTAGTTCTAGGATTTAAACCCCCAGTCTCTGAGAAGATTGTATTTAGCTTTTAGAAGATGGTAAAAATGAAAGATGCATTTTAAATGCCACAAAGAATTCCACTCTCGGGAATACTTCAGTAATCCTTGTGTTACTAACCGCCTCATTAGGTTTTGGTAGGTTAGTTTGTAGTTCAGGTTAAATTTCCTTGTATTATCTGTCTTAATGTTATATTCGTATTGTCTAGCATCACCTGTAGCAACATAAGTGCAAGCCCAGTGCCCCAAGAGAAAAACAATAACAAGGTGTGAGCAAGGGGATAATTCAATACGTTATTTTTGTAGGATAAACTCTAAACTTAATGAATATAGCATCTATTCATAAGGTTATACACTGAATACAAACAAATGAAGAAAGATAAACATTCTAACAACCAGGTGTACAAAAAAAGACTCTTTGCTAGCAAATCAAATAAAGAAAAACAAATGACACGGAATAATCACATTGGTGAGACTGGGGATTAGGAGTATTTTAGCATATTAACACCGGTACATCTCCAAATAATTTCTAAAAACAAAGTAAGTTGTAAAGTTCACTTCAGTCTTGATCCACTTTTGCAAAGAGATTGTTGTCCTGTGATATGTGAGTTGGTGAAAAGATCACTAGTATGATTACAGATACAGTCTTGTTAATTGTATTGTATTGTATTTTCGTTCTTGTATAGCGCAGACTGTCACCCTAAGCGTATCCTGGCGCTGTGACTGAACAGATGGATAAACAGTGACGGGCCTGATAGTTAGTGGGGGGAAATGATCTCATTTCTAGTAAAAAGCCAGGTCTTCAAGCACTTTCTGAAGCATAGCAAAGAGCTGGCTTGTCTGATGCTTTGGGGTAGCTCGTTCCAGAGGCGTGATGCTACTGTGCCAAAAGCCCTGCCTCCCATCCGAGATTTCTTAAATCTGGTAGTTGTTACTAGATTTGCGCTGGAGGAGTGAAGAAGTCTGGTAGGCCTGTACCAGGTAAATCTCTCTTGCATAGAAGGAGGGCCAGCACTATGCACTGCATACAATGCATAGGAATTTGAAGCTGACTCTGTCCCTGATGGGCAGCCAATGGAGATCTCTCAAAGCCATTGTGGTAGATGAGCTATGTTGTCTGTTAAGTGCCAGCTTTGCAGCTATAGACTGGACTCTTTGCAACCCCTGCAAGATATATTGTGGAGCTCCCAAATACAGGGAGTTGCAGTAGTCCAGCCTACACAAAATTATACTCCTCACCACCAGAGGTCTAGCCTGATTAGGTAGCAGAGGAAGGATCTGGCGGAGCGCTTTTAGCAAGGCAAAGCACACACTGATCGTTTTATTAGCCCGTGACAGCATTTGAAGATCTTAATCAACCAGGACACCCAGGTTGCGTACTGTTTTGACTGGGGTCAGGGGGTCATCCTCCGGGGTAAGTCTGAATTTGTGCAGTTAAAGCTGTGACATTTTGGCAGCCGAGCAGTATACCACCTCAGTTTCCCCCCCGTTAAACTGCAAAGAATTTACTTTGAGCCAGCCAGAAACTCAACGCATACATTCCTGGAAGGTATCCATTGACACCGCGTGCTTCCCTTCCAGGGAAAACACCAATTGGGTGTCGTCTGCATAGTTGACCAGATCTATCCCATATGATTTTATAATAGGGGTCAAGGGGCGAAGATATATATTGAAGAGAATGGGGCTTATTGCCGAACCCTGTGGCACTCCATGACGCACCGGAAACTGTACAATTGTAGCCATTTCGGAGCACAGCCTTTCACACCCAGTCTCTCCAGCCTTCCTATCAGCACTGCATGGCTTACCCTGTCAAATGCGGCCGACATATCCAGCAGCACTGATACAGATGAGTTACCATTGTCTCCTCGCGTTCGTAGGTTGTCCAGTACAGTTACCAAAGCTGTTTCCGTCCCATGGCCTGAGCGGAAGCCGAACTGATCCCTATCCAATAGGTGAATAACTTCAAGGTAGCTCAAAAGGGACTTGCTATAATCGCCTTTTCCAGAATTTTTATAGGATAAGGCAGGAGGGATATAGGCCTAAAGTTAGCTGGATTTGTTGGATCCAGAGAGTGCTTCTTGAGCTGGGGGGCGACCACTGCCTGCTTCCATGCCTCCGGGACCACACCTTCTTCCAAGGATTGACGACGGATCCGTCGCATCCAAGGGAATACTTCTGGCCCAAACTTCTTCCAGATGTTATGGGGTAGTGGATCTAGGGGAGACCCAGAGGAAACACTCTGAGCGAGACTGTTAAAAAGCTATTCAGTGAGTGATTGAAAGCACTCCATTGATGTTTCTGCCCAGGATTCCTTAGCTAATATCTGGGATAGTGTCTCCTGGCTGCTAAAATTATCGGGATCGAAGCCTCCAACAATTTTGGAGATCTTTTCATCAAAGAAGGCGGCGATTTCATCGCATTGTTTCTGAGATGCAACCACTTTATTGCCCAAAAGAAGCGGGACTGGAGAGATCTCTTATAATGTTAAAAAGGGCTTTTGTACTGTTAGGTGCTTGTATATTGAGCTGGCATAAAAAAGTGCTTTAGACTTGGCGATGGTCATCTTATATAGAGCCTGCACTAGTTTCAGTTGTTTCCGATTTGATTCTAAATAGGACCTTCGCCACCTTCTTTCAGCCTGTCTGCATCTGTTCCGCATTAGTTTCATCTCCTCGCTAAACCAAGGGGCTGAGGGTTCCCTTCTATTCTTTATTCTTTTCATGGGGACATGCCAATCTAAAATATAAGTAATGTGATTACAGTAGGTTTGATAGTTCTTATCCACTGAGTCACCTGGAACAAGGAAGGTCTGATTGAAGAATATTGGGTCTGTGCTATTTTCAGCCAGTTTGGCCCAGTCTCTACCCCTTCGAAAGGTAGCTGAGCAGTTTTTATTGTCTGTATAGTTGGGCATAGTGATCCTAAAGTGGATTAATGAGTGGTCAGTCCAGTTTTGGGGCAAAATATTAATCACCTCCGTCTCGGACTGATTTGCGAACACAAGATCCAGCTCGTGTCCTCCTAAATGGGTTGGTTCTTGTACTAGCTGGTTAAGATTCTCACATGCGTCTCGCAGTTCTCTCAAATGACTCCTTAGGGTCCCATTATCCCAAAGGTTAAAGTCTCCTAAAAACAGCACTCTGGAGTGTGACAGAGCCAGAGCAGCAATAGTGTCTAGCAATGCCTGATACTGAGTGTCTGAGCCTGGAGGTCTATGACAGACCATGCCAGTTAGTAATCTTCCTTTTGTCTCCTGCAAAGTGAAACCCAGTAGCTCAATCCCAGCAACTTCATTTACCTGAGGGGTGCGAGGTTCCATCTTTCTTTGAATATTACTCCGACCCCCCACCACGTCCAGAGGCTCTGGGTTTGTGAAATGTCTTATATCCTCTTGGACACGAAAAAACCAGCTCAACAGAGGAGTCCATGCTGGTCCAGGTCTCTGTGATAAATAAAACATCCAGGTCCATGTCTTCTAGCAGACTTGACACTTCCTGATGATGTTTTACCAACGATCTGCTGTTAATCAGGCCACGTGTTAAAACAGCACTAGCCTGAGGCGAAGTTACATGATGTTCCCCTCCCACTTCCCAATTCTAAGCAGCAGTTCCTTAGAGTAGCTTATCCTGCCCTTTTCCAAACGGGCAACGTTTGATGAAGATACAAGTAGTAGAGAAGTGTTGACGTTTCGAGCTCTGCTTTACTTTTACGTGAGGCCATTCTCGGGACAATGTTGATAGTTAAATTGTTTAAACTCCCATTGTTTTGTGAATACGGAGTATAAAACTGCAATGATTTGATAAAAATGGGGTTCTGTGAAACTGCTCATGGATACTGTACATTTTTTGACCGACTAATCCATCTTTTTCAAATTTGGTATCCATTTCCCTCGATCAACTGAAGTGGCTATCTACTTGCAGGCTAATGATCTAATCACTCAAGTATTCCGCTTCACCTGATGACTGCTTCCTAGAACTCTCTGCATTTTTATTCTTTTTAGGTCTGACCTGCCAGATGGCGCCAGCTGTCTTTTTGCTAAAAGCGACTTACTGTCTCCTTATATTGGGCGTAAATAAGCCCGTCCATTGCTTTCATTGCCTGTTTTTTATTTGTTTGTTTGTGTGGGCTTTCCTTTCTTTTCTTATGTTTGTCCCTCCCTTGGAGTTTGTCCTTCAACAGCTTACATGGAATGGTAAGGAATATTTATAATAGAATTACGCACAATGACTATGCAAAGGGGTGGGGGGGGGGGAATATCCGAAAGAAAGCTAACTATACACATGCGAGGTTTGGTCAATTAGTGAAATTATTTATATAGAAATCACATGGATAACCTAATACATACATGAGTGTTTGGGTAGACAAGTATGTTTGTACAAAGGCTAAACATTAGACAATAGTGTCTGATGTCCCAGTGAAAGTGCAATTGAACCTAAGCTAAAAAGTGACATTAAAAGTGACAAATGAGTAAGTTTTCCATTATAGAACATATTCGGCGACCATGAAAAATATAGTCATGTGAGCCGCAACACTTTAAACAATCAAAAAATGCTGCTTTTTGGTTCGCCTCTTTGGACTGATTGTTTAAAGTGTTGCGGCTCACATGACTATATGCAAGTCGTTAATAGCGAATTTTACCGATTCGCTATTGAGGACTGGAAAAATTGAATGTAGGTAGGAATCGCTAAAATATAAGCGATTCCTTAATAACGAATCGTAAATTGAGATTCGTTAATAAGGGTCGGAGGCCCATAGGAATGACTGGTAAGATATTGGTTGCTATTCGGTATTCAAGAATAGCAAATAGCGGGAGCTATTTCAAGGGTGCCAGGGTGTCAAAAGGACACCCTGTTGAACCCCTGAAATGTGCATGTGTGCACATGTGGTGCACATACATGCCCTAAGGGCATGAATGTGTGCCACATGACACTTTAAAAAAAGCAAAAAAGTGCTTATTTAAAGGAAATCGCTAATTACCACCAACTTGAAGTTGGTGGTAATTAGTGATTCTTTAAGGCTAAAGTGCACTTTCTTTAGTGCTACTTACATTGCATTTAAGGAATCGTAATTTCCGATTCCTTAAATGCAAGAGCAAAATAAGGAATCGCAATTTTGCGATTCCTTATTTTGCTAGTAGGTTTCAACTCGCCTACATTGCTCTTAGCCAAGTACCGATCGCAAACTCTGAAATTCTGCAAATTTCAGCGTTAGCGATCGGTATTTTGCCACCTACATCTAGCCCCAGATAACTCTGTGAGCACTGCATACTTCTGCCATGTTCCAGTGACGGGCAGCCACAGTCTGTAAACATGGCACGTAGTTCCTGCATTCATGCAAAGGTTATAAACACTGCATGATTCCATTGTGTGCTTCCTGCGTTCATGCAAAGGTTATAAACACTGCATGCTTCCATTGTTTGCTTCCTGCAGCCAGGCAAAGGTTGCAAACACTGCATGTACATCCGGCATCCATGCAAAGGCTCTAAACACAGCCTGATTCTATCACGTGTCCTGCAGCCATGCAAAGGCTGTAAGCACTGCACGTATATCCTGCATTCATGCACGATTCCATTGTGTGATTCCTACATCCATGCAAAGGCTGGAAACACTGCATGATTCTATCATGAGCTTCCTGCAGCCATGCCAAGGCTGTAAACTGTATGATACTATCATGAGCTTCCTGCAGCCATGCAAAGGCTGCAAACACTGCATGATTCTATCATGTGCTTCCTGCAGTCATGCAAAGGCTGTAAACACTACACGATTCTATCATGTGCTTACTGCAGTCATGCAAAGACTGTAAACTGTATAATTCCATCATGTTATTCAAGATGGTTAAACCCATAAATGAATAGTCCCATTCAAAACAAGCATTGGCATAGCCAATAGGTCTCGCCTTTGGGACCTTATTAGTGTTTAGCCATGCAACCGTTGATGTTGCACCAAGGATATTGTGCTGCATGACTAAATACTTATAAGGTCCCAAAGGCGAGACCTATTGGCCATGCCAATGCTTGTTAACTTTTGGGTTAAGCGTACCTTGGAAGTGCATGTATTTTCTCGCTTCTTCATTGTGTACTTCTCTCTCCATCGCACTCTGTGTTGCTCTCTTGCACCCCATTCGTGCTGCGCTTGCCCTAGTGTGCTTCTCCTCCGTTGTTGCTTTTCACCAGTGCGCTACACCCCTGCATTTTGCTTTGTTGCTTGTTGCTTTTCTCCCCTGCCCTGTTTCTTTCCCCTACCTATGCCCTCAGTGTTTCTCCCACACCCACCTGCACCCCCAATGTTGCTTCCCCCCCACGCTTAATGAAAAAGGCTTTTGTGCTGCTTTTATTTTTGTACTGCTCCAACTCAGATCAGTAAATAAAAAATAAAGTGCCAGTGTAATTTTGTAGATGCCTACAAAATTGCATGGCCACACACATTATTGAACTATTTTTTCATTTGCCATTCTGCACAGTATCGGGGTGAATGCAGCACAGTATCATAAAGGTGGTCTCAAAAGTGAGACATATTGACTGCCAGTGCTTATATTAGGTATTTGCTACCAGACTGTTGGAAAAGATACTTTTTCTTTATTTAAGAATGACGATTGAGCAACCCAGTCAGTCTTGGGTAGAGGGTGGTTCCACAGATCTCAACGGTAGTGGTATTTGGAGTAAGTTCTTTTCAGGAGTGATTTCATAAGTGTTGTTTAGTGAATATTATGGTCCTTTCAGTTTTGCAGTGTATTGCATCTCTTTACACATACATGTTCTTGATAATATTTTAGCAATAATTGATTTTACTATATACTTTCTGGCCCTGAAAACATTTTCATATCATTAAAAAGTATTTCAAGGGGGTTCATCGCTGCTGGACCGGAGGATGAAAATAGGAAATTACCCTGACCCCAAAACCAAGAACAATAAACCTGTTTGAGTACATTGAAAAAGGATTGAAGATAAAACATGGGACTAGGAGGGCGATACTGAATTTAACTCATTGGAGAGGAAACTTACTATCGATTTTTTTGTTGTTTTTAAATGATCATTGGTTTAACCACTGCCAAGGACGATGGGATTGGTGTCATGTGGGACATATTGACGTTTTGTTTGGGGGTAAGTTAACCTAGAAAAGTATGTCTCGTTGGTCTTGCATGCAGCTTTTGTATTCTCTAGTAGCAATGTTACCTGCCACATGATATTGTTGAACTGTACGCTTTGTCATGGCCAGCCGTATATTTAAATATAAGATGAAATGTAAAAAAAATACTAAAGCATTGCATTTGCTTAGTTGAAGAGTTATTTGTGCAGAATTGGTTCAGGTAGATGTGCTGTTTAAGTGTGCTCAAGCCTTTGTTCTCTTAAAGATGTGTATAATTTCTGTAACTTGATTACATCGATATCGGCAACCTGTTCATTTTACACTTTGTCTAGTAAAAATAGATGACTCATTTTTAAGATATACACAGAATAACAGTTGCATAGGCTGATAAATATTCTCAAAACCATCTTTCCGCGCAGAAGCAAAGGTAGATTTCCGTAACTTGATGGCTGTCTGAATAATTGGATACATGTTTTCCAATGTATTCTAAATTATTTGTGTAGTGTTTGACCTAGATCTGTCACAGTGCTTAAAATGTGATGCTCTATGATCCGAACAAATGTAGTAGCTTCAAGTATTAAGTTTTGACGGACGTCTTTATTACTTTTTTTTTTTTTTTTGCACCATTAGCACTCGAGCACAGGGTCATGTATTTGAATTCAATTTCATCTGTAAACATTATTATCCATGTGGCCTGTACACTGTACTTTACTTTTATTTAATTGCCTCATAGAACCTTTGAATGCTAACTAATAATAAATACATTTTCTAACCTCTTGAATGAATGGGAAGGAAGGGAGTGTCTTGGATGCAAGCATCTCCCTCACTGAGCTTTACTAGGTGAGGCTGACCAAGCAATGCATGTTCTCATGCTTGTAGTTACGTAGGAGAGACTCTGCCTTACCCCAGGAGCAAATATGTGATTTTGGCCTTTTCTTGTCTATTGTGAACATTTTTAGACAGTAGTAATGGGAGCTAAAGAGATCATGCTCTGAGACGTTTCCTCCAACCCTTTTAGGATTGCTAGGTGCTAGTTTTATACACTGAGGTGAAAGTTTACAGCTTGGAGAGTATACTTATAAACTTAATACCCCAAGGTTGGAGCAGCTTAGGGTGTGTTCTTACTTTTGAGGTCACTGAGCCTACTTTTGAGTGCAAACACCTATTTTCAAAAGACCAATGCCAGATTTTTTTAAATAGGCAAGTTTCATTTTTGAAGTACTGTGTGGAGTGACCTGCAAAGAGTCACTATCAGATTGCTGCTCCCACTCTCTTTAGTTCTAGTTCCTGAAGAGGCAAGCATTTTCAGTTGTCCTGCGTTAGTGCCGGCAAACTCTTTACCTAATGTGTTAATTTTGGGGCTAGAAGTTATTCCAATGCTCCCCTGTCATCTTTGTTCAGTTTGTGTTTGGAATACCTGAGTGATACACAATAGAGCAACTTTTACTCTTGACCCCCAATCCACCCTAGCCTCTAAATCCCACACAATGACAGCTCAACACCCTGCTGCTAAGTGCTTTGATTACACTGCTGTCATGGATATCTTGATACACCCGAACGATAACAACTGTTTGGGGGTGGGGAAAAACTGCACTGATGGTTTTGGGGTGGACAGAATATTATGACAACATGTAGTCTGAAAGGTACAAGGGCTTTGACAGCGATATATTCAGTGGTAACAATGGCAGTACTTCTGCTTAACTTTCATTTGCATGTGTGAAGATTTGCACCCTTTCAGACTACGTATTGTAACACGTAGTCCTAACACTCCCCACCCCCGTCGCCCTCAATTCATTGGATTATTTTTCTGAAGCGCTACACGCAATCCTGGATTTATTCTTTCCTATACCACCTCATTGTATGTTGACCAGCACTTTAATTTGGAGAATCATCTAATGAGGAATTCTTACGCACCTACTTTTGACAAATCCCTCATCAACATCCACTCTACTCCCATCCAGTCCCATGACAGGCCTTGGATGTTTTTCTCATATATATTTATGTGATTGACTCCACCCCACTCAATAACTTTTTCTCCTTCTGACCAGACCCCAAGCAACACAGCTGTTGATATTCCTCTCCCAGTGCCCAACCTCCCTTACCATCATGTCTACAGGGCAGATTTCAGCCAGATTTTAACTGTCCGTTAGATCACATCCTTGACCTTCTTCTTGACACTACCCAACACCTCCCCCTGCCCCTTCAGCAATCTTGTGTCAGCCTTCAAATAACACCTCTTTACATTCACTGCCAGTGCGCTGTAGCCCTGGATCATCCCAACCTTCTACACTCTCAAAACAAATATACGTCCCTCTCCGCAAGCCTGAGAAATCTTAAACTCCTAGGCACCTCTACAGTTACAAACAGGCTCACAACACCCTTACTTTGCCACTCAGGCGATTCCTCCCACTGCCATAAACTCAACCTCTCCCTCAAGTCACATCTTCCGTCATCTCTCTGAGTGGCTATCTACCGGTTAAAATGTTCCTTTCTTTCTTGTACTATACAACTTTTGCCCCACACAGTCTATAAGTCTTCTCAATTTACACACTCCCCATCATCCTCTCCTTTCATACGCTTTCCTTCCCTCTCTATATTCTCCACTCTTCATATGTAGTCTAGTCCCCATTGTGCTTGTCCCCATGTCTAAATCTACAAAACCTTTTCTTGCTTTTATACACCCTTTAAGCTTTCATACACTTAATTTCCCTCTCCTTAATCTCCACTCTGCACATCTTGCCTCATCCCCAACTCCTATATCTACACAAAAAAATATTTTGCTTTTTTTCCCCCCACCCTTTCAGCTTCCATACCATCAGTTCAGCAGTACTCTTCCTGAATCCTGTCCTGCCTCTCAACACTGTTCAAGTGCTCCTTTATCTGGCATTTAAAAGACTTCCCTTTAATTCCGCAATAGTCGTAGCACTAATATAATGATGGCAAATGCCTCTTTTCATTACACCGCCACTTTTGCATTTTCTTCTCATCACACTTGCACTTTCAATGGGCTCACCTTATACCTCTCCTTCTGCAAATTGCCTTCTAGCACAGATTTTCACACATTTATCCAACCTTTTCAGCTCTGCTAACTTCTCACTTCTCATTCATTTCGCTCATGTATTCTTAACCTACATATTGTCTGTGACATGTGATACTGTTGCTCACTTTGCTATGCCTGGAACTCTTGTGCTGGGTACTCTGCTCAACTTAGGCGGGTGTCCAAGATCTTAAGGAATCTAGTTGAATGAGTAGGCACTGGTTTGTTGTATTGTATTGTATTGTAATAGCATGTATATAGCGCTTACTACCCCTGATGAGGCGTCAAAGCGCTTTTTTGGCGGGTAGCACGCTACTCCGGGACCCATACAGGATTAGTGTTGAATTAGTATGGTGAAACATGCAAGTACATTTTAAGTGGTGGATAGGTTAGTCAGTTATTTGGATTTGGAATGATAGCAGAAGGACAGAGGAGGAAAAAAGGTTTGTATTTATATAGCGCTTGTTACCCCTGATGGGGTGTTGAAACATGCTATTCAGGAAGCCCATAAAGGATTAGTGGTGAATTTATATGGTGAAATATGAGCGTAATTTCAGTGGTGGATATCAGTCAGTTATTTGGAGTGAGAAGGATAGCGGAGGGATGAAAGGGGGAAGAAAGGTTTGCATTCATATAGCACTTGTTACCCCTGATGGATGTTAAAGCGCTTTTCTGGCGAGCAGCATGCCACTCCGGAACTCATAAAGGATTAGTATTGAAAATTAGTAGAGTAAAATATGAAGTAAATTTGAGTAGTGGATATGTTATTCAGTTATTTTATTTGGGTAGAGAAGGGTAGGTGACGGGATAGTGAAGGGAAAAAGGTTTGTATTTATATAGCGCTTGCTACCCCTGATGGGGTTTTGAAGCGCAAGTAGCACGCTACTCTGGAACCCATCAGGATTAGTGTTGAATTGGTATGGTGAAACATGAAAGTAATTTTAGTGGTGGATATGTTAGTCAGTTATTTGGATTGAGAAGGGTTGGGGATGGGCAGAAAAGAGGGAAGAGTTTAGAAAGGTTTGTTTTGGGGCATCGGTATAGTAAAAGAGGTGTAAGATGATGCAAAGATGGGTAGAGTAGGAGAGAGTCTAGAAAGGGTTATTTTGGGGATCATAGTAGTGGTATGGAGTTTGGGGTTAAATGAGAGAGTGGATGTAGAGGATATATTGTGTGAAGTATAGGCTGAGAAATAGGGAAGTGCATTGGAAATGCTAAATTAGAAGAAAGTGATAAATATATAGATCCATAAGTACATTGAAAGAATATAGATGCATAATGGAGGTATGAATATTGGGCAGCATTTCTGGCCCTGGCATTGGTCAGTTTCGAACAGGCTCAAACAGGCAACTGCCCTTGTCCTCTCCACCCTTAGCTGAGACGCCCTAAGCATGGCCTTTTATAGCCCTAGTAATCAGGTGACCTCATCAGCCAATGGGAACCCTAGTCCTAACACTATCCAATCACAACACTAGCCCTAAAAATCTAGAACCAATAGGAGACCAGGACTTAGCAGCCAATCTTAGCCCCAGTCCAAGCACCCAATCAGTTCAAAAACCCTAATCTGTACGTACAATAGAGGTCCTAGCCCTACCAGCAGTCCCACCCCAAGTAACCAATGGCACAGGAAGCCCTTGTCCCTACGTCCAATAGAAAGCCTAATCCTACTCTTAGTCCCACAACCAGCACAGCACCCAATCACACCAGAAGCCGTAATCGCTACTTCCAATTAAAAGTCTAACCCTAGCCCTTGTCCCACCCTAGTCCCAACAATCAATAACACAGGAAACCCTGGTCCCTACTTCCAATAGAAATCCTAACCCTAGCCTTAGTCCCAACCCTACATTGATTGAATCGCAGACCCAGAAATCAATCAGAACACTCAAATACCCAACCAATGAGGACACTAACCCTAATCCAATAGAAACATCAGATACAACCACCAATCAGTGTACACATATACCAAACAATATCAGACCAAATAAGGTCCCAGCGACCTCAGACAAGGTTTGCTGGCCAGGAAGTTGGAAGCTGCTTTTCCGGTTCAGAATCTCCTAGGAGACAGACAGGCTCAATCTACACTTTGGACTTCTGCAGATAAAGGCCTCGCTAACTTGAAATCTAACAATCTAACAATACTGTTTGAATAAAACTTTACTCCCTCTACTGGCCAAAAAACGAAGTGCACAGTCCCTAGTAAACACAGTTTAAACAGCTCACAGAAGCACCCTCTGATGTAGAATATCCCTGTTGCTTGGGGGGAGAGGCAGGGGGGCTGGTTTCACTGGCTTGTGAACACAAAATGGTGGCTGGGGGTGCACTGTTTTAACATACAGGTCTTCGCACAGAGCAAAGGAGAAATTTGGAGGGAAAACTGAACGTCATCAGCAATGAGAGGGAAAAACTACAGAGTTTGGACTTCAAATCCCACAATTTAACATGTTAAAAGGAAGCAATCCTGGGCAGGAAAAAAACACAAGTTTAAAACCCAAAACAGGTGAACCACAGGCAAAGACAGAAATCACAGAAAGGGAAAATCGTTTTTTTTAAACATTTGTTTTGGGGAAGAGACCGCACTAGTCTGCCTCCTTACCACTTCCTGGACTCTGCTCACTGCAGTCTGGGGCACAGGGAGGCTGCAACTCACAAGATGCTGCAGCTGAGCTGCCTAATATCAAATGCTTCTTCCCAAATCCCAATCAATTGCTTAATATTTTGTCATGTTATTTGCCATAACGCACATAACGTCTTTTGATTTAACTCCCTCTAACAATTGATTTTTTTTCTCATGAAAATCATACTTTGGAAGGCTGAATATGTGTGGACTGGATTCTAACTCACCTTTAATGCTTCATTTCAGAGAGGCCAGCGAATGATGAAGCTGGGGCTTGCAAATGTGAACGAATGAGCCAGTGGAACTTGCTTACCACAATGATGAAGCTGCTAAATACTGCTTCTAGGCATCGTTTCTGTTTCCATGCCAATGTGTATGCGTTACAAGGCGAATGCCTTTACCACTCGTAACCTTTACCACGAAAATGCCTCTAACACGCAAATGCCTTTACCATGCATACCTTTACAACGATTTTCGTTGTAAAACCATGCATGATAATGGCATATTCATGGTAAAGGTTATCTCCGATCCCTTCCCCAATTCCTTTAACTGCTCCCCTGCGCCCTCCCCCCTCCAGCTCTCATTTTTATATATTTTTTAATACCCCATCCCTGTACCCCTGTGCGACTCCCCCACCCCCATTCCTTCGTAGAAATACCCTTGCCCGGAACACTTAAAATCTTGCCCTGCGCCATTTCCCCACCCACAAACCCTTTTATCAAATACCCCTCCCATAACCCTAAAAATGTAGCCCTTCGCGACACCACCCCCTCATCCTTTAAATTTTTTTGTTTTCTTAACTAAAATCCCCCTTACCTCTCCACGACCGCTCCTCTCCAAGCTCTTCCGAGGTGCGTTGCACATCGTAAAGAGGAAGCGGAAGTCGCTTTCCGTTTGCTCTAACGACGCCGATTGCCTCCACATCTTTCAACAACAGAAACAGAAAACAACGGAAACAGGTGCGTTTTTTTGAAACTGGTTTGTTTTTTGGGGTGGGGGGGCAACACCCCCCTCCTCGCTCCCCCGCCACCTTTTTGAAACGCACATTTTTTTTTGGGGGGGGGGCACCCCCAAGCCCCCTTTTTTATGGTACCTTTAACACACATGCCTTTACTACGTATCTTCTAGTAAAGGAATGCGTGGTAAAGGCTATGTGTGGTAACCATGCATGCGTTGTAATGCATGTGTGGTTCAGGGTATGCGTGGAAACGGCCGCGTTGTAGTGGCTGTTTCCTGTCTAACCCTGCAGAGAGGTCAAGTATGACTCGGTGGCAGGAGTCGTTCCTAAGGTTTGGAAGGAGGGCTTTGTCTACTACTTGGAGTGTGGCTGTAGCGTGGTTTGAAGCCCGATTGGTAGTCCTGTAGAGGATTATTCTTGCTTATGTGCTCCTGAAGTTTGGTGGAGACTACTTTCTAGACCAATTTACGTATGAATGGGTAATACTGTGCCATTTGTAAGGTTGGCTGGGTCCAGGGATGGATTATTGCACGGTAGAAGTGTCTATCCTGTGTGAAGCCCCTGATTGTGCCAGAGTGCTGAGGACTTTGGCTTGCGTTTTGAGTGGAGCATGGCGTTTGACGTGATCTCTTATAGGTGTTATAGATGTCCAAGAGTATTGACATCTCTGATGGGCTGGAAGTGTTCAGATGAGATACATATTTAGTTCTTAGGTTTGTTTCCAGATGGATGTCTTAGCTGGAGTGTAAGGTCATTTTTTCTCTTTTCGGACAGTTTAGAGTATTAATAATTTCTTAAACGAGAACGATCATTAAGCACATGCATCTCTGAGCAATCGATATTATTGTGCTGCTCAGAAGTACTAAGACTTTTTGGGGGTCCAGAAGTTTGTGCTAGTGATGTCAATTAGATGAGATTAATTTGGGAAGTGACTCTTGGTTAGAAACTCCGATACATGATGACACTAAGTTAAAACTCAAAGGTGGATGTTTAGTCAGAGCTGCGGTTCAGAAAATAAGTTTATTTGCAAACAAGATTAATGGAATAATGAAAATGATCTAATAAGTGGTCCAGAAATAACTAGCATTGTCCCTCACCTCCAACATTGTTGCTTACTTCTACCATGAGGTACTAACAATGCTGTAACCTTGATATCTACTGTAAGGCTGTACGTCTTGCATAGTAGATGTCACCCATGTCTGTAAAGGTCACTTCTGACACAGATGTGAGGGTTCTTGGCAACTTCTTTTTCAGAGAGCAGTTGCTCCAATATTGTGTCTGAATTCCCAGCCAAATATTAGCTAGGTAGCCTTCGAAATCTGGGTTTGACAACACCCCAAATTCCACCAACAAAGCAATCACCTTCTGGGCATTGCTTAATGTAATACCTTCATGATTGCTTAGCATCCCTGCAGGTTTTGTGGCAGTCATTACCCTTTTCAACTTTAAAAACTTTAGGGTCTACAGTATGACATTGACTGATCAAGGTAATAGGGTATGTGTTCCTCCCAACCACTTTTCTGCATCCTTTGTGGTCTTTGGTGCAACTGTGCTGTACTCTCATTCAGGGCAGGGGTAGAATATTAGAATATTTAATGACTGGGCTCGTATGGACTAGAGGTTAAGCCATCAGTCATGAGAAAAGCACAAACTCCCATGCAGTGTACAGCACCCTAGATAGTCGATTGCAAAGAGGTCATAGGAATCCCCAAGTGTTCCTCTGCTGTAAATGGAAAAAGGATGTGGAAACCTTATGAATAAGGCAGTCTCCTTGAAGGGGAATCCAGCATCCTTAAATGCGTGCTCCCACAATACTGCGGTACAAACCACCGTACCAAATCCAGACTGCTAGAGGATGCTTCTTTCACATTACAGGTGTCGTCTCTTGGGTACTTCTCCGGAACCTCATTCCTGATTGTTTCAAATGTCTTTATTGTACTGAACAGCTATTCCTTTGATCTTTAGTACGCTCATTTTCTTCTCAGCAAGTCTCCCTCTAAAAATTGTGTCAACTGTTTCTTTAGCGTGAGTGAATAGCAATTTAGTGGTCTAATCCATGATGTCAGATAACCCCCTTCCTGCGTACAGCATTTCGGCACCTGGGACAGTTCCAAAGTCTACTTTGAGGGTCAAACCTATAAAGAACACTTTAGATGGTTGAAGCCTTATTAAGGGTGAAAGATTCTTGAGAGTTTAAAGGGTAGTTCCAGTAAATATCAATTGTTGTGCTCGTGGGAGGGAAATCTAGTGTTCAATCACAGGGGCAGCCTCACATTGCACTTTATTTGCCGTTTAAATTATTCAGAGGGCTTTTTCCAAGGCCCCCCCCCACAGTAAACATTGAGGGGGAAGAAAGCTTAAAGTAAATGGCTTGGGATGTATTGGGCTCGTACATCCCAGAAGGTCTTTATTTAGGCTCCTGCTGCTCAGATGTTTGTGGACCTGGACATGTCCATAGTAAGGAAGCAGGGTGGACATGTGTTGCGTATTGCCCCAGGTGTCCTGTTGCTGCCAACCTTTGAGTTGAGGCAATTATGTTAGGAAATTAAGTACTCTGATGAAGATGGAAATAAAGGGGAAAGCCCACGGACAGAAAATTGAGTTAATTAACGGGCCTGGGGCAATGCCATGGCCTTCCCTTACCTAATTTGGATGCCCTAACAGATTTAGTAAACTTAACCCGATTAGTTCTTACCATGGTTCTCACTGAAGTTGCTCAACCTCTAATAGCTGTGGCCCAAGCAGCTGGCAATTCCCTAGATAAGTATGTCTGATTCAAATGGTATCAACATTTTTAGTCTGGAGGGCTGTCTATTGAAGTTACCAAACCAAATTCTAGCAATAGAAGAAAATGTAATTGGCAAAAAGACACCAGAGCAACCAAAATTGGATAAGGGAATGCAAAGGTGTGAATTTTTCAAGTTTTAAAGCAAAAAGCACCTAGAAAAATGTAATTGCTTGTATAAAGTCTTGTGAGTTGCTATGACCTAGGTTCAGGCTGACCACAATGGAGCCAGCACCAGATCCTCCAAGAGGTGGTGTTGGACTGAGAATAACTCCTGAATGGTAAACAGGCATGTTCCCCAACCTAAGTACACGACTACATGTGAAACTATCTTTAATAGTAAGATGCCCATTATGCTTAAAGTAATGAAATAAATCTCAAGAAACCAAACATGCAATAGTTTAATTGCAAGTTTTATTACTTTCCAGCTGATCAATGAAACCGCTCTAGAATTGTTGGCTGTACATTACTAGACTGTAGGATTTTGCCCTCATCCAACTAAGGAGACTTCTGTGGAGGATGACATTCGCTGGTGATGCAGGGCGGTTCTCGGATCATGGCATGTTGCTCTCATCTTGGTTTTGGTTGTCCATCCTGAGCTTGGGTTGGCTTTTTTTTCTGGTTGTTTCTTGACACTGAATAGTCTGTCCCTGGGGCATGTCAGCCTTGTATTCACCTGCACAGTTGCTCAGTTTAAAGGCATGATTCAGCTTCTTTCTCTGGGGGAGACAGATGTTGATTTCATGCGCACATCACATACAACACAAAGGCCCTTGTTCTTGATCCTCTTAAGCCATGGGTAACTTCAGATTACCAATGGCTGCACTTGCTGTTTTCTCTCGATCAAGGTCTTATGGGTGTCTTAAGTTGAAAAATTAGCACCAGAAGACGTTTCATGTGTACGCCCACCAACAAAAAATCTGAGCATGAAGTTGACTCAATGTGTGATCTTGTGCATGCATAGCCTTGTGGGGAGTTTGAGGCTTGCCTTGAAAACCGCACACTATATGGTCTTTCTTAATAAACAAGTCATAGCACTTTAACTGAGTTTCAGTAACTTATACTCACAAAACTACAAATTACATTAAAAAAAATATTAATCACATAGGCGAAATCTAATGCATGTACCAATGCTTGTTTTGTTTCTAGAGCAGGCAAACATGAAGCCAACCACTTCACCATTGGAGAGCATTTCCAGTACTTGGGTGCTGTCTGGAATCTTTGAAACTTGCATATAGTTAATTGGTACACAGTTTATTCAGTCATTATGGTGGGTCAAATTCTTGTCCAAGGTTTCCCATAGGTTCCTGGAGGAGGCTTTCTAGGGCGAGTAACTTAGTGCCAGGGTGTCCGCTCCTCTTAGTAGGTGGTCCAGCTGAGCCACCCTCTGTATGACGTTTTAGAGGTATCCTTCCAGTTTGTGAGTACTAGCTTGACTGCAGCAGTTAGTAGTAGGTCCATAAGCTCCCTTTCCCCCTCGGAGGTCGGTTCGGATGAATGCCGTGGTGAGCGAGGCAAAGTCTCTTATTATTTTACAGTTGAGCGATTTGTCTATGAAGTCAAATACTAGCCCCCAAGACCCTTTGAGTATCGGGCACATGAGGTGTTCTAGGTCTCCCTCGACTATGTTACAGTTCCAGCATGTAGGGGTGTCTCTGAAGTCCAGTTTGTGTAGTCTGTCTGAGGTCCAGAATGTTTTGTGTAGTAGCCACAGTTTAGTCTGGGCCAGGACTGGGGTGATCTTATTGTGGGTGGCGGAGGCCCTAGTGTGTACCACTCCCGATCGCTTAAGGGGGGCTGTGTGCGGCTGTCCCAGTATTCTTTCGTTTTGTTGTTAATTTTAGATTTTTGTGGGCTGAGGGTTTTATATAAGAAATGATCACAAATCTGCTTTCACCGCTGAATTAGATGCTTGTAAAATAATAGTGAGGGGAAAAAGCATAATTCTTTTCTCGGGCAGAGGAGAAGGATTGTTCATCCAGTCTAGTTCTGTTCCTGGAAATATGTCACCTATTCTGTGCGAACTGCTTTCGCATAATCATTCATGGTGAGGGCATACTACTGACTATATATAATATGCCATGTTTTTATAGATTAAGTACCCAGTCAGTGGGCTAACCAGGCAAACTTTATGGTTGATCTATCTAATCTATAAAAAGGATTTTCCTACACGGCAAACATACTATTTCCTGCCATATATCACTGCAGGGCTTTGAAACTGTAGCCCAGCAGGAGCACAGTGGTGCTTCAGGCAGCCATAGATTTTGGCAGATATATGGGTGGTGTAAATACACGCTGCAGCCCACAGGCGACATCTAACTTCCACATCACTTGTGCAATGTCTGTGCCAGTTTACAGTGACCTTACTGGAGACTTTACTATCCCAATTAAATTAAACAAATTGTTTACCATTTTAGGGGCAGGCCCCACACACTGTGCCAGTGTCGTCCTAGCAAAAATAGACCCGGAAAAATCCAGGGTACCCACACAGAAGAGACCTATTTGTTGCATTTATTAATAAGCACAACATACTTTGTAAGCCAGCACAAAGACTATTATGTCATTGACCTCACTGCATGGAAGATGTCTATCTTAACCATCACAACAGAAGAATCTTATTCTGGCAGGAGTATCATTACACTGTGGCACTTTTTGCCCATACTGACCACTTGACTTAAATCAGTTTCCAACAAAGTCTGTCCTTGATAAGTCACCGTGTCAGCTACACAAAGCCATCATAAGGGGTGGTGTTCACTGCCCTCCTCCGCCTCTGTCCCACTTTCGCCTTGTGAGTGGGCAAGCAAAGTAACCGATTCTGTGACTGCATGACAGGATATAACCTCCTGCAGAATTTCTGACAATTCCTCCTCCTTCAGCAATCAATATAAAGAATAGCCACAAACTTTTCGAAGCAACAAAATAGGATATTTTGATCATGTTACCAAAGCGGTGCTGAAAATATTTTCAGATTCCAGAAGAGGTGAGAGTTCTGCCTTATCGCCACATTTGGTACAAATACTGAGGGAATTGAGGCCTCAAGATGGTCACTGTGAGGCATTCTTCATTTTCTGGAGCAACATACCCTCGGGTCAATTAACTTTCAGGAAGTAGGCTTAAAATATCTCCATTCATCAGATTTTTACATTTTATAACCAAGGTTATGTGTTCAAGGCTTTGCTTTTTGGCTTGAAATTGGCAACACAAATTTTCACAATGTTCAGTGTTCCAGTTCTCTCACTGCCACAATCTTCCACCTCTTCTTGTGCAACTGGGCTTGTTGCTACCTGGGGACCAGCCTTGTCTAGTTCAATACCAAACCAAAATGTCAATGCCAGAGTGAGAGTTTTACTCTTCCAAGGAGAGCAATCAAAACAGAAACCACGACCTAGAGTTTACAGATGAAAGGCATAAATAGAAGTCTGTAAGAGGCAAATCTTTCATGGAGATTGCCATCCACTGACAAAAATTTGACAGAACTGTCAGTTTTGCCATGCTTGCGGCTCTCAAGATACATAAGCAGCTCGCTCTTCTTTTGAGGATTGGCCACTGAATCCAAGCAATTACTGGGAAAGCATCGCCTTACCAGCATCATGCTGTTAATGTCTTCCTTTCCTCAAACGCACAAGCACACCTACTCATCTCTGGGCAGGATGGACTGTGTTTGGCACCTGGGTATTGGAAGCAACACAGCCCCCAAAGTTGTACTTGCACTTAAAACAGGCTAGGCAGCTATTTGCTTCTTTGGTGAAAAGATTTGGTAAGTGGGTGTGGTCAGAAACGCGGGTCTCCAGATCACACAAAAACACAGTAGAAAGATGTTAGGTTACGCACCTGCCAAGGGCTTAAGCCGAACTTCCGAATCTAAGGCATTATGTTTGTTTTGCTCCATTGAGATTTAGAGCTATTCCCCTACCAAACGATGTATTGCAGATCTTTTTGGTTGACTTCATCCTACAAACCATGCTTTCCTACTTAGCTTGTGGAGGAGTGCTGCTCTGGTAGAAACAGCCAGTGCTTTCGACACTGAAACATGCTACATACAGTGGCATGCATAGAATACACATCAAAATACATTCAAATCAAACTATGCAGAACAGCAGCTCCAAGAATCTATGAGCAGGGAAAGCTGCACATCCCCCACCATCTCCACCTATGCAGGTTCCTTACCGTGCGCGCCATTTCGTCCATTGGGACATCCTCACACTAGTGGTCAGTGTGAAGAGCTTGCATTGCCCAACACAGTGGCAGTACCTTAGACTGTCTCCCCTATTCATCACCAAGTGCCAGCTTATCATAATTCCCCTCCTTAAAGGTCTTTGTCCTCTGGCTCCTAGAGGCCTCCTCTGCTGGGTTGACTTTTCCCACTTGGACCATTGCTAGTTTCTCTTCTGCATACCACCAGTGCCAGCCCTTAGCACAGCACACCAGAGAAGGCTCCTTAGACTGCCCTTCAGTTTGCATGGAGCATGCTCGTTAGCTGAAGGGGAAATGTAGTCCAAGTGACCATTCAGTCCTTAGATGCATTCCTGACAAGGCTGACATTGCTTTTTCGTAATTTATTTTTGTAATCCTGTTCTCTTTTGACCTGCCTTGTCTTTCCTTCTGATATCATTATCCTTTTCACTATTCTCCCTACTCCCTCTCTTGCTTTCTGAAACCCCTCACTCCCCCTAGCCTTTTAATATTATATTCCATTTTGGTTTTCTTCGGTCACCCTAAGTGGTTGTGGGGGTATGAGTGGGTGTGTGAATGGTTGTATGGGTTTATACATTGGTGTGTGAGTAGTTCTATGGTTGTGTGAGTAATTGTATGGATGTGTAAGTGGGTGTGTGAGTGGTTGTGTGTGGTTGTATGGGTGTGTGAGTGGGTATGTGAATGTTTTTAGGGGTGAGTGATTGGAATTACTCCACCTACCTGTTTCTAGTTTCCCACCCTTCTGTTTTTTTCTCTTTCTCTTCCTTCATAGCTTGTTCTTCTATATCTTCCTTTCTCCATCCTCTCCACTCTTCTTTTTTTTCTCCTTGTCCTGGTTACCAGGCAGAGGCAGCATGTCTGATAGATGAGTTGATTGAACTCTTGTCTGGCTCCTTTACTTTGTTAAATAATTATCTTCCGTCAACAGCACTACAGTCCTACTGCTGACGCACTTCCTTCTGGATACAGGACTCGCGCACATGCTGAGTACCGTCCACCCACTCTCTCCTTTGTGGACTCTATGGTGATTATATAATTTGTGCTTGTAATTAGTGCATTCATGTGGTTGCATCTTTGTTACTTACTCCTGGGTGGATTCTTTGTGCAGGGTTCTCTAAAGTCAGTCCTGGACGGCCGGATCCATGCCAGATTTTGACATTTCTCTTAATGGGATATGCTAAAAATCTGGCATGAATCCGACTCTCCAGGACTGACTTTGATGAGCCCTGGTAGAGAATATGCACTAATTGATTGCTGGTAGCCAGTCCATTTTCTCAAATGACTCACACCCAGCTGTGAAGTGGAATCGTTCCCTCTCATGGATGAAGAACAAGAGCATTGGTTCATCTAGATCTCACTCCACGCATAATCGCAGATACAAGATTACTGTGACTCGTTCATTCACTACTCATGACGCACCAAAAAACTTCCACAAAGGCTATACTCCTAAAGCACTTGCTCCCATCTAAAGACGATGATAATTAAAGCACGTGCAGTAGCCTTTGCTTCTGTGATGCGATTATCGCAGTGACCGATGAGAGCTAAACCCTGGTTATCAACCCCAAACACAACATCAAAATGTTTCCCATACAGTTCACGCTGCAGTTCAGCTCTATTACACTGCCCATCAGTTATTGTGCTTTGGCACCTTGTTGGTGGAACGAAGCGTTACATGAATGCAACTAAAACCTTGACAAACTCACGGACGTCGAGAATAGAATGGGTAGGCTGGAACAAGATGCGGTTACAAATAATACATCAGAATTGCAGAAACTAGATATAACACACGCAGAACTACTGGAAGACCTTCGAGTCCTAGATTATAGATTATATACACAGAAACAGCATGTGAACGCAGATAGGGCAGACCCCCTGCCAGCTAGGATTATTAAAGATACACCCCCGTATCACCCATTCTTGAAATAGGTGCCCCTGGATGTGTGGTGAAGCGCACTCAACTGGAAATTAATGTTGCTTTTTGACAATACTATAAACAATTGTATGCGTCCCCGAACAGGGTAGAGGACAGGGAATATGAGGAGTTTTTGGATGGATTGCAGGTTCTCACACTAAGCGATGAACAGGCAGCTGACTTAAAAGCACCAATCACAAATATGGAGATTAAAACAGTAATGAATGCCCTCCCTGTAATAAATCGCCAGGCAATGATGGATTACCTATTGAATTTTATGTGAAGTACTCTGAGTTACTGATTCCTCGATTGTTAGAACTGTAAAGGGTAGCACTAGAGGATGGTTCCCTCCCCCGTACTACAGTACAGGCGACTGGAATCTCCTTGTTGAAACCGGGTAGAGACAGCAGAGACATGGCAAGTTATAGACCCCTATCGCTCCTTAACACGGATTACAACATTTTAAGTAAGATATTAGCAAATGGACTATTGCAATATTCCCCCAGTCTGATACACACTGATCAGTGTGGATTTGTACCAAACAGGAGTATGGCGCTAAACATTCTGAGGCTTCACACGGTGATGTCACAGGTGCCTACGAATGCTGAACCACGAGGCTGCATCTCTCTGGATCTGCAATATATGTTGAATGCGTTACCTAGGTTTGGGATCCCTCTGGAATACATAAAATGGGTGAGATTGTTATACACGAATCCAACGGCAGGTGCACAGGGCACGATGTGGTTTCGGCATACGCGGATGACATTATTCTATTTATTAACAATCTAGATGAGGTCTATGATCCTCTGCCTTTCGATGTTCCCAAAATTTTCCGGACCTACGATAAATGAGAACAAATCGTACGCCTTCTTTTTTTAATGATGTAGTCAGGAATGAACCAATTCAATTTGCTCACTGGAAATTCCAGACCGCGACAGTTACCTTTAAATATTTAGGCATCCAAATACACAGAGACGTGGAGGACATATTAGACGGTAATTTAACTCGCTCTAGCACATCACTTCGGAAACAGATAACGTTTTTGACTTCCCTACCGATATCGGTGGCTGGGCTGATAGCCATAGCTAAAATGGTGATGCTACCGAAGCGGTTATATTATTTTTTTAATTTACCCATTCTGATACCACTGTCTACATTTAAATTGTTGGACACCCTACTAGCTGAATTAATATGGGGCACGGGACCTAGGCGTATAGGGCTTACTAAACTACAATTGGCCACAAAGCAAGGGGGAATGGTAGTCCATGACATGAGAGCTTACTGCTATGCAGACCAACTGCAGTGGTTGGCATATTGGATTAAAGGCTGTAACTTGAGAGAGAGATCCATGACCACACAAACATGGGAGAATGGGGAACTGCATGTACTCCTGCTACCAGGCACTAAAGTTTTGTCGACCGCGTCCCCACTTCTACGCACAGCCCTAGGCTACTGGAAGAGGGCTACACGATACACCAAAGTCTCTGCGCCTTACACCCCGAATATACTCCTACTGGGCCTTCCACTTTCCTCAGGAAGGGTGACACTCATACATATAGGGATGTGGACAGAGGTGGGAGTTTCCACGTTGGGTGAACTCTTCGCAGATGGCACACTGTGTCGTGATGCCTTTGTGAGAAGGATGTGGGTAACAGGCTGTTTCTGCTGCATGCATTACCCGCTATATCAAAACAGTATGGGGCCTCTAGGGGGGATGAGCCACAGGCCCACGGTTTGACACATATGCAATACTTGATGGGGGTCATTTGACAAAATGGCTGTATCGGGGTATCCGCACACATGTCGTGTCACTACAATCAATTAGACATGGATGTTGGCCGCACACACACGGACAAAGAATGGGGGTTACTATTGGAACGCCCGTGTAAGGTCTCTAGAGACCTGAAATTTAAGTTTATCCAGCTAATGACAATACACTGTGCGTATTTAACCCCACACAAACTCAGCAAAATGTTTCCAGAGACATCAGGTGATTGTATCTGCTGCTGTTATCCAAATGCGGGCTTACTGCACATGTTGTGGGACTGCCCAAGATTACTGACCTATTGGTCGACTGTGCAGGAACTAGCTAATAGCGTGGCGCCGACAAGGAACGTCAGGTCACTGGACTGTTGCATATTCGGTCTAGGCCCCAAAGGGAAGAAGGGAATTCCTACGCGCAGGTTTGTGAACCTGGCAATGATACTGCCGAAAAGAAACCTAACAATAAGATGGAAGGCAACAAGACCACCCAAACTGTTAGCCTGGTACAATGAAGTAGTGCGATGGGGAAGGGCAGAAGGAGCGGAACTACATAGAGAGGAGCAAATGGGGATGAGAAAGGTACCAATATCGCTTGACTGGAATGCAATAATGGAGGAATTTGTGGCCAAAGACCTACAAGAATAGTCTGGAATGTATAGAATGGGATTGTATATAATATCAGGTGGAGTGGACAATACACAAAGTGCAATACTGTGAATGGTACATACAATGTTAATATTCTGCAGCTGATCTACATGATATGTATTGTTGAGCTCGCATAGATATTGGATTACCGTAATGCATGGGTCTTCAATGTGTGGGGCGCGACCCCCAGGGGGGGCGTGAACTCATTCAAAGGGGGTCGCGCACTCCTGCCTGGATCCGGAATGCAAAACGTTTGCGTTTCGGATTCCCAATAATGTGTGTCAATCTGCTCTCTGATTGGAGGACACCGTAAAAGAATATGACGTCACCCGGACTGTCCTCCAATCACAGAAACCTCAGGATGCACACCAGGACATGCCAGGAGCTGGGGCCATGAATATGCACCTGTGGAATTAACATAGAGTGCATCAATATTTTTTTTTCGCTGCCTTGCACCCTGCTGCCTTTTCTGGACTTCTTCGTTGTTGCTGCTACTGCTGTGTAGTTCCAGCTGGTGCCCTTTCCGTGCCTCTTCCTCGTGGCTGCTCCTGTTATCTGATCGCATTGCTGTTTCCTGGGGGCCAAGGCAACCAAAGCTTCGAAGAACTGGTGTGTCAGCTGCCTCTCCCCCCCCTCTTTCCTCCACATCCACCATGTTTTCACCCCTCAGACATACACACACACACACCCCTCGCCTTTTTTATTTCAAACTATGCTATTTGCAAAACCTGGCTATATTACAAAAATACAGTTTATTTATGTTCACTTTCACACTGACTGCATAAGCCTTTTTAATCTCTTATTCTACGTGGTCCCATGATTTCTTTTACATCAATTTGTAACAGCATCATTCCGCCGTTACTTGGTGACAACAAACTACAGCAAAGTACTGCAATTATGTATGGGCTATCAATGCATACGTGGGTATATTTTTCAAAATCATGCATGAGGGTCTGTTGGCTTAATGAACTTATGTACATACACCAGGAGTTTCTCTATGACCACATGGTCACAGGTTTGAATTCCGGTGAGTCACTCTGCCTTCCATCCTTTCGAGGCTGATAAAATAATTACTGTTGAGTTGGATAAAAATAAAAACTCATTATCGTCAGGGCACCAAGGGGCCTTCTTGGGGTGAGCTGCACACAGCAAATATGCCTATTATATAGATGCCAAGTGAATGAGCATTGAGGCATCCGAGGTAAAACTGAAGAAAGGGGCAGAGTGCCATTGTTTCTACCTTGCACTGAAATGTCTTGTCCTGAATAGTATTTATTGGCTTGAATGTTTATCGTGGGGAAGGTATTTTAAGTTTTTTAAATAAAAATGTGCCCAATGTTTTGTTGAAGTACTCTTAGCCAAAAGGTGGATGGAAGACACCCTGATAAAGTTAACAGTTGATGGAGCCTCCTGTGCCTCAGAACATACCTCCGCTGCACTCATATTTTGATCTTAATTATTATCATCATAGATCCTGGCTGCATTATGAACAGTCTCTTTACCAGTTATATTCTTTATTAGAGCACACCGCATCTTGCATCAGTGGATCTTTAGAGTCTATGGCACGGAAGCAACGCTCTTCTTTTCAATGTGGATAGACCAGAGCAGGCAATATCATTTGCTTCATGCGAACATAAACCCACACTCAAATTGGCCCATTATGGGAGATGAAAAAAATATTGTTGTCCCCTGGTAGTCAAATTATATACACAAACAAAAGGATTCTATCAATGTGTGTTCGCTAGAGATTTATTTTTATTTTTATATTGTGGTTCTGTGAATAGTAGGATGATTGACTCTCTCTTAGGGTGGTAAAGATGAGAGCACAATGTGCTTGTTAAAATACCCCTCACACACAAAAAAAATCCAATAGTGTCATGCTTCATCATTGGGGTCTTCCCGTCCCTCTACGGGGCGGGGCGTGCTACGACCTGACGAACTACGCGGGAGCACTAGTGATGTGACAAGGCTATGTGATAGTGCAGGGTGGTAAGTGTCAGTGAAGTGTAGGGACCTAATAATATGTGAGATAAAAACAAAAGCTAAAAATCCTCTGGCTAGTGGAAGAAACAATTTATTCACTTCCCTAGCTGGGGACGTTAAGAAGGGGGTTTTGGGGTAGAGCGATTAGCTACTACCTGGTCAACATGTTTCGTAAGCAGTCCCCTACTGCTTACTCATCAGGACCTTCTAGTGGCCCCTACAAAGAATTAGCTCAGTTGCTAAGTATAGTAAGCCTGTCGTCCTAAAAACTAGCAGTAAAAATCAACTGTTAGTTTTATGCTTCAGGGCATGAGCTGGCCCAGGGGAAGCGTAAAAACTCAAAATTGATGACCTAAATAGGTCTCTGTAAGGAAAAAGGGAAAAAAAGGGAGAGCACAAATTTTACCATTGTAACTGTGATTCATCTATAGACACGACATATAAGTAGCGCCACAAGTCCCACGGGTCATTCACATTATGCCCATTTCATAAAGAATGTAATTAAAGCTTTATGGACAGAGTGATGGTTCAATCTGCCATCCCCTGCACGTTCGTTTGTGTTCCGAACATATTATTGCCCCATAAAATTAAGGGCGGATTCATAGTAACACACATGCACATTCATAACTCGATGCACCCATCGGCACACACACAGGGTTAAAAAGAGGAATCCGTTATTTGTTTTTTGTTATTTGATATCACAACCGGTAATATTGCCTTCTATTTCAATGTCATACCCGATAATCTTTAAAAACCCATGACGCACACACAGATTGTTATATAGATTACCATACATACTGCTGAGGACGTTTTGGTGTGCCCCATGAGCTGACAGTCGATAGGTGTGTCAACGCGGTAATCTGGAAGGGGAGAAAACCGCGCCCATAGCGTCAGAACACACACACACATTGCAATGTTATCCCTGTCTCTTGGACCAGGTGTTTAGAGACGTTTGGCAGGGTCTAGTACTTACAGTGGCCGCGTAAGGATACTACCTTACTTCTATCCGTCCTGCCGCTCTGAAGAGTGCTCGCGTCTGGAGACCGGTGAGTATTTAAGCATCACTGGGCGCCGGGCACGCATTTGGAGACTAGCGCGCTAACCCAAAATGGCCGCCCCCGATGGAACACGGGGTGTGCAAATAATGGAAGTATTTTTTCCATGTCTATTTCGTTGCCCCTTCGATATTTTAACAGAATCAACAATGTTTATAATGATTATAAATCAAAGCCAAGAGGTCCTGCCCGGTGGTTTTATATTAATGGACCCTTATTGCTGATAATGCGAGAGGGCTCGCCCAGGGACCGTTATAGACAAATTGACTGCTGTTAAACGTCCTGAGATGCACAGGGATACTTCTTGGTGGCATTGGTCCTGAATATTTCACAATTTATCTTAAAATTATTTTTATTTGTTTAGTGACCACTGAGTCACATTAGCGGCTCCATACCGGGTATCAAGTGATATCACCAAATAGGACTCTGTTATTGGCAGTTAGAGTTTCATGAAAGCCAGACAATTCTGTCCCCCATGAATCTCTATAGGGTGGATACAGATTGTGTGAGTTGCCCTGGGCGGGGGGTGGGGGGGTTATGGTTCTTTGGTGTTGGGCGACAGGGGATTAAGATGGTCTACAGCTGACCCCACGGTATTTCATCGTTGAGCCCATGTTTGTTTGACTGGACACGAAAAACCCATCTTTGTTCCTTCTCCAGTAGGTATCTCTCGTGATCAATCTGCTCAATCACTGTCCACGCTATATCCTCAGGTTTGTGCCCACTTTCAAGGAAGTGGTTGGTTAGTTTAGTGCTTGACTTTTTGCACTTGATAGTGCTTTTGTGTTCGCCTATTCTTATTTTTACAGCCCTGCTTGTCATGCCAATATACTCGAGACTGCAAGGGCAGGTGATCATGTAGACGACATTCGAACTCTTGTTGATGATTTTAGAGAATTGGAAAATTCTGAACAGTGGCGGCCTCGATATTCCTAAACCCATGTTCTCTCATAAAAGAGCTCAAAGTGTTAGAGACATACTGGTACATACTAGACCCAAGGAGGCTAAGACATCAGGCAACTCCAGCATGGTACAAGGACACTATCCCTGTGGTGGTTGCAAGGTATGCTGTCTTACTAAAAAAAGCAAGAAACTGACTTTCAAAAATGGAACTACATGGGAGCAGAGAAGCTTCAGCAATTGTAACAGTTCGAATGTCGTTAATGTGCCTCAGTGGTCACTAAACAAATAAAAATAATTTTAAGATAAATTGTGAAATATTCAGGACCAATGCCACCAAGAAGTATCCCTGTGCATCTCAGGACGTTTAACAGCAGTCAATTTGTCTATAACGGTCCCTGGGCGAGCCCTCTCGCATTATCAGCAATAAGGGTCCATTAATATAAAACCACCGGGCAGGACCTCTTGGCTTTGATTTATAATCATTATAAACATTGTTGATTCTGTTAAAATATCGAAGGGGCAACGAAATAGACATGGAAAAAATACTTCCGTTATTTGCACACCCCGTGTTCCATCGGGGGCGGCCATTTTGGGTTAGCGCGCTAGTCTCCAAATGCGTGCCCGGCGCCCAGTGATGCTTAAATACTCACCGGTCTCCAGACGCGAGCACTCTTCAGAGCGGCAGGACGGATAGAAGTAAGGTAGTATCCTTACGCGGCCACTGTAAGTACTAGACCCTGCCAGACGTCTCTAAACACCTGGTCCAAGAGACAGGGATAACATTGCAATGTGTGTGTGTGTTCTGACGCTATGGGCGCGGTTTTCTCCCCTTCCAGATTACCGCGTTGACACACCTATCGACTGTCAGCTCATGGGGCACACCAAAACGTCCTCAGCAGTATGTATGATAATCTATATAACAATCTGTGTGTGCGTAATGGGTTTTTAAAGATTATCGGGTATGACATTGAAATAGAAGGCAATATTACCGGTTGTGATATCAAATAACAAAAAAACAAATAACGGATTCCTCTTTTTAACCCTGTGTGTGTGCCGATGGGTGCATCGAGTTATGAATGTGCATGTGTGTTACTATGAATCCGCCCTTAATTTTATGGGGCAATAATATGTTCGGAACACAAACGAACGTGCAGGGGATGGCAGATTGAACCATCACTCTGTCCATAAAGCTTTAATTACATTCTTTATGAAATGGGCATAATGTGAATGACCCGTGGGACTTGTGGCGCTACTTATATGTCGTGTCTATAGATGAATCACAGTTACAATGGTAAAATTTGTGCTCTCCCTTTTTTTCCCTTTTTCCTTACAGAGACCTATTTAGGTCATCAATTTTGAGTTTTTACGCTTCCCCTGGGCCAGCTCATGCCCTGAAGCATAAAACTAACAGTTGATTTTTACTGCTAGTTTTTAGGACGACAGGCTCACTATACTTAGCAACTGAGCTAATTCTTTGTAGGGGCCACTAGAAGGTCCTGATGAGTAAGCAGTAGGGGACTGCTTACGAAACATGTTGACCAGGTAGTAGCTAATCGCTCTACCCCAAAACCCCCTTCTTAACGTCTCCAGCTAGGAAGTGAATAAATTGTTTTTTTCCACTAGCCAGAGGATTTTTAGCTTTTGTTTTTATCTCACATATTATTAGGTCCCTACACTTCACTGACACTTACCACCCTGCACTATCACATAGCCTTGTCACATCACTAGTGCTCCCGCGTAGTTCGTCAGGTCGTAGCACGCCCCGCCCCGTAGAGGGACGGGAAGACCCCAATGATGAAGCATGACACTATTGGATTTTTTTAGTGTGTGAGGGGTATTTTAACAAGCACATTGTGCTCTCATCTTTACCACCCTAAGAGAGAGTCAATCATCCTACTATTCACAGAACCACAATATAAAAATAAAAATAAATCTCTAGCGAACACACATTGATAGAATCCTTTTGTTTGTGCATATCTGATTGGAGGGTGATTCTATCAACACCTCTCTACTTCCTCCTGTGTTTTGGAGTCAAATTATATAAACATGTTTAGCAACAGTCCACACATCTTACCTGGCCATTATTACTCTATAAATACCCAGAAAACAGTTTAAAGATTACTGCTTGCTTTATTCATGGATGTATTCATTTATCAAGTGAGTAAGGCGCCAAAGCTGATTAACATCAATTCTGAATATCAATTAAAGAGTGCAATAAAACATGCCAACAGTGTACGTTAAGAGTTGTCGTGCAAGAAACGCAACAAGGTATAGCCCGCGACAAGCATATTTGTGAAGCAGGAGCCAATAGCTGCAGATATTTGCAATACTTTTGGAGGAAAAAAAGTGAAAAAAACATAACACCTGCCCACAAAGGAGGGAGTTCATGGTCAGGGTCCAAAGTCTAATCGACTTTACTTTCACAGCTTCATGTATGCTTATTTGAATTGTAACCATTTAAGGATTACAGTTTGTGGAGTTTTATTTTGATGGCGGAGTTTTATATAGCGCAAACTAGACCCGAAGGCACCAGAGCGCTTTATATGAGCATCAGTTTTGTTACAGACCGACACATACATTTTTGTTAGGCATGAGGGAGAATACGTGATTTGCCCAGAAACATAGAATGTTGAGCATCCCTGCCATGACCCGAACCAGGTTCCCCAGCTCGACCGTCCTAGCCATTAGCCCATATTCTCTCTCCAGTTTGGTGTGATAGCACTTGGCACAACACCTAGGAATGTTGTCTAAATGTTCAAGACACCAGGAAAATCTTAATAAAAGCATTCCTACTCTTGCGCATGACCCGTAGATCATGAAAGATACCATATCTAGAATATGATTGATTGTCACGTTGCTCTGTATGTTAAGTTGTCTCATGGTTAAGACCTGTATCTCAGTATTGTTAAAAAGGCAAGCAACAATGTAATGAAAATAGTAAAAAAAAAAAAACTATGTACAGCCTTCACACATGCCAGGAATTGGGTACAAACTGCAGCAAATTTGTATTTTCTGTTACTTTGCAGTGTATGGGCTCACATTTAGTAACTATCTGATGGAGGACATTATGAGGTTGGCAATTCTGTCATTTAGAATACATTGAAGCAGTTCATTTTGGGACATACATATTTACACAATCAAGTCTGTAATCTTCTGGTCACAACTGTACTTGTCTGTTGAACAGAAGTGGTGGGGATTTGAAAATGCCAACCCTCAGCGTTGTATAAACTCTCAATCGTTTGTGTAGGTTCTTCACAGAACTTGTGAGTAAGCTGCCTCTTCTCCCGCCTTCCTCCACATCCACCATGCCCTGGCTTTTCACCCCTCAGATACAAACATACATGGATGCATACACACACATTCTTATTTACAAGAATTTTCCTGAAGATGTTTCCCAGAACACTTTATTCCCCTGGAAGCTTAGTTCATTTAAAACAATCCACTTTTTACTGCTGATGGCACTGGTTACATTTCCACCATCTCTCTGTTGCTAACCTCACACGCTTTATTTTCACACTCCCCCTTTCCCCACTGCTGTCTTTGGTATTCTTCTGCTCTGCCCCTGCTGTTTCAGCTCCACTCTTTACGTTTTTGTTATAAACTGGTACTGATAAGGGGAAATCTTGCCCAGTGTTACCGCGTGTAAAGAATGTCAAAATAATTAAGCAATACTATCCCAAAATGTATCTCATCCCATAACATTATTTACATTTTCTTACCACACAATTTAGTAAGCCCTGCCGCATTATTTGGTCAGCCCCTGCCTCATAATTCCAGTTGCCCTGCCTATAGGGCAGTCTGGAAGTGCCCAAAGGGGTGACAAGTCAGGTCAGTGAGTGTTTCTTTTTTTTTTTTAGCTGCTTGCTGGTCTGTTTTATGGTCTGGTGGACTGTTTCAATCTTGGTTTCTTTGCTACTACCACAAATATTGCCTGCAGGAAGCACAAATGCATGCAGTCTCCCATACCTTACAAAGCACTTATAGAGCTTGGTCTTTATAAGTTTAAAACTGACACTTAATTTAGTCCTCCCTTGCCTCGTACATTCCAGTTGCCCTATATAAAGTTATGTTGTGCATTTCTGGGCAATTCTTTATGGAGACTTTCAGTTTGAACTGTGTAGTAAGCCTGTGACTCCAAACCACAGTCACCCACAGACATTTGATTTGCTATACACAGTTTAATAATATTTCCCCAACATAAAAATGATTTCCCGTGGGAACTGCAGGTGTTTATTCTGGTCGATGATGAGGAGTACCAAGTTCTAGAAATGTTTGTCAAGAGGGGGGTCCTCAAGCCTGAAAATGTTGACAGGGGGGTCTCTGCATCAAAAAGTTTGAAGACCTCTGCCATAATGTATACAAATGTTAGCTTGAGCCAAAATGGGGGCGGTATGGGTGGGAGGGTTTTGTCAATTGTCTTGTTCATATTTGACAAACTGGATGAAGATAAACCTAGAAGATCTAGATGATTGTGTTATTGTAAAAATTCAATAAAAATGTTGTTTTTAAAAATGAATGCAACTACAACATAGTCATAAAAATGACCACTGATTACAGAAATGTTCATGTGGACAGGCCAGATAACTTTTATGGATAGTTAAAATTGGATTAGCCATTTTGTTATTGAAGGGATCTTACCTGTTTGTTGGTTTTAGAGTGATGCAACCAACCGCCATGTTGCTTCATGGTAAATGTTTCTCCACTCAAAATAAAGAATAGGTGACACGTATTTAAAAAGAGAAACCCTGTGTCCTTATCAGCGCTTGTTATTATAAAGTTTAGTAACATAACAGATCATATCTCATTTGTGCATGGATGGATAACTCGTATGTGACGCTACTGTTAAAAGGTCCAACGTGTCAGAGAATGGTACATACAGTATACATTTTGAAAGTTTTCAAACTTTTGACTAGTATTTTTGTTTGTTATAACTTTTTTGGTCAAAGGATATTGTTGTAATCACCTGGGTCCACCAAGTAAGTAGATAAGGCTTGTTTATTCAGGAAGCCTCTATCCAGTCATCGATGTTCAGGTGTGTAGTGACTGGCACCAACCTATATCATGCCTTTTTGAGATGTGAACGGCTAAGAACGAGGGAAAAAAGTATATACTGTCACAAGAATAATATTTTATTTCATTTTTTTAGGAAACACCCCATTACATCTTGCGGTGACATTAGGAAACAAAGGCAAGTAATTATTTACGTCAGTTACTTTACTTATTGAAATATGTCCTACTCTTTTTATGTAACATGTAAATAACTTAACATGTTCTCATGTGTTAGTTGGATACCTTAGCTAAATGCTCTAGCTTTAACTGTAAACTGATATCCACGTTTTTTTATTTTTTAAATGCCGTTCGATTTTACAAATGGAGGTAAAAGCTGTGGTGGTGTACTAACTGAACTATAAGTCGTTCCTACTAGAAAATAATGAAGTATACTAAAAAAAAAGAGAAACGTTTAAGTAAAGCAATTCTGGAAAAACGTACCATCTGATTTACCATCTGTTTTATGTCATTAGAGAGGTAGTGATCCGGTTTAGACAAACGAAATAAAGCTTTAAAGACCTAAAGTTGAAACCTGACCCAGGACTTGGTGCTCCAGTGTTTAGGTGGGACCTTCTAGGCATTGTGCGAGGCATGTTGTGGCTGTCCGCAAACATAAAGGGTCTTGGAGCCCTTCTATTGCTTACCATTAGTTCACATTCTTGTCACTCATATTTGCCTGCTTCTTATTCTCTGCTTTCAGTGGTTGCTTTTCAGGCTCTACTTTTTTCTTCTGTGTGAAGAACTTTGTTTCAGTGTATGTGTTCAAGTCCTCTTCCTCGTGTACGTCTATCCCCATCTTTCAATGTTGCTTTCTTTTGCTTGACTACTCTCCCTGTCCCCTACCTCTTGCACCCGCCTTTATCTTCTTTTACCCACCCACGCCCTCCGAGTTGCTTTCCCCTGACCCCTGTGTTGCCTTTGCTCCCCCCTTGCTCTCACTTTCCCTTCAGCCCTTCACATTGCTTTTGCATCCCCTTCCTGGTTGATTCAATGCTCGCCCGCACCCTCTCCCCAGTTGCTTCATGGTTGCACCCACTGACATCATGTAGCTGCTCCCTGTCTGCTTAAGAGAAGGTGTTTTGCGTGTTTCATTTTCTTTTTAGTTACCGATCTATCTTGGATCAGTTACTAAGAAGAAAAATCCAGTGGATCATTTTGTAAAGGTACCCATGCGTGCACTTACCCATGCGTGCACTTACATAGATGTTTAAAAATGTATTATTAACTTTAGCCATGCTGCACAGTATCGAGGATTCTGCGATGTGGCTAAAAAGAATTGGCTAATCCAATAGGTCACAAAGGTGAGGAGTCCTGGAATTGCCAATGCTTGTTTCCCGTTGTCTCTATTTGTAAAGTGATTCATCAAAAGGTGTGATAGTTTGTCCAAACAAGCATTGGTAAAAACCAGTAGTTAGGTTATTTTGGAAATGTTACAATTGTATCTTCATTGATTAAAGCAAACACAAGGAGATGATGGACGGAGCGCTGAAACTTTTCAGACACTCACCCTCAGTCACAGATCTAGGTGGAATCCATCATCATTCTTTAGCTCACTTTGCCACCTCAGTTCAGACCCAGCCATATGTAAATCAGTCTTGATCCTGTGGCTCATGGGAACACGGCAGCCCGAACTGCCAAGCCAGGTCTTCCCTGAACCGGGAACAAGCATCCTGGGACTGGTTTCTGGGTAACACCCTTCATCAGCCAGGCTAGCTTGAATCCAGTGGCACCGTGAGCAAGGGACCCACGTCTGGGCATACCCTGCCAACTTAGGGCGAACAACAGCAAAGTAAGTTAAAGAACGATGATGGATTCAACCCAGATCTATGACTGGGGGTGAGTGTCTGAAAGGTTTCAGCGCTCCGTCCATCAACTCCTTGTGTTTGCTATCTTCATTGATTAGCAAGTGTTTGTGTGTGATTGGTTGAATTAATGATTTAAGGCAATGATGAATGATTGAATAAGTGAGTGCATGTATGGATGAATGGATGAAACAGTGAATTGATGCACCAGTCTTCTAGGTGAGGCAAGTGATAATGTTACGAAAATGCTAAGAATCGCCAATTTTATGCCAGTGACAGTAGTACACCATGGCTGAGAACCCGCATTCAGCTTTGCCCAAACTATATAAATAATTATCCTAAATATGGCAGAGCAAGCATTAGACAAAGGTGGTCTGCCTCATGCTATGGGTGCGAACAGTGTGTAGATAATTACTGCCATTATGCCATGACCATTCTGCTTCTGGTGGGAACAATGCTGGCAATGTTCTGTCAAGAATTACCACAATTAGACCAAGAATTACCCCAAACTGGTGGTGGTAGGTTGTACTGCTGTTCTGTTATGTTGTAGTACAATCTAGGAGACACAATGCAGTGATGGAGTGTGGTAGATTGCTTAAATGGGCCAGATTTGTGCCTTGAATGTGGCTTTGTGGCATTGTATAACTAATTGTGGTACTGAGGTGTGTTTAGTAGTGTGGTTGTGTGCAGTTAATGGTCAGGGCATGAGACAGACGTGTTGTGTTGTGTTGTGGTGTGAGTATTGTGGTTGTGGGATGAATTAATAGTGAGGTGAGGCGGTAGTGTTTGCTGAGGTGTGATAGTGTGTTGATGGCAGAAGTTATTCAGTGTTATATGTCAGTGGAATCATGGGGATAGTGATGCAGTAGTGTTGTGTGAGGGTGCTTTATAGTTGCTGCTGGGAAATATTTTTGTTTTGATGGACAATGGTAGTGCAGTGGTGTGGGGATTTATGTGCTGTCTAGGGGACATAGTACTGTAGATATGAGGTGGTCAGGTGGTGATAATGGACGGGTAGTATTGACTCTTGAGTGTAGTGGCAATGAATCAAATCAAAGTCTGACATAAATGATTGAGTGTGGTTAAAAAGTGCAATTGTTTAATGTGGTTTGGTTTGTGAACTAGTCCATCATGCAATCCAGTGGAAGCACTCTCTAGGGGCAGAATGAAGTACCAAATAGCCAGTACTAGAAGTGAGAGACGTTTACTTCTCGAACACTGCAAGAGACAATGAGTGTTTGACTGAAAAAAACTCTGGTAGGCAGGGGTGTGGTCAAATAAAAAGTGATTTCCAGCATTGCATCCTGCCCTTGCATCATAAGCAATCACTTTCAACTCTTCCTACAATTCCTCTCAAAACCCCACCAGTATCATGGAGGTGGGCAGTGGCGTAGCTCTGCTGATGCATATTACTGCACCTTAGAGCTAATGCATTAGAGTTGCTCAGCAGGTTACTTGTGTGTTGTGATTTGCAAACAGTCTAATGCTTTCCTACATGGCCATCTGCTGGTTGCTGTTTTGTTTTTGTATGGAAGGAAGGCTGATTCATTGAGATTTTGTCTGTATAGATTTCTTATTCTTATTTCACATTCAGTACGTGCAGGAGGAAAACCCCTCAAAGTTTTAAACCTTTTCTTTTACAGAGTGTGCCCATTTACTTTTGGCTCATAACGCTCCTGTCAAGGTGAAAAATGCTCAGGGTTGGAGTCCGCTTGCTGAAGCCATCAGCTTCGGAGATCGACAAATGAGTAAGACTCACAAACTTAATGTAAATTTGTTTTATTATAGTAAACATGATAAGGATGTTTAAATGGGATTGGTGATTAAAAACTATATTTCGAAGCACAGTCCTCTCTCAAACAGAAATAGACCACCTTTTCTTTGTGACTTTAGAGATCAAGTGTCCTACTGATTTCAGTGAAGTTCATTTTCAGCAGTGTTTTAATTTCCCACCCTTTGTTGATCTCATCAGTCAGTAATTGAGCGTACACCTAGCACCACAAATCACACATTACCGGCATGCTGTGGCACTTTAGTGGGGCCAGCCCAGCATCCCAGGAGGGTACGAGCGACTGAACCGAAACCAGAAGCTCTTGCTGGTAATAACTTGCCATGTAACCCTGGTAGATCTCGTACAATTTACCCTCAATTACCCCCAGAATGTACACCGTATCTAATCATCCTGAAGGACGTTCCCATATTACCACCTCATAGTACTGAGGATCACATGGCCTGGACAAATAAATAGGTTTTGAGCTGATTGGTTGCAGCATTTAGCAAATGCAGTTCTCTCCGTGAGAAGGACCACTTGGTTGGGCATTCATCCTAAAGATTCCTCAGAGGACTGCATGATTATGTTGAGGAACCTCGACATTTTTGAGCTGTTGCTTTAGCGCCTTACCAGGACAACTTTAGGTAAGAGAAAAATAAAAACTCTTCCATTGGGGTATATCTACAGGCCCAGCAGACCTATTAGGGGACTGAACCCGAGCAGGCATACCTGCTAATCTTGCTAATCCTGGGAAGTTATCATTTAATGTTCCAACCATGAACAGCTTTGATGCCCTCTCATTCTTGAATGGCCAAGACTGACGGTTCCCGGACACTGGGGTAACCAACCTGGAAAGTCTGGTTTACATGAGACACAGCAGGCTGTCTGCTAGATTCTCACCCTGGTTCATTGTGCGTGGCTGGCCTGTCCGCTCCGAACACCAAAAATAATAATTTTATTGGGTCTCCCACGGCTCAGTCTTTTTTCGCAAAGACTGCTGATCAACAACCACCAGCTATTTCCAGTAAGAGCTCTAGCATGAAGATTCTGTCATGGAATGTTGCGGGGATTCGGGGAATACTTGCAAATCCAGACTGAGCATTGCTTTTATATGAACATGACATTATCTATCTGCAGTGAAAAATTGGGCCCGGGAGGAGCCCTGTTTGAATGATTTTTATTGCATAAATTCTGTAGCGACTCCATCCAGTGCCGGAATGTCAGACGATGGCCCAACTACTTTTTTGCCACACAATTGCTCAAATGTAAGATATCTGAAGTTAAATATAATTGTCTACGAGTTATTTCTACTAATGTTGCCAGAAACGTACGATATTGCTTGGATACATTTTTATTCAAATGCCCTTTATTACAATTCAACAAAGGTCATTGATGATTTAGAAGAGGATATTGTAAATATACAACATAGGCATAGCAAGGAGGTTGTAGTTGTATGGGTTGGAGATTTTAACCTGCATTTATGGAAGGACAGTTCTACTATTCCTTGTGGGTTGAGTGGTCTGAAGGGGTCAGAAGTGTACCATACCATACGGGGAGGCAGTTAATGGAGTTCTTTTTCCACTAATCTGTGCTGTGCCAGAGATTTTAAATGCTCAAATGCACTTCTCCCTCCTACATAAACTGGTAAAGGGCATGGGAGCAACATTGACCATGTCATTATTTCTAAGGACCTATGCCCCTTTAAACAATTATGAGGTATTGGTTATATGTTGTAGAGACCATAATCTGTTAATGGTCTTCCTTTTTCTGGATTTAGCCGTAGATGGGCAACCTGATACTGGCCTGCCAATTGAGTTTTCTCACAATAGGGGCATAAGAAGCAAATGGGAGACATTGTTAGTAATAAATGAAGGCAGGATATTATTAAGGAAAATCCAGACGCCTTTTGAGTTATAACCTCCTGTGAAGAACCCCATACGAGAGTTGTAGAGGCCTTTGGTTACATTTTTGCAGCGATCTCTTCTAAGATGCTAACTAACAATGCTTCGAGCAGCAAACCCCTGAAGGGCTGGTTTAACCATACATAAATGACTTAAAATGGCCCTAGTGAAAAGTCCCCACTCCGAGAAAGAAATTAAACTGCAGGAGTGATTACAAGAAGGCTATTGTGCAAAGGAAAGGTGAGATCAGGAGGGAAGCTAGGGAGGACTAACAAAGGGCAGGCACATTAAAAGACTGTCACCTTTTGAAAAACTGTAAATTAACCTTTTTTCACATGATACAATAAACTTAGTATAGGGACGAGCATTACTGTCGACTCCTGGGTTGATCATTTCTCTTCCATCTGTAGTTGCAAAAAAGATGTTTCTCCATCACTATCTATTGATGTTACACAGCCAAGTCGGGAGGAACTTTTCACATTAAGTGAGGCAGTTCAGGTTAAGGATGTAACGACTGCATTGAATGAAAGTCGATCAAGGAAAGTGCAGACCCGGACAGAGTCCAAATGGACCTGTTCAAATCAAATGTTACCTTGTGGGCACCCATCCTAAGAAATGTTTTTAGGGTGGCTGTCCGAGGTCACCTAATACCATCTTGGAAGGAAGTTAAGGTACCAATCTTCAAGAAAGGGAATACAAAATCTGCCTATCACCTAATTTACATGTTAGGCGGCTCATGTAAGATCCTGGGCAGAATTACTGCATCTAAATTGGAGGCATTGATAGAGGTTAAACAGCTTCTCTCTAGGGTGCAGTATAGGTTTCGCAAAGGAGTGGGCACAATCGATCAGTGTCTTAACTTAAAGCTCATCCTTGGCAAATATGTCAGTGCAAAAAGGGGATGGAGGTCCATTCATCTTGCGTGTATGGACCTCTCCTGCACATTTGACATGGTCAACCTCCCTATTCTGTGGTCCGTCATGGAACAACAAGGGTTTGACAAGTCACTAATAAGCTTGGTATACAGAATGCATATGGACACTGTAAACAGCTTCACTTACCTCAGAATTGAATTTGGTTGTAAACTTGTTTTTAGATTAAGCTGTCTTCACTTCCAGAAATCGATTAACTTTGTTACTAACTTGGCTACAAAGTTGGGTCAAAAAATCAATGAAGAAACCTCTGCTGTTTATAATGCTAAATGTGTTGGTTTAGCCTCTTATGGAGGACAAGCGTGGGGTTATAAAAATTATGTCCCTTCTCCAGATAATTGAAAATATAATAAATACATTATTGGCAGTGCTGCATCCTTGTCCACTATCGTGTGCCGCTTGGTGCAAACTGCTAGCAGGATAAAATTACATTCAGTCCCTTACTTTTGTGGATAAGAACTTGGCTGGCCACTGAACCAACTCTCACAAGGGAGATTTTAAAAGATTGCCTCCATCTGGTCAATGACGCAGCTATTCCTTTGCTGAATTATTTTAAAATTTGCTTTTCTGAATCTAGGTATTTTAGTTTTTTTTAATTTATCCAGCAGTATTACCTGTGGTACTAAAGCACTGGTTTTATGATTGCAGACAAATAGGCAGCCTGTGGGAGTTCTGTCAATCTCAGATATCACTCAACTATGCATCTATCAAATCCTCACTAGGTCTGGCGTTTTAATTGAATTTTATTCATAGCGGCAGATATAGATTTGACCTTGTTTTGTTTTAACTTCATTTTTTGGTAGCGTATACTCCCCAGGGCACCTGGTTTGCTAAACACCCAAATACCCTGTGTTATTCCCACACAAATCAAAGCATGTTGCACTTCATGCTGTTTTGTAGCTTGTACATCCTGCACAGGAAGTATACTTTTTGGTCTCAGTAGTCTGAACAGCGCAGGACATCCCCTGAGCAGCACAGGGCATCCCTTACTATTCTCCCAAAATTGGAGACGCCGCAGATTTGTTTTGCAATGATCAACTTTACTAAATGTACTTTAGTTACTAGGAAGAGTCATGCCTTATTTATGGATGTTTAATCGACTATACTCTGCGTGGGCGTATTTTTTATATAAATTGAGTGTCTGCTTTTATGTGTGTTTTGTACTTTCATGACCATTTTAAGATAATTCTTTTTGTATTCTGTGAATTGTTCTTTTATAGTTGGCATACCAGCCGAATAAAGTTTATTTTTTTTCTTCATTTATTGATTTCCCACCCTTCGCTGATCTTATCAGTCAGTGCTTTGTAGTTTAATGTGTGACAGTGCAGTAATTTCCATAACCCATATATTTGAAAAGTTGTTTTGGAGCTAAAAGTCCGTTTTACAACCTATCAACAAGTTGCAAGGGTCACCACTTCAAGAGTATAAATCTGTCAATCTATCTTCGTCATGAGTTTGAACTCCGCACCTTTCCATCATGGGAATTCATTAACTTGCTCATGTATGGTATCCTGGAATCATTTACATGATCATATTCATTTGAACTAATGCAACTATAGGCTCGTTTTTAAGTTCTCGCCTGGCGTTGCAGCGCAAAGCGCTGCTCGCTGGGAGAGAGAGTGTGAATAAGGGGTTTTCAGAAGGGGACTCAAAGCCCCGCCCCTCATTTTCATTGTCTTGCGTCACTGTTTACGCTGAACGGTGGCCTCCCATTGGAAATGGGGTATTTTGGTTGCTGCCCTTTCACCTTCTCAGCCTGCCCATCCAAACTGGCTCGTCTGCTTTGTGGCTGTCGCAAAGCAATTTCTTATCTTTAGTAGGAGCCCATCTGTTTTCACTCAGCCGTTTGTTTATATTTGCATCGCGCTGTCACTTAAAGTGAAAGTGCGATGCAAAAATAAACTAGTAGCTGAGTGAAAACAGATGGCGAGCGCTTGTTTTAATACTTAGAAAGAGGTGCTCTGGTACCTGGCAGAAAAGGAACCAGTGCCCAGGGGATTCGCATTGCAGTTTAGTCATGGGCCTATTTAATATGTGTGTCTACTACAAGTCCCCTTAAGAAGCTTCCGTCCGAGATCGCAAATGGAGCATGTTACGAAAGATCTATTTTTATGAAGATATTTGACTGGGTGTTGCAGCCACACAAGTGAGTCTGTATTGCCCCATAAATAACTACTGTCCAAAGACACAAAGACTGAAACAAGCGGGAGAGTGGGATCATTAGACGCACCTCTATTGTGTGAGCCGCACGCGTGCTCTGAGAGTGGACAATGCGGCTGCCTCTGGGAATAACAGGCCATGTGATCACAACAAAGGACATGGCACACACCCGCCTCTCCAGGATACTTGAGCACCCAGGCAGAGACATTATACACTGTCAGTACACTAACTGGAGAGTGTTCGGTTTCTATTTGCTTTTCCTAAAAGTGACAACATGCGCAGCAGCTTCAAAGTAACAATGGAAAAAAGGTCCAAACAGTCTCATTGTTTAGTTTAAGAAAAGGATAGCAGTCCTCCTAAATGTAAATAGCTGCTGGCGACTTTACTGTCTGAGGTAACAGTCTGAGGGAAGGGTGGGGAGGTTTGGGATGCAGGACGGAGGAGGAGGGTGGGCTCGTGCGGTGCCACGTGTCCGGGTACCAGACTCATAAACAACCATCACATGGTACCTGCAGAGCCACTATTTGCGAACACAGCATCGCCCTCGGAAGTACCCTCTCTTCTGTCAACATGCGAGGCTGCGGTCATCCGGAGATGCTGCCAGGGCCATGAATTGTGCTCCTCGGTGCCCTCCCTGCCCAGACTTCTCGTGTTTTCTCCCAGACGTGTGCTTTTCTTTCTCTTTCAAACCTGCACTGTCTGGCAGGGGACGGCTTATCTGCTTAGATATGGGCAAGTCGAGTCCTATTTACAGCTGCTTTCCTTGCTTGTAGTAATATTTTGGGTGCACGCGCCGCCCTTTTCTTGTTCACTGCAGTTTACGAAGAGTTCAGGTGTGTACACACAAAAGCTTTTAAGAAGCTCTGACTCCCGATAAGAAAGAAACCAAAGCGCGCTGGATTAGGTGTCACACTGGGATGGATGGAGAAACTGACAAATGTTTTCACATCCAAACATTGCCTTTGAATTGAAAAAAGTAATACGAGCAGAAGTGAAACTAGTGACTGTTGAATGTTAAACTCACTTTATTCACACTTGTTTATTTATTACTTTATGTATTACGTTTCGCGGATGGTGGATCATCATCCGGCTCGATCACTCAGAGGCACTAACAGAACACTCCCCGTTCTGTGGGTCAGACTCGCTGCACGCACCAGTGCCGGGTCCGCGCGTGTTTGCAGAGCTTCTCCAGGTTCTGCGGAAGGCGCCGGGTGCATCCCGTGCCGAGCTGTTTGACACGCGGGGGGTTGATCTCTGGCCACATCTCCCCTGTCCGAGGGAACAAATTGACTCGCACAGAAGATGAACCGCTCTGCAGCCGAGACCCCGGGAAGAAAGGCAGAGGAAAAAAAATGAGCGACAGTGTCAACCCTTGCTCGGCCACCTCCATTGTCCCCAGCCCGAACCTCAGACGTAGACAGCAGACACCAGCTCCGCAAAGAAAGGCCTGCCCTGCATCTGCTCCGGGCACCCACTGCATTTGTCAGAGTCCAAACAAAAAAAGCTGTTTCCTGGGTATTATCCGACAGCACCGTCTCCCGGATGCCTTTTTGTGTGCCTTGATATGTGTGCTAAATGAAGTCTTAATTGCATCACTTTTGAATTAAAAATCAATGGTAATCAGGCGGAAGAAGTAAATATCAGTTTCCGCCGTGCCTTTCCTCTTTGCTGCGCTTCTTGTTTTGCAAAGAAATGACAAAAGCCCCCCCCCCCCCCACCCCGGTAGTGGCAGACTCACCCTCTTCCTACTACACAGCATAAGATATCCACCCCAGCATGCCCATATCTCACTCAAAGGAGCTTCTCGCTCGAAGCATAAAAGCACCAGCGAGGCTGTGGACTTTGAAGTGGTGTCTTAACTGAAGCATGTTGCAGACAGGCCTCACAAACACTCGCATGCAGGCCGGCGAGTATGGGACAGACTGCAAAGATGTATATCCCCCCCCCATACACAGAAACTCAGGTCAGCTGGAGACAAACACAGGTCACGGCGTAGTGCTGCTGGGACGCAGACATCAGACTGAGATACACCTACATTCCAGTTACACTTACAGCACAGCCAGTGGTGCAGACACAGGCATACTAACATTCACACACACTTGCACACATAAACACACACTCTCCCGCAAGCATGCATACAACATACATTTAACAGTATTTATTTTACTTACCTTAGCTTCCAGATAGGGACGTATGTTAGCTAATATACTCTATTTTATATAACACTAACAGTGAACAATATTATTCACTATTTGCGTAATTAAAGAAGCATTTTCAATGCAATAGGTCTCCCATTTGCAATAGTTTAAGCTGTTGGCATTGTGTTAGACCTGGCACCATTGGCGTGGGTCTCCCTTCCATTTTCCGCTGTTGTCTCCTCTGCTTTTGCTGGTATTAGATGCTCTGGGCGCTGTAGCACTGCCATTCAGTGCCACAGCGCAAATGCTCCCTGTGTAAATATGACTGTGAATTGGTATATCCCCGATTGGCTTTTTTGGTTTACCTGTTAGTCCCTAGTAGTGTGGCCTGTGTGTGCGCCCAGGGCTGGTAACCCAAATGCTGCTGCTGGTGGGCCTGCAGCGCTGGTTTGCGCTACCCACAGAAGCAGCTTGTAAGGTGTTCCTCAGACCTGCCACTGCAGTGTCTGCGTGCAGTCCAGAACTGCCATCTTGGTTATGAAGTGCCCACACTTCCCAGCCCCTGAAACTTCCCTTACCATCATGTCAGTCACCCCTATGGTAGGTCTTGTGTGTGTAAGGTAGGACATGGCTTGGTATGTGTAGCATGTCCTGGTAGTGAATCACCCTCCATTTTGTTTTCACTGCTGCAAGGCTACCTGTTCTCCATAGGCCAGAATGGGCAGAATGGCTATTAAATCTTATAGTCCTATCTGACTCAGGGAACATGGAAGAAATTCGAGTTTAGTATGCCTGAACTCAGAATGATAAAATACATCTCATAGTGAAGTTGGTTTTAACATTCTGTGTTTGAAAATACCACTTTTAGAAAGTAGGTATTTTCTTGCCTAAGCCTCCAGTGTGCTCTGCTGTTATGTGTATTGGCTGTCTGGGTTTAGAGGGGCAAGGCAGGCTGAGTCAGACCTGGGTTGAATAGAGAGATCTGCATTGAGTACCGGGGAGGGGTAGCTCCTTGACCTGAATAGGACTGTGCCTGGCAAGGTGAATACTGGCTCCACCTCCTACTGTGCGTCTGATGGCAGACCCCCTCTTTCTGAAAGGAAGGATGCAGCCTGGTAAACGAAGTGCTCCAGGCCTGAGCAGAACTGGTTCTGGCTGGGTTCAGTGACTAGAGATTTTTGAGAACAAAGTCTTATGGGGTATAAATATCTGTGCCCAAACCCCTGATTATGGTATTGCTCCTGGATGTCAAGAAGAAACTCTGTCCGTGTTACTGAAGGAATCTGCAGGAGAGGACTGTCCTTGTGCTTGTGTGCTGTTTCCTGGCCTGCAGTAATTCCCCTTGGACTTGGAAGAAGAGGGAAAAGGACTTTTGAGAAACTTTTATTTTTGCTCAAGCAATCACCCAAGAGCTAGAAGAGAGCTAGCCTCCTGCTGGAGTCACAAGCCCATCTGACTCCCCCACCAGCCTCCTGATTCCTCCCAGCAGGGATTTCTATCGGCAGGTGAGGCCCCTGTGAGTTCCAGGGCCTCTAGCTCTTCTACAGAGAAGAGAGTGCTGAAAATCGTCGCTAACACCGTTTGCGAGCCGCTGCAGCTGAAGAGCGTAAGAAAAATCATCGCGCAGCTGCCGCCGAGCGCTCGCAAACCGAAGATCATCGAAACGCACGTTTGCGGGCTTGTCCAAGGCTCGCTAAGCCCAGATCATCGCAGAGCGGGCGCCGTGCGTCTGCCATGTTCCTCGCATCGCACCCTGATCGTCGCTCCCTCGCGGGGCGCTATTTTCTTTTGTCGCAACAAGATCGCACACGCAACAGGATCAGCGCATCATCCTCCCTTGCCGCAAGTATTCAACGCATTGCTGGCCTAGCGTGAAGAAATCTGTTGCCTTGTTCCGCAAGCACTCTCAGACCGACGCATCATCCTCCCTTGCGGCAAGGATTCAACGCATCGCCGGCCTAGCGTGGGGAAAACCATCGCTACAGCTCGTTTGCGACATTTTGCTTGTTCATATCTCCTACAAGATTTTTATCCCTCCGAAAAAAATAGCTAAAAAGCTGAAGAAGTTAATAGAAGTCTTCAAATAACATGGGAATATTTTTTACATTGATTTCTTCAAATAAGTAGCATGCCACGGGAGTTAACTGCACCTTTCTTCAGCCAAGACATATTTAAATCAATCCTTTTCACAGTGAATTCATGTTATTGGAGTTTATAGTAAGTCCTGAATTCGTCTCCCCCAACACTACCATTCTTATCGTCTGACCTAAGTAGAGCACGTCTTGCAACAAGTCGTGCGGGGGGGATGATCCTGCATGCCAATAAAATATGCAAAAAAAGGGTCCAGAACTACCATGACTCAAAAATACTTTGCATGCTAATGTTTAACCTATTTTTCTCACCTCAGTGGATATTTATCCTTATTTGCATATTCGTATGATGGCAACATATTAGTAGTCACCGTATACATCAACATTAGTAGTTCACAATACAAAAAAGTAAACTCTTAATAGTACAGCATTTTGACCTCTACAATGTGGTATCATGAAATAATAAGGTCTCCATCAGGAAGAAAATAGGACTCCACTCTGTAGAAAAGACATGGAAAATATTATCCGGAGACTGTATGCGCGGACTGACATCCTTTCACTCTGTGCCCGACCCAGCAGGTATCCCCACCGCTTCCACTGGCACTCTAGGCACCCTATTTAAGGTACATTATATGCACATGTAGGTAGATTATAACATATGTTAAAGCGTTTTATACAGTGCTTTATTGCAATGATAGAGCGCGTTAAAGATATTGGTAAGCATCTTCAAGCCCTATAGAACCGCTTCACAGCTCCCTCCTTCGGCCTCGTCTGTCAATCTGTCACCCTTATTAAAGTGCTCTATGCAGCCATTGAAGCACTTTAATACCATAATCCGCCGGTATCAGTCTGTTATTTACTTTATTTTGTGTGTTCTCACCAGCTGCGCCGACAAACTAGCCCCTCTCCAGCAGACCACCACTAAACATCCTCCAAAAGCGGCCTGGTTCACCACCGAACTCCTAGAGGCCAGACGCGCCTGCAGATGCCTCGAGAAAACGTGCAGGAACCAGAAGACCACGGAAGCCCACACCGACCACAAGATCGCCATGAAGAATTACCACCAGCTGATAAGACACCAAAAGAACCTTCATCAGGGAAAAAATCAACGCCAACGCAGCCAGCCGTAGCGAACTTTTCAATGTCATCAAGCATTTCACCAAACCCTCTTGCGAAGCCTCTGACAACACACCCTCCCAGGATCTCTGCGACAAGCTCGGCACCTTCTTCCACCAGAAGATCATGACTCTTTACGACAACTTCAACAAATGCTTTCACCCCTACGGCCACTACCTCCGCCAAGGCGAACATCACCACCTGGTCCCCCGCGTCCATCGAACTTGTTGCCACCACCATGAAGAAAACTCACTCCGTAGCCCTCACAGACCCCTGCCCCCTCACATCTTCCACAGAGCCATCACCCCAGAGCTAGCCCGCACCGTCAACTCCTCCCTGGCCTCGGGCACCTGCCCCATGGACAGGAAACGCGCAGAAGTGAAGCCCCTCCTCAAAAAACCATTGGCTGACCCATCTGACCTCAAGAACTACCGGCCCATCTCCCTCCTCCCCTTCGCTGCCAAAGTCACTGAAAGACTCGTGAACGCCCAGCTGACAACTTTCATTGAAGACAACGGCATCCTGAACCCATCCCAATCCGGCTTCCGCAGCAACCACAGCACCGAGACAGCCCTGATCGCTGCCACTGATGACATCTGTATGCTGCTCGACCAGGGCCATACCGCAGCCCTCATCCTCCTTGACCTCTCCGCAGCTTTCGACACACCGCACATTAACCACCAGGCTCCATAACACAGGAATTCACTGAAACGCCCTCAACTGGATCCGCTCCTTCCTCTCCAACCAAACACAGAGTCAGGTTCCCCCTCTTTCTCTCCGAACCTACCGACATCATCTGCGGCGTTCTCCAAGGATCCTCTCTGAGCCCTACTGTATTCAACATCTACATGGCCCCGATCGCCGCCATCGTGAGACAGCACGGACTCAGCATCATGTCCTATTCTGACGACATCCAGGTCATCCTGTCCCTCACCACCAACCCAGAATACACCAGACTCTGTTTCCAGGAAGGAATGAGGAATGTGGCCATCTGGACGAAGGACAGCTGCCTCAAACTCAACTCCGAAAAGACCGAGGTTCTCATCTTCGGACCCCGCCCCTCCGCCTGGAGCGACTCGTGGTGGCCTCCCGCCCTCGGACCCCCACCCACCCCTACCGACCACGCTCGGAACCTCTACATAATCCTGGACTCCTCCCTCTCCATGAACCGCCAAATCAGCGCTATCTCCTCCTCCACCTGTTTCAACTGCCTCCGGATCCTACGTAAGATTTTCGAGTGGATCCCCTCGGACTGCAGAAAGACCGTCACCCACGCACTCATCACCAGCAGGCTTGACTACGGCAACGCCCTCTACGCAGGAATCAATAAATCCCTACTTCGCAAACTCCAAACCATCCAGAACGCGGCCACCAGGCTCCTCTTAGGGATACCGCGCCACAAACACTTGACCCCACACCTGCGAGAACTCCACTGGCTCCCCGTCAAGAAGAGGGTCACCTACAAACTACTCACGCACGCCTACAAATCACTCAACAACATCGGACTCAAATACCTCAACAGAATGAGCTTCTACGCACCCAAAAGGAACCTCCGTTCAGCTGACCTCGCCCTGGCAGAGGTCCCCCGCGTCCGCCGAAGCAGATCTGGAGGGAGAGCCTTTTCCTACACCGCAGCCACAGCATGGAACACTTTCCCAGTAGAAATGAGACGGTCACCAACCCTGCACACCTTCATACGGGCTCTCAAGACCTGGCTTTTCGACTGACCGGAGCTGCCCTACCTTTCCCCTAGTACATTTGTGAGTGTTGAAATGCGTGGGAATGTGGCCACCCTTTCACCTCAGACCCTCTCTTGGTCTGGCACTCACTCGTCAGATATCACGTGCTGGAGTTTAAGCCTCTCCGCATTGGTTAGTCGAACCTGGTGGGGGTCGGGGGGTGTTTGTGCAGTCAGCAGTTGTCCAATGAGCACCCTCCCCTGTCGCCACATGAGGGGCTGCTGCAGAGACCCCCTCTCAACCTGCCCTCCCTCCTCCTCCCAGAGGGAGGGGGGTAGTTCCGAAGGTTTGGCTCTTTCTTGCAGAGCAAGTCTTATCTGCCAATGTAAGGAGTGATTACCAGCCAATTAGGGTGGTCAGAGCGACTCGTATAAAACAGGCCGAGGAGCTGCCAGGTGGAAGTCTTCCAGACAGCGCGGGGCAGGAGCGGTGAGTGCCAGAGCACCTCTGCACCAGGAGCCCCTCTTCACCGGGGAGACCCTCTCCACGAGTTTCTGGAAGCCAGCCATCATGTCCCCATCCAGCCACACCCCCACAAAAGACAACTTTGAGGAAGCAGCTCATTGCCCTCCATTTGCCACACCTCATAGTGTTTGCCCTCCTGGGGGCTACTCACCCCAGTGCTCAACGACCACTTCAAAGCTAACTTTGATGTCTCAAGGTCCTGCGTCTACCTACGGCTGCTGTGTCCCACCTCGACCCTAAGCCCACCTCGAGGCACTGCTCACATTACAAGGCTCTGGGCACTCTGTGCCAGACCTCAAAGCCCTGCGTCCATTTCAAAGGGCTGTGCCCACCTTAAGGCTCGGTGCCCCCCTCAAGGCGCTGCACACACCCTAAGGCTCAGGGGTTTGCTGCCAGCTCAAGCCTCTACCCTCATCAAGGCACTGTGCCCAGAGCAGAGGGCTTCATGATGGGCTCTGGTTTGGACGCGGAGACCCTGGTGCTGAAGGGGGGGTGGGGGGGGATGGATTGAAACTGGGACAGGGTCTTTCCCTGGCAGAGATGATAACCTTGGACATCCTGCACAGCTTCCTCTAAGGCAGGTGGAGGAGCGTCCCGGAAGAGCAGGTCTTCGAGGAGAAGACACCCCACACCAGCTTCAAGACTGCCTTCTCTGCCAAGGTCCTGGCGCATTCCTGCTCTGGTGGGGAGTACCTGGCCCCGGGGGCCATGTAACGGGGCATTTCCCTGGACCTCTCTAGCCCTAAATATTTACCAGGCCCCTGAGTGAATTGCAAATGAAGTGGGTACATGTGTGTGGCGAGACCTATTGGCTATGCTAATGCTTGTTTAAGGAGTGCATAACATTACTTACTGAAGAAAAAACCTATCCTAAAGGGTGGAAAAGCTCTGTCATTAAACATTTCCCTCTGAAAGAAATTGACAGAGTATAAAAAGTTTACTATTAAAGACTAGTGATTCTAGCTCCGACTTTGGTTATGTGTGCAACAGTTCTTCACTTCCTTGCTTCACCTCCATTCATTAACTATTTTATGATTGCAAAACTTATGACGCTCCATTTTCTTATAGGTACATTTATGCACTATCAAGTTGCTTCTTGCGTTCACTACGCTTCATTCATTTGAAGCGCTATGTGTCCATGCCGGGGCTTGTGTTTTGAGAATTACTCTGAATCATGGCAACATTCCAGTGTTTTGAGTCTGCACTTCTCGGATAGGCAAACTTTGGCCGTCCACTTCAACCCTGTATAAACCTTGTCTGAGTTGGTGGTCATGTATACTTTTCAGCATGCTCAGTGGTTTTCAAGACATAGATAGTGGATTCCAGAGCCATTGAGTGGGTCTCTCTAGTATGTGAAAGTCATGTTTTTTAAAAATGTTTTTTTATTTTTTTTAAAGCATGGACGGACACCTGGTATTGGGAACTGAACTTAATAAATTATAACTATGAGAATCGTCTTCAAGACCTATGTTGGTATTCTGTTACATAGCAACAACGTGTTTGAAAAGGCTGTGTGGCATTTTATTTGTGATGCGCCTTGTCCCTGTAACATGACCTAAGTACTCCTTAGTGGTATTGTTTTACTTTGACCATTGTTTTCCTAATTACACTGTTGAGCATCGACCCTGCTCACTTTGCTCAAATCAGACGTACAGGGTTGCTATTCTTAATGGCTGCCGGGACTGATCTGTGTAGTGCTAAAAGCCTTTCAGAAAAAGAGGTTGACATCATTCTCGCCTGTTACCATCATTCACATTTTCAAATGAAGGGCTTCAGTCCATTGTGTCCTAATACACTTCTTAAGATTATAGCGTTCTGCTGCCACTTACTATTCTTACCAAGCTTCAATGTTCCTTATAGGTTAAACCCCTTTCATTAATCCCTATCTAATGTACAAATGCAGACATTTGTATTTATTTATTTTGTACGAAATCCATTTCCAGTCATCACAAGAAACATGCCAAATCCATAAAGACCAGAAAATGCTCTTTTACCCAGAGATTTATAATCCTTTCTTAGGCAAATATCCTGGATAACTCCTCTGTGATGCTTTTTAGGTCTCGCCCTGGAATTCGCATCCGAAGGATGCGTCCAGGGCTGGAGACTTAAAGCTGTCCGATGCCGGGGAATGAGGGACAAAAAACTGTCACGAGCTTTAGCAGGCGGATTTGGCTGCGCGAGCGCGCACGTTCCGTCCTGCGCCGTGCACTTCCCTCCCATACTCCCAGCAAGTTAGGCTAACGCGCATGCATGCACACGCATTTACACTTACACGCAGGCACCCAGACAGGCAACCCCCCACAGTCACACACACACACACGCATACACACAGACTCCAAGACACATACACACACGCACGCACGCTCACACACATACACAGCCCGCCGCCGCACGCGCGCACACACATGCCCCCCCCAACAAGGCGAAGCCCCACTCACCGGCTTCCTCGGCTCTCACCGGCAGCAGGACTCTTCCTTCCTTCTTCGGCACCGGGGCGCAGGGTAGGCTCCTGCCTGCTCCGGTGCTCAAAACAATCGCGGCTCTTCCGTGGGAGGCGGGGTAGGCTCCCGCCCTCCTACTTCCTGTTTCCGGTTGTCCCGCCCGGCCTGCCTGACTTCCTGGTCGCAGGCCGGCGGCGGACTGCAGCACGCGCCATGCTTGTTCCAAGGAGAGGCCGGCGGCTTGAGCAGGGGGATGGGCAGTTTGGTGTTTGCGTGGTATAGGAAGGTGAGAGCCCAGCAGGAGGACGACAACTTGGAGTTTGTTCTCATTTCATTATATTTAATTACACCCCACACTCACCACGTACTGGCGCCCCTTGCACTCACATGCTACCTCTACACTCGCACATTAAGCGCGCATAGCCTCCCCCCTCCCAAGTTGAGGACACCCACGCTCACTTTAGTGCCTGGATGTAGGTTTTTCGGCGGGGATACGGAGGGTGGGTGAGGGTTTTCAGTGGGTTTATGTGTTGCAATAGCAGTCTGTTACGGTGTGCCTAACCCCCTGTAATAATGTCACATTATTGAATGTGAGAACATCAGATATCTCATTTACTTGTTCTTGTAAGCAGGAAATTAAACACTGTGCCATCCTGAAATGTAAGTTCCTCGATTGTAAGTATTTGGTGCTTTTTGATGTTTATCACCATGGCAGTGCTTGTTGTATTCACATGCAGCTTGTTACAACTCGCTTGCTGACTGATCTATTCCCTTTGCGAAACGCTGCAGAGAAGGCAATCGGTCTAACTTCCATTTAAGAACCTGGTGGTAAAGGGCGGTCATGTGGGATAGCAGACTAACAGCAGCGAATGGCCTTGTCGATCCTTCTCGATCCCGGGTCCAAGAAATTCACGGAGCACAAGTTCTCGGTCTTGTGAGTGGGTTGATAGACGGATAATGAATGCCATCTGTGTGAGCTGCTACATTCAGGCGGGGTGCGTTAATCCTGTGGGGGGTGCCTGTGTTCGCGCCCCCGCCCCCACACTCCTCTTCTGCCCCCACTCTCCGGGACGCAGCCCCCAGGCCGCCAGACTTGTGTAAAAGCAGAAAGTCTGTCCAAGTCACAAGTGCGTAGCGCACGTGGCAGCCATTTACTGACACTGCCAGCAGGATAGTTCGGTGGGTTCGTGTGCCTGCCGCACAAGGTTTGCCTCGCCAGAGGAAGCTTTCATCCTCCCCAGGTTGATACATTCCGAGCTGCTGTGCCGTGTAATATTAACCCTGCCGTAACCACAGATCATCAGACACAACCCACCCGTGAAATTGCTCAGTGGGTTGAGGCACTGCTGCATGTCTGCAGTAAAAAAAAGTGGTTCCCTTGTTTGGCACCGCGGATAGCCGGTAGTAATCTGTATTCATGGTACAGTACGGCATTTGGCATTAATTTAATGCCATGATAAATTGCAACTCTTCATTTCTGAGCTGATTACCACAAGTGTGAATGAGCACTGATTTTAAATGACAGCTGCTGTTGTACTGAGGTTTACATATTTTGTATGTTTATTATTCGTTAAGTTGCAGTCTACACACAACATTGTTATTGCCTCTAGAGATGGTGAGTGTACTGATTTATAGTCTAGCCTGGATCATAAGGGTCAGGTATACAGGATCTAATGTACTCGACCAAAGTGCTTGCCATCCCTGCCCCATGGAAAATAAACCCTTCCACCTGATAAAAACCCAACATGGTTTGTCCCATATACATTATAGCATACAAGGCTCTTTAAAAAAAAAAAATATATATATATATATATTATATACACCTTTACAAAAAACAAATACAATATAATGCAGTTTTACCTTTTATGGGTTTTGTTTTCTAGACTGTTGAATTTTTACTGCGCACAAGCTGTGGCAGTCGGGACCTATATGAAATAACTTCTGATGAATGCACACAAATATGTATGAATTCTTAAGTTTTATAAAACGTTATGTTACCACTGTCAGTTCTTTCGTAGAGTCCAGTGCAGTCAGTCAGTGGTATCATTTCAGGATTAGCTTTTTTGCAAGTGTCAGTTTTTCATACACAGTAACTTTCCTCAAAATCGAGGCAGGTGTTACACTTGATTTGTTGTGTGTCGAAAGCCTCAGATACGTATAAATTGACATTCTAGCCAATCACAATGCATTGCCGATGATCCAGTATGCAATAGTGTTTAATATTGCTTTTCATTTACAGATGACTGCATTCAATTCTGGAGCAGCAAGTACATTTCCTGATTTTCCTCTATTGTTTATTTCAGCATTCATTTGCACCCCACCCACTCCCCCCGTTACTTTCAGACTTTTCTTTCTTAAACACTGCAGGTCCTGTCTGGCTTCTCCTTCCTGTTCGTGCTACTGAAGTTCAGATGCAGGATTGGAAGTTTTCTTTGCATATTTGCATAAATGTGTTTTAAATTGGCTGCTGACTCCTGAAAACATGTGGAACTTCAAATGCCCGTGGGTCTTTTGTCTTTGTGTTACAGCTTACTGGTGGGCGTTTCAGTTGGCTCAGGCTTTCAGCCTGATCCAGTGAGTGAAATCTGTAATTGTGGGCATGTGAACTTCTGAGGCCAAAATCAGTTGGTTACATGCTAACATGCAATCCACACCATGCACAGTTACCCCAATACGCGCACACACACAAGCACAAACCCACACGTTCATGCAGTTACATTCATTACTGTTACATATATGACCGCACAAGCACTCACGCACATATGAGCTAATTCAGACATGTACAGATATAAAAAAAATAAAGCAAAGACAGACAGATACTCTTTTATGCAAACAAAATTTAGATACTGCATAAATAACTTTAATAAAACATATTTTATATGTAGCTTTTTATGTAAAAAAAAAAACTATAGCACAAAGCAAAAAACGATTGCCATTTACAATGCTAATAGCTCAAACTTAAATAATGCGAGACCTATTGCATTGCAAATGCTTGTTTTTCAATGCTCTCTGATCGTGGGGAGTTTTGAGGCCTTTGGATTCCTCATATTCTGTCCTCCCTGTTTTTTTCTTGAACCCAATTCTTGTAGTATTGGGTTGTGAGTGTAATTCTTTCCACACAGGTTGTACTGATTTCAGCTGCCAGGTCAATACATGTTGGGATTATTGGATTTTTGTATCTGTGTTCTCAATGTATGATGTTCCAGTTCACTTTAAGGTATCTAAGAACTTGAGACCACAGCCAGCCCTATTATTTCCTCAGAGAATTAGTGGGCCTTAACATGGAAATGAGAAGTTTCTGAAAACAGCTGAAGTGATGTGCTAATGAGTTCAACTGTGGTGTAGAATGGTTAGCGCCCTTTACTCCCCAGCTCTTCATCTTTGATATGTGTTGACACCTGCAAACTAGGTCTCAGGCACATGTGCTGTTAAAATTGTGTTCCTTTCGGACTCTTGCTTCATCCTATGTTACCATGGGACTGGCCTGACCATATGTCAGACAACCTGTCTAACACTGCTTGGTGCCAAATCTGGTATAAATGTGTTTTAATTGCTAAAGTGTGAATTTGGCCCTATCACCCTCCACAGGGCTACAGTCTGTTTCCTTGCGTAGGTCATCTTTTGGTCAGTGGCTAGGTTGAGCACACTTGGGATTTGCTCATTGCTGAAGCAAAGATCTGGGAAACTAGGAGAATGCACATGATGATGATCTGTGCACAGAATGTCCTTATTGGGCAGTTCCCCCATTACCCATCTTCATCAGCAAAGGAAGTAGAGTTGTTTAATTGATAATTAATCATCTCTGTTGTTACCAAGTAGTTTGAAAAGCAACAGAAATCATAAACTTTTAGCATGTTACTCATTGTATCCAATACCTTTTGGTGGTCATTACAGGTGATGTGTAGTATAATCTTTCATTGATGTGCTCTCACAGCCATGTTCAACTGCTTTACACGGAATGTTATGAACAGATTATCCATAAGGACACAAAGTTATCCCCCTAATACTTTGAGGCCCAAGAGGAGGGGGAAAGGAGGAACAATCTGTAGCGAAAAACCTCTTATCTGGCCTATCTAATTTGCAAATCGGTAGTAACTCTAATAAAATATTTGCTCACAGCAATAGAATCTTACCACACTATTAACTTTTCTTTTTTATATTTGTTTATCAAAAATATTTTATAATTATTTTTATTTTCAAACATTCAAAATTCAGTTTTATAAACATCACAGTTATGACACAACGTGAAATCATTATATTATTCAAGCAAAAGAGGGAGCAAAACATTTTTTCACCTTTTTGCAAACTGAGAAATATATTTACAGTGACCCCCCAATATAAACTCATCGCACTTCCATTCACTCCTATCATACTACTCCTACTCACCAACTACCATACCACACAAATAAATACATAATAAAAAAGACATCTGAGAGAGAAAATCCTACTCATTAATACAAAAATACTGTAGTAATTAATTCCACTTTTTGACCCAACAACATAAGTTCACCAGTTTTGAATTTGGTTATTTCTTCTTTTTTGGTTTGTTCTTGGATAAGGATCTCAGATGCTTGTCATGGCCTACGTACGTTTCGGTGAAAGATGACAAGCATCTGAGATCGTTATCCAAGACCAAACCAAAAAAGAAGAAATAACCAAAATCAAAACTGGTGAACTTTCCCAATACGCCCCATGCGACCGTCTGTCCGCTGACGAGGTGGCTACATTTATTGAGGACCTGCCCCCCAAGGCAGTGTCTGAGGAAACCAGGATGGCCCTAGATGCGCCCCTTACGGCTGAGGAACTAGGCGATGCCCTGGGACAGCTTAATACTGGGAAGGCCCCTGGCCCAAGTGGCTACCCGAGTGAGTTCTTTACAAAGTTTCATGTACAGCTGGGGCCCCACTATCACCGCGCGCTTGAGACTGCGCGTGAACAAGGCACACTGCCCCGGGACTGGAGACATGCCGAAATCGTGGTCTTTCAGAAGCCAGGTAGACCCCCGGAGAGGCATGACTCATATCGCCCCATTTCCTTACTCAATTTTGAGGCCAAAGTTCTGGCTAAAGCTCTAGCGAATCGTTTGTCCCCGCATATAACAGACCTAGTGCATCCGGATCAGGCCGGGTTCATGCCTCATAGAGCGACGCGACACAACATCAGACGCGCACAGGCGGCGATTGACGCAATGGGAGCCACAGGGGAGCGGGCGGCTTTGTTGCTAGCGGACATTAATAAAGCCTTTGACTCTGTCAGCTGGACATATCTCTTTGCACTATTGCCCCGACTAAATCTAGGCCCGGTTTTCCTGTCCTATATCAGGCTACTATACACTGACAGTACGGCCTTGGTGCGGTTTGCAGGGGCGGTATCGGAGACGTTCCCAATTGGTCGAGGGACTCGACAGGGATGCCCGCTCTCCCCCTATCTCTTTGCTCTACTTATGGAGCCGCTGGCTGCCTGGGTACGTATAGATGCGCAAATGCGGGGGTTTGTATGGAATGACAGCTTAACTGATAGGATAGCGCTTTACGCGGATGATGTCCTCTTCTTTCTTACCGATCTGCAACGCTCGGGACCGCGCGTATTGGAAATTATGCAAATATTTGGGGAAGTCTCAGGTCTCTATTTGAATCTGCGTAAATCCACCCTCTGGGTGCTGGATGGGGGCGATGTGACAGATCGCTGGGGCTACAGGTGGTTACGCACGGCCTAAAATATTTGGGGGTGTTCCTGTCGAGATCGGCGGACGTTGCTTGGGAGCGCAATGTCGTGTCAGTTTGGGATCGAGTACAGTCAGATGACAAGACTTGGTCTCGAATGCCCCTCTGTATATTTGGCAGGTCCGCAATTTTTAAGATGGTGGCACTCCCACGTCTCCTCTACCAGTTGCAGAATCATCCCTATCCGATTGCACCCCAGTGGTTCCGGCAGGTTAATTCGATCTTAGGCCGTTTTCTATGGGCTGGGGGGACGGCCAGAGTGGCACTTCGTACGTGCTTCTTGTCCACTTATTGCGGAGGCCTGGCCACTTCAGACCTGTTATCCTATTACCAGGCCGCTCACCTGCTCATCCTAAACGACTGGTGGTATAGCGACGGAGGGGATCCGGCCTATGCCTTGGAACGCTCATTGATGGGCGACAACACGCTCCACACAGTCCTTTACTCGGCCCGCTTGCGGCGGGGTCTGCCGAGGGTAACTTGCCTCGTTTTTGCCATATGGAGACAGGCCTTGCGCCGTATGGGCTGGTGGGGTCGCTTGACCGCGGAGACACCGCTGTGGCATAATGGTCTCTTACCTGAGTTGTCGGCCTTAACAGGATTCGACGGCTGGGATGCGATTGGGATTTCGCGACTGGGCAATGTGATGTCCGGAACGACGCTCAAGTCCTTTCAGGCACTTAGAGTTGAGTTCGATATGCCCCAGTCCCAATTATTTCGGTATTTACAACTTCGCCACGCACTGATGCCCAGCATTGTCAACTTGGATTCCCTTCCCGATTTTAGTCCCATTGAGGCGAAAGTCTTTATGGGGGATCTGGGAGATAAGAAAGTCTCTCGCATCTATCAGACTTTGGTCACTCATTGCTCCTCCACCCTTCTTCCGTTAAAGGCGACTTGGGAAGCTGATGTTGGCCCCCTTGACGAAGATGACTGGAGGGAGGCTCTGGAGTCCCCTAGGGGAGCAGCTATTGCTATGCGGTTTAGGCTAATCCAGTTCAAAATTCTCCATAGGGCCTACTTCACCCGTGAACGACTGTGGAAGGCTGGCTTGATTGAGTCCCCGGAATGTTTGCGCTGCGGGAATGCAGTGGGCGGTTTGCTTCATACGTTATGGTCGTGCCCGAGGCTGGTAGGTTTCTGGAGGGGTGTGTGGGGCTGCCTGTCGGAAGTACTGCGTTGGACTCTTCCTCGCACCCATCGACTAGGCCTGCTCCACATCTTAGAGGGGGTTGGTGGAAACATATATAAACGACACCTGCTGCTCCTGGGCCTGGTGGTGGCCAAAAGAGACCTGGCCCGGGCTTGGAAAGATGTGAGGGCCCCCCCCTGTGTGCTTGGAAGGCCGAACTAGACTTTTGCATGGGCCTGGAACGGCCGATCTTCGAAGCACGCGGTTGCCCCCGCAAACATTTCAGGATATGGAAGAGGTGGGCTGAGTATAGGGGGCTGACTCTTGACCCTCCAGCGGAACTGGAGGAAGACCTCTAGAATTATGTTATTGGCTAGTTCTTGCATTGTGCTACGAATCTTCTATCATGATGAGACACAGCGGCGATTTATACACACGTGCAAAGGGGTGGGGGTGGGACATTGGGATGGAGTTGGGAGGAGTGGGTAGTTGGGGTTTCTAAGGGTGGGAGAAGGCATAGTGCTGTTCCTATATATCTGTCTTTTCTTGACTGCTTGGTTAGACACTTGGTCCTGTACTGAAATAGTGACATGATGCTTGGTGGTGTTCTCCTGACTGTGGGGAACCACGCGTATTTCTTGCTTGATCCTACCAATAAAATTTGTTGTGAAAAAAAAAAACTGGTGAACTTATTGTGTGGTATGGTAGTTGGTGAGTATGAGTAGTATGATTGGAGTGAATGGAAGTGTGATGAGTTTATATTGGGGGTCAATGTAAATATCTTTCTCAGTTTGCAAAAGGTGAAAAAAATGTTTTGGTCCTTCTTTTGCTTGAATAATATAATGATTTCACGTTATGTCATAACTGTGATGTTTATAAAACTGAATTTTAAATGTTTGAAAATAAAAATAATTATAAAATATTTTTGATAAATATAAAAAAGAAAAGTTAATTGTGTGGTAAGATTCTATTGCTTTGAGCAAATATTTTATAAGATTTACTACCGATTTGCAAATTAGATAGGCCAGATAAGCGGCTTTTCGCTACAGAATGAACAGGATTATCACCAAAATGTCATTTTCATATCCGTCTTAAGTCAATTTAGATGGTCCTAGCAGTGCATCTGACGTGATTTTATATAATAATTTAAGATGTACCTCTTTGAAATAAGAGTTGATATACTACAATCTAAATACTGCTATTACAGATGTGGAAAGGGTTCCCATTCAACGATAAGTAAACTAGAAAGAAAAACATGAGCGTTTGCAGTGGAAATCGAGATTTTTAATTGTTAAATTTTAGTTACAGCACTTTTAAGAAAGTTGAAGCAACAATCCAGAGAAAGTGTGGAAGAAAAACGACCACGACTATTGAATGCCCTCAAAGAGGTATTTTGCATTATATATTTTTGATTGCAAGTTATGGTTGGCTATGCCGTAACACTTTCATTTGACTGTTCAGAATACAAAAGTGACTAACTAGATTACATATTGAGTCCAAAGTCCTGTAACTAAGCACAATTTACTCAGCATAATGTGGCAAGGCATAGTTACTCCATTTTCATCAGTTGCTTTTGTCTATTTGTATTAAAGCTAAATTGTGCATGTTTATCCCTTGTTTTTCTTTTTCACAGCTGGGAGATTTTTATCTAGAGCTTCACTGGGATTTTCAAAGCTGGGGTAAGATGTAATGATGGTTTGTAATTTAATCTAATGTGGTGACATTATTACTTCTAGGGCTGTCATTCTAGAGTAGGAGGGGCTGAAAAATTATCTGGGCATGCTGTACTGTTAACAGCAGCATATTATTGTTGTTGAAGTGAAAAACATATTTTTTTCAATGTGCAGCTTGTGCCTTGTAATGTGTGAGTAATGTAAATGCTAAGAAAGTGACAAGGTAAATGATCTGCAAGATAATGGCAGCAATATGTGGACAGATCAAAACAAACCTGCATATCATTTTTTTTTCTTCATACCAGTGGAGTCATAATCCCAATTGACATGTTGCATAGAGAGCATTGATAACTGAAAGCGTCATAACACAAGTTAGAACCAATCATGCGAGGAGAATCTGAACTGGAAAGTGTTCATGGATGAAGTCCCATTGTTTGAATCATTCTGCCAGGGATTTCTATAAATATCTAGAATGAAATGTAAAAGATTGGCCACTGGTGTAGGTTGGAATGTAAAATTTAAGCTAGAGCTTTTATCTACTCTGAAACTTGAGGAGCACTGCCTTGTTAGCAGACCGATATAAAGTTCTTTGTGGAAAGAATACAATGCAGTCTCCAAGAGTGGGATCTAAATGTTCTCTTCAAGCATTTTACTTTCAGACCGCCAAATACTCCTACCTCCTTCACCCGGATACATACCTTTGCTGGGGCTTTAACAACAGTTTGCTTAACCCCTACCGCGTTTTCCCGCTGTGCGCTGGAATTTAAAAAATGGCCTGTTTATGACAAAGCCAGCTCGTCATCCGCTTAGCGCAGGTAACGCCCATGACGAGCTGGCTTTGTCATTAGCGCTGAAGGGGTTAAAGACCTTCAGTTTGTGGGCACAGTAAAAAGAAAGAAAAACACTGCAGTGTATGCTGACATAGGTGTCTCATCTGGAGTAGTCCATAATGTAGTGTTGTGGGACACTTAAGGTAGTCCTACAGAGTACATAATTGAATTCACTCATCAGAAAAGAATAAAGACTATAGAGAACATTGAAATCTTAAATCCCTGATCCAGAACCTAGAAGCGCAACAATTAACAGCCGATGTGGGAAATTGGGAGGAACTTCAGTTGAGCCAGGCAGAACTTAGCCAGGTTAGAGTTAGCTGAAACAGAGAAAGCCTTAGTATACATGCTGCACAGAGATTATGAACAAGTTGATATGGGAGACCAGTTCCCAACACAGCAGCTCAGCCCTAGACAGGTGAAGGCAACCAAAGCGCCGTGGCTCCTAGCCCGGAGGGGACCCCCTCCAATTAGTCCATTGAAAGAAAGCATAGGCCTTCCTCTAATTCTATTTAAACTTGAAGAATGCTGACCTGAATGATCTCCAGGATTCTGAAATATTGACATACTTGGGAAGGGTTTGCTTTATGGAGGAGAAATTGTTAGATCTTGAAAGGACTTCACTCCAAGAAAGTACGAGGCCCACACGTTATAGTTTTAAAGTGACTTCCGTAAATGTTTAGCAACAAACAGACACTATAAGAATGAACCTGCACCTGTGAATTTAATACATATTTCCGTGCCTCTCCATATAGCTAAACAAGAGTTGGCCCACATGAAGGAGATAACCCCCTGTTCAGAGTGCCCATGTGTGGAGCCTGAATTCGTAGGAGTATACTTTATATAACGGGTGTTTATGGGGGCTTAGCTCTCCTGACCTTCCACCAGTGTAATGAAGCATCCCAGTTACATTTCTTGGGTAAATGCATTATACAAAACATGTCACTGGCTTGGGTGGTGATGGACAGGATTGTAAAAAACGAAATCTGAAAACTGTAGCTGTCAACCTAAAAACAGAACCTCATTTTGTTTTATTCTGACCCAGAGGTAGACATACCACGACTTAAAGGATAGCAGCCTGACTTCCTTGAGATTCTCCACATTGAACATGACTTATTGTTGAAATAAGCAATAGCACGGATTCGAGCCAACACAAACTGTTTTAGGGTTCAGCCCCTAAATATTAATGCTTAACACTCCCAGTGAAATAAGAGTGGAAGAGATGAGGATATTTGAAGATCTTTGCAAGCAATCCTAGTTACCGCACACACTTTTATAAATATATCAAAAATAGGCGTTCGAGGCATGTGGGCTGCTAAATTCATATCTTAGCATTAGATCGCCGCCTAGTGTTGGGTCCGGATGATCGCACATTGTTGTCCTGGAAGAGTCTTCGAAGTATCCTGAGATAGGTGGCTCCTCCCCTGGACTACAGTGCGCATGGGCATCGGCTCCATCCCCAGATTGTTTTTTTCCGCCATTGGGTTCGGATGTGGTCTCGACGTCTTTCTGTCGAAACCGAGAAAAACTAACTCTTAGCGGCCAAAAGGCCTCGCTTTTTTGCGTCTGTATTGTCTGCGCACGGTCTCGAGTCTTCCGTCTCTTGGAGCCGGAATAAGCGGAGTTTTCTTTCGCTCTTCGGACTTTGAGGCCTTCTCATCGCGGCACGACTGCAAAACTTTTCTGAACATGGAGCGGAGCCCGTTTAAGTACTGCCCGCTCTGTGGGTCCAAGTACCCACACATCGATCTACACCCCGTCTGTAACAAATGCCTTTCGCCTGACCACGACGACGGCAAGTGCAAGGCCTGTGCACGGTTCCGGTCTAAGAAGACTCTCAAGCTTCGGCGCGCGGTGCGCATGGAAGCTAGACAAGCGGCCCCGGATCCGGAAAACATCTTCGGCGACCAAGATGAGGAGGACCAGGGTCATCATCTTCAAATCTCCCCACCCGAGACGGAGGTCGAGGCGGATCCGGTAGACGACGACGGAGTCGTGGGTCAAGGCCTTCAATACGTCGACGAGGTAGGAGACGACGAAGTGATTTATGGGGCCGCGGCGGATAGCTCAGGGGACGAGCTCTGAAGGTTTCGAGGATACCGACCGGGTCACGGGATCGCCTGTAGGCCTTACCCAAGACCCAATGCCGCAAGCCACAGCCCCGCCTTCTGGCCCGGCCACGGACTTACTTGCTGAGCAGACTGTATCGAAACCGAAACCGAAAGCATCGGGATCGACTACATCTAAAATGGCCGACCCGAAAACGAAACCGAAACTTAAGGACTCGAGTGTCCCTAAGATGGCTGCCGTGCCGGCGAAAACGACTGTACCCGCTACTCCATCGACTCCGTCGACCTCCGGTCCGCAGAAGTCGAAGAAGTCCGTCGATTCCGCTGCTGCACATTCAAAATCGACGCCAGAGGAGGGGTCCTCTAAGAAAGATGGTCGGCACGGGTCAACAGCGGCGCCGCCGTCCAAGCACGCCAAGGCCGGCTCCACGGAGTCTACGCAGGCGCACGGATCGAAGACTGGCACGTCTGCGCACCGGTCCCAGGACTCGGGGTCGGTGACAGCGGGATCCGCGTCGAAAGCCCACAAGGCCCACAAAGACGTCGGATCCGAGGGAAAGGTCAAAACATCCTCGTCGGCGCCAAAACCAACTGAGAGTGAGGCGTCCCTCATCGCCGCATCACTACAGAGAATCAGGGAGAAGGCCTCTGCTCCGTCGGCTCCGATATCATCGCCGCAGGCGCAAAAGGACATTCCAGCAAAGCCTTCTGGCAAACTTCTCTTTATTTTGCCGCCAAAGGAGGCGCCAAAAGCCTTTTCCACCAAATCGGCACCGAAGAAGACGGTTTCTTCACCGGCTGGCCCACTTCCACGCCGGGTACTCGAATCAGAGGATGATTCAGAGCATTTCATCGACGCTGACACAGGCAAATTGACCCTCTATAAGAGAAAAATATCTTCAGAGTCAGTGGACTCATATGTCATCCCACTGAAAAAGAAAAGGGTGCCCCTTGACGCTTCAGGCCTCATGGAACCAATCCAGCCTCCTCCGAGACGGAGCCCTACTCCCTCACCAGAACACTCTGCGGGTGAGGGGTATGATGAGGACGAGCAATACAATTTCCCTATCAATGACCCAGATGCACAACCGGATTCATATGATGACACTGGTGACCAGGGCACCCAAAGTGTGGGGCAGGACCCGCAACTTTTTAATGCACGTGCATCACCAACTGAGGATTCAGCAGGTTTTCATGCGCTAATTGAGAGGGCAGCGGCCAATCATGATGTGGACATGCATGCTGACCCGATAGAGGAAGACTTCCTTTTCGACACATTTTCAGTCTCTGAAAGGACAGTAAAGACGCTGCCTATGCTTAAAGGAGTCCTCAAGCATGCTGGGGATATATTTAAGGAGCCTACCAGAGCACGAGTGGTCAATCCACGCATTGAAAAGAAGTACAGACCTGCACCTGCAGACCCCGCATACATTCGGGGACAGTTGCCACTGGACTCTCTTGTGGTCGCCAATGCCAGGAAACGTGCCAACTCCCAGACGACGGGTGAAGCTCCTCCCCCGGATAAGGAGTCCAAAGTGCTAGAGGCAGGGGGCAAAAGAGTAGCTGCGCAGGCCGCAAACTTTTGGCGCATTGCCAATACACAAGCACTCTTAGCACGTTACGATAGGGCGCATTACGACACCCTAGAACAGGTTATACAACACCTGCCTCCAAAGTTCCAAGAAGGCACCAAACTGCTTATTGAGGAAGGGAAGCTAATCTCAAACGCAGCCATCAAGTGTGCACTTGACGCCGCAGACACAGCTGCTAGAGCTATGAACACTAGCGTTATGCTGAGACGACAGGCGTGGCTCCGCATCTCGGGGTTTAAACCAGATATTCAGACAACCATTCTTAATCAGCCAGTCAATCCTGATAGTCTGTTTGGTCCAGATGTTGACACCACCCTAGAAAAAATAAAAAAAGACACAGAAACTGCTAAGTCCATGGGGGCCCTACAGTCACAACAGTTTCGTGGCAGCAATTTTCGTCGCTCAGGTGTACGTGGAGTCACCAGAGGACAAATGGGTCAACAATCTCAGTTCTCAAAAGGTGGAGCACAATCCTCGTTCACGAAACAGAACAAGGGAGGTTACAGGAATAACAGCAACAGAGGTCGCGGCAGAGGAAACAACAGCTCCCGCTCCTCTACCCCAAGCAAACAGTGACTCTCTGTCGCTGCCCCCCGACCACTTAACACCTGTCGGGGGGAGACTGCAGCACTTCCTGCCCGTCTGGAGAAACATCACCACGGACAGGTGGGTGCGACAACTAGTCCAGTATGGTTATTGCCTAGAGTTGAAATCCACTCCACCCAACATCCCGCCAAGGCAAAGGCCTATGTCCGCAGAGCACTTGCTTTTATTGCAGCAGGAAGTAGTGGTGATGCTGCAAAAAGACGCAATCGAGCTCGTGCCGGTGGGAGAGGAAGGCACAGGGGTGTATTCCCTGTACTTCCTTATTCCAAAGAAGGACAAATCTCTCAGACCCATTCTGGATCTACGTCCCCTCAACCTGTACATACTATCAGAACACTTCCATATGCTTACACTGCAACAAATTCTTCCCTTGTTAAACCAAGGGGACTTCTTAGCAACCTTAGATCTCAAGGATGCTTATTTCCACATTCCACTACACCCGTCCCACAGGAAATACCTCAGATTCACTATACAAGGCAAGCATTATCAGTTCAAGGTCCTACCCTTCGGAGTGACCACAGCACCAAGAGTGTTTACCAAGTGTCTGGCGACAGTAGCAGCGCACCTCCGGAGGCAGAACATTCATGTCTACCCCTACCTAGACGACTGGCTCGTTCAGGCCAAGTCGGAACAACAGTGCGCCGCAGACATGTCAACTACCATTCACCTCCTTCACGATCTGGGCTTCTCGTTGAACTACCCAAAGTCGCATCTTCAGCCGGCACATGTCCGGCAGTTTCTAGGTGCGACGATCAATACCCTGACGGCCATGGCTCAGCCAAACCAAGTCAGGATAGACAGCATGCAGTCTCTAATCCAGAGGTTCAGACCACAACACTCACTCCCAGCGAGAGTGTTCATGCAGTTGATTGGCATGATGGCCTCCTGCATCTTCATAGTCCCGCACGCACGGTTGCATATGCGTCCGCTCCAGGAATGCTTAGCAAATCAGTGGACACAGGCTCAGGGACAATTGACAGACCTAGTGTTGGTTACGAGTCGGGCATACGACTCTCTGCATTGGTGGACTCCACACAACCTTTGCAAGGGCCGACTGTTCCAGGAGCCAGTGCCACAAATTATCCTGACAACGGACGCATCTCTCCAGGGATGGGGAGCTCATCTGCTCACTTACACAGTGCAGGGACTATGGACGACGCAGCAACAGAAGATGCACATCAACTATCTGGAACTGATGGCAATCTTCATGGCACTCAAGTCCTTCATTGTACATCTGTGCAACAAGGTAGTGTTAGTCCGGACGGACAACATGACCGCGATGTACTACATTCAAAAACAGGGGGGCACCCACTCGCCACAGCTGTCTCATCTGGCTCAGGGCATGTGGAAGTGGGCCATTCAGAGGAACATTTTCCTCATGGCGGAACACCTCCCGGGCAAGGACAATCAGATGGCGGATCTGCTCAGCAGATACAGCCATCAAATGCACGAGTGGGAGTTGCACCCATCTGTACTCCACCCGTACTTCCAGCAGTGGGGTCATCCAGAGATAGACCTGTTTGCCACAAAAGAAAACGCAAAATGCCAACACTTTGCCGCCAGGTTCCCTCACCCACAGTCGCAGGGCAATGCGATATGGATGAACTGGTCAGGCAAATTTGCGTACGCTTTTCCGCCAGCCCCTCTGATACCGCTGGTCGCGAGAAAGCTAAGGCAGCACGCGATGACTCTCATCCTAGTTGCTCCAACGTGGGCGCGCCAAGCATGGTACACCACGTTCCTCGAACTCTCAGTGGTGCCGCATCAAAGACTACGCCTCACGCCCAGTCTTTTGACGCAGAACCATGGAGAAATTCAGCATCCAGATCCGCAACAGCTCAACCTGGCAATCTGGCTCCTGAAGTCCTAGAGTTTGGCTACCTTAACCTGCCTCCGGAATGCATGGACATCATCAAGGAGGCTAGGAAGCCGACTACCAGAGCATGCTATGCTGCGAAATGGAAGCGTTTTGTCATTTACTGTACAGCCAATGACATCAACCCGCTTGATGCATCTATCCCTAACATCATTTGCTATCTGTTGCATCTTTACAAGTGCAATCTAGCGTACACTTCCATTCGGATACATCTATCCGCCATAGCGGCTTATCTTCAGAACAGGCAGCATCTCTCTGTCTTCAGAGTGCCTGCCATTAAGGCTTTCCTTGAAGGTCTGAAGCGAGTCATTCCCCCAAGAACACCACCAGCTCCGGTGTGGAACCTCAATGTGGTCCTCACCAGACTAATGGGACCACCTTTTGAGCCACTGCACTCGTGTGAACTCCAGTTCCTAACGTGGAAAGTAGCTTTCCTAATCGCTATCACGTCGCTACGGCGTGTTAGTGAGCTGCAAGCGCTCACAATCCAAGAGCCATTCATTCAGATTCATCCAAATAGGGTAGTGCTACGTACTAACCCCAAATTCCTTCCGAAGGTGGTGTCACAGTTTCATCTCAACCAAACTATTGACTTACCGGCATTCTTCCAAAACCCACAAACGGTGGCGGAAAGAATGCTCCATACGTTAGACGTACGGAGGGCGTTGATGTACTACATGGACAGGACACAACCGTTTAGAAAGACAAAACAACTTTTTGTTGCCTTCGCACCACAACACAAAGGCAACCCTATTTCCAAAGCAGGAATAGCCAGGTGGATTGTTAAGTGCATCCAAATATGTTATCAAAAGGCCAAGCGCACTTTAACGATACCCCCAAGGGCGCACTCCACACGCAAACTGGGGGCATCCATGGCTTTCCTGGGAAACATTCCTTTAGAGGATATTTGCAGAGCAGCCACGTGGGTTACACCACATACCTTTACAAAACACTACTGTGTTGACGTACATTCCAAGCAGCAAGCTGCTGTAGGACAGGCTGTTCTCAAGACACTCTTTCAGGTTTCTGCAGCTGGCACGGGCAACCGCCGCTAATGGAGGGACTGCTATGTATTCTATGCTAAGATATGAATTTAGCAGCCCACATGCCTCGAACTGAATATGCTACTTACCAGTATGCATCTGTTCTTGGCATGTAGGGCTGCTAACATTCAAATCGCCCACCCTCCTCCCCGGTGCCTGTCGCAGCTGCAGATATACTATTGTATTCACTTATTAGCATGGACATCCTTTACACTTTTCACTCCATCTTCTGCCACAATGGCGAAAAACAATCTGGGGATGGAGCCGATGCCCATGCGCACTGTAGTCCAGGGGAGGAGCCACCTATCTCAGGATACTTCGAAGACTCTTCCAGGACAACAATGTGCGATCATCCGGACCCAACACTAGGCGGCGATCTAATGCTAAGATATGAATGTTAGCAGCCCTACATGCCAAAAACAGATGCATACTGGTAAGTAGCATATTCAATTACCTTCAGAATTGCGGGCATGTGGTTGCAAGGCGAAGCAGCTGCCCCACAGCTTCTCTGAGGAGTATGTGCCTGAAATTATTGAGAGGTATGTTCATGTACCTGATAATTTTGGAACTGGAGACACTGGAAAATTCATAGATCCCCGGACCAGTATCCCTCCTGGGAATACAGCTCCAGGCAGCTGTTAATAAGGGCCTTGGTTTCTATATATTATGATCCTCTCCCGAAAATCTCCTTGCAAAACATTTTGGCATGAGCATGCCAGGTTTGGGAAAGGACCACTGTCTTTGTGCGGCTCACCAAATGACTTCTTCCTCATTACGGATGGAGTCCAGTAGAGGATGGTCATTAGAGGCTTTTGAGTCTCCAACCAAACCTGTCAATAGAATGAAAGTTTTGTATTATGTTGGAGGAAGTGTGGTTGGAAAGGTATGCGGGCCACATTTTTAGGATGTTGTCATTTGAAAATAAAATACATGGATATATCCAGAGATTAATGCGGACTGATGTTCTGTACAGACATTTCTCTCTCTTTGGCATTTGGAATCGGGCTGCTCTAACGGGTAGAAAGTTATCTGTATCCTGACAGCAGTGACAAATAAATGTGTACTTTGTGGCTGGAAACCGAATGCTATTTCCACATTAAACAATGGAAAAAACTCCCAGCAAAACAGGGGCATGCAGACCTCTGACTTCAGCTTAAGGATTTCTTGTTTCAACAGTGTTGGGAGGTGTACTATGCCCTTTTCCTTCCACAGGGATCAGATTGAAGAAAAACTTAGAGGATTCAAATTATACTTGGCGGGTAGATAGGGTGGCTAGAAAAAGGGACCAAATGGGGTGATAAATGAATTTTGAGGACTGTTTTATTTGAAATCTCTCCTGCTGCTACTGTTTGCAGAGAGATAGTGAGCTTTAACTGCTCCCAAGCTCAGAATGAATAGAAGTCTTGCGTTCTATTTATCAAACTATCCCATCGATTTTTTTTTTTATATTGTCCACCTTCCGTGACTGGTTTATTACAAATGTGCATGTACATTCTCTTGCTCTGGTTATAGTGAAATGCTGGCTCGCCCACCTTGTTCATGTGTGTGCCCAATTACAAGATGAGATTTATCTGTCCCAGATTTATCTTTGTGACTTGTGTGAAGATTTTGAAAGGGATGGTCTTCAGCAGTGGTTACATCAGGTTATTGCTTGCTACTTGACTCCAGCTGTTAGTGCACCTTGTATCGTCAGAGTAGGTCCACAGTTCTTGTCCCACCTTTGGATCCATGTCTGGATTTCTGCAGACAGTGTCATCACTTCCTTGGGATTCTGATCTACCCACCCTTATCCTGAAATTATTATTATTTTGTAGGTACTGCATGATCTGTGCAAATGTAAAATCATGAAAATAGCCTATGTTTTTCGTTGAATCCAATTTATTTCTAGAATTTTTGAAAGCATTATTTGGATGCAAGTGTAGGCAAAAAGTACTGTTTCACATTTTTCTTTTTTTTTAAAATGTTTGGTTATTTTTTTTTCCCCTTGGTACAACACAGTGTGTCTTGCAAAATATGACATGGAAACACAAATAAATACTTGAAAGTTTAAAGGTACGAAGGGCCTGACTACGAGTTTGGCGGTCCTGGAGCGGAACGCCACGCCAGCACCCTGCTCCAGGGCCACCAAACTTGACTGCTGGCCACCTGCCAGATTACAAGTAATCTCCTGGTCTTACCGGCGGTGGTGGGGTCCTTTGGTGTTCCTGTGGCAGTGCCTATGAAAAAGCACCACCATGGGAGTGCCAAAGGCCATTCTAGCACGTCCTGGACTTTACTGTCCATGCCGGCCGTACTGGAACAGGGGGTGAATGCCCACATGGGTGCATAACATGTGCCCCCTGCAGGCACCCCTTGGCCCTGAGGCAACAGGGGGCCATCTAGGGCCCTCTGCGTTTCCTCACCGCCACAGTTTTGATGGCGGCCTCACCACAATGAAAACTGTGGCAGTGAGGAAACTCCAGATATGCTTGGCGTTGCCGCAGCGACACTGCCAAGCATATTGGAGCCTCTGACCGCAGCGCCAGTGTGCACGGGTCTCTAGCGGTTGAAGTGGTATAGTGGAGGGGTGACCGCCGCACTCAAAATATGGCGCCGGACTGCCAATGCGGCGGTTCCTTCCACAGCACACCGAGTACGGCGGTCCTATGGACTTCCGTACTCGTAATCCGGCTTTAAGTGCGTACTGAAGTAAACGTCAATAACGGTTTTCTGAGTACTGCTTGAGTATTAACTTGTATATGTGCTGTGTAGTAGGTGTGTAGCTGCTGTGTAGGGCATGTCTTAATATTTACAGAAAAAACATTTATGATTAAACACAATTACCTTTTAGAATCTGCTTAAACTGCATGCCTTGTATGAATTCTTAAATTATAAATCTTTATTTTTAAATCTATTGATGTTATTTAATGACATGTAAAGGATATGTGGTGATAGAATGTTGGGTGCATTTTGTGAATTATCAACTTTTACTATTTGAGTATCTTCTGAGCATAAAAATGGAACATGTATGGAAGAAATGAAGTCTTGTCTGACAGCCATGCATTCTGATCCTGCTAAAGGGACAGTCAAATGTTAGTCCTTTTCAATTGTTTTCTTTACTTGAAGCACAATTGAAGAAAGTGACCTAAATGTTTCCTTTCCTTTTATACATGCAGTGCCTTTACTTTCCCGAATTCTGCCTTCTGATGCATGTAAAATATATAAACAGGGTATAAATATAAGGTAAGCTTTGCTGTTTATTTTATTTTTTCAATTCTTAATTTTTCAGATAAACAGGTTTGTCCTAAGTTCAGGTGGCCTATCTCATGCCAAAATGTATGTTTTATTGTGTTAAATTCTTAGCATGTGATCAGTCGTGCGTGAGGGAGAATATGTGGTATTATCCATGTTAATGTTTTGTAGTTGCTATGAGGACAAGAACGACCGTCAGCGTTTAGACTTTGAGTGGAATGTGCAATTTGTATACTGGCAACATAAGTCTCTGTTCACTGAAAACTCTGATGTTAAAATGTGGCTGTGAAACACCTGTGTTCGAATTTGGTAAATTATTGTTTCTTTTTTTAGGTCTGGCTTCAGACCGCTTTAGTTGTTTAGTCAGCCGACAGTGGTCTTAGTGCCAGCCCTCTTCACCCATAGGTTTTCATGTGTTTCCCACTGTTTGTCATTGCTTGGATCGGTTGTCCCTTTGATGATGATTATCATGAACAAGGTTGCAGTGGAGGCCGAAACGGGTTGATGTTATTTTCACCTTGAAAATAGAAATAAAATAATGGAATAAGGAATTATTCAAAACCTTCCGTGAGGGTGACCCAATTTGCTTTGTTGAGAGTAATTTGTGGCGATATATATCCCTTCCGCTGTTAGCCCCCTCCCCCTCTTCTAAGCCTTTTGTTGGCCGATTTGTGATAGTTTGCGCTTAGGCCTCCATAACTTTTTTCCATATAAACTAGCCTTGTCAAATTTGTGTCTATTTTTTCCCAATATCCTGGCGATTCTAAAGGTACCCAGGCTGTGTAGATTCCCTTGGAGGTGATTGAGAAAATAGGCAAAATATAGCTTCATTTTGAGTTTTTGGGGGAAAATTGAAAAAAGGTGCTCTTCAAAAAAGTGTCTTTTTTTTTCCTCTAAAATTTGCATCAACAAAAGGTTTGCTGTCCGGAGGTCACCATTTTCCTGGCTTTCAGGGACATGTGGAGATGAATCAAAAATCCAATTATTTTTTTTACCACAATTTTTGCATTTTTCAAAGCGGTAACCTATTTTTTGTAATTTTTGTGCTTTCAACCTACTTCCAGTTTGTGGTGGAAACCGCTGTGAAACCCGTTGGTGATCCTGAAAAGCTATAGATTTCTGAAAAGTAGACAAAATGCCAGATTCAGCAAGGGGTCATTTGTGTAGATGCTGCAAGCTATTCCCAAAGAAACCAACTGTTGAAATAAATAAATAAAAATATATTGAAAATTAGTAGGAAAAATTCATGTGGTAAAATATAAAGAGTGAAAATAGGTGTGAAGGAAACCTATGTATTTCTGAAATGGGCACAAGATATGGATTTTAGAAGCAGTGGTTGTTTGCAAATCTCAGAATTTTTGGGTGTCCATTTCAGCATGTGATTTAGAAGGCATTTCTCACAAGGTCTCCTTTCTTACACACTGGCTTACATTTGGAAGGCAAAAATGCAGAGAAATACAATCGTAATAACACTTGTTATCACTATTCTGCGGTCCCCTAAGTTTCTCGATAAAAATATTACCACCCATGTGTGGGTAGGCCTAGACTTCTTACCACAAATATGACCCACTGCCATTGTAGCTTGCGTGTTGTGGTGCAGCTAAAAGTCAAGAGTCGATATGGCACACATCTCTGTGTGCCATGCCTGCCAAGCACTGCATGAGACTTCGGTAAGTCACCCTTAAGTCAGGTTGCACTATACCTCATGTGAGGACCTATCTGCATGAGCAGGCAGGCCCCTATAATATCTAAGGCTATTCTTCGATATTAGAAGTGCCCAGTAAACCTATACTGAGTATATTGTCTAGAAACAGGTCATTACCATCTTCCTAGCACCATAATTGCTTTCCAGAATCCTGGGATGTTTGGTATCAAACATCTCAGAGTAATAAACTGCACTGATTCCAGTGTCAGATTTAGTATCTCATGCACTCGCTGGTCCCTTCTAGAGGGGACACCTGAACCAAACAAATCGCTGGTGAGTTTCTGACTGGTGAATACCAGCATGCCTCCAGGACACAGGTTTCTGGACCCCTGGGGTGGGAGACTTTGCTCCCTGGACCCAGAAACAAAACCTTTCCTGGGCAGAAGGCTTCACGCCTTGCTACCTTTGCAACGCAACTCCAGCCTCTCCTGCTATCCGGAACAGGCCCCCTTCCTGTCTCACCCCCTTTTGCGGCGGGAAGACTGGTGAGACAATCCGGACAGCCCAGAAGGTGTGCCCGCCTCTGCCAACCACCCCTCAGGTGGAGGAGACGAGGTGAAGCCCTCTCATCACTGTCAGCCATCTTGTAGATTGGCAGGCACCCTCCGTAGGAAAGTGGCTCTATATATACTGGACCAAAGTAAGGTACAGTGTGTATAGAGTTCCCAGTGGTTTGGCAGAGGCTAAAGTTAGATGTAACCTTACTCTCTAAAGTGGTAGCTTGGTCGAGCAGTAAGGCAGTATCAGAGGACAGTGTAAAGCATTTGTTGTACACACTCAGTCAGCAAATGGTCTCTCACACTCAAGAACTGAACTCTAGGCCAATTGTTTTGTATCAAAAGATATAGTTTTATTTTAGAACCAACAAGGTATCAACTTATATTTTCTCAGGGTGAGTTACTTTAGTTAAATACTTTTCAAATAGGCAATAGACTTTTTGAATGCAATAAGTACAGTCTGTTGCAATAGGCAACACAATTTCAAACACAGTGCAACATTGAGCTCAATGGGAATTTCTAGTTAAATGCAATTAGTTACTTTGTAGATTACTTTTCTAACCACAGGACTGGATCCTAGATTCAATCCCGGGACATGAGCTGTAAACAGTTAAGTAAAAGCGTTTGGTTACAGTAGTGATTTTTAAGGAATATTATTGTATTTTAAAAGTTGACACTTTAAAACTTTTTCAGTTGAAATTACCAATGGTTTCCTATGGAAGAAAATTCACTTTGCAGGTAAAGTATGTTCATGTTACTTTTGTAATCCAGCACTGGACTCCTAGGTTCAGCACTGGGATCGCTATCTAAAACAGGTAAGTAATTAGGTGTTGGTAGTTGGTACGATTTTTAAAGAATATTTGTAGTTTGCAAAAATCGACACTTCGAAGAAATTTCACAGAAAAACAGACAATGGTTTCCTATGGAAGCAAATACAGGTTACTGGTAAGTACGGTTAAAATTACTTTTCAGGGTTTGTGCTGGGCTAAAAGGTGCAGCACTGAGGTCTCTCCTGATAACAGGTGAGTAAATCGGAATTCGTTGTTTGGCTGATTTTAGGTGAATATTTTAAAGTTCCAAAACTCCACACTTAGAAGAATTTCCAAGTGAAAACCAGTCAATGTTAACCTTTAGGTAAGTACTCGACTGGCAGAGTTAAGGTTCTGGGTGTAGACTTGGGGGTCTCCCAGGGTCAGGTGGGTACAGTTGGTACACCCTCAGTGGCACAGGGGCAGCCGGGTGCATAGGTAGTTAGGCCCAATGTTCTCCAATAAGAGGCAGGGGTCCTTCGGTTGGTGACTGCTGGCTAGCAGGTCACGCAGCTGTGGGAGCTGGGCTCCTGGTCCCTTGCTCAGGGCAAATGGGGAACTAGGATAGGACACAGGTTGCACTGCCAGGGGCACTCGGCGGCTGGGTGCTTTTGAGCCGTCTGGCGCTCCATGTTATTCAATGGAGATCTTGAAAAGGGAACAAAGGCTGCAGGCCCGGGGACGGTGGATCTTCTGGAGCGACCAACACTTCGAGGGGTAAGTTGCGATCTTGGAGGGTAGGTAGGCACCCCGGAGTTGGGCAAAGGAGCCAGGGGGGGCGCCGGGTGCAGGGGTGACTTGGGACGTCGGGAAATCTTACCCTCTGCTAGTCGCGATAGGAGGGGTCCCTGGTTCTGAGTCTGCAGGCGTCGAGGAGGGTCATTGGGCACTGGATTCCTGGTCAGAACCGCCGGGGGGATGTCCTCAGGGTCTTGGTCCACATGGGCACCGGCCGGGCTCGGCGGGTGCAGAGTGGGCTGGATTTGCGGTTCCTGGCTGGCACCAGGGGTACTGTGGTTTGAGCAGAGCCACTGCCCGTGGGAGTCCCAGTTTCTAAGAGGGTCAAGGCAGGCATGGCCTCCGGGGTTCTTGAGGTTGCTGTCCGCAGGAGACGCCGGGTTTTAGCAGGAGCAGGTTCAAGGATCAACAGACCTGTAAGGCTCGGGCCAAGTCAGTTGGTGTTGTCCCCTTGTGAGCAGCTGCACGGCAGGTCTTCTTCTTTGTCTTCTTTCTTGTTTCGAAATCAGGATCTAAGGAAGGAAGTTTCAGGATGCCCCTAAATACTACATTTAGGGGCGTTACAGGTAGGGGAAGGGCAGGGACCAATCGGTCCCTGTCCTGGGGTGAGTACACCCCCTAGCCTGCTCCTCTCCTGTGGGAGGGGGGCATGAGTCTCTCTAATTGGGCAGGGCTCCCCATCTTCAAGATGGCCGGAGCCCGGAGTTGTGCTTCATCTCGCCTCTCCCACCTGAGGGGTGGAGTTGGCACAGGCTGGCACACCCCCTTTCCTAGCGTAGGTTTTCATGCCAGTCTTCCCACCATAGTGGGGGTCAGAACCCATGGGGGCCAGTTGCTGAGTACAGCAAGTGGTCTGGAGAAGCTCACAAAGGTGGTATGCCTTTGATGCTTCCCCCGCCCATCCTGGGGGAGAAGACCTAGCACCTTGCCCAGGATGTGCATTGCTGCAGGCCCTGGAGAGTGGGGGGCTCTCCGCCTAGGGGTCCAGCAACATGTCTGCCGTGTGGCAGCCTCTCAGACCAGACAAGGATTGTAGGTTCGGTTTCAGGGGGCATCTCTAAGATGCCCTCTGTAGTACATTTTACATTAAATCCCACACTGGCATCAGTGTGGGTTTAATGTGCTGAGAAGTTTGATATCAAACTTGTCAGTCTTCAGTGTAGCCATTATGGTGCTGTGGAATTCGTAATGACAACCTCCCAGCACCATATACTCTTAATGGCATCACTACACTTACAGTGCCCAGGAATGGCCATGGGTACTGTAGGGGCACAGGGCTCATGCACCTGTGCCCACACCACTGGCATAGGGCACCCAGCTAGAGGGGTGACTGATGTATGCCAGGGCAGTGGATGTGTGGGCATGGCACACAGGGATGTGGGCCATGTCGAGACTTTGTTTAGATCTGCACCAGGCCACTCTGTCTGCAAAGGCAGTGTGTGGGTGTCAGGGTGCAGGGCCCCTAAGGGTGGCACAATAAGTGCTACAGCCCTTGGAGGTCTTCTTTGGTCACAATGCCCTGGGTACCTAGGGTACCATTTACCAGGGGCTGACGTGGCCAGAGATGCCAATTGGGTTTCTGCTTCAATACAGTTTTAGGGAAGGAACATAGGCCCTGGGCACCTGATTGGCAGGAACCCAGGGCACACTCAGTCAAAGCACATCAGCAATTCAGCAAAAAGTGGGGGCATACCAATGCAAGAAAGATGGCACTTTCTTGCACCCTCCAATCAGGGCAGGGATTATGCCCACTCCTTCATATGGGGCGAGCACACTAAGGGTATAGACACCCTAAGGTCAGCAGCCCATTGTTTACTACCGTGCAACCCCAGTAACACCCCTAAATACAGCATTTAGGGGCACCCCTGAACCCAGCTCAACAGTTCCTGATGACACAAGATTACTGGCGAAGAAGATGCAGCAGACAAAGATCCAGGCACCCATTGCTTTGACCCCAGCCCTACCGGCTCTGCCTGCACCTTCATGAAATCTCTGCAGCGCAACTTCCAGCCTGAAGACCTGCGAACCTTGGTGGACTGATCAACTTTGAAAAAGACTCAGGACTCCCGAAGACAGGGGCTTGGTCTCCAAAAAGAACTCCACGCCCCTGTGTAACCGCGAATGCTCACCTTCAAGACCTACCTCTGCGCCCATGCCTGGGTCCTGAGGCCCATCGGACCCAGAAGAGGTTTCCCAGGGTTCTCGAGCCCAAATCCATTGAGGTCTGATGTCTCCCAGCGTTCGTGACAACGCCTGTAGCCTCTGCACCAAGACCCTCCTCGACCGCAACCTTGCCGGTAAGGAGAAACCCAGCGTCCAAAGACACCCCTGCATCCTCCGGCCCTGCATCCTGGTGATCAGACCCAACGGTGTCCCAACGTTGCCTGGTATCTCAACTTCCTTCCCTGGCTGTTGTTTCCATCGAAAAGACCTTCTCATCTGAATCTGCAACCTGAAACCGATTTCCAGCGGGTAACATTAGCCGCCTGACGCTGTGTGACCACCCTGCACCCGGCCTCCCTTGGGCCTCTGGTTGTGTGGTTTTGGTGCTGCCTTGGGCCCCCCTTTGTGCTTACTTTAACTCCTGAAGATTGTCCCTTTCTGTGAGCAGCCTCCAACCGATGTGTCCCTTGTCCCCATTTACTAGCATTGGCATCTCTGCACTCTGTACCCAGCCCAATGTTATCCAATGGGGGATAGAGGTCTCCAGTTGGTGGCTGCTGATAAGCAGGTCACTTGATTGTGGCAGCAAAGCTCCTGGACTTTAGCTCAAGGCAAATGGGGAAACAAAGTTACATGAAAGGTGCACCCTCAGCGGCACTAGGGCAGCAGGGTGCTGTTTTGACGTTGGGCGCCCTGTTTGCAATGGGAAACCTCTGGTTTGCAAAAGCACTGCAAGCTCGGGGACAAAGGTCTTCTGGGTGCGACCACCACTTTGAGAGGTATGTTGGGGGTTGGCTATGCACCGTCGGTTGAGCTACCCAAGGCCGTGGTGCGTCTGGTGCAGGGGTGCCTTTTAGGGTTGGATCTTCTTACCAGCTTCTGGTCGCGGTTGAGGGATCTTCCGGATTTAGTCCGGATCCCTGGATCTCCGGTCAGGATCGCCGGGGAGACCTCCTCGGGGTGTTTGTCCGTTCGGGTCGTGGATGGTGGGTACAGAGTGGGGCGGATTCGCGGTTTCCGTCCGGGGCCTGAGGTTGGAGATGAACAAATCCGGTGTTCTCTGGAGACCAAGTCTTTGGGTGTGAAGGCAGGCAGGTCCTACGGGTTTCTCGAGGTTGCTGACTGCAGGACACTTCAGGATTCGCAGGAGCAGGTTCGAGGCTGGTAGGGTTGGGGCCAAGTCAATAGGCGTCTTCCTCGTGTTAGCTTCGGCATGGCTGTACAGTCCTACTCCTTCTTTTCTTGTTGCAGGTTCTTGTCTGAGGAAGCAAGGTTCAGGGGTGCCCCTAAATACTAGACTTAGGAGCGTTACAGGTAGGTAAAAAGGTTTGGACCAATAGGTCCCTTCCCTGGAATGGGTACACCCCCTATTATGCCACCCTCCTGTGGGAGGGTGGCATATGCCTGTCCCTGGTTGGCTGGGTCCCCCCATCTGCAAGATGGCGGGGACTGAGAGTTGTGCTTCACCTCTCCTCCCCACCTGAGGGGTGGAGTTGGCAGAGGTGAGCACACCTCTCTTTCTCACTTGTTTTTCCCGCTGGGTCTCCCGCCCATAGTGGGGGTCAGAATCAGTGTGGTCCAGTTGCTGAGAGCAGCAAGTGGCCTGGGTAAACTCACATAGGCGGCAAGCCTTTGAAGCTTCCCCTTCGTGAACCCTGCCCATCCTGAGGGAGGAGGTTTGGCACCTCGTCCCAGGATGCGCATTGTTTGAGGCCCCAGAGAGCAGCAGGCTCTCGACCCAGGGGTCTAGAAACGTATGATGGTAGCAGCTGAAAGCATCCACCTAGCCTGGACACTAGTGGTAGGTTATTTTTCAGGGGGCATCTCTAAGATGCTCTCTGTGTGCATTTTCATTAACCACTTGGATGCTAAGGGTATTTGTTCTTCTTCATGTAATTTCCATTGAAATCAATGGAAACTCCATGACGAGTTACCCTTGTCATTAGCATTCAAGTTTAAATCCCACACTGGCATCAGTGTGGGTTTAATGTGCTGAGAAGTTTGATACCAAACTACTCAGTTTTCAGTGTGGCCATCATGCTGCTGTGGAGTTCGTAATAACAAACTCCCAGCACCATATACTCTTAATGGCAGCACTGCACTTACAATGTCTAAGAATTCACTTAGACACTTTAGGGCTCATGCACCTGTACCCTCACCACCAGTATAGTGCCTCCGGCTAGAGGAGTGACTGACCTATGCCTGAGCAGTGGGTTGTAGGCATTGTAGGCATGGCACACAAAGATGTGTTGACTCTTCACTTAGTTCTGCAACAAAACACGCAGCCTGCAAAGGCAGTGCATGAGTGTAATGGTGCAGGACCTCTAAGGGTGACACAAAGTGCTGCATCCCTTAGAGGCCTTCTCTACCTGTGGTACCATTTACCAAGGGCCAGAGATGCCAATTGGGTTTAGGCTTCAATGCAGTTTTAGGGAAAGCATAGGCCCTGGGTACCTGGTTAGCAGGAGCCCAGAGCACACTCAGTCAAAGCACATCAGCAATTCAGCAAAAAGTGAGGGCAACCATGCAGAAATAGGGCACTTATATACACCCCCCTGCACCCTCACCTCCCCAAATGAAAGAGGATGAGACTAACCTTTCCCTAGAGAGTCTTCATTTTCTAAGTGGAAGAACCTGGAAAGTCCATCGGCATGGGCAGTCCCAGGTATGTGTTCCACTACAAAGTCCATTCCCTGTTGTTAGATGGACAACCTCATATTTTCACCTTTCATCTGCATTAGCCATCCGAGAGGTCTGCGATCAGTTTGCACTAGGAAGTGAGTACCAAACTAGTATGGTCTCAGCTTCTTCAGGGACCAAGCCACAGCAAAGACCGCCCTCTCAATGGCACTCCGCTGCTCCTTGGGGAAAAGCCTTCTGCTTATAAAAGCAACAGGTTGGTCTTGGCCTTCATCATTGGTCTGGGATAGGACCGCTCCTATCCCTAGCTCAGAGGCATCAGTCTGCACAATGAACTGCTTGGCATAGTCTAGAGCTTTGAGAATTGGTACTCTGTGGCCTGATTCATCGGCAGCAGCTTTTCGGTAGCAGCTGATCTTTTATTTCCCTCGCCTTCACCGCCTTCACCGCCTTCACCAGCAACTCGCGGTACCCGCTTCGCGGATCCCGCGTCGTGTGGGCCGTCATCTCCTGTGAATATCACGACCTTGATGAGGACTGTTTAAAACAACTTGCCAGTGGAGGTGACATTTGGCATCTGAACCTGCAGGGCTGCGAGCGGGCGGAGGCGCAGGACTACCAGTCCCAGGAGCGCCCGCCCGCCCTTATTGCAACCACCTGGGCAGCTCTCCCTGCAGGCTCCTCCCCTTCTCATACAGAACTTATAAACACTCAGGACTAATCCCGCTGCGCGGGAGCGACCGGGAGAAGCCCGGGACAAGGGCGGGACCGTCTGTGGCCGTCCGGGGCCAGAAGAGGCTGGGCTGGGCCCCCCCTCTGATAAGCTTTGTTTTAGTTTATTTATTATTATTAGGCTTGTACTCCTATCTACCCCTGAGCTCTTTTAATTGTAATTCGTGAAATAGTGTGTTTTATTTCTATTTTAATTAGTTATTGGCTGACTTAACTTGCCCACCTCCTGTTTAGCAACCCTTTTCTTTTAGACATTATTTATTACTGTATTATTATTCAAGAATGTCTAGCCCGATTCCCAATTCTCTACCTAATTGTGTGAGTGCATCCATCCTCGGGCCCCCTTGATAAATGTTTTACTAGAGCTACTAAAGATATTGACAGAGAGTTAGCTCTAGCTGAAAGGAGGGCCGAGCGTCGCCTCTCAATTGAGTTCCTTAAGAGACAGGCCCCTCTTAATCATGAGAAGGTTGTTGTAAGCACTTCGGTACTCGATAGCACGTATGTTGAGGCTGATGCGGAATTATTTAATACTGATAACATCCCTTTAATTTTCCAAGAAAATCAACTTTTATTGGAAGACTTAGATTCAGCTGAGGAGGGTAAAAGTAACTTGCCCACGGCCACATCAAATAACCTTATAGATCTCAATACCCCCTCACCTTTGGATGCTGTTCCCCATTCTATTAGTAACATCTTACCTCCACCACTGAAGATCCAAACTGAGATAGTCACGCTGCTTGATCCTCAATCTACTACTAAATCAAGTAGACCGCGTGAAAATCAAATAAGACAAGAGAGTAGAGGAGCGGTGCGCTCTCCGGTTAGGAAGAGAAGAAGGAAGGGAGGGAAAAATAAAAGTGGGTCGGGCAACCCGTGGAAGCCGCCACAGGTAGCTGTCCCCAAAGAATTCCCATCAGATGTAGTCGGGAAAGAGTTAATAGTGGGGAAAGAAGTAATAACAGAGAAACTTGTCATGGATCACAAATCAACCCCTAATGATGGGCTTTTTGAGGCTGTTGAAAGTCTTTTAAAGGCTCTTATTCTCCCTCTAGTTGAAAGGCTTAAAAGGCTGGATAAAAAATTGGATCGCCTTTTTCCACAGTTTACTCCATCAGAGAACTCAAATCCAATCACCCCAGCTATTCTATCTGAAAATAAAATTATAAATAAACAATCTGAAAGCAATCAATGTAGGCAACACACTTCTATTGTGAAACCGAATAATGTGCCTGCGATTAAAAACTCTATCACTCCAGCAGGCACATCAGCTTCAACAGTTAGGAAAGCCACAAGTAAAGAAAAGTCTTGTCCAGTGGTTTTGAAGCCACTGCACACCAATAGATTACCTTCTACCCAAATAAACTCCTTTAATAGAGGTAAATCTAATTATAAAAACATAGTAGATTTGCCCCCGGACTCATCTAATTTTGTTGTTATTTTAACAGGCGTTCCTGTTGTCCCAGAGGGAAATGTGGAATCAAACACTAGCTTAAAAAACAGTCATTCACTGGCTACGTTTGAATAGACCATTACCTTTACACTTGAATGGAGACATTGTCTCAGTTAGAAGGTGTTTTTGGGTGGGCATACGCCCTAAAGATATAGAGGGTGATTTGATTATTGTCAACTTTCGGGATCATAGGGTGGTCACTTATATCCGTGACTGGTTCCCGGGTAATAGTAATGGAGGAGTGTCAACCCGAAATTTGACATACTTTTACCCGGAAACCTGATGTTCTCCTCGATTACACCTCGGATGAGACATGGTTTGGATTTTCCCTATCATCGTAAACAATTTATGAACCAGTTTATTCCCACCCATCTTAACAGAAATGCAAATTTTTTTCCCTCCGCAAAATCACCCTAATATGTACCCTAGTTCAAATAACCACTTCCCTTTAAATCCTAAGGATCTTTGGAATATTCCTCTATCATATATGTTTGATCCGTTAACCCCTATGGATTTAAATGATTGACTGAAACTAACCTCCCAACAAAAAATCCCAACTCGGGACAAAATGTTTACATTTTCTTCTTTGGTTGAGGGTGTTATGCCTGCGCCAGTGTCCCACCATGATTCTACCTTGTGGGATGATGTGAAGACAATAACTAATAATAACATAAATGCTGTGGAGGACCCTTGGTTTAGTGATGTACTCCAAAACTGCTATGAACAATATAATGATTTTGTTGTTTATGGCAAAGATGGAGAAAACGTTATTCAAGGGAATACGGGATCCATGTATAAACTAAATCTTAAATCTGACTTAGATCAGTGGTGTGGAGACAACCCTTGCACATTTAGAGATATAAATATTCCCGCTGTTGATGTGGTAACAAATTGTAGAGAAAATAGGGTAGATGGGTGTGACCTAGCTCATCCAATAGAGAAATCATTACAGGGAAATGAAGGCAATCGGGTGGAGGCTAGATGTTTCTATTTAATTTCTTGGAATATAGCCGGCCTTGGACGAAGATTAGAGGATCCTGTCTGGTTAAATTATATTGAATCTTTTGACATTGCCTGCTTCCAGGAGACATGGAGTACTGTGGATCAGAGTCTGGATGGATTTCAAATGTTTAATGTTTGTCCAATACCATCGCAAGCAGGGAGAGCTAAGGGTGGGCTTATGACAGCTATCTCTGTAAAAAATAACCTAAGACATGTGACCCGAGTGGTGGAATCACCTTGGTACCAATTACTTATGATCAAGGACTTATTTCCGGTAACCCTTCTTCTTGTAAATTGGTACTACAATATATTTGATCCCCATGTAACCGTAGTTATTGATAACCTACAGGAAGAGATTGCTAAGGTGACAAACAGGGTCTTCCCTCTTCTAATTATATGGTTAGGTGATTTTAACTGTGAGTTATGCAAGTTTAGCGAATCTAGGGTGTGCGGTTTGATGGATTTAACTGACCAACCTATGGCTCATTTTACCCATTCAAAACAAGGGGAGGCTCTAAATAGTATTGTCATGAATAATGATTTATGCATCTTGGATACGTCTAGCTTTTCTGGTGCATTGAATATACCCACTTTTCAAGGTACAGGGGGCAGAATGAGTGTAATTGATTTTGCTATGGTGTCTAGGGGTTACTCTCATTTTCTGAAAGATTTTAGAATTGAGGCGAACCCAGCTTGTGACCATAACCCCCTAACTTTGAGTTTTAACCTGGTTCTCGAAGAACCAGTTTGTGGAACAACCTATAGTATATAGCCAAAACCAGGGTGTCACTTTAAGGTGGGAAAAAGTAAATGTGAGGCAACTTGAAGTGGATGTCTTTAAGGAAAATCAGGATAAAATAGAAATTTGTCTGACAACTATATCCGATCCAGACCACATAATTGAGAATTTTGAATTGTTATTGGGAAATGTTGCTTCACACCTTGTAAAGACAGGGGGGAAGAAACAAGATCGTGGGCCTAAATGGTTTGATGCAGAATGTTCTTCTGCTCAAACACATTTAACAAAGGCATTATGCCAAGACCCACGTGATAGAGGTCTGGTTAGATCTGCTAGGAAAAGATATAGGGAGGTACTGAGTAACAGAAAAAATGATCTAAGGACCAAGGCATGGGAAGACTTGGAAAAAGCGGTTGATCTAAGGGATAATAGGCTCTTTTGGGAGATAATAAATAGGCCTTTTTTAAAATCGTGGGAAGATAATACTATTCGAGTGCATATACCTGAAGACTCCTGGGTAGCTCACTACAGTAAATTTTTTAACCCATATGAGATATTGTTGATAGCTACCACGGGTGAGGGTGATTATAATTTTAATATAGAATCAGCAAAATCACTTAGTGATTCATTAATGCTTTCAGAGGTAAAGTTGGCTTTGACCAAGGGGGCTGCCTTAAAGGCCCCAGGCCCTGATGCAGTACCCTTGGATCTTTTCAAACATAATTTGGAGGTCTGGTCCCCATTACTTTAGAATGTTTCTAAGGCAATAATCCTGGGGTCCATTCCGACCTCTTGGAAAGAGGCAGTTGTGGTACCTATTTTTAAAAAGGGTGATAAGTCTGACCCACGCTGCTATAGGCCAATATCATTAATAGACGCGTCATGTAAGTTAATGGGTAGGGTGATATTGGCTCGCCTTGAAACATGGGCAGAGTCAGCGGGGGTTATTGTAGAATCCCAATATGGTTTTAGAAGAGGGAAAGGAACCACTGAACAGTGTTTAAATTTAGCACTGATTATGGGCAAGTACATGGGTGCCAAGAATAGTTCTATCCATTTGGCATTCATGGACTTGTCCAGTGCTTTCGATACGGTATGTAGGGGTAAATTGTGGCGGATGATGGAGTCTATGGGGTTTGAGGAGCCTTTGGTTACTCTGCTCCGCAGGCTTCACGCTGCCACAACGGTGAGAATTAGATATGGCCCTGGGGGAGAGAACACTAGACCTATATTATCTACTGAAGGTGTCCGCCAGGGATGTATTTTAGCCCCCTTTTTAGGTCTCGGCTAAAGACGCGCGGAAGCGCGTCTCCGCCGAGATCTTATGTCACCGAGCGTGCTTCCCAGGAGACACTCCTGGCCGCGCGCAGGCGAATCTAAACTGGCACGCGCATTAGTACGAGCGCTGCGCGAGGCTCCCACACAACACACGCATACATAGAAACAGAAGCGCTCACGTACGCACATACATACAGAACCCCCCACTCATATACACACACACACACACACACACACACACACACACACACACACACACACACGCGCGCACCGGCCCCCCCTCTCCCCTTTAACTTACTGTGGTAATCTGGGGGACTCCGCTCTCCGCACCGGCAGGGAGAGTTGACGCTGCGGCTCCTATCCCGGGACTCCCTCTTGGTCAAGGGAGCCCCGCAACACGCGTGCAACGTCCTGTTGTCGGCCCCGGGGCTCTCCACGCTCGCAGGAGCCCCGGGCCGCTCCACGCATTTCCTCCGCCTGCCTCCTCTTCCGGTCCGGACGCGGCTCCGCCCCCGTCACAGGCGACCTTGCCTGACTTCCGGTGCGGCCGCGGCGGAATTCCGGGGGCAGTAAGAGTTATTGTATATTTGGCTGCTAAATGAAAGCGTGTCCATCTGCCACTGACATTTCTTTCAAAGTCCAAGTGTCTTAGCTTTTGATGCTCTGAGAGTGTTCTTAATTTCTCTGAAACAGATCTCCAGCATTTGTTTTCGGTAATGAAATATGTTTGATAATTCGATACATTATTGTAAAAAGGCATATGGAGTCTATGGTTGTCATCCCCATTACAGTTTCTGCGCAACCTACATTATTTACGTTCCCTGGACTTTAAACTGTTATATGCTGTAGAAAGATTTTCTAGTTAAGCATCTTTTTATGTGTTTTCTTTTCAATTCTTGTGTAAATTCTATGTTCGTGGTCTGTCCAAGCGCATGGGGCACGTGGTAAAGATTTCATCTAGGTGATGGTAGGGAAAGGGAGGTTTTTAGTAGAGCCTGATTTTATTGTAGATAAATATATTGTATTAGCATCTTTGCAACTGAACACATTTGCTCCTGTATATCTTTAATTGTGTAAGATCCCTAAATGAAATCTGGTCATTTACTCTTCCTCTCACAGATGTTCAGATGTTACAACTTTATCAGTTCGTGATTTTCTTTTGCACATCTTTAGTTCCCATTTACTTTAAAATACATCTTACTTTTGATAATAGTTAATTTAATTATAGTTATTCTTGGTGTAGTCTTTGGGTTATTGCAGTAATAACTCTTTGCTTTCGGTTTCCATTATTCAACAGTATTAAAAAAGAGGAGTTGAGAGGGGTGGGCAACTTGAAGATGAGGAAAAGGACAGAGGTAGTCTATTGTGAATATTTTAAATTTTCTGTTTTGTCAAAAAGAAATGTCATGAGCAATGCCAATTGCTCTACCTTTAATGATGCCGAGACCATTGCATTGCAAATGCTTGTTATTTCTGGTTTACATCAACGGACTAGAAAGTTTTTTGTTAGAAACTGGTGCTGATTTCCCTCAGATAAATGGCAAAAGAATTCCAATGTTGTCCTATGCAGATGAAACTGTCCTAATGACCCTTACTCCCAATAGCATGCAGACTTGCCTGAATGCCTTTGACATGTTTATGGGAAACTTAGATCTTGGGGTCAATTTTACTAAATCTTTTGCCATGACTTGTGGTCCGAAAAGTGTTAAAAACCGCAAGTACATGGTGAGGGACTCAAATATAGAGAAAGTTGACAACTTCAATTATCTGGGAAACCTTTTTAATAAAAAATTGAACTGGGAACCTCTGATAGTAGCCCGGATTCAAAAGGTTACACAATCAATTGAAGCTCTTTTTCGCTTTGTTAGTAAATTAGGACAACGACGTATAGCTGAAATAATAACTTTGTATAAGGCTAAATGTGTCTCTGCTATGACCTATGGTGCTGGTGTCTGGGGGTCACAAAATTGTGAAAAGCTACAGATTATGGAGAATAAATTTATAAAACGTCTCTTATCTGTCCCATCAAGCACATCAAATATTTTTTGTCATGGGGAGGTTGGTATTGAGTTGGCAAGTGACATTATAAAAGTAGCGCCATTAGTATTGTGGTCTAAGGTTTGGCAGTCTGAGGAATTGAAACTGACAAAAGATATTCTACAAGACTGCCTTAAACTTGAGTACTATAGGGAAATTCCATGGCTTCGCTATGTCAGAGATACCCTTTATAAAATTGGGTTAGGAAACATGTTTACAAATCCTGGCATGATCAATAAGGATGCTAAGTTAACCATCAAAAACGCCTAAAGTTCTAGTTTGGGTTCCTTAAGGAACAGTGAATATGTATTACGTGTTCGGGGAAAACTAGTGCGACCCTTTTATTTATCATATATTATGAATACGCAATGGCGTTTCTATTTGACAAGGTTTCGCCTTGGTACTCTACACTTCCTTTCTGCCTTTCCAAAGCAGGGGGGTGGAGTGAGAAGTTACCTTGTTGCCCCTGTAATAATAAGGTTTCGCAAAACACCCTGCATCTTATTCTTTTTTGCACTTTGTATAAGGTCCCAAGAAATATTTTTATTAGACCATTACTATTATCCTTTGGATCGTGCTATTATAAAGAAGGATATGAACATTTATTATCTTTGTCAACTGCAAACATCTGTAATGCTGTACTGAGTTTTATTAGATCAGCTCTTGTGATTAGAAACCGTTATTGAATGTTTATGAAATTCAGAATTATGTAAATATGTACCATGGTTTTATTGTAGTTGGTGTTTTTATACTGATGTATACTTTTATGATTTCTTTGTGAAATCGAAATAAAGTTTATGAAATGAAAAAAAATGAGAATTGGTGCTGAGCACATAGCCTATTTGTTAAAAAAAAACAGTTAAAAAATGTTTTATAAAGCGCTCGTTCACTGATTGGCTTCATGGCGCTGGATCTAGGAGGTGCTAGTGCTGAATCGGTAACAGTTATTCATAGGCCTGGGTGTAAAGCCAGGTTTTGAGAGATTTTCTAAATTTCAGTTACTCTGAACTAGACCTGATTTCCAAGGGGATGGAATTCCACAGTCTGGGTGCTAGCGTTGCAAACCTACTTCCCCCTTGTCTCTTCAGCTTGAAGGTAGGGACTGCCAGAAGTTAGAGATGAGCCGAGCGAAGTTGGCGTGAGGGGGGAGTACTGTGTGATCAGGCTGTCTATAAATCCAGGGCCCTTGCCTTGCAGGGACTTAAACACAAGACAACCAACCTTGAAGGCGCATCGTTGGGGAATGGGAAGCCAATGTAGCTTCCTAAGAAGGGGAGAGGCATAATGCCACTTAGTTGGTTGATAAATCAATCTGGCTGCTTGGTTCTGGACCATCTGCAAAAAACAGGAAGAAATCACTGAGCCTACGTGAGTTTTCAGGGATAGATCGTTCGATATTGTAACACCAAAGCTCTTGGTCGATGCAGAGGGGGTACGGGAGGGTCCTAGTTCAGTTGGCCAATAGTGTGGGCCCCAAAAATTCTGACTCCCACCTGTCAAGACTAGTTCAGTCTTCCCTAGATTGAATTTTAGATGATTTCAATCCATCCAGTGAGATGTAAACTGCATAGTGGACTGGAAATGAGAGACAGATTGGGGCGAGTTGTCAATTGTAAAGAGCAGTTGCAGGTCGTCCGCATAGTTGAAAGTGATCACTTTCCTTTCCTTTAGAGACCTGATCAGTAGGACAAGATAGATCTTGAACAAGTGTGGGGAAAGCGAGGAGCCCTGTGGCACCCAAAATGTGGATTTTAGCTTGGGGGCCATAAACTGGCCTAGACGGACTGCCTGGGAACGATTTTCCAGGAACAAGCAAATCCAGTCAAGAGCTGCGCCCTGAATGCCAGCATTCCTGACACGGTCCACCAGGATGTCCTGGTCGACCGTGTCAAAAGCGGCCGATAGATCTAACAACACCAGGGCCTGGGGAGTGCCTCTGTCAGTCTTCTCCCGTAAGGATTCCAGTACAGCTGTGATTACTTACTCTGTGAAATGGGCAGGGCGAAAACCCGCTTGGTGTGGGTCGAGGAAATTTGTTTGTTCCATATGGTTGGACAGACATTTTGCCACATGGGCCTCTAGTACCTTGGCCAGGTACGGGAGCAGGGAAATAGACGCTGTCAAATTACCCCCCTGAGGGTCCGCTCCAGGCTTCTTCAGGAGGGAAATCACCACTGCTTCTTTGAAAGCCTCAGGTACACAGCTTTGGGATAAAGAATTGTTCAGGAGGGCAAGGACTGGATGTCGATAGCAGGAAAGCAATCGGGAGAACAAGGGTTCCTGAACCTAGAAGAGGTATTGCCCTGAGTAGTGTGTTTAGGGATACTGCCTTTAATAGAAGATATTTTTTCTATGAAAAAAATATTCAGCGATTCACAGAGAGCTTGGGATGGAGTGGGCTTAATCAAGACTCTATCTGGATTGGACAGTTCGTCGACAATTGTAAAGATTTTCTTGGTTTAGTTATTAGCGGTTAGGTTTCTGGAGGAGAAATGGGCAGCTTTAGCATTTAAAATGCATTTTTTGTATTCCCTCATGGCCTTTAAGTAAGTAAGTTTGTCTTTTAGTAAGTAGTTCTGCCTCCATTTCCTTTCCGATTGTCGAAGGGCACGCTTTTGTAATTGTAATTCAGGGGAGAACCACCTCTGAGCCTCGCGGGGGTGGGTCAGTCTTATTTGTTTCAGTGGGGCATGTTTATTGCTGGCTTCGAGTAGCCAGGCTGAGATGGATTCCTCCTGAAGGTTAGTATCAGGTGTACAATTAGGGACAGTGATTGCCAGTGATGTAAAAAAATCGTTTTTGTCAATGGCATTCCATTTCCTGATCCAACCCCCCCTATTAGTAGGTGGTTTGCCTGTGTTAGGATTCTGTAGGGTGAATTTAATCAGATGATGGTCTGACCAAACACACTGTAGAATTGACAGTGTAGGTACTACCAAATGAATGCTCCAGATTTGGTCCAGAATGTGCCCCTTCATGTGTGTAGCTGAGGAGACCTGTTGAACAAAGTTCAGGTTGCTTAATAGTTCGGTCATCTCAGTAGAGTGTGGCCCTCCCTGTGTATCATTAGCCCAGTAATTAAAATCGCCTATCAGCAGAATTCTGACGTGGTTAGTTGCCAAATTTGCGATTTGTTCACCCAAGGAGTGAGGAAATAGGGGCATGTACTGTGGCGGCCGGTAAAGTAGAACACATATGAGTGGGGCAGAGTCGGATTCAAGTTTAATAACAGTGTTATCCACTGAGGTAAGACAGAGTGGGGTAAGAGCAGTGAATTTGAGCTCCTGGTGGATAACTCCCCCACCCATTTTACCTGGCGGTCAGTTGGTGTGAAGAATATAATATTCATTAGGTATTGCTGCCCGTATGTCGGGTGAGGAGTCAGGGGTAAGCCAAGTCTTTGTTAGGAAAAGAATGTCCGGCTTTTCTGAGTCTAAGAGTGTGAAAATTTCGAGCTGATGCCTAACGAGGTAGCGTGTATTCAGATAGTAAATTGAGAGAGTCGAGCTCTCGTGTTTTTGATAAAGCAAAGCAGAGTGGCATAGAGGCTGAGTGACTTCTGGGAACGATGTTCGTGGTAACAGGATTGTGTAGTGTAGAAGACTAGCTCTAACAATAGGGTTGAGTTGGTGTGAAGCAGAGTGAAGCCGTCTCAGTTCTGAGGACGAGTACAGGCAGGGTTTGGCATAATGGCTGGGCCCTAGGCACAGAGGGGCGCGGACGGGCGCAGACGGCCTTGCCTTTGGCGCGTCGCCGGTGCGCCCGCTGCGCTTGTCCGCCGTGCTCCCGCGTCATAGCTGGCAGTTATGCCTTAAGCTCCGCCCACGCCCTTCGTGATTGGTCTCTGCCCGAGGGAAGGACCGGAAGGCTAAGGCAACCAAGAGCCTGACTCGGCACTAGCGCTGTTCGTGGGTGATTAGTAATTTTAGCACCATCAAATTCATGCAGTTCAACAAGGCAAGTAACAATTCTTAAAATCATCAATTTTTAAAAAATGTTGCAGTAAGGGATTTACTGTTTACCGGTAGCAGCCTCTTCATAGAGTGCCCGCTCCGCGTTGCCGCCGACAGTTATGCATTAAGCTCCGCCCACGCCCTTCGTGATTGGTTTCTGCCCGGAGGGAAGGACCGGAAGGCTAAGGCAGCTAAGAGCCTGACTCGGCACTAGCGCGGTTTGTGGGTGATTAGTAATCTTAGCACCATCAAATTCATGCAGTTCAACAAGGCAAGTAACAATTTTAAAATCATCAATTTTTAAAAAAATGTTGCAGTAAGGGATTCACTGTTTACCGGTAGCAGCCTCTTCCTCTTCCTCTTCCTCTTTCAGGGTGTCAAAAGCCATTTGACAGCTAACTGTCCAGTTTACCTTTTTAGGGATTTTCTTGGAGGTGAGTTCTGGGAAGGGAGCCACAATTGACCCATATCCCTTCACAAACCTCCTGTAGTACCCATTCAAGCCAAGGAATGCCCTGACTTGGGTCTGGGTTGGTGGAGCTGCCCAGCTCATGATAGCCTAGATCTTGGGCTGTATGGGTTGTATCTGAAAGAGACACGTTAGTGATAGATTGCTTACCTTAGAATAACCCCAGGCGTCTGGCTGGATCTCAAAGTTTTTCTGCTTGGCAGTACCTCTGCGTGCCAGTAGGTGGCGTCCTGCGGCTCTGCGTCCGTCACTGGCGTCGTAGACGCCGAGATGACGTCACAGAGAGTACTTAGGCGCCTCCCATGCTCGCTGACGTCAGTTCTTTCTTTTTCCGTGCCGAAAGCGCAGATCCTGATTGAGCACGTACCACGGTAATTTTTTTACCTCTTTTTTTTAGACTTTTTGTCTCCTTTTCTTGTCTCCTGGTGCATGTAGGCATGCCCACCTTTAAGTCTTGTGGGTCGTACCACCGTAATATGTCGGTGGTGGACCCCCATGATGCCTGCCTCTACTGCCTGGAGCATGACCATGACTCCCGGGATTTTCGGGACTGCCGTGCCATGGCCCCGCAGGCCTTACGGGAGAGGCGCCGGAAGTTGCTGGAGGTCCGGCACTCCTCTCACCACCGCTCTGGGTCTAGGGGCCCTTGGCAGGACTGGAGCTGTCGCTCCTCGGACTATAAGTCTTCACCTTCAGATTTCGGTAAGCGACTCCATAAAAAGAAGTTGAAGAAGCACGTTCGCTCTCCAACGCCCCTCCGTCGTTCCCCGGAGGCGGACTTGGGGGACAGGGGCTCTGCCCTGCGGCGACTCCGGAGCCTGGGAGTCCTCGGCCTACCTGCTATACCCGGGTCCGTCGGCGACTCCCAAACAGGTGCAAGAGTTTCTTGCTGCCATGGACCGCCTGTTTAGGCCTCGGATTCCAGTCGGCACGCCTGCGGGCCCCGCAGTCCCGTGTACCGATCCTGTTGGCCCGACGGCACCGCCTCTGGTGCCAACCCTAGCCACTGGATCCAGCGCCCTCGGCTCCAGCGCCTCATGGTGCAGCACTGCTGGCTCTGGCCCCGGCACTGCCCTTGGCTTGGGCCCCAGCGCCACCACAGGCGCCACACTGGGTGCTTTTTATTCCTCCCCTGCCCCGCCTCCCGGACCATTTTGTTCCGTCCTGAGATCCATGTTGGGATGCGGTTCCGGTGCGGCCCCTGCTGGCGCCGCTAGCGGTGCCGCTTCCGGCGCCGCTGACCCCCCTCTCTGGCTCCGGCCCTGCCACCGCGGCCGGCTCCTTCTACCCCGGAGCCAGGCGAGGACTGGGACGGCTCCGAGGACCCCCTTGCCGGGCAGTGTGACTCCGAGCAGGATTGGGTGGATGACCTTAAAGATGCGGGAGAACTTGATGTGTCTTCTGACCAGGGGTTTGCCTCACCTCCGCCTACTATGGAGGAATGAATGTAATGGGAAACCCAATCTACCCTTGAGGGCTTGGGCAAATCAAATAAACGGGTAAAAAGCGCCTTCAAGGGATTTATTTAGAATACTCTGTTCTATTGCTTTTTATATATATTTTTAACTGCAAGAATTATTGATAAACTCGTCAGAGATATTGTTCAAATGTCTTATCTAAGAAATATTTTTGTTCCTTGTGAGGACATAAGAACTAATGAACCAATCACAAAACAATAAATATTCAAAACACGAGTATATATAGAAAAAAGTTTTATCTTTTGAAATGTATCAAGTGTACTACACAGTTATACAAACAATGTGACAAAAGGAAAATAAATACAATTGTATAATCCTTCAATATCACTATTGTAAACACTTCTTTTCATTGCGCATTATTTTCCAGAAGAGAGTGCAAGTGTTGACGTTTCGGTCTCATTGCATTTGTCCATGAGACCGTCTTCAGGACTATCATAAATTGTTGACCCCTGAATGGTGTTTCCAAAGATTCAAGAATTATAGAATACAATTGATACGTATATGTCAAATCGATCGTCGTTCTATAACTCTACTTTGTTTAAAGTGAATAATCATTAAAAGATACAGGTAAGTGAACTCTAGTGCTTTTTGGACGGTGTAATTAAATTTCCAATCCCCAGCGACTTCTCAATTGAAGGAGTTTATTCTGTTAAGTTTTGTAGCGCAGCGAAAATTCGGTGCTTCCTATACTATGGTGCTGTGTCGGGCCACGGAAGCTCTCTATCTCGACCTCCCTACGGTGGCCATTAAGACCAACCTCCTTACGGAGGTGCTCCAGGCTGCGTCTACGTCTTCGGAGCCGCCGCTCCCGTTCAATGAGGCCCTTTTCGAAGTCCTCTTGGATACTTGGTTGCGGCTGGCTTCTGGGGCACCGGTGGATAAAACGTCACTAGGCGTCATCGCCCGGCGCCTGGTGATCTCGCCTTCTTGACCACTCACCCCACGCCTGAGAGCCTGGTCATTCAGGCCTCGACATTGCAGAGTGCCTTTCCCTCTGCTTCGCCGGACAAGGACTCTAAGAGGCTGGACCAATATGGCAAGAGGTTGTTCTCCTCTGCCAGTTTGGGGTTGAGGTCTGTTAATACCACCTGCTTATTGGGCCGTAACTCCCACGCAATGTGGGATTCGGTGACAGAGGTTCTGCCTCAGTGTTCTGAGGAGGTCCAGGCTGTCCTTTCCCAAGCGATTGCGGAGGGTAAGTATGCGGCGTAGTTTGCCATCAGGTGTGGTTTGGACACCGCTGATTCGTTGGGCAGGGCGATTTCCACGACGGTGGCATTGCAGCGCCACGTCTGGTTGCGTTCCACTGGGTTCTCACCCCATGTCCAGAGCTCGCTCATGGACATGCCTTTGATGGCTCCCGTCTCTTTGGCGACAAGGCGGGCAATGCCCTGGAGCACTTTAAACTCGCGCTCCACAGCCAAGTCTTTGGGTCTTTCCACAAAGGCCCCTGCCACGTCTGGGTATCAATCCTTTTGTGGCCAGGGTAAGGGCTCCAAAACACGCTCTTCCACTAATCCCTTGCAGAACCAGCCCCAGCGTGGCCGTGGCTGTGGCTTCCGCAGGGGCGGGTCTGGTAACCAGCGAGCGGGTTTGTCCACCTCCACCCCCGCTGCTTACGCCTCTAAGACTTCCTAATGCGAGGTTCAGGGAGCACCCCACGCCGGTGGGTGGCAGGGTACCTCACCACCTCCACCACTGGCGCGCAATTACCTCGGACAAGTGGGTGCTGCAGATAATCTGTCACGGTTACTCGCTCCCCTTTCTGTCCTCCCCTCTAGCCATGCCACCTCAGTACCACTGCATGTCGGGGGATCATTTGGCTCTTCTCCGTCAGGAAGTTAGGACCCTCTTGGCCAAGGGAGCCATCGAGCGCGTTCCCGGTCAGGAAGTATGGAGTGGCTGTTATTCCCACTACTTCCTGGTCCCCAAGAAGGACAAGGGGGGCCTGCGCCCCATCTTGGACCTCCGGGACGTCAATCCCTTCCTCCCGAAGGTGAAGTTCAAGATGCTCCCTCTGGATCAGCTCCTGGCTGCCTTGGACCCTGGAGACTGGATGGTGGCGTTGGACCTATTTCCACATCCCCGTCCTGCCGGCCCACTGGCGCTACCTGTGGTTCACGGTAGGCCAGGAGCATTTTCAGTTTGCCGTGCTCCCCTTCGGCCTTACTAGTGCCCCTCAGGTGTTCACGAAGGTGATGGCGGTGGTTGCAGCTCATCTGCGCAGGCCAGGTGTCAGTCTTTCCCTACCTACACAACTAGCTGTTGAAGGCAGGCTCGCCCCAGGGAAGTCGTCCCCCCACCTCAGACTACGGAAGACCTCCTGCACTTGCTGGGGTTCTTCATCAATGTGCCGAAGTCACACCTGAGTCCCTCTCAGAAGCTCCCCTTCATCGGAGCAGATCTGGATTTGACACTGTTTTGGGTCTATCCTCCTGAGCAGCGAGTCCGGGATAGTCAGGCTATGATTCCGCTCTTTCAGCCTCTATCCCGGGTTTCAGTCAGGATGACCCTTTGACTTCTGGGCCTGATGGCCTCCAGAATCCTGCTGCTGGCACATGCAAGGTGGCATATGCGGGCTCTGCAGTGGGACCTGAAGTTCCAGTTAGCCCGGCACCAGGGCAACCTGTCCGATCACGTCCAGATTGCAGTGGTGGCTCACGAATCGTGATTGGGTCAGTGGCAGATCCCTCTCCCTTCCCCAACCGGAGCACACGGTGGTGACGGATGCATCCCTCCTGGGATGGAGAGGCCACATGGGAGAGAAGGCGATCAGAGGCCTCTGGTCTCCTGCGAAGTACCGGCTCCATATCAACTTTCTGGAGCTGCGGGTGATCCGGCTTGCACTGAAGGCATTCCTTCACTCTGTCCAAGGAAGTGTAGTGCAGGTGTTCACGGACAACACCACCGCCATGTGGTATTGCAAAAAACAGGACGGGGTGGGGTAGTGGACCCTATGTCAGGAGGCTCTGCGCCTCAGGACATGGCTGGAATATCAAGGCATTACCTTGGTGGTTCAACACCTGGCAGGTTCTCTGAACGCCAGGGCAGACGAACTCAGCCGCCGGTGCATGGTGGATCACGAATGGCGTCTGAACTCGGACGTGGCACAAGGTCTCTTTCTGCAGTGGGGAGAGCCTTGGTTAGATCTATTCGCAAAAGAAGAGAACGCGCAGCATCATCGGTTCTGCGCGTTGGAATTTCCAAGGCGCCACTCGCTCGGCGACGCTTTTCGTCACGAGTGGAGCTGCCATCTATTGTACGCCTTTCCGCCTATACCACATCTGCCCGAGTGCTGAAGATCAGGCGCGACCGGGCCCAAGTCATTCTTGTGGCTCTGGACTAGGCTTGAAGAGTTTGGTATCCCGAGCTACTCAGTATGAGCATCGACCCACCCCACCCCGATCCGTCTGCCTCTTCGAGAGGATCTTCTGTTGCAGCAGCAGGGGACTGTCCTCCACCCGAACCTGTCCAGCCTCCATCTCCATGCTTGGAGATTGAGCGGCGACAGTTGACACCTTTCGATCTTCCTCCCGAAGTCTGTGATGTCATTCTGGCAGCCAGGCGTCCCTCCACCAAAACAGTGTACGCCTATAGGTGGAACAGATGTGTGGCATGGTGTACAGCTAAGACTGTGGATCCCCTTTCTGCCCTGCTTTCTGAGGTTCTTCTGTTCCTTCTCTCTTTGGCCCAGCCGGGCTCTGCTCTGGGCACTATCAAAGTTTATCTTTCGGCCATCTCTGCCTTTCTACGGCTTCCAGATCAGCCTTCTCTGTTTAAGTCCCTGGTTGTTAACCGTTTCCTTAAAGGCATTATTCATACGTTTCCGCCTGTGCCTTTCATAATGCCTCAGTGGGACTTAAATCGTGTCTTGACTTTTCTAATGTGCGCTCCCTTTGAGCCCCTTCATATCTGTCCCTTACGTCTTCTTACTCTCAAGACGGCTTTCCTGGTAGCTATCATCTCTGCCAGGAGAGTGAGTGAGCTTCAGGCTCTTTCTTCCAAACCTCCTTTCCTTTCTGTTCATCCGGACAAGGTGGGTCTCAGGACCCGTCCTTCTTTCTTGCCTTCCACATCGGGCAGACCATCACTTTGCCCACCTTCTTTCCTCCTCCCCATCCTTCCAGGGAAGAAGAGAGACTCTACCATCTGGACCTAAAACGTGCGCTTGCTTTATATCTGCAGCGTACACAGCAGTTCCGGGTGGATGATCAACTCTTTGTTGGCTACGTGGGCGCCAAGAAGGGTCGTGCGGTGCACAAACGGACCATCTCCAGGTGGGTCGTTCTGTGCATCAAAGCATGTTACTCCTTGGCCAAGAAGGAGCCTCCTGTGGGGCTGCATGCACATTCGACCAGGGCAACAGCAGCCACTACTGCCTTGGGACGCGGTCTCCCCCTGCAGGATATCTGTCAGGCAGCTAGGTGGACCTCGCTGCACACGTTTACCAAACACTATTGCCTTGACAGTCTGGTCCAGAGGGACGGCTTCTTTGGCCGTTCTGTGCTCCGTGACTTTCTGGTGTAATCCTGCTCGCAGAACCACCACCGGGGTTGGTATTGCTGGGGTATCTATTCTAAGGTAAGGAATCTATCACTAACGTGTCTCTTTCATATGCACAAGTTACTTACTTGTGTAACGATATATCTGTAAGAGACATTAGTTAGTGATAGATTCCTTACCGCCCCACCCATCCTCTGTGTTCTGCGAACTGGTTACTAGGGTTGTCATCCGCCTTTTAAGGCCTTAGTTTTATGCACCAATTGTCAGTTTCTTGCATGGCTCTGCATTTCGGCGCGGAATAGTTGTGTACAGAACTGATGTTCGCGCGCATGGGTGGCTCCTAAGTACTCTCCGTGACGTCATCTCGGTGCCTACGACGCCAGTGAAAGACGTGGAGCCTCAGGACGCCACCTACTGCGGCACAGAGGTACTGCTAAGCAGAAAAAACTTTTCCTGATCCAGCCTGACGCCTGGGGTTATTCTAAGGTAAGGAATCTATCACTAACTAATGTCTCTTACAGATATATCGTTACACAAGTAAGTAACTTGTGCCCTTGGCCTCCACCAACAAAGTGGCCCGGGTGCACCACAGTTCCCTGCCCTATGATAGTTAGGCCTGCAGGGCTTTTAAAACCTTCCCACGGTGGATCAGGTGATCCTGCCAGGTAGAGCTAAAGACAGCAATATCATCTAGATAAGCTGCACTAAATATGCATATGCAGATTTGCAGTCGGTTTCTGGGGGTCTCCTTCAGGACATTGGGTCATAGGGGCCAAGGTTGAAAGGGTTCAAAGTGCCACCAGCAGTTACTCGTTACCTGCCCTGGTGCGTCTGGGTGCAGAGGAACTGGTCAGGTTGGTAGCTGTGCGCGCTACACCCGTGGAAAGAGGGGGGGCACCTGGATACAGGCTGCAGATGAGGGCAAGGCAAGGAGCTCCCAATGGGGGGCTCTAGGTTACAAGTGTCCTGGGGACAGGGGGCACAGCCGATTCATCGGTATCAGAGTTGGAACGCTGGGGTGTAGAGTAGAAAAGTCTTCTAAGCTCTGTGCATCCTAGGGCCTTGAGCTTGTCGGTCTTCTCCGATTGAGGGTGCAAAATCAGGACAGCTGGGCAACTCTGGACATGGGTCTCTGTTGATGTCCCTTGACAGCTGATTAGTCTTCCTGCAGTAGGAGTCCAGATTGGACTCTAACAAACTCAGTTTGCTGCAAGGGGTCTGGTACCCAGAGTATTGGTTATGTGCCCCTCTGGTTGGTCCTGGTGTCCTCGGACTTGGTGGGGGGACAGCTCTGACCTTCAGGAGCTCAGGGCCCTTTTCTGGGGGTGGGAATGCTGCGTCTGGTTGACCAGGGAGCAGCAACTTCATAGACAGGACTTAGCGTCTTTGGCACGAATGGACTGCAAGGGAGTAGCTCCTCTACTTCAAGGGAGATTGTGAATATTTGCGAACAGCTGGCAGTCTCCTAGCGTTCTTGGAAGCGGGTCAGCTGCAAGAAGAGTTGCTGGTCACTATTGTGGTGACTTGGTGCAGGCAGGATTTGGCTCCAAATTTCACAGCAGTCTTCAGTTCTCACTTTTATTGCGGCTCTTTGTCCTCTCTTCTTTATCCGTCAAATCAAAGTACCTGGTGTCAGGGGTGCCCCCTAAATACTCAATTTAGGGGTGTTACGGGAATCGACGGGTAGTAGCCAATGGGCTACTTACCTTTATGGTGTCTACGCCCTCTATATGACCACTTCCAGTGGGAAGTGGCCATAACCCAGACCCAGAGAGCCTAATTCTGCCAAAACAAAGATGGTGGAATTCTAAAAATTCTGTTAACATCAGGTAGCCCACCTTAGGGGTGATACTAGCTTGAGAGGGTAACATGCCTCCTGACTAGTTAATTTTCCCACCTGTCCTGGTGCTTAATGGGCCTAGGGCAGGAGGTTGCATTTCTCCTGTCTGGGGAAGCCTCGGGTTGCGTTCCAAGGTGGCAGAGGCCTTTGAAACTTCCTGCCTTGATATGCTGATCATTTAGCACCTCTGGCAGAACTTGTTTCTGCCATCAGATAGCGTGGTCTCTCACCAGCAAGAGGTCCGTAACCTTCAAACACTAGTCAGCCTGCACACTAGTATTTAGTAGATTTTCAGGGGGCACCTCTAAGGTGCCCTCTGGGTGCATGTATTACTAAATTCATCACTGGAATCAGTGTGGGTTTATTAATATGAGATGTTTGAAACCAAAGCACTCTCGTTTTAGTGAATCCATCATATAGTTGGAAAACTCGTATTTACCAGTGTCCAGCACATGCATCTAAAATGGCTTTCCCGTTCACTTGCAATATCTAAGAATCAACTTAGACATCACAGGGGCATAACTGCTCATGTAGATATGTCTTCACATGTATTATAGTGCACCCTGTATTAGGGGTGACTTACCTATACGGCATGCACTATCTGTAGGCATGGCACAAAGGAGGTGTGCCATGTCATGTCTTCATTTTTCTCTGCACCACGGCCTGCAGCCTGTAATGGCTGTTTGCATGTTGCTGCTGAGGAGTCACTTAAGGTGGCAGAATACATGCTACAGCCCTTAGGGACCCTCTTAAGCCTCATGGCCCTTGGTACCAGGGGCATCATTTACTAGGGACTTACAAGGGGTGCTAAATGTATTTCCAATTGGGGGAACAATTGCACAGTTTTAGGCAATGATCTGGTAATGTGGGCCTGGGTAGCAGGAACCAGTGAACCTCTGTCAAAATTGCATCAGATACCAGGCAAAAAGTGTGGGTGACCATCAAGTTAAACGCCAGAACTCCTTCAACTCATCGAGATCCATAGAAGTCGAAGGACTAGCTCTAGAGTGGAATTTAAGTCTGGCATGGTTGTCTCTCTAATACTGTTGACCATACAAATTAATCTAGTCCACAATCTCATCCAAAAATACATCAGCCATAAACAACTGAAAGAAATGTATAGGCAAAAGGTTTTAGGTATTTGACTCTACATCCTGCATCACCACTAAAGGCAGGGCAACCCAGAGGTCAGCACTTCCAATGGGAAGCCTTTCAGCCCCAGGCTGCAATCCAGATTCCTCTTGCTGCACTCTCTGCACTAATGTCCTCCTCTAAAAGAGGCACTTTCTCCCCACTGTTAGTGGCTTCCTCATCCGATGATTCCTCTTGTACAGAAAATTCACCGCCAGAATCTTGGACTTTGTCCTCTGCTTCTGATGCAGAGTCAGTCTCAGAACCATGGTCAGAGGAAGAGTCTAAAAGCAAACCAATAACCTGCTGAATGGTCAACCTGTGGTTAGCCATAACCCTTGCTAATAAAACTAGCACAACAAATAAGTGAATAACAACCAACACTGTGTAAAATAAGTAATAAAACAGTGGCTTTATCAAACGGAAAGTAAAACTACTGACATATATAGTAATCTGAAAAGAGAAGTCAATCAGTACAAAGCATACAAAGACCTGTATCCTCGAAAACAATACCCCTCACTTACCAGAGACAGCAAGACTTAAAAACAACTGCACCTACTCTGCGTAGACAGCAAGCGCCAAACAAGTCCCACTGGAAAAAAAAAACACATTGTGAATATTCTATACTGCCTTGTGATGTGTAATCATTGTTACTTTGAAAGACAATCAAACTTATACAAGATTATACAAACAGGCCAAGGATACACATTAGATGAAAGGATTACAAAATGAGCTGCTTACCTACCACAACTCCACAAACTACAGATATCCCAAATTTATATATAATATCAGTCAAAAGGCACAGATTTTCCCCCAAAAGGAGGTGTGACAAAGGCAAAAATAGACATTTCAAGGTGAAAGCAAACCTTACCCCAGAAGCTGATCCCCCACCACATATATAACCTTACTCCCAATGACCCAAGTGTTTCCACCCACCCTGAGGCCCAGTCGACTCAAAATTCCTGAGGTTGTTCTCCACACCCCTGGGTTTAAAAGGCGCTTGGTTTTTGGATGCCTTAGTCTGTCAAAGACACAACGATTTTCACTGAATACTCCGTGTGTTTTGCTTTTCTTTTTCTGTGCTGCCATGATAAATGATAGTTATTTTGTAGAGTTAGGACATGAACACACACGCTTTCTTAAAGATGAATGAAAATACTGTCCTTTTTTTTCCCCTATCGAATAGCGAATCCGTATGCAATGTATCAGTGTTTTGCAACTAAAATACTATTGAAAAACATTGAAAAATTACTGATCCCCAAGTTGGTGTGGTAATACATTCGAAACTTGGAAGGGGGTCTCTTTGGAACCCTTTCCGCTTTTTGAATGTAAAATAATTAGTTTGTTGTGGGCCAAGTGACCACTTCCAACTCTCAAAGTTTTCAACAAATTTTTTTTTTTTTCATTTGCAGCCTATTTTCCTTTTAAGTAAAACGGGCTGCATTTAAAAAAGAAAAAGTTTATTTTATTGAAATGCGATCAGACTTGGTTGTCAGCTGACATTAGCAGGGCACTATCCCTGTGATGTTCACCACTCTTAAGTGAGGAAGATACCAATATTTGTGAGGTAGGTTGGCTTGTGAATCAGAATTTAGCTGAACCAACTTAGCGCATTGTTCATTTTGCTAAATTCTTTACTGGTCGCAAATTGCAATTGATGATTTATCCAGTCTTATAGGTCCTTTCCAATTCCATTTCCAGGAATGTGTTTTGCACTTACAGATTAATGTGTTGCTGCACAATGGTGTTGGTAATGTTTTATGCTTGTGAACTGTTGCATTACCTGATTAGACTGAAGACCATCTAGTGTTTATGATTCATACGTGTTTAAAAGTTATGGTCTCAAAAACATTTTCAGATTTTACAGTGGTATATCCTACTTTTGCAGACTTGACACAACTCTCATAGATTTCACTGATATGAAGTGCCAACGAGGAGATTTAAGTTTTATCTTTAACGGAGATGCAGTACCATCGGAATCTTTTGTGGTTTTGGATAATGAACAAAAAGTTTATCAACGAATACATCATGAGGTAAGTTCTACATGGCTAGTATATTCTGGCTGTTTTTGGTTTTGATATGCATATAGGTGACCTAAAAAGTATAGGTGCCTTTCTTTTGCAAATCTTTTTTTCTCCATCTCTTGGCATGATCGGAAACTTATTCTCTAAGCTGTTTTACCCAAATACCTGCACAGTCTGTAACACTCATTCACGCATGCATGCAGAGTGTGGCCATTGCCATTTCCATAACACAGGTGAACACCCTCACAAATTCACTATTTTCTGTTGAGCCTATGGCCTGAAACCACCTGTGTTGTACTTTGCCATTTCGTACCTCAGACTCTGCATTGCTCTATTGACTTCTCTGGTTCTGCGTTCTACTGTCCGTAATTGGCAGCAACCAATGCTAGTTCTGCGAATTTTTATGTAAAATAACTTTCTCATGCAAAATTGTGTGATGCTATTTATGATCAGCTCTCCCTTCAGCCACCTCCTGCTGTACAGAGCATGTATGATTTCATACTGCAGACTTGTTCAACTTAATTTTGAAGAAGAGTTCAAAGGGAAGTATAGCGACTTGAAAATATACAGTGCCGAGTTCCTCTCCAAATAGTGTAGAAAGGTATTTGTAGAGTTCAGGGATGGGTGGCGTTTTTGAGGTGATAAGGGGTTTTTAGGGTTATGGGGTGGGTAGTATTCACGAGTGGGGAGTATTTGTTTAAGGCTCAGGGAGGGTGAAGTTTAGGGCTCAAGAGGGTTTTAAGGAATGGGTGGGATTTAGGTGTAGAAAGGGGTTTTCAGGGTTGATGAATGAGTGTATTTAGGTGTAGCTGAGGGTTTTAGGTTTCAGAGATGGGTAGAGTTTAGAAGTAGAAAGTTGGGATGGGTGGAATGTAGGGGGTCGGTAATGAGGGTAGTCGAGGTGTAATGCAAGGTTTTAAAGAGCAGGGATGTATGGTGTTTAGGGGTTGTGAGAAGGTCAGGTATGGATTATATTTAGGGGTGGCGGGGGGTCAACAAACTTAATAGCATCGAAAGTAATTGTTTGACATTGTAAAAAATATAAATCTGAAATGTCCCCTGAAGTAAAGCACTGAAATAATTACCTCTGGCGAAAATGTTTCTGAAGGAAAGACCTGCATTTACGTCTTAAAAAAATAAGCATGCAAAAGCCAAACACGACAAAAAGGGCATTCTATGAATTGGTTTCTATGAAATGGTAAATGCCATTCATCCAGCAAATTTTTATTAAACAGTTTAGGCTAAATGTTTTCTCAGTAACTGTATTCCACGAAACCATTTTTCAATGAAACTGTATACAACCGTCCAATACAGTGGTCAAGAGTACTGTAGGTAACTACTAAATCAACAAGTTCCAGACCGCTGTGTTAAGTCTTTTATAAAAAAGAATTACATTCTAACTATGCAAATCTAGCCACCTAACATGAGGATAAGATGGGGCTTTTTTGCTCGTCAGGGGAAGTGATCAACATGGCTCAAGATTTCAAAGCAACACATCTACATCGTCCTGAGTTGCGCTGATACATGATATGAATGAAGCCATTATCAGGACTCTTACAAGTTCCCATCCAATGTTGTTCAAAATGTGTTAATCTGCCTGTTTTTCTGCTAATAATCTTACACCGTTAAGGTCCAGCAGAGAAGTATCCTTACTCCAGTATTGGAACTTTCATAGATTCTCATGCCTGAATCATTCCCCGTCGACGAGACGGGAGTCTGCGGTATATAAAAAAGCAATGCTTAGCAGTATAGCAAACTGAAAAGAGGCCTAGGCCCATTTCCCTTTTGCAACCCATAGCCTTTGTTATGTAAAAAAGGCTCAAACTTTTCCCTGAACCAATCAGAGCTCCTCACCCACTAGAACACTCCTGAGAGAACCTTTTGCCCCTCAGATTTTCTACCACACGTTGTGCTAGGGAGTCTCCTTTGAGCTCTGCTCAAACTCTTCAATTAAACTAATTTTGACTGGGATTTGAGATTCTCTCATTTTCTAGTTTCTTTTTATTTGAAATTCCTTATTCCTCTACAATATCTGAGGAGAAGAAAGCATTATTTAGAGCTTGTGCTACCTGCTCTAAAAAAGGCTTTATACAGATGACCCTCATAAAGACTGCATATACTGCCTCTATCCAGACCATCAGACAAAGTTGTAAGGTATGTCGAACCTTTTCAAGTAAAACCTTGAGGGATCGTGAGGGAAGGCTTTTACTTTGGCTGCAGAAGGTTAAAGCCAGGAAGGAGATCCTCTCAAGTGAGAGTGAGGAGGAGTCATCTTCGTCTAAGAGATCTAAAAAAAGAAGCAGATCTCCTCAGGCGCATGCCTCAGGTGAGAGACCTGAGAAGGCCCCAAAAAGGACCACCCCAGGGTCTTCAGGGCGCAGTCCCTCAAAATCTCCTTCAGGTAAACCTAAGGGGAAGAAAGGTTCTGGTGAAACAGGTGGAAAAAACTGCCTGAGAGCCTTCAAAATCTTCTCCAAGAGTCAAAATTACCATCAAAAAGACTTCCTCTACACCTTCTGAGGAGAAAGTGAAAGGATCTGCACTGTCGACGGGATCGTCGACGAGGAAGATGTCATCGTTGATGACAAAAGCATCATCATAGTCGACGAAACAGGAGGTAAAGACTATGGAAAAGACATCGTCGACACTTTCACCGTCGACGGCGGTATCGACGACGAGTTCATAGTCGACGACGGCTTCGACGACCTTGGCTTGATCTACATCGTCGACGGGAGCGTCGACGACGGGAGCGGCGACGAAGACAGCGTCAACGGTAACTACAACGTCGATAAAATGGTCGGCGACGGGGATCTCGTCGAAGGGCTCGTCGACGAGAGAAAAAACCCCAGAAAAAAGGTTGTCATCCTGGAAAAGGACAATAACGCCAGAGGTTACATCTCCAAGCAAGGTGTCTCCATTAGTCCCTTCTCACCTTCTGGAAGAGGAAGATTCAGAGGACGAGGATGAAGGTGGTCGTTTTGGATATGCGAGTAGTCCTTCGCAATTAAAAGTAAAATACCAGGAGGACGAATATGGGGAGTTTCAAGGTCATCCCCAAGAACAGCAACAATATCGCCAACAACATCGTGAAGAGATGAGAAGTGTACCATCTTCTTTACTGAAAGACCTCCAGAGCATGTTGGACGATTATAGAAGAAGGTATCCGGCGCCTCAAACCTCTCAGGAAATCCCGGAGGTTACACCTCGACCTCGGTCTGTACCGGGTACACCAGTGCGAAGAAGGAATATCTTGCCTGAACACACTAATAGGTCTCCGCCACCAGCATCTCAACATGACCCAGACACCTCGGAGGATGACCACGAGGATGGAGAGATTGCAGAACCTAGTAGAGAATGGGATGACTATCTCATTCCTTCACCTTCACCTTCAACTCCTACGCCAAAGCCAGTAGATTCTCCACCAGAGGACATTGGTGGTTTTCATAACCTGATGGAAAGAGCCACTTAAAGATTTGCACTTACCATGTCGGAGGATAAAGCGGAATGCTTTCTATATGACTTTAAGGAACCCTATCGAAGATCTGTTTGGTCCTTACCTATTGTAAGTCATATTTGGGAGGAAGGCCTGAAGGTTATGGAAACACCAGCAACAGTGACTCCGGTTCTTGCCAGACTGGACAAGAAATATAAGGCGCCTACAGATGCTCCAGCGTGTCTTTTGGGTCATCCCAAACCAGATTCAGTGATTATGCAGGCAGCGCAGCTGAAATCAAGGAATCCATCTGCTCCAATTACGACACCTCCAGACATAGAGGGTAGACGGCTGGACAACACAGGAAAGAGGTTTTCCATAATGTCAGCTCTACTGGTACGAGCTGCTAATGCCCTCTCTATTCTAGGAAGGTATGATAGGCAAATGTGGTGCGACCTGTCGCTGTACATTAACTATGTTCCAGAACCAGAGAGACAAGAAGCCAGGAAAATTCTTCTGGAGGTTGAAAGGACTTCGGCGGAGGTCATAGACTGCGCTATGGATATAGCGACAACGGCGTTTAGGTCTATAGGAGGAGCAGCAGTTCTGCACAGACAAGGATGGCTAAGAGCAACGGCTTTTAGGCCTGAAGTTCAGAATAAGATCTTAGACCTCCCCTTCAATGGAGAAGATTTATTCGGTAAACATATCGATGACACTCTACAAAGTATCAAGAAAGATACGGATACTGCGAAAGCATTGGGAACTCTACAGTACAGGAAAGTTCCTTTTCTTGGCTCTAGAGGGAGAGGACAATCATCTTATGGAGGAGGATATCAGCAAGGGAGATATTCCTCTTATTCTGCCTCATCTCAGCCAGCAGTACACTCAGCGACAATCGGGAGGTTATACAAAGTCAATTTCCAGAGGAAAAGGAGGTCGTAAGGGGAAGGACAACACCCGACGACAATGACAACCTTCATCTTCCGGCTGCATCAACATTCCTAAGATCAAGTGTTCCCCTGGGTGGAAAGATTGCTCATTATTTTCAAAATTGGCAAAAGATAACAACGGACCAATGGGTCCTCAACGTTATTCGATTCGGCCACACCCTAGAATTTCTACAGACGCCCCCTTGTACACCACCGATGCATCAAAAAGCCAGCCATCTGCATCAACTCCAGAAGGAGATTCGGACAATGCTCTGAAAGGGAGCAATAGAACCGGTACCGAATGCCCAAATAAACAAGGGGTTTTACTCCCAATTTTTTCTGGTGAGGAAGAACATCCTCCAATGGCATCCTATTCTGGATCTCAGGTCCCTAAACACCTATCTCAAAAAGCAATCTTTCAGGAAGGTATCTCTTCATGACATCCTTTTGTTATTGAACCAGGAGATCATATGACCACTTTGGACCTACACGATGCGTATTTTCATGTACCTAACCATTCCGACACAGACAGTACCTTCAGTTCTTGGTAGCCGGAAGACATTATCAATTCAAAGTCCTGCCATTCGGCCTAAAGTCAGCATCACGAGTGTTCACAAAATGCCTGGCTTCAGTGGCAGCTGTGTTAAGGAAGCAAAAACATCAAATATTTCCGTACCTCGACGACTGGTTAGTCAAAGCACCATCGGAAGCACAAGCCAGGGCGTCAACAAAGGCCTGCATAGAATTGTTTGCCAAACTTGGTTTGACTCTACACGAAGGAAAATCAAACCTTCAACCGACAAAACTGATCACATTTCTGGGAGCAATACTGGACACGGACAGCAACAAGGCGTTTCCCTCCGAAGAAAGGCAACTGAGGATCGTATCTCTTTCAAAACGTTGTAAAAAGAAAGTATCTTTCAGTGCGCAAGTACAAATCCTTGCTAGGCATGATGTCATCCTGCATTCCCCTCGTGCCTCACTGCAGATTAAGAATGCGCCCGCTGCAAGAACAGATCGATCTTCAATGGCGTCAAGCGGAGGGATCCTTCGACGACACAGTCCAAGTGACACCAGTTATGGTTCAAGCAGCGACATGGTGGACACAAAAAGAAAATGTCTATCAATGTCTGTCATTTCTCTCAAGACCAGCTCCATTAGTGGTGACAACCGATGCGTCCCTGGAAGGATGGGGAGCTTTCCTTCAGGACCTGCAAGTCAGCGGTCGGTGGAAGGTACACGAGCCTCAATTACACATAAATCTGCTAGAACTCAGGGCGATCCGCCTCGCACTGCAAGCTTTCCTGCCACGAATACGGGGCTTGCCGGTGTTAGTAAGAACGGACAAGACTACGGCGATGCACTACTTAAACAAGCAGGGAGGAACAAGATCACTCTCCCCGTCTCAGGAGGCCAAGAGAATATGGGAATGGGCACTACGGCAAGGGATATCATTGACAGCAGAACATCTCCCGGGAGATCAGAACATCAAGGTGGATACTCTCAGCAGACTTAAATCGTCCTGCCACGAGTGGGAGCTGGACCAGGGGATCCTGGACAACATTTTTCAAAGGTGGGGGACACCAACAGTAAACCTTTGTGCCACAAGAGAGAACAGGAAATGCCGGTGCTTCACAAGCTGGCTTACCCAGAGGTAATCTTGGGGGAATGCATTTTCGATGGCATGGTCCGGCGTCTTTGCTTATGTTTTTCCTTCAATTCCTCTTCTGCCCCGGGTGCTTGTGAAGATCAAAAAAGAACCGTGCAGACTGATCCAGATAGACCCATGGTGGCCCAGACAACACTGGTTCATGGAACTCCTGCTGTTGTTGGAGGACCGTCCAGTTCGTCTCCGACCAATTCCATCGCTTCTGACAATGTCCCAGGGACAAGTGCTCCATCCGGACCCGAAATCCTTTTGATTCGCGGCCTTTCTCCTGAACACTGTGAATTTAGTCATCTGAATATCTCAGACGTAGGAGAATCTTGTCCAAGGCTAGAGCGGATAGTACCAACAAAACCTACAGGATGAAATGGAAGAGGTTCGGTCAATTTTGTCAGAGGCATAACATTCACCCTCTTACTGCAGCACCTCATCAAATTATCCCATACATCTTACTTTTAGCCAAGTCAGGATTGTCTCATGCTTCAATCAAGGTGCATTTAGCTGCATTGTCTGGCTACAGGAGGTCTTCCTCAGGCCTGTCCTTATGGTCATCAAGGATCATCAAACAATTTATGGAGGGATTATTCAGGGTCTTTCCTCCAGTAAAGCCTCCACCACCACTCTGGAATCTCAACATAGTGCTGTCACAATTGATGAAACGACCTTTTGAGCCTATACACAGGGCGGACTTTAAGTTCCTGTCTTGGAAGGCTCTTCTCATTGCACTAACTACAGCTAGAAGAGCAGGAGACCTGTAGGTTCTCACAATTCAAGAGCCTTTCCTACAGTTTCAGGAAGACATTATTCTTAGGACTAATCCAAAGTTTATCCTAAGGTACCAACTGACTTTCATCTGAATGAGCCATTGGTGTTAAAGCGTTTCTTTCCTCAACCAACAACAGCGGCGGAAAGAGTGTTACACTCACTGGACGTTCAAAGATGTCTCAAGTTCTATTTAAAGGAAACCAGGAGCTTTCGCAAATCTTCACAGCTCTTCGTCGCTTTCAGCGCACCCAGGAAAGGTTTCCCTTTATCAAAAAGGTGGATTGCCAGATGGATTTCCAGTGCAATTGTGTACTGTCATCAAGCTGCTGGAAAACCTCTAAATGCACAAGTTTGTGCTCATTCCACGAGAGCAGTGGCCACATCCAATGTATTGTTTGGAGGAGTGCCAATCCAGGATATCTGCAGGGCAGCGACCTGGGCATCTACGCACACCTTCACCAGGCCCCTCTGCTTGGAAGCAGCCGCAGAGTCGGATGCGGCGGTGGGAGAGGCGGTACTGCGAAATATCATCCAGTAACGGTGAACCTTCTTTCCATCCCTCCATCCTTTTTTCTCTTGTTTTACAAAGTCACATTTCTTGTATTTTACTATGCTTGATTTTCATGATGTATTACATGATACTGACATGTAAGAGATTAATGTGCTTTGTAATATCACTGCTCGCTATTCTGATTCAGGCATGTGAATCTATGAAAGTTCCAATACTGGAGTAAGAAAACAACTTACTTACCTGTAACTGTAGTTCTCCAGTATTGGAAGCTTTCATAGATTCACATGCACCCACCCTCCTTCCCTGTGAGGCTCACCTTGGATTTCGCACGACAAGTGTTTTATATGCACAAGTGCGCGAAAATCTGAGGGGCAAAAGGTTCTCTCAGGAGTGTTCTAGAGGGTGAGGAGCTCTGATTGGTTCAGGGAAAAGTTTGGGACTTTTTTACATAACAAAGGCTATGGGTTGCAAAAGGGAAATGGACCTAGGCCTCTTCAGTTTGCTATACTGCTAAGCATTGCTTTTTTTATATACCGGAGACTCCCGTCTCTACGACGGGGAATGATTCAGGCATGTGAATCTATGAAAGCTTCCAATACTGGAGAACTACAGTTACAGGTAAGTAACTTGTTTTCATACTTTGCATGCAGTAAGTGCTCTCACTTGCTACTAACATAACTGAAGAATTAAGAGACAATGTGAGCTGTAGCTTCTCTGCCAGACTTAAATGGCCTTTTTCTGTTAGAGTAGGGAGATGGTATAAAGAAAAGAAGGATGCAATGTAAGCTCTGTTTGGAACTAGTCTATTTGCAGAATTTAGTAAACCAGCTGATTGGAGTTTTCTTGCACACAAAATACAGACCTAATCATGAAGTAGACGAGGCAGAGTTCATAAAACTTTTCAATTGTCCATTTCTCTATTCCTTGATTTGTAGATTGTCAGTGTATTGACTTGTGAGTAACACTCTAATAAGGAGTCTGTCCCACACATCATAGAATCTACCCTTCCAACTTCTCTATCTGTTTCCACAGAAACAGTTCTGACTGGCTGCTCATCTTGGAGGATTTAGCTTACTGAAAATGTTTTTAGAGAACTTAAGAGCCCATTAGTGCCCATTAAAACACATTCACAATTTTTTGTATTCCTTGGGCTTCTGTCCGAAAGATAGAGATTGACTATTTATTGTATTGTAATTGCATCTATATAGCTCTTACTACCCCTGATGAGGCGTCAAAGTGCTTTTTCGTCGAGTTGCACGCTACTCCTGAACCCATAAAAGATTAGTGGTGAATTAGTATAGTGTATTCTCCAGTATTAGGGGTGTCTTTCCTAGATTCACATGCTTGAATATTCCCCGTCGTTGAAGTGGGAGTCCCACGGTACATAAAATAGTAGTAAAATATATATACATATAGAAAATATATAATTATACATATACATATGAAACGTAATACGTATAAAGTATAGAAATAAAGTTAAAAGTACCATAGAACTAAACAGGCCCATAGAAGCCTTAAAGGGAGAATTCACTTTAGTAACATATCAGACTCATTATAATAGTCCGCATTCCAGCCAATCAGGCAGCAGCACCCTCTAGAACCTTCTCCTCACAAGCTCAGGCCCTCCGATTTTCTACCGCACGTTGGGTGAAGGGAGTCTCCTTTCATTGCTATTTCAACTTTTAAGATGTCTTCAACTAAAAAATCTTTATTCAGGCCATGTTCCTCTTGTGGAAAGCTTAGCCTTTTTCATGAAGATCCTCACAGTAAGTGCATTTACTGTCTTTACCCGGATCATGAGGTAAAGAACTGTAAGTTCTGCAGGACTTTCTCTTCCAAGACTTTGAAAGACAGAGAGGCCCGTCTCCTTCTGTAGCTACAGAAGTTGAAGACTTCGGAAAATCCAGCTTCTGATATGGAGAGCGTGTCTTCATTCCATTCCAAGGCCTCTCTTAAACGTGGGTCAGAGACAGAGATGCCTTCTCCTTTTCTGAAGAAAAAGAGGCTCGTCGACGTCTCTGAAACTGTCTCCCCATGGGATCTGCCAGCCTCTACGCCTACGGGACCTGGTTCTCTGGCGTCGCAGTCCCAAGCTGTGCCCTCGTCCTCTAAAGCGGACGCCGGCTCGTCGACAGGCTCGTCGACTACTACGAGGTCCGTCGACGCTGTACCGACCATGACAACGACATGTTCAGTGTCAACAAAGACTACAACGACGACGTCTACTTCGTCGACGACGCTTCCATAGGTGAGACCGATCTATATTATTAAAATCTCGTCGACGACCATCAAACCTGCCTCGTCGACGGCTTTGACTAAAAAGCATTCGTCGACGAAGACTAAGTCGACGCGTCCTAAGTCGACGACGGTCTCATCTTCGTCGACGACTACATCCTCGTCGACGGTGACCAGCTCGTCGACGACTACATCCTCGTCGACGGTACCATCTACGCCGACGATACCTCCTTCGTCGAACACTGCCTTGTCGACGGCGAAACCAATGACGGCGACATCCTCTTCGTCGACGGCGCGAAAATCTACGTCGACGAAAGAGAAGAGGAAGACACTGTCACCGTCGACGGATCCAAAACGTTTGTCAGCAGTTCCCTCTTTGACAATACCATCTACTTGCTACTGCAACTACTTTTACAGTGGTAACAGCTTCAGTGGTCCAACGTCCGGTTCCTCTACACTTGAGCCCCTATTACTAGTGGTGCTAGTCTTCCGGCATAGCTATTTCAGTCTGAAGGAGAGGACCCTGATGATGGTTCCTATGTGTATGACGTTTTTCGTCTTGCGTCCAGTCCCTCTGAACTTAATAAAAAGTGCCAAGAAGATGAAGATGACGATGAGGAAGAGGGGAGTGCTCTCTTTCCCGTCCATGTCGATCAGTCTGAAGCACCTCAGGAGGAAGCAATGACGCAAATACCGTTCTCCTTGGTGTCCAACCTGCAACATATGCTGGACGATTATAATCGCAGATTCCCTCCGTCTGCGCCCAATTCACCTACTCCGCAACCTCCGGCGCCAGCTTCAGTACCTGTTGTAACGCCGAGATCACCGGTTTGCACACAACCGGATACAGATAATGATGACAATATGCATCAGGATACAGATCAAGATGACGATGATGTCCTCACGGATTAGGGTAATTATAGGGCTCAAACGGCGTCTACGCCACCGACATCGCCCTTGGCTTCCCCGCCAGTGGACATCGGAAGTTTCCACAATCTGACCATCCAATCGCGCGCCAGGAGGACATCCCGAAGATGATGAATCCCCTCCATTTTGAAGTGGCGGTTAACCAGCCAACCATTGAATTCCTTCAGATTTATCACAGGGCGACGACCGCCGTCTGTCTTCTCCACCAAGAAGACGTTGCTGAGGAAACCGTTTGGATGCCGAGTGGATCGACAAATGGCCCCCTTCTCCAGGAGATTGGCTACCTCTTCGTCGATCAACTGGGCATCGACAACAGAAAAGTAAATTGGTCTTGGATCTGCCACCTGAACGGGTTGGTCGTAAAATTCTATGTGGAACCCCTTGACTGTCTGCAAGACCCATGCGTCTGATGTCAGCCGCGTGCCATGCAGGCAGAAAAGACGCCAAACGACCCCCAATGTGAACCTGCTCCGCAGGCCTGACACTTACCGTCAGAGCGGCCACCTCGGGCACTATTCTTGTAGCCACCTCGGCCGCGGAAACGCTGCCCTCGGGTCGGGTAAAAGTTAGTGAAGTTTGCTGAGGAACTGTACTGTCCCCGTCTGGAGCCTTGTCCTCTGCCACCAGATTGCTGGCCACCGCGACCGGCCCCTTGGGAGAAACGTGTCTGGAACACCTTTTTAATGCTCGATTGGGCTTTGTCTATCGACGTAAAGGTGGCAACAAATTTGCCGAGTTCCTTCACAAAAGGCTCCCCACATAGGCCTCCTTGGGCCACGGCGCCCGCCTCCGAAGAGGCCAAATCGCCAAACTTTGGATCCAACTTTATCAGTAAGGACCGCCTGCGCTCCGTAGAGAGAGCGCAGTTGGCATTCCCCAAGAAAATTATAGCCCTCTGCGCCCAATTGGACAAGGCCTCCGGGGAAATGACTGAACCAGTGACCTTAGCCTCCTCCACCATGTCCAGGATTTTTGTCATGGGACCAATGGCGTCGAGGAGTTTGTCCTGGCATGAGCGCCAGGACCTATCTATCCCCTTCCGTGGATCCTTGACATACTTGGCCAAAAAAGTGGCCATCTTAGAGTCCAACTCTGGTGTTAGGGCTACTTTACCCTCGAGCGTTGGACGCGGATATTCCGCCCGGAGACACCCCCGCGCCTCCCTCTCCAGGGGTTTCCGGAGGCGCCCAGCCACGAACTTGGCCACCTTGTCTCCGGGTGCCCAGGCAGCGGAGCGCGGATGTATAATTTCATCCGGGTCCAGCATGCCTGACTCATCCTGAGGCAATGCGGACGAAGAACCGCCCGGACTCATACTGAGGCAATGTGGACGAAGAACCGGCCGGACGCCAAGAACGAGAAGACCCCTCCTCATCGGTGTCTGTCTGCAAACCCCCGTCATGAGACGGGGACGGAGGCGCCGTGGATATAGCCGGGTAGGGATGCTGAGGAGGGGGGCGACACGGGGGGGACGGTCTTGGCCAAAAAAGCGCTCTTCAGGCGTTCACAGGAGTCAGAGTCCACTCCGTGTGCCCCATCAGCAGCCCCTTCCGCACAAACCTTCTTATGGGGAGGGGGACCCCCTGCTGGCGCTGGTATCGGGGCAGGGGGGCCCCCGGGGAACCCTGAACTAATTTGGCGCACTCCGCAACAATGCGGTTCAAAAGTCGCTCTTCCATAGGGGCAACCACCTCCATAACACACTTGTAGATGGAGCTATCCACTGCCTCAAAGAAATCATCATCAAGAGGCAAATATTGCGTGGACTCCTCCTCTTTATACTAATCATCCTGCTCCATCCTGCCCAGGACCCTACCTGGTGACCGTATATGTCCCCAAACACCTACACCAACAACACCCTGGTGAGTGGGGTACAGGCTGCAAGCGCCTGAGAATTTGGGGCAGACCAGAGGTTGAAAAATCCGAGCGCGGACAGGCCGCCGAGCGGGTGTACACGATCTCCCCAAAGCGCGCCGGCCCTTTTAATAGACCGGGCCAGCCACCACCCAGCACGCTGTAAATGTGTGTGGCAAGGAAACAACCGCCCGTAGGCGCGCAGTGTACGAATAATTTTTACTGCCCCGCGGGCGTCACAGCACTCTCGGTGCTCAATACAGACCCCCCGGGTGGGGGGGGGGAGCATCTTCGGACGATATGACCGTCAAATGTGGTCTGAAATTGCAGCTTTGGTCACACATCTACCAGATTCCGTCCGAGCCGAGGCCCAGACAATTGTCCAAGAAGGAGAGAAGATCTCTTCCGAGATTATTGATTGTGCTGTTGACATCTCTTCAACAGGATTCAGGCAACTTCCTGGAGCTGCTGTTTTAAGACGCCAAGGCTGGCTCAAATCTACAGCTTTCCGCCCTGAAGTGCAGGCGAGAGTTCTTGACTTGCCATACGATGGTGATTCCCTTTTTGGCAAACATGTAGATGATGCCCTGGAATCCATCAAAAAAGACACGGATACTGCCCGTGCCTTAGGAACCCTACAATACAGGAAGCGGCCTTTTTGGGGAGCACGTGGCAGAGTCAACTCTTCAAATTTTCGTGGCTCCTCCCAATATCGTTCCTATGGTGAGAACCAGCAGAGGTACAACTACCAGTCTCAAAATCGGCAATCCGATTCAAGACCTTATCGGAGGAAAAACAACTACAGAGGCGGTACAGCCTCTAAAAAGCAGTGACTTTCCCAGGATACAGGGTTCTCCTACTCAGAAAATTGGAGGTCGAATCTCTCAAAAGCTCTACAATTGGTCACATATCACTTCGGATCGTTGGGTCCTAGATGTCCTCTTAAAGGGACACTTTCTCGAATTCACAAAATTTCCCCCCAGCCGCCCACCTTCTGGCCCGCCCCCAGCTCATCTGCAAGAACTGTTGGCTCAAGTCAAGATCATGATACAAAAAGGGGCTGTTGAAGTGGTTCCTCGAGATCAACAGGGCAAGGGCTTTTATTCCCGTTTCTGTTTAATCAAGAAGAAGTCGGGAGAGTGGCGCCCTATTCTGGACTTACGAGCCCTAAACAAGTTCATCAGATCACAAACATTACGAATGTTAACTTTATTGGAGATTCCTCAGTACCTCAATCCCGGGGAGTTCCTCTCCACAATCGACCTCCAAGATGCATATTTTCATGTGCCAATATTCCACAAACACAGAAAATATCTTCGCTTCACTGTCGGATCGAAGCATTTCCAGTTCAAGTTGTTGCCATTCGGTCTTTGCTCGGCACCGAGAGTTTTTACAAAGGTCATGGCTCCGGTCGCAGCTTTCCTTCGCCTGCAGGGCATTCAATTTTACCCTTATTTGGATGATTGTCTGATAAAGGCTCAGACATCAAGCTGCAAGGCAACACACTCATACTGGCCTGTCACTTTTTCACACCCTGGGCCTTTCTATCAATCAGGAAAAGTCTCATCTTCGTCCTTCTCAACAGAGAATCTTTCTAGGAGCCTTGATCGATTCTCGTCTGGCACAGGTGTTTGTCTCACAGGAGCGACAAGCTCGCATACTCAACATGGTCGCTTTCCTAAGATCAAAAAAGTCAGTTTCTGTCCGGATGTTGAAATCCTTTCTGGGCATGGCCTCCTCTTGCATCCATCTGATTCCGCACTGCAGGCTTCATATGAGGGTCATACAAGAGGAGTTGGACAAACAATGGAAACAGGTCTCGGGGTCGTTCAGCGACAAAATCTGCCTGAACCCCCGCATTCAAACAGCATTTGAATGGTGGGCTCACCTTCCAAACATCGCCGTCGGGCGACCCTTCCAGGATACGGCTCCTCCGCTTACCCTCAAAACGGATGCATCCTTGGAGGGTTGGGGGGCACACCTCGAAGGGATGTCTGTCAAGGGCAAATGGACTGCAATTCAACGCACATGGCATATAAATCGCCTAGAACTCATGGCCATCTTCCTCGCCCTCAAATCTTTCCGAAGACTGGTACAAGGCCAATCGCTGCTGGTGCAGACAGACAACACCACCAGCATGTACTATCTGAACAAACAGGGAGGAACGAGGTCTCTTCTGGTTTCCAAACAGGCACAAGAAATCTGGGAATGGACGATTCACCATCAGGTCCACCTGTAAGCAGTTCACGTGCCGTGTGTCTCCAACGCCCTTGCCTACTCTCTCAGCAGATCACTTGCAGACAATCACGAGTGGGAACTCCACCAACCAACTCTTGAATATGTCTTTCGTCCGTGGGGCCAACCACAGATGGACTTGTTCGCGACTCCGACCAACCGCAAATGCCTACGCTTTGCAAGTCGCCATCCCCACAGAGAGTCCAGCGGGAATGCGTTTTCAATCAATTGGTCGAACGAATTCGCTTACGCTTTTCCCCCGCTCCCTCTAGTTCCGCGCCTGTTGCACAGGATGAGGCTTCAACCCTGTCACATCATACTGATTGCGCCCAGATAGCCACGTCGCCCATCGTTCACGGACCTCCTCCTATTTTCCCAGTGTGATCCGATTCTTCTTCACCCTCTGCCTCACCTGCTAACCATGAACCAGGGACGGATTTGCCATCCGGATCCGGCATATCTTCAACTGCATGCTTGGAACCTGAGCACAATGAGTTCTCACGTTTGAATATTGCTCCAGAGTGCAGGGAAGTGCTGGCTCATGCACGCGCTCCTTCCACCATTGAGACATATCCACTGAAGTGGAAGCAATTTTGTGTCTGGTGTCACAAGGAAGCCCTTGATCCGATGCATGCCAAGCCAGAGCAAATCCTGCCTTTTTTCCTATCTCTAGCAAAGTCAGGACTTTCCCAATCCACTCTTAAAGTCTTTCTGGCAGTGATTTCTCGCTTTCGTCATGATGGCTCCACATCACTGTATTCCTCTCGAATCATACAACAGTTCTTCAGGGGCATCTTTCGAATGTATCTGCCCATACGTCGTCCGCCGCCTGCTTGTCGCCTGAATCTGTGTTTATCTCAGCTCTTCCTACCTCCTTTTGAGCCCATCCATTCAGCGGACTTAAAATTCCTCACGTGGAAAGTTGCTCTCCTACTCGCGCTTACATCCTCCAGGCGAGTAAGTGACATTCACGCATTCACAATTCATCCTCCATTTCTTCAATTCTCCAAGGACGCTGTTACTTTGCGTACAAATCCGAAATTTATCCCCAAGGTTCCTACGGATTTCCATCTTAATGAGCCTATCATTCTCAAGACTTTCTTCCCAAATCCTCAGTCTCCTGCTGAGCGTTCTCTACATTCTTTGGATTTTAACTGTTGCCTGAAATTCTACATTCAGCGCACCGCTCCTTTTCGAAAATCAGACCAGCTCTTCGTGGCCTATGGCAGAATGCGCAAAGGACAACCAGTCACTAAACCATCCATTACCAGATGGATTTCTTCTGCCATCAACGGGCTGGAAAGCCTCTTTCTGCTCCGGTGCGAGCACACTCAACAAGGGCTGTGGCGTCATCTACCGCCCTCTTTGCCGGAGTGCCTCTGCGCCAGATCTACAGAGCTGCAACGTGGTCGAGCAGACACACGTTTACGAGGCACTATTGTCTGGATTCAGCGGACGCTGCAGATGCTGCTGTGGGACAAGCGGTGCTACAAAATCTTTTCAACTAAGGTGAGCCTCTATTGCTTCCCGCCTCCTGTCATAAAAGGTTTTGCCATATGTCTAAATGTATGATATGTTCATATATGCATTGATTTTACTCATATGTGCATTGAATTTACTCACTTTGGTTTTCACTGCCTTTTATGACTTATGTATTAGTTTACTGCTTTCTATTCTTATTCAAGCATGTGAATCTATGAAAGACACCCCTAATACTGGAGAAGAACATTAGTTACTTACCTGTAAACTGTGGTTCTCCAGGATTGGTGTCTTTCATAGATTCACATGCGACCCACCCTTCCTCCCCTCAGAGGCGCTCTTCTCCTCATGTACTATGGCTCACTTTGGTGCTGCGAAAATCTGAGGGCCTGAGCTTCTGAGGAGAAGGTTCTAGAGGGTGCTGCTGCCTGATTGGCTGGAATGCTGACTATTATAATGACTCTGATATGTTACTAATGTGAATTCTCCCTTTAACGCTTCTATGGGCCTGTTTAGTTCTATGGTACTTTTAACTTTATTTCTATACTTTAAACGTATTAAGTTTCATATGTATATATATAATTATATATTTTCTATATGTATATATGTATATATATTTTACTACTATTTTATGTACCGTGAGACTCCCACTTCGACGACGGTGAATATTCAAGCATGTGAATCTATGAAAGACACCAATACTGGAGAACCACAGTTTACAGGTAAGTAACTAATGTTCTTATGCTTTGTTACAGCTTCCCACTAAGTGTAAAGTTTCTGTTTTCTAGGATGGCAATGAACTACTGTCTGAATTCATGCATTTTCTCTACAAAATGTAAAGTTTTAACTTGTTTTTAAAAATCTTGTAAGAAACAAATGATGAATATTTGTTTAATGTTTTTTTCATTTTTAGGAGTCGGAAATGGAAACTGAGGAAGAAGTTGACATCTTAATGAGCAGTGATATTTACTCAGCTACTTTATCCACCAAATCAATTACATTCACACGTGCCCAAACAGGGTGGCTTTTTCGAGAAGACAAAACAGTAAGTGTCTGCAAATTCTATTGCCTCTTGTTTTCCTCGACATGCCTTGCCCACTTTTGGCAACAGGACCCTGAATAAGCATCTCTTCAACTTTCATGAGATCATCTCCCTATTCATGTGTTGGCCGGGCTCTCATTCTACGTCCTATGTTTTTTCACCTGTTGGCAAGTCACAGGGAAAAGGCTTCTCTTGATGCAGCATCATGGATTAGTCAATTATGTTTTTTTAATCTTTCTCTCTGTGTTGTCAAAAAGTTCCTTTCAAGCAGTGTATACAGTAGAGCAGTTTTGTATTTGTTTCCGATCTACCCTAGGTTAACATACCTTGTTTGGGACATTTTTTCTCCAGTTAGTTCCTGTCCTTTTTTGTGTGGAATTCCCCTAACGACAGTGGTGACGAACGATTATTGATGTCAAAGACGTGTGCAGTGCCACAAGAGACCATCAGGAGACTTTGTCAATTTACTTGAAGGGGATTCAGTACTAGATCTGACTCCTCATTCAGCATTAACTTTTAATACTGATGCAGGGACCAACTTTCATGTTTAGGTGCTCTTGACAGCCTCTTGATAAGGAAAACAAAGGGCTTCCAAGACCTAATGGATTCTTTGACCTACATTGCGTCACTAGACCACAGCATAACACCATCAAAACCCCACCAACTTCACCCAGTCAAGGCAACCCTGCAGAGCACCAGGAGCATCCAAGAATGAGTTGTGGGGTTTTAAAAAAGAATCTGCACTTTAGGGGTAGCACCTTGTATTCTGGTCTGGAGTATTCTTTGTGGTGACATATTTAATTCCCACCTCTACCCAAGGAGCAGGCTTGGATTCAGAATTCAGGTGTCTGTATTCCCACCTTTAAGACACATTTGCAGGAGTTTTGCTCTCATTAAAAATTATAGACACAAACTCTTCTAAAATTTTCTTAGTTGGCCATGTGACTTGTTTAATGTGCAAAAAAGGTGGTCTGACCAGTGTTAGGGCATACATGTTTGAGATAGATAGATTACGACCTTCTAATCTGCGTCGCATCACTAAGTAGCGGCCCTCGGTCTGTCAAAGTGCCTATTGTGAGAAAGTGTCTCTATTTATACTGGACTAGAATAAAGTACAGTGTGTATAGAGTCCACCAACCCCAGAGGTATAACAGAGGTTAAAGTCAGAACTGACCTTACTCTCCAAAGTGGTAGCTTGGTCGAGCAGCAAGGCAGTGCCAGAGGACAGTGTAAAGCATTTGTTGTACACACTCAGTCAGCAACAGGTTTCACACACTCAAGGACTGAACTCAAGGCCAATTGTTTTTATATCCACAGATAAAGGTGTTTTATTTTTAGAACCAACAGTTATAAAAATATACTTTTCTTGTTATGAGTTCTCTCATGTAATTACTTTGCAAAGGAGCAATAAAGTTTGTGCACACAACTAATACAGTATTGACAGTAAGCAACACGATCCTAAAACACACTATAGCATTGAGCTCAATGGGTTTTCCACATGTAAGAACATTTGATTACGATACAGATTACTTTAGTAGTCCCAGGACTAGAGCTTAGATTCAGTCCTGGGGTCTAAGCTGAAACCAGATTAGCAAAAACGTTTTAGATACCGTAATGAATTTTCATGAATAGAAAGCTGTTTTAAAAGTTCACACTTCGAAACTTTTCAATGTAAATCAGACAATGTTATTCAATGGGAGAAAATTGAGGTTGCAGGTAAAGTACGATTCTGTTACTTTTGTAATAAAGCACTGGTCTCCTAGGGCCAAACTGGGGTCTTAATTCAAAACAGGTAGGTAATTACATTTCAGTATTTCGCGTGATTTTTAAAGAATATTTCAAGTTTTCAAAAGTAGATACTTAGAAGAAATTTCATAAAAAGCAGACAATGGGTTCCTATGGAGAAAATACAGATAACTAGTAACCCCGCTAGAGATTACTTTTGCGGTTCAGTACTGGGCTGAAAGGTACAGTACTGGCTTCTCCTCTCCTCTGATCACAGGTGAGTACTTCGGAATTCGGACTTTGGCTGATTTTATGTGAATATTTTCAGATTTCAAAACTTCACACTTCGAACATTTTCGACTCAAAATGAGTCAATGTTATCCAACGGCAGGTAAGTAAATTACCGGTTTCCCAGTGAGTACTTGGTTGGCGAAGTTAAGGTTCTGGGCATAGACTCAGGGGTCCCCCAGGGTCAGGTAAGTACAGTTAGTTCACTCCCAGCGGCACAGGGGCGGCTCGGTGCAGATGTAGGTAGGCCCAATGATATCCAATGAGGGAAGGGGGGCCTTCGGTTGGTGGCTGCTGGCTAGCAGGCCATGCGACTGTGGGAGCTGGGCTCCTGGTCACTTGCTCAGGGCAAGGGGGGGAAGTAGGATAGGACACAGGGGTCACAGCCAGCGGCACTCTGGCGGCTGGGCTCAGGGTGCTTTTGAGCTGTCGGGCGCTCAATGTTATCCAATGGGAAAGGTCGAAAAGGAACAAAGGCTGCAGGCTCGGGGACGGAGACTCTCCAGGGGCGACCAGCACATCGAGAGGTAAGTTGGGATCTTGGAGCACAGGTAGGTACCCCAAAGGGAGGCACAGGGGGCTGTAGGGCGTCGGGTGCAGGGGTGTCTTTGGGTGTCGGAAAAGATTACCCTCAGCTGGTTGCGGTTGGGGTGGCCCCTGGTTCTGAGTCTGCAGGCGTCGGCTGGTACGTCGAGCAGGGTCTTTGGGCACGGCCCAGTCGCTGGGGGGACGTCCTCGTGGACTTGGTTCGGTTGGGCCGGGCCCGGGCTCGGCGGATGCAGAGTGGGCTGGTCCGGAGCTTCCTAGTTGGCACCAGGTGGGTTGTTGCAGCAGAGCCTCTGCTAATGGGGAGACACAGTCTTCAAGAGGGTCAAGGTAGGCAGGTCCTCCGGGTGTCTCAAGGTTGCTGTCCGCAAGAGTCGCCGGGATTAAGCAGGAGCAGGTTCCAGGATCGACAGGCCAGTAGGGCTGGGGCCAAGTCAGTTGTTGTCGTCCTGTTAGCAGCTGCACGGCGGGTCTTCTTCTTATTTATCTTCTTTATTTCGTATCGGGATCTGAGGAAGGAAGGTACAGGGAGCCCCTAAATACTGAATTTAGGGGCGTTACAGGTAGGGCAAGAACAGGGACCAATGGGTCCCTGCCCTGGGGTGAGTACACCCCCTAGCCTGCTCCTCTCCTGTGGGAGGGGGGCAGGAGCCTAGCTGTGATTGGGCAGGGCTCCCCATCTTTAAGATGGCCGGAGCCCGCAGTCGTGCTTCACCTCGTCTCCCCCACCTGAGGGGTGGGGTTGGCACAGACTGGCACACCCCCCTTCCTGACGTAGTTTTACACGCCAGTCTTCCCGCCAGAGTGGGAGGCAGGACTGGTGGGGGCTGGTTGCTGGGTACAGTAAATGGTCTGGAGAAGCTCACAGAGGCGGCATGCCTTTGAAGCTTCCCCCTGCCCATCCTGGGGGAGGAGACCTAGCACCTCGCCCAGGATGTGCATTGTTGCAGGCCCAGGAAAGCGGGGGCTCTCCTACCCAGGGGTCCAGCAACATGTCTGCTGTGTGGCTGCCTCTGCAGCCATTCAGCCAGGCGTGGATTGTAGGTCAGGTTTTCAGGGGGCATCTCCAAGATGCCCTCTGGTTCATTTTACATACAATCTCACACTGGCCTCAGTGCGGGTTTAATGTACCGAGAAGTTTGGTACCACACTTGTCAGTCTTCAGTGTAGCCATTATGGTACTGTGGAGTTCGTAATGACAACCTCCCAGCACCATATACTCTTAATGGCATCACTGCACTTACAGTGCCCAGGAATGGCCCTGGGTACTGTACGGGGCCAAAAAGAGAAAATCCCTGTTAAAGTTGTAGCAGACTGGGATCGCTGGTGGTAACCTAAGGGGAGGTAGTAAGTTTATCTACTATTACTTGTAGGTATATCTCAAAACACACTGGCTAACTTAATGAAGTATTTTTAAACTATTTTTAAGCAAGGACACAAGGGTAAAAATGATACAAACAGTTTATAAGGATACACAAAATTTATTATAAGCCTCCCAACTGGGTTACATTCTAAAACATAATTCAAACATTTTAAAATACCATCTAAGGTAGCAACAAATTAAAAGGTTACAGTCAAAACTTTAAAAAGGTCGACGCGGCGTTTCGGTGTTAATCTTGGCACCTTCATCAGGACATTAAAACATTTGACTCCGTATCTACAAGTGAATAACAATGTTTTAGTATCATTGTGTACTACATATTTTCCATGTCCTCCTTATTAACCAAAATGTTATCTGGACTAATCATCTTATGCTGACATCCTACTTCCTCCTCCCCCAGTTTGGAGACCTATTGTCGTTAATCTATAGTACTCCCGGACCTGATAGCAATTAGCTAATTTGTTGCAGATTAATTCTTTTTGATTTTAAGAAACGGCTGTATATACCTGTATCTTAGGTGGGAGGAGCTTATCAATTGCTATCCACCTTGATGCAAATTTTGCCAATCGTTGTACCTGTTCTTTATTCAGCACAGGGTGATTCTGTGAGAAATACATCAACCAAAAATCACCTTTGATTTCTCTCTCTCCAGTGCCCAAAACTCACATATTTGTGGTCATTGAAATCAAAGCTATTACCTTTCAGATAGGACTTGATTTTATCTCTATGCACGGAGGAACCACCGTTGGGGATCAAAGTGAATTTTTCAACCGCTTTGGTCTCTTAGTGACCTGAGTATACAAGAGATCACATATAATTGGTCTCATGTATATTGTGACCAATAATAGGGCCTGAAAGTCTCTTATTGTTAATAGATATCCCATCAATTGTTACTCACCAGCTATTATATGAATGTCTTCTGAGTATTGTCTTTTTGATGCGGTTATATTGAACTTTCCCGCTTTTCAGGATTTGTTCAAGCGTCAGATATTTGGTGGCTATGGATCTAAATGTGAAAAAAACTGATTATAATTAATAATATCTCTAGTTTAATACAGGTTTCTACTTATTTTAACTCCTACTTAAAATCGCTTCTTAAGTGTCTAGAACTTCACCGAACTGGATAAGTATCCTAGAATAATGCCGTGATGTTAGTCGTATGGAGCGATATCTATAATTGTTAAACAATACACATGGACAATACATCCAGTGCCAAGTAAGACTAGCCCCCCGGTTCAAAGTTCCCAAGGAGCTGCATAATCTAGGATATTGCATGGAACTATAAGTAAAAAACCACCCATGAAAAATGCCCTTACTAAGGCTACATAGTCTAGGGTATTGCCTGGAACTGTGCGTAAAATACCGCCCGTGAAGAATGCCCTTACTCAGATAACAAGTCATCAAGAACAGAGCCCAACTGATAACATACCTTATCCTCTTTATTCGGCCTCCCTGTTCCTCCGTGCTGTTGCCTTCATGTCAATGCGAAGTGGAATGAACCCGCAAAGAAGGGGACCGCGTATTTATGCTGCCCCTTCCTACAATGACCCGGAAGTAATACTTATTACATCGTTAAAATTTAAAAACCGCATTTTGTATTACTTAATATTTATTAAGCGTATGTATTTATTAATACTTGCGGTCATAGCCCATTCTCTAGCCCTCTATATCTAAGGGTTTTTCAGCTCCAAGCTCCGGTCACGTTCGAGTCCTACCTATGGAGACCCGGAAGTAGTTGGTACTAACTCCGCTCCTGAAGATCGTATTAATAAAAACTTATTAAAAATTATTTTACTGCGGTTCGACGATGGAATGTGTGCCTGTTATTGGCATGCAGCGACTAATATGTCCTGTTTTATCTTGTAATGCATCATTGCCCCATTGGATAAGTCTGTATGCAGCTTGTGTAATTGGCGGCCATCTTAGTTTGGGAGACTAACCTGGTTAGTGATTTCATAAAGTCAGCCTTTTCCGTGGTTATTAACATCTACTAATTCCTCCTTATCGTTATGTCATTTATACACACAATCAAGTGATTGAAAAACAAACAGTTCAGAAATTCACATTTTGTACGGGAACAGTTCAGAAAACATTTATTTCCGTTTTGAGCGAATGATTCCACATTTTGTACAGGGAACAATTCAGAAAGCATTTCATTTGCGTTATGAACGAATAATTTCTAGTTCATTCTCCCTTTATACAGTTCTCAATTCTGTGGACCATATACTATGCACCCACAGCGAGTGGAAAGTGTATAAAGTGCATAAAGTGGGCTATCTGTATGATAACAATGGCAATTACACTCAGTTTATCTGTATAATATCTACACCTTAAATCTCTTAGCTTTTTGTTACAAATCATCAATTAATGTAATGGTATACATACAGCTTCTATTATTGTATCTTAGCATAATCGTACGGGTATTAGAGCATCAAAAGGTATACAGTGGGCTGTCTGTCTGCTTAAGATAGTCATTACGATCAGTCTATCTCTCTAGTAACTCGAAGCTAACATCTTTTGTTACAGATCAACAATTGCTAGTATTATGGTATCATCACATGGTATCATCACATAAACATGCTGATATTCCAATCATCAAATGGAGGGATATTTTGAATCGCATCTTAAATTAATAATGTCATATAAACAGTCTTTCCCATTCCTCTCTATTATTGAGTCCTGTTCTAAAGGTGTTGAATAACGACATAAAAAACTGCTCCCTTTTCTTTCTTTTAGTATTATCGTCACCTCCTCTAATACTGTGGGAAATGGCTTCTACACCCCCCCCACTTCCGATCTTCTATTTTGTGATTGTGGGTTATCCAGTGTTCCACTAAGGGAGCAGTCAGCTTTTTGGTTCTGATGGCAGATTTGTGTTCTGTAATCCGCGTTTTAACCTCTCTTGCCGTTTCCCCTATGTAGGCCTTATCACATGGGCATTTTATTATATAGATCAAATTTTTTATCTTGCAATTAATAAAACTTTTGATCTTGTGATTAATCCCATTGTAGGTGATTATATTGCCCTTAAGCTGTGTTGTGCAGTTACAGCACATATTACATGTAAAATTTCCAGTAGGCAGTGGGTTATTGTCAATAGTGAACAACATTTATCCTGAGCTAACATAGAAAAAAAATATATGTTCAGTTGAATGAATCACAAATCACTATTTTTTCTTCTTTTTCTTTCTTTTATTTCACGTGATGAATGTTCATAAAACTTCTCTAGCCGACACGTGTTTCGTCTGAATTGGTGTTACCCACAGACTTCTTCAAGGCTTATTTTCATTCTGAACGCCAGAGATACTTTCTGTTGGAGACGAGAGATCGTCACGGGTGGAAAATACCCGAGTGATATAAATTGGAGAGAACAGACTGATACTACCCTTTTACTAATGGGCTGGAAGAACACGGAGAATTAACACATTGGATACATCAACCCCAAGAGACATTGCAGTAGGGGTGACAAGAAAGAAATCTTACAGGTCAAAATTGAATGAAAATAAGCCTTGAAGAAGTCTGTGGGTAACACCAATTCAGACGAAACATGTGTCGGCTAGAGAAGTTTTATGAACATTCATCACGTGAAATAAAAGAAAGAAAAAGAAGAAAAAATAGTGATTTGTGATTCATTCAACTGAACATATATTTTTTTTCTATGTTAGCTCAGGATAAATGTTGTTCTGTATAAAAGGGCATGGACTTGATCATGCCTGTTGTGTTTAGTGAGATGGCCTAAACCATATCCTTGGAGCTTTCCAGATTGTACTAATCCTGACAGATATCACTGTGACCCAGCGCAAGTGTAACCTAGCCATCAATTCTTGTATTAGCTATTTATTGTCAATAGTGCCCTGGGTTGTCCGACTCATCTCTTTGAAAGTGTGAACTAGGCAGTTTCTTATCGACCTGTTCCTACGGAAGCTAAACATTGGTTTTGGTATGGTAACATTCTGTCTGTCATTTAATAGTGACCAATTCCGGTTAATGATATTTTTAATTTTGTTACTAACTGTACTATAGTTTGTTACAAAAATTAATTTGTCTTTTGTATTATCCTTAATCTGTTTGTCTTTTTCAAATAGGGCATTTCTGTCATAATACTTGGCGCGTTTATACGCTTTTTTAATCAGGTTTTTGGGATAACCCCGATTCTTCAAATTCTCTGATAGGACATCTGCATGTTTATTAAAGTCCTGCATATTCGAACAGTTACGTCTTATTCTAAGGTATTGTCCAAAAGGTATATTATCCTTTTGGCATCTTGGGTGATTGCTTTTGTAATGTAATAAAGTATTCCTATCAGTAGGTTTGGTATAAAGGTCAACCCCTAAGGTTGCATTTTCCACTCGGATCTTAATGTCTAGGAATTCAATAGTTTTTTTATTGTAGTTTTTGGTGAATTTGAGGTTTTCGTCACCAGAGTTAAGCCAAAGGATAAACTCAGTTAGTTTCTCAAGATCGCCTGTCCAGATAAAGAAAATCTCGTCGATATACCTCGACCAGTACGTTATATTTTCGCTAAATGGTGCCATTTCATTGAATATGTGCTTGTCCTCGAAGGCCGCTACATATAAACATGCCAGACTCGGGGCACAGGTAGCCCCCATGCTGGTCCCCTTTATTTGTTTAAAAAAATCATTTTTGAACAAAAAAATGTTATTTTGTAAAATTATTTTTGCACAATCCAGAATGAATATTGAATGATCACTGAGATCTTCATGTCCTGTTTTTAAGAGACCCTCTAACATTTTGATGGTATCATCCTGTGGGATGTTAGTATAGAGGGCCTCTATGTCTAGGGTAACTAACCATTGATTGTTGGCATCATAAGGAAGGCCTTCAATTTTGTCAATCATACAAGTAGTGTCTTTAATGTATGCTTTTTGACTCACCACTATAGGTTGCAGAAATGTATCTATATATTTACTCAGTGGCTCTGTTATCGAGTTGATGCTAGAAACAATCGGACGCATAGGGGGGTCAGCTATGTTCTTGTGAACTTTAGGAAGCCCATACAGTGCTGGAATTATTGGTGCCGCATTTTTTAAAAATTTATATTCATCTGGGCAGATTATATTGTCTTCTATTGCAAAACTGAATAGGGTGTTCACTTGTAGGATCAATTCATTCCACTCCTGTCTGCTCGAACGGCAATAATGCTCCGTGTTGTTTAACAGGAGCATCATCCTATTGTCATAATCATCTGTTTTCATGAGAACTATACTGCCACCCTTATCTCCGGGTTTGATCGTTATGCTATTATTGTTTTCCAAGTTCTTAAGTGCTGCTCTTTCATCATTACTCATGTTATTCGCACCTGGAGTTGGGTGTGATAATAGATCTGCGATATTACTTTCTACCAGCTTTTCAAAAAGGTCCACTTGCTTATGTACCAGATTTATATTTGGAGTCCATTCAGACATCGGTTTTAGACCAGATTTATTGCTAGGGCCTATTCTTGGAGGTTTGTCTCTGAAATAATCCTGGAGCCTGATTTTTCTAAAAAAAAAACTTTTAGGTCTCTTTCTAGGTTGTACTTGTCTACTTTGGTACTTATGGCAAAACCCAAACCCTTTTCAAGAACATCTTTTTCTATTTGGGTTAAAGTGATATCTGAAAGGTTTATAATTGCTGCCTTTTGATTTAATCCCATTTGGGTTGACTCCTTGTGTAGTATCTTCTCTGTTGTTGAGGTTGAGGGAAAAACTTCCCTCTCCCATTGCCTCTTGATTGATTCTGGTATGTCTGATGGTTCCCACGTCCCCTTTGTCCTAAAAAAGATAGTGGTTCTCTATTAGGAGTTGAGGTAGATTCACCTGTTTTGTTTTTCTCACTTGTTTTTCTCACTTATGTTTTCGTTTTCAGAATCCGTACTTGTGTAAGATGAATCTGTAAACGTCACTCTTTTTTTGGGGTATGTACGCCGTGGTTGTTGCCATTGGTTTCTACTCTGGAAGTTTTTTCTCGGGCGATCAAAAAAGTCTTTTTGTGTGTAGGGATAGACTATCTCAGTATTATAGTTGGCCACATCCTTGCTAAATGTATTGCTTTTTTTACCATAAAGGTAGTCCCTGTAACCAGAGACGTCCTTTTCAATTTCATCGAGTTTCCTCTTAGCGTCTTCATAAGCCGTGGTGTCTAATTTGGCTTCTAACTCTTCTATCTCTTTTTTTTCTATTATTAGGATGGCATTTGCAGTCTCTATTATCAACAACATCCAGTCCCTGCTGCATCTGTTGGCGATCAGCACCTGGGCCCACACCACTGGCATAGGGCACCCAGCTAGAGGGGTGACTGACGTATGCCAGGGCAGTGGGTTCGTGGGCATGGCATACAGGGATGTGTGCCATGTCGACTTTGTTTAGTTCTGTACCTAGTCACTCACCCTGCCAAAGGCAGTGTGTGGGTACCCAGGTACAGGGCCCCTAGGGGTGGCACAATAAGTGCTGCAGCCCTTCGGGTCTTCTCTGGTCACCATGCCCTGGGTACCTAGGGTACCATTTACTAGGGGCTGATAGGTGGCCAGAGATGCCAATTGGGTTTTGTTTCAACACAATTTTTAGGGAATCAACACAGGCCCTGGGTACCTGGTTGGCAGGAGCCCAGGGCACACTCAGTCAAAGCACATCAGCAGTCAGAAAAAAGTGGGGGAATACCAATGCAAGAAAGATGGCACTTTCTCACACCTATTTGCTGAAATGGCACCCCCTCTCTGATCCAGATCATCACCACTCTAGGGTATGCAGAGAATGTGGTGCCAGGCCTGGCCGCGCCAAAGTCGCTGTAGCGCCTTTCCTTCCTTCGCTGTGTGGTGCACCTCTTGTAGTAGCGCTATCTGCTCTATTCTCCTATTGAGGTAGAAGACTTTGTACCTCTTTGACATAGTGTGCATACCGCGTATGTTCCAGGACATGCATTTCCCCAACACCCACTCCCCAGGACAAGTAGGTGGTCACTCCCTCAATCCAAACCAGTAACCTGAGTTAGAAAATCAAGTTCTCCCACATTTGAAAGAGATGGGGGGATGGGCAACTGTTACCCTGCGGCACTCTTCCCTCCTCCAGTGAAGTCTGCAGGATATCTCGATGCAGCCCGAAATAAGAAAAAGAGATCTTCAACGTCATTGCCCCAGAGTAGCTATGAAAGGTGTCTTATTGTCCCCTTTTGTATTCCTGTATTGTTGCGTAGTTGATCATACGAGGTTGTCTGATGATCTCTGCGTCTCCTTGGGGACGGCAAGGCTCGAGGCTCCTGAACTAATCGAGCCACGATGCTAGTTGGAGGCCCTTGCAGCGTTCTCTCCCTCCAGCGTCCATGGGCCTGTGTCTCCCCCACTGATTTGCGCCACCACGCTCTGTTGTCTAATTTGTGCTTCCGCCTGTGATGTTGCTGCCAAACTACGTGGCGCCTTTCCGCATCAAGAGCAAAATACGCTGATTCCTCAGTCTGTCTGTGGCCTCCTACTGCAGGTTCTGGTCCAGCCAGTCCCAGACTTCTTGTCGTGTCAGAAAGAATTTAGCGCCATCCTGTGCCACAACCCGCAGTCTGGCCGGAAAGAGCATTGTAAATGGGAGGCCAAGCTGGCACAGCTGTCTAGCTTCCTGAAATTAAGCTCTTTTCAGTTGCACCTCCAGAGAAAAGTCTGGGAATATTCGTACTTCGGTATTGTCTACGCGGAGTTCTCCTTTGTGGCGAGCCTGAGTCAAGATGTGGCCTTGATCTGTGTACTGGAGGAGTTGCGCCACCACCGGTCAAGGCGGTGCTCCCAGCATGGGTGGGCGTGCTGGGACTTGATGTGCCTGTGCAAGAGTGAAAAACGTACAGAGAGATCCATAGGCGTAGCCTCACAGCCAGTCTTCAGCTGCCAGGGCCTTTCCTCCTCTAATCACTGGCATGTAGGGGGGGGAGGAGTCATGTGTCTCATCCCTCTCAGTGGCTGGATGACTGTGCCTCACTTCATATCCAGCACAGTCTTCTGAAGTACACTCTGTCCCACTCACTGCCCAATGGCGCTGTTGGTGATGACCCCTTTATCTGGGTAGCAGGAGCCCTGTGGTCCATGGACTTGACTGACTAGCCCCTCTGGGGCCCTGCAACACAGGCCAGGCTGGCTTCTCGCACCCGACCTCCTTACTGTGATTGGGGTGCCCTCTGCAGGTGCCATTTCAGAAGGAGACCATCACCCATTAAAGTGAACCAGGAGTCTTGCTGCATGTAGCATATGATGTAGACTTCCAGTTTTCTGCATGCATTCAGTCATCCTGAACCAAAGGAAGTTAAAAACAAGCATTTGCAATGCAATAGGTCTTGCATTAATTAAGTTTGAGCTATTGGCATAGCTAAATATTGCAACACCAATTGCATCAAAAGTCTAAATTGTAGGTCAAAAAATGTGTATTTATATTTGTAGCAATGGTGGCATGCTGCGCTTTAGATGAATATGTTTAAAAGTAAAGTGCGCCATACTGCGATTGCTACAATAGTTAATTGTGGATGCGTTAACAATTGATGTGTGCACAGATGGCTGGGGGTGTGTGTGCCTGTAGAAATTGTGCACTGATAGCTGGTGGTGTGCGTGCCTGGTGGAAGTGTGCACTGCTGACTGGTGGTGTGTGCGCCTGGTGAAAACATGCACTGATGGCTGGTGGTGTGTTAGTGCCTGGTGAAAGCGTGCACTGACAGCTGGTGGTGTGTGTGTGCCTGGTGAAAGCGTGCACTCTCGGCTGGTGGTTTGTGCTTGGTGGAAGCGTGCACTGTCGGCTGGTGGTGTTTTTGCCCGGTGAAAGCGTACACTGACGAATTATGGTGTTTGTGCCTGGTGAAAGTGTGCACTGATGGTGTGGTTGTGTGTGTGTGTGTGGTTGTCTGTGTGGTTGTGTGTGTCCTTGTGTGTTTATTGGTTGTGCGTGTGTTTATTGGTTGTGTGTGTGAGGTTTTGTGGTTGTGTGAGGTTTTGTGGTTGTGTGAGGTTTTGTGGTTGTGTGAGGTTTTGTGGTTGTGTGAGGTTGTGTGTGTGAGAGGTTGTGATTGTGTGTGTGAGGTTGTGTGTGTGTGAGAGGTTGTGTGTGTGTGTGTGTGTGTGAGGTTGTGTGTGTGTGTGTGTGTGTGAGAGGTTGTGTGTGTGTGTGTGAGAGGTTGTGTGTGTGTGTGTGTCAGAGAGAGGTTGTGTGTGTGTGTGTGTGTGTCAGAGAGAGGTTGTGTGTGTGTGTGAGGTTGTGTGTGTGTGAGGTTGTGTGTGTGTGAGGTTGTGTGTGTGTGAGGTGTGTGTGTGAGGTGTGTGTGAGCTTGTGCTTGTGTGAGGTGGTGTGTGTGTGGTTTGTGTGTGTGGTTGGGTCTGTGGCTGGTGTTGCCATGTTCTGTCTCCCAACCGTCTACATGGACCTTCAGTAGATGGTGGATTTCTATCATACTCATCATCACGCCATTGTAACAGCCACTGAAAGCACTATGCCTGCTCACTTCACTCTCAGAGAGAACAAAAGCACAGCCCTCATAAAGGAATGAGGAGACACACCCAGACAGAAGTGGGTAGGAGGCAGGAGCTACCTCAGATATATCTTGACGTTCTGGGAAATGTACGGTGAGGGAAGACTAAAGAGAGGTGGGTCAGTGTGGCAGGGAAATATGTATATTTTGAAATATATGTGCACATTGGAACATGAAAGGGATTGGAGTGTAACACTAGACTAAGTATCTTGCTTTCATGAATATCGAGAACGACAGAATAAGAGCTGGGAAGACGCCATACACACAAGATGAAATATATGGAGGCAATGTGCGCTACATTTCACTAAAGAATGCCAGCGACAAAATACACAGAGCCACAGGGTGTTAGAAGGGAGTTCGGACAGTGGAACAAAGAAATATAGCAAAGAGAGTGAACGGAGGAATTGATGCAGAAAAGCACGAATGAATCGCTGCAGTGAGTCATGGGAAAAGACGGAAAACGTGCATGCGAAAGTAAGGAAGCAAGCTGAACGGCAGGGGTGTAAAAGGAGGCTAGAAAGGAGGAGAGAGGAGAAAAGAAGGGAGGGGAGGCGAAGTGGCGGGAAGAATAGAGAGGGCATGAAGGGATCGAAGGCAAGGGAAAGAAAGGGAAGATGGACGCGATTAAGAGGAGCCACAGATGGGCTTCAGAAAAAGATGGGTCTATGACAAAGGACTCCATCAAACAGGGCAGTAAATACTTCCTACTTGTTGCCACTGTAATGTCGTGCACCAGGCCAAATAAAAAGCGGCAATAACGCCTTGAACTTAATAAAGGAAAGTAAGAACAGTATTGACAGCAAAAAATAGTATTTGAGGAGACTGATGGGTGCAGCACCTTCCTCTTCTGGTGAAAGTCCACAAAAACGACAAAGTGCCTTTAAAAATGTGAAAAGCTTCGAAATAAAATGAACTAGTACCCAAATAAATACTTAAGCAACACTTTTGTTGCTGTTGGGAACCAAAATAAAACATCAAAAGGCACATGGATTCGTATCACACTTAACAAGTGGAAACCCTAGGTGACGCACTGTGATGAAAGCATATATACAGGTTGAGTTGGTATGTACATGTAAAGAAACCTTGTGGCATGAAAAGTGACTGTTTGAATGGGAGGCCAAAAAAAAAAGATACTGGGGAAGAGGTTTGTTATCCGAGTACCAACTAAATGTTGAAACATAACATTAGGGCGATGGGGCCAGACAGCATTCCTGATCACCAAGGACAATTTTGACAAATTAATGTGGGAAGGGGTGTAAAGGGGAGGCATTAAAACAGGAGTTGCTATGGTCCTGCAGCCACCCCTCCCCACCAGAGGCAAGAAATGCGTGGACATATTAGCGTAGGACTGCCATGCAGTATCTCACCATGATAGTATAGTCCATCAAGATCAGGAACAGAGATAAGGGCCGGGCAGTTAACAAAGCATCGAACCCCTAGGCTTTCCAAGCCCCCCCACCCCTAGTAATGTGACGGTCACGTGGGTTCAGACAGACAATACTGAACTACCAGCTAATGTGGCATTAAATATAACATGATCCTTCTGGATATCACTTTGCTGCTTTTGTTATAAACTACATGAAAGATATGTAAAATAGCCCTTATCTAATAAAAGGTATAGCTGGTGGAAGAGCTGGGTCTAGAGGGGGAGAGTAACATATGTGTCTTCAAATGAAACCATGCACAGAACATTGCCTTTTGATGTGGAGCGAGAGATAAGAGGGGGCATGGCCTGGTTTCAGTATTGCGGACTGTGTAACCAAGAAACCTAACGTCCTGGCTTTCCCTTGAACACATTGAGTCTATCTGGACAAGTCACTTTAGCTCCACGTTTCTACAGTGATTTTGGATCATGGTCTGCTTCACATCACCACCTCCCTCGCATATGGATGCCCATATATAATTTCATGTAACAGCTTAGAGCACACCACAAACTAAATTGTTTCCACTCTTACTTATGGCAAACATATGTGTGACGCAATTGTAGTCCCCTCACGGAAAGTTGAAATTTATAAAATATCACATTATTCAGGGATTGGAGCATTTTACAGCTAGAGATCTGATGTGGGAGGAAGTTGGACAGCTAGGGTCCTCCGATAAACAGTCAGTTACACTGATTTTTTTATTACCTAAACAGACTCAATGACTAAAAGCACTGTGACTCGGTAACACGAGGATCAACAGCCATGCCTTGCCCTGGGACGCCATGTTGGGTGTAGCGCCCTCCACCAGTAGACCGGAGGACATGGGCCCGGGTGCAAGCAATGAAACTTGCCCCTTTGGCTGTTGTTGGGATAATTAATACAACTACTATCGGGGCCCAGTGCCCCCCTCGGGGATTTGTATCCCGATTCCGCTGCACCAATGATAGAAGCTAAGTCCCTGCTCTCCACGCACCTCTCGGGTGTCACGAAGCGCTGCTCCGGCCGGGGAAGGCGGGTTGCAGTTTTAGGAGGCAGCGCCCCAGAAGCAGGGATTTACATATGCGCTGGATGGATAGCTCAGCTAAGCGAGTTAAAGGTTGTCGGCATTATGAATCAAGGGCTGATGTGTGTGTGTGTGTGGGTGGGTCAGAAAACAAGGATCAAAACTAATAGCGGGAAGAGAGGTATAAAAAGAAATGTCTGTGTATCTGGGGCAAGGAGCACAAGCTACCGTCAGAATCAGTAGTTCAAAAGAAATTGGTTCTGTCGGGTGCGAACAGCACTTCTTATTTGATTTTCAAACCAGAAAAAACAACAACTCAAACCCCCTCTGAAAAGAAAAGAGAAAGGCAACTTCTTTTATTTTATTTTCAGAGGGAGTTTGAGTTGTTGTTGTTTGTTCTGGTTCGAAAATCAAATAAGAAGTAAAACCCTCTTTGATAAGTAAGTGCTGTTCGCACCCGACAGAACCAATTTCATCAATTACCCAGTTTCTGAGGGACACAGGGTCAACCCCGTTGTTTTTATAAACCATCAGAATCAGGGCAGATGACTCCAGAAAGGGTAAAGCAATGGACGTGCATGGCCAGGCTTGTGACTGCACGCTGGTGGGAGTGAGTGGGGATGCGGTAACAGCAGATGTGCTGACCAACCAAAGCGCTTGGAGTCCGCTCGCTCTGCCTACAGCATTATGTTTTCTTGTTTAAGCATTACTAGTTATGCAAAGCCATACACAAGATACCGGGCACTACAGACGCCTTCAAAAATGAGCACCTAGGTTAACTAAATATGTCAGTGCCACTGTAAATATACCACAAGTTATGTGTGCTCCGAAGCAGGGGGTGAAGTGAGGACTCCCTAAGCGGCCATTACGAGCATGCACGCTACACACAAAATAAGCTCTCGGCATTGCTGTGCAAGGGAGCGCATTCCTTTGAAGTCTGATGCGGGGGAGCGGATTCCTTTGAAGTCTGATGCCGAGGCTCAGACAAATGGTGTGCGATGTACACGCGCCTGGCTCACATGCACTGTACCTAATCTGCAGTTTGGGTAGACTTTTGAAAGCCTTACTATAATCTCGCCAAACAAGCATTGCAAAAGCAATGCTGTAGACGAGACCTAAATAGTGGAAGCACCAAGAGTCACTCGCTTTCAGTCCCTCTAGATGCTCAACCTCATCAGCTCCGTTGGGAACTTTGCCACCAATGAAGGCATACATATGCAAAAGTATAAGATGCTTCAAATTTTTCTGCTGGGCCAGATCCTGGAGAAGGAGCAAGTAGCAGGACCAGTAGAAGTGACAAAATAACATTAGGAGGGATACATCAAAAGCAGAGCACTCTATTCTAACACCATAAAATGGAATCTGATGAAATACCCCAACTCATCGTTTCCTGTCTTGAAGAATGTTTGTTACCCTTAGGAGCAATATGAAATGCAGAAACATGGGGACTTACTGCTTGCTTTTTTTTTCTTTTTTTTGACGGACATCCAAACATGCTTGACAAATGCAGGGATTGTTGGTTCCCCACTAAGGAAGGGAACCCAGTGATGGAGCGCATTATTGTCAGCAGTCTAGGGGGTTGATGTCCTTTTACAATAATTCCATCACATAACCATATACTTTTCTGCACTTCACAAATGGCAGTCCTCTGTGCCCAAGAATTAGTATTTTAGTTTAAGACAAATTAAAACAGCTGTTGGAATGGTAGCGGTTGTAGCGAAGGCATAGATCCCAGTGGTAATGATTCGTGGAAGACCTGAGGCATATAATGCACATGGACACACTGTACAATTTAATCAGAATTGCCTCAAGGTCCACGATCTTCATTAAACATAATCCTAAATTATTGATTCTTCTTGCAAAATGATATATTTCTTTCCTAATGGCACAGCAAAAGTTAGAGCTCATAACTAGCATATCAATTGTTAATTGGTTTGTTTATTTTTGTTTTTTAGGAAAGAGTTGGAAATTTTTTAGCAGATTTTTATTTAGTAAATGGACTAGTATTAGAATCCAGAAAACGAAGAGAACATCTCAGCGAAGAAGATATTCTTCGAAATAAAGCCATCATGGAAAGTCTAAGTAAAGGAGGAAATGTAATGGAACAGAACTTTGAGGTATTGTATAAACTGGTTTCAGAATCTTAAAATGTTACTACATTTTATCAAACTGCTTGCATTGCCTTCACAGTTATCAGCCCCCCTCCATTAGCAAGGTATTTTTTAATATAGTCAATTTTAAATTATACCAGTGTTGCATCTGCTGTGGCCTAAGGCACATGCAAATCTGTCTGCTAACCTCACACTACCCCAATCCCTTGTTTGCACTGCCCGAGGCGTATCCTGTTTGTGCCCTTTGTCCAATTCCATTTTTTCAACTGGATTAGTAGTTACACTTTTTTCCGGGGCTAATAGTTGACCAGCTTGCCTCCTCCTAGATTATCCATTTTTGCACAGGAATTGGCTAGATGAAGCTTCCCCCTTTGTCCACCAGTTTCTGCATTACTTAGAAACAATCCACATATTTTCTAAGGTCTCATGAACTAAATCTGTTTGAAAAAGATCTAGGGCTGTCGGATCCTCTGATTAGGAATATACTATGATCTGTGTATAACTGTTTTCAGCTGTTTGTATAGCATTTGGATACCTCAACCAGTCTTTTTTTATTTAAAGCTTCCATGGCTGACTTTGTTTCCATATCTATAAATATGTTCCTCCTTCTGCATTTCCAGTCCTTTCCTTTTGTGAGAGGTCCCCTTTTCACAGCTTAAGAATCCTTACCAGTTTCAAAGGTCCTTACCCCGTGGGCATAACTTGTTTCTAAGCTCTTTTGTAGCAGTAAGGGAAAGGGTTAATGCCTACTGCTGACACAAGCCTATAACAGCTCTCTCTTTTGGGAAACTCAATGGTTATTAGGGCTCCTATTCGAAACCTGAGAGTGGACTACACTATTGAGTTGGGCTCCTTGTACAAATATGAACACCAAGTAACTTTTTATTTTTTATTTTATTTATTGATTTTATGGCAGAGGAGAGATGCACAGTAGAAAATACAAACAAAAGTATTGCATATATTATCAATCAACAATACGTCGATAAATCACAGATAAAAAAAATGAGAAAAAAAATGACAGTAATGAAATCAAAGCAATCTGATTAAATCCAATTTGTTATAGGTGACCATAATTTCTGACCAAAAATCTTTTTTTCCCGACCCTTAAGTTTATAAACTGCCTTTTCAAATCGATAAACACTTAATAATTTAGATTGCCAGTCTTGGAATATTGGTGGGTCAGGATCTAACCATTGTGAAGTTATACAGAAACGAAATGCAGACATAGCTATAAAAATAAAACCTTCTTCTTCAATCATCCTTTCTATTTGATCCGTTTGAATTCCAAATATTACCAGATCAGGTGATAGAACAACAGTCGATTCCAAAATAATATTTAAGAATTCTTGTACTTTGGTAACAAATTGGGTTAACTTAGGACAAGAAAAAAGCATATGGGTTAAGTTAGCAGCCAGAAGACCACAGCGATTACAGTTAGTACCCTTCAAAGCTTTCCATTTCAGCAGTTTAAAAGGTGTATAGTACAGATCAAAAATAGACATATAGTGCTGGCTTTTAAGTGATCCGTTAAATAGCACCTTAAAACCAACCTCTAGAGATCTTGATTTATCGATTCTATCGATCCCTAAACTCCTCTGCCATTTGTCTGTCCAAGCTTCAAGGTCATCCAGAGTTTTATCTAACATCATATGGTACAGTATCCCAATTCGTGCTTTTTTCTTAATGCTTTCTAAAATATCTATTTTATTCATAGATTTTGTGAATAATAAATTTTTCGACTCAAAAAAGCTACGTATCTGTAAGAATTTGAAAAAATCGGCTTTATTAATACTGTACTTTTTTTGAAGCTCAACGAATGATGCAAATTGATCATCCTGATACAACGACCCGAGAGAGCAGATCCTGAGGTTGTTCCATCTAAGCATCACAGAATCATTAAAAATGTTTGGCAAAAGTGGATTCTTCAGAAGGGGTGTATAAAAGTTAAATATGGACAAAAGATGAAATTTCTTGTTGATTTGTTTCCAAACCTGTTGTGCTGAAATCATGATTTTGAATTTAGTTTTTTTGTAGTAACTAGGTTCTAAGAATTTAACAAAACATTGTCTGGCTTCTTTTCCCAAAAGCATTTCATAGATTGATGGTGACATCGCGATATCTAAATTAAAATCTTGGAGTAATAAAGTACCCATTAGCCTAAGAGTAATTGCCCAGTTATATAAGTGGAAATTCGGGACCCCCAGACCTCCTCTTAATTTCGGAAGAGTGCACCATTTAAGAGACCTCCTAGATCTCCGATATCCCCATAAAAAACCTTGAGATAATTCGATCTAATTTACTAAAAAAAAAGCCGAACAAAAAAGAAGAGGAATGGTGCGAAAAACATAAAGAAATTTAGGAAAGATAATCATTTTAATTACGTTAGTGCGACCCCACAAAGAAAAATGTAAGTTGTTTAATCTTTCAAGTGTACGGTTCGTGGTCGCTAATAAAGGGTCAGTATTGAGCCCAACAATATCCTCCACTTTGGCAGAAATTATAATGCCGAGATATGAAGCGGTGGGGGCCAGTATAACATCTTCTTGTCTGCCTACTGCCGAGTGGATGATCTGTGTTTTCGTGATATTTAACTTATAGCCTGATAATTCACCAAATTAATTGGCCAATTCTGTAATTTTGGGTAAAGATAAAGCGACATCAGTGGTGACAATAGCCATGTCATTAGCGTATGCAAGGATTTTATGTTCCAGCTGATGCAGCACAACAGGAGGAATTCCAGTTTCTTTTATTAGGGTATTCAGATAGCGCTCAATATATAGCGCGAATAAAAGAGGGGAACAGGGGCACCCCTGTCTTGTTCCCCTCGTGATTGAGAAAGATGTAGTTGTATCAGTTCCTATTCGAATAACCGCCTTAGGTCTGGTGTATAGCGCCTGAATGGCTGTAATATATTCTAAGGGAAATCCTTTCCATATAAGAACAGACCACAGGAAATCCCAGTCGACCCTGTCAAAAGCTTTTTCGGCGTCCAACAGAATAACCTGTGGCCTGCGCCCAATCCAAAAGAGCGATTATGCGTCTAATGTGATCCGTAGTGTCACTTCTCTTTATAAAATCATGTTGAATCTTTGAGATTAAAGCTGGCATTAGATAGTTTAGTCTATTGGCCATTATTTTAGAAAAGATTTTGCTCTCTGCTGTTATGAGAGATATTGGTCGATAAGACCCTAACTCGTCGGCGTTTTTCCCTTTCTTTTTAAATACTATAATGGTGGCCAGGGAACATGAGTCAGGTGGATATCCTAGGAAAGCTTGATGAAATATCTTAATCAGTTCTAGTTTAAGCATATTCCTAAAGGTACTGTAGAATTCTAGAGGAATTTGATCTGGCCCCATAGCTTTACCTGGGGCCATGCTGAGTATAGCTGATTCGATCTCCTCCCAGGTTATAGGAGTGGCTAATACATTGCTTTCAATTTCTGTTAACTGCGTATTATCGATATTGTTCAGATAATACATAGGGTTTTTATCATCATTAATTTCACTAGTAGCTTTATTATATAGGACTTTATAAAAATCTCTAAATGCATTCAGTACACATGTTTTGGATTCTTGCATTGTTCTCACCAGATCTTTAATTTTCGAAATTTCGTTCGATGTAGCCTTCTGTCTAAGCCGTTGTGCCAATATTTTCCCCGTTTGTTCACTTAATTCATAACGTTCAGCTTTATGTTGTTTGTATTTAAGCGCCACCTGATCGGCCAAATGAGAATATACCGAGGCTCATTCAATAGTCAGAAGCCGTTGCGCCTCCTCGGCACCTTGACCATGTTTCAGACTACCGTATTTTCCGGCGTATAAGACGACTTTTGAACCCCTAAAAATGTTTTGGAAAGTCGGGGGTCGTCTTATACGCCGGATGCCAAATCAGACCTTTTGTTTTTATGGGGTTTTCAATAGCGCGGACTACTCCTGAAGGTGGGTATGTACAGGGGGGGTTTTACCCAAATTAAGTCACTGGGACCTGGGTCATAGTAGGTACTAGAAGGAGGGGGTCCCAATGTAGAACACAATTACTTAACACACAATTAAATGATAATAACACAAATAAAGAATCCGCAATGTTTAATTCACACAGCATTATAAAAATGAAGGAGGACCCCACACAGACTTATAGGGGACTGGGGGGAAAGATTGTTTTCAAAGAAGAAATGTCCCCACAGAAAATGGACAAATTGAGGGTGTCCAATTTCAATGAGTATTCACTCGAGTAGACCTGTTATCTAAAGGACAGCACGCCATCAATTGGGCGGGAAAGGCAAAGGTACAAGGCTTTGTGTTAAACTTATCACAATATGTTCAAACTGGACAACTAAAAAGTTATTACTCAAATACTACTGTGTTTGATGGAAACCAAAATTAAAAATTGAAGATTGAAAAAGAGAGATGATCCCCACACTATGCGTTTGGTAAAAACTCCTTTAAGATTTATTCTAATACAAAATTTTTTTTTCATTATCACAATATTAAAAACACATGTCATACATTTTATTAAAAAATACAATTAAAAACACAAAGAATCAAAAAAGTCGACGCGGCGTTTCGGTATTCTGATAGTAGACCTTCTTCAGGACTGATTCTAAATAAATTTAAAAAAACACAGTTACCATTCTTTTTTTGGTGCAGATTCAACATACATCTCACTTTTCTCAAAATCATATCTTCATCTCATGCTTGGAATTCGACCCCTTATTTATTAATCTTGTGCTGCCTTCTTCTATACACTAGTTCCTCTTAATACATTAAGGTACTACACATTATGTAGATCCAGTTTGTGTGGCATTTTATGTACATATCATCACTCTAATAAATATATTGATCACTATACCTCCACATCACTACACTTATAACAAAACTAACGATGTTTACCTTTCCCTTGGACTTATTGTCCAATGCTGTTGACCCCTTCCTTAGGCATATTGCGAACATATTTATGGTGTTCTTATCATGACGCATACCTTATTCCAGATGGATTTCATATCTCTACTGGGCAATGTTGTTTCTTTCATAAAAATCCTAAGAGCTTCGGAGTGATAGACCTGTCCCAGGATTCTCTACGCACTTTTCAATTTATGGTGTCACTGAATGGAATAAACATTTTTTAATTCTTTATTTATTCCAAGACCCTTCAGTGATATTTTTCTTTATCTCAAAGAAATTTTATAGGGAACTAACTGTTTTGCATACCTTGTTGGATGAAGAAATATTCTCAACGTTTCTTTGGGTTGTCGTATATATTGTTATTTCTCCTGCTCGACAAGTGTCTCTCTGCTATATGCACCAAAATGAATAAAAACTTATTTTTGTAGCTAACATTTCTCTTATTGCCTTATTCATTTAGTACTTGTTATTAATTAATGTACCTGTCTTTATGGCATGGATTTGCAGAGTATTTAACCACCAGGAGGAGCCACCGTTTTATTGGTCGTAGTTGCCGTATTTTTACCTATTCAATTTAGGTGACGAATGTACTTTCTTTAGACCCTTGAATCCAATACGGTCCGTTCTCAATTCGGTCCGATCTGTATTTTGGCGACAAAAAGACAAACAAGAATAAGGGGTGTCTTATTCTTATTCCTAATGATCTGTTTCACAATTTATTTTATCCACCTCTTTCTATTTCTATTTTTTACTTAAAGGGTGTTTTCAGGGGTTTAAATACTTCCACCCCAATCCCTCCTTTAATTATTATGGACGGGAGTCGGAGCTCAGCCCACATTGAAGTGGGGCTTCGACATTGCTAGTTTAACTCGGGCATGCCCTGGCTTTGCTTTTCTCTTACCAGCGATCTTTAAGTCAGCCTCCCCGCTCCTTTCTTCCTGGCAGTCGGTCCGTGCTTCCTGCGATCGGTGTGTTCCGAAACGAAAAGAAACACTGTCTGTTTTTCGGGTTTTTAAGCGTGCCGTTTTCCAATTGGACGTCCGTAACCCATGCTTTCATTGGTTGACATACAGCCAATTATCATCGTGTTGCTATGGTGAACGGACACAACTCGATGTGCCTCTGAGTTGTTTTCCTATTCGCTTATTAGATTTCGTCTGTCACCCCTCATTGGTGCCTCAATACCAACGCGTTGTCATAGCATAAAGATGCCGTTACCCCAGCGCTTGATATCGACGAATCCATGACGGGCCCACAGAACGGAACCCCGTTTTTATTGTTATTTTTACTCTCCGTGCTTGGTTCTCTAGGTTACCTCAAAAGACTAGGTCTGGGCTGCAAGAATTATTAAGTGGCTGCAACTATTAATCGGCTGTGATATTAGTCACCGTTTTTTTTATATGCCATTGTTATTTTTTCTTTCCGCTACCTCAACAAGCTTAGTCCGGGCAACAAACATTAATCAGCGGCTACAATTATTAAGCGGCTGTGATGTTTGTCCACCGTTCACTTATTTACCAATACCATTTTTTCTTTTTTTGAGGATAAGTGATATGTTCACAATTATATTTGTACAGACAATTATCCACTCCACCCAGTTCTCATTCAGCTTTTGGGTGTATTATGAAATCTGTGTTATACTAGCGGGTGATCATGAATTAAAATCAATTGAGCTTCATTTGATGATTTTTTCCCAATCTTCTCTCAAGTTTAACCCACATCTCACACTGTTCAGGGTAGACATATAGAATTGCTCCCTTCTTTTCCTTTTATTATCTTGATTGCCCCCTCTTGTACTGCCAATTATTTTTTCTAACCCACACCATTTAAGGTCATTGATCGTATGGCCAGCTGACCTCCAATGTTCAGTGAGGGGTGCACCTACTTTGTTTATTCTCAATGCTGATCGGTGTTCATTCAGGCGTAGCCTAATCTCCCTGGATGTTTCTCCTACATAAGATTTTTTACATGGGCATTGAATGAGATAAATCGCATTCTTTGTCCTGCAATTGATAACTTTTAATGTATATTGTTTTATCATTTGCTGTGATTTTATCTCCTTTAATAATACTGCCACAATTTACACAACCCATACAGGGATGTGTCCCCGTTGGTAAGGGGTTGCCATCAATAGTTGTCTGGAGGTTCTTGGGCATCTCTCTATATGTATGTACTAAGGAGTTTTTTATTGTCCTATTTCTCCTAAATGAGAACATAGGTTTTGGAATTGGGACTTGTGTTTTGTCCGAAATCAGATGCCAATTTCTATTTATAATATTTTTGACTTTGTAACTTACTTGTGAAAAATTTGTTACAAACATGATTGGCTGTGGGCTATTATGACTTTCACTTTTTGGATTAAAAAAACTTTCTCTATTAAAATATTTAGCCCGTTTATAGGCATGTCTTATCATTTTTTTCGGGTATCCTCTTTCTCCAAATTTGGTTTTTAGGTTAGTGGCATGAGTCTCATAGTCCTGCATTGAGGTACAATTCCTTCTAAGTCGAAGAAATTGCCCAAATGGGATGTTGTTTTTCTGTGATGCCGGATGGTTACTATCATAGTGTAACATGCTATTTCTATCCGACGGTTTAGTATACAATTCCACTGTCAAATGGCCATCTATGTGCTTGATGATAATATCCAGGAATTCCACAAAGCATTTACTAATGTGTGATGTGAATTTCAAATTCACATCCCCCAGATTTAGCCAAAGAAGGAAGTCATTCAGAGTGTCTAACTCACCTGTCCATATAAAGAGTACATCATCTATATAACGACCCCATTCCGAGATGTTTTCATGGAATGGGGCAGTTATATTATAGATGTGTCTATCCTCAAATCTGGACACATATAAACATGCCAGACTGGGGGCACATGTTGCCCCCATGCTGGTCCCCTTGATCTGTCTAAAAAAAAATTCTCTATATAAGAAAATATTATTTTTAAGGATCACAGTGATACACTCTATAATGAATGTCTGATGGTCTGTTAAATCTTGTTGATTGTCTCTTAGGATCTCTTCCATAATCTCAATGGTGTTGTCCTGGGGAATATTGGTGTATAGTGCTTCGATATCCAGAGTCACTAGCACCTGTGTCTCTGGATTGAAGCTTAAACCCTCTACTTTTTTAATCATAGATGTTGTGTCCTTTATGTATGCTTTTTGTTGTTGTACTAATGGTTGTAGTAATACCTCCACGTACTTACTTAATGGTTCGGTGAGGGACCCTATGCATGATACTATGGGCCTCATTGGGGGATCGAGAATGTCCTTATGCACTTTGGGCAAACCATACAGTGCCGGGATTAGGGGGTCTGCATTCAACATAAATGCAAATTCTTCCTCACCTATAATATCATCATCTTTAGCCAATCTTAACATTCTCTCTATATCGCTCTTTAGGGTGTGCCATTCTTCCCTATTAGATTTTTTATAGTGTTCATTATTGTTTAAAAGTTTAAACATTCTATTGTCATAGTCTTTGCTATCCATTAGTACTACACTGCCCCCCTTATCTGCTGGCTTTACTATCATGGTATTATCATGCTCAAGGAGTTCTAGTGTTTTTTTCTCTTCCTTAGTAAGTTCGAAGGGTGTCCAGTTTTTTTGTTTTAAAAGGTTATCTACACTTTTATCAACAGATCTTTCAAAGGCTTCTACGTCTTTGTGTACAATGTTCAATGGGGGAATCCATGTAGAGTTATTTTTTAAACCTGATTTATTATGTCTAGGGAGTTTCTCTTTACCATCAAAGAAAATTTGGAGCCTCACTTTTCTAAAGAAATTTTGCAAATCTCTCTCTAGGGCATATCGATCCACTGTAGAACATATTGCATATCCTAAACCCTTTTCAAATAGTTTGGTCTCTATTGGAGTTAACTGGTGGCTTGATAGGTTAATGACAGCTGCTTTTTTAGTTCTGTTTAGTCCCACTGTTTCTGGCTCCTGGTTCGAGGACGTTGAGGGTTTTGGGCTTGTGTATATTGTGTCTGATGGTTGTAGCTGTTTCGACCTCTCCCTCGTTGTTGGCTGAACATTTGGTTGCGTTTGTCTAAAAAAGCAAACCCTTCTTTTAAAATTGTTTGTTGCTGTTTATTAGAATCCCCATTCTTTTGTTGTTTGTCATTTACTAATTCTCCCTCCGAGTCTGTGCTACTATATGAGGAATCAAAAAACCTCACTCTTCTCTTGGGTTGATTTCTGGGTTGGTTTTGCCACTGCCTGCGGGGTTGGAAATGTTCCTTTGGGCGTTCATAAAAATCTTTCTGGAGATAGGGATACACGATTTCAGGGTTATAATTATCTATATCTTTTTTCAATGTATTGCTTTTCTTTTTAATAAGATACTCATTGTATCCTTCAACGTCATTTTGAATTTCTTTTAACTTGGCTATAGCATCTTCCAATGCTGTACTGTCCCTGAGCTGGCTCTCCAGTTCCTCTATTTCTTTCTTTTCAATGACTATAAATTCATTCGCCGTCTCAATAATAAGCAGGATCCAATCTCTACTGCACCTGTTTGCCACAAGTGTCCATTTATCTAAAAAAAAATTATCTGTTATAAAAATGCCCGGTTCATTAATTACCTGTAGGCCTTTGGGAATAATACCACTTTTACAATATTCCACGAGGAACTCTGCATGTAGTTCCGCTCTTATCACTTTTTTCTTTAAGTTCCAAAGTTTCTCCCATTGTTCCTCGTCGGTTTTATCTAATCTTACTGTGGTGGTATTGCGGGATCTGCCATTGATCAATTTGTTGAATTGATCTTCCGAGAAACTATATGTTTTTATACCTTCCATTTTTGTATATTACTCTTTTATTTAGTATTAGGGTATTTTTTAGAATTTTACCCCTCTGCTAATTTGCAAATAGAATTCAAAGACCTCCTCAGCTAAAAAGCCGAGTGTAACGTTATAAAAATGAAGGAGGACCCCACACAGACTTATAGGGGACTGGGGGGAAAGATTGTTTTCAAAGAAGAAATGTCCCCACAGAAAATGGACAAATTGAGGGTGTCCAATTTCAATGAGTATTCACTCGAGTAGACCTGTTATCTAAAGGACAGCACGCCATCAATTGGGCGGGAAAGGCAAAGGTACAAGGCTTTGTGTTAAACTTATCACAATATGTTCAAACTGGACAACTAAAAAGTTATTACTCAAATACTACTGTGTTTGATGGAAACCAAAATTAAAAATTGAAGATTGAAAAAGAGAGATGATCCCCACACTATGCGTTTGGTAAAAACTCCTTTAAGATTTATTCTAATACAAAATTTTTTTTTCATTATCACAATATTAAAAACACATGTCATACATTTTATTAAAAAATACAATTAAAAACACAAAGAATCAAAAAAGTCGACGCGGCGTTTCGGTATTCTGATAGTAGACCTTCTTCAGGACTGATTCTAAATAAATTTAAAAAAACACAGTTACCATTCTTTTTTTGGTGCAGATTCAACATACATCTCACTTTTCTCAAAATCATATCTTCATCTCATGCTTGGAATTCGACCCCTTATTTATTAATCTTGTGCTGCCTTCTTCTATACACTAGTTCCTCTTAATACATTAAGGTACTACACATTATGTAGATCCAGTTTGTGTGGCATTTTATGTACATATCATCACTCTAATAAATATATTGATCACTATACCTCCACATCACTACACTTATAACAAAACTAACGATGTTTACCTTTCCCTTGGACTTATTGTCCAATGCTGTTGACCCCTTCCTTAGGCATATTGCGAACATATTTATGGTGTTCTTATCATGACGCATACCTTATTCCAGATGGATTTCATATCTCTACTGGGCAATGTTGTTTCTTTCATAAAAATCCTAAGAGCTTCGGAGTGATAGACCTGTCCCAGGATTCTCTACGCACTTGCAGCCCAGACCTAGTCTTTTGAGGTAACCTAGAGAACCAAGCACGGAGAGTAAAAATAACAATAAAAACGGGGTTCCGTTCTGTGGGCCCGTCATGGATTCGTCGATATCAAGCGCTGGGGTAACGGCATCTTTATGCTATGACAACGCGTTGGTATTGAGGCACCAATGAGGGGTGACAGACGAAATCTAATAAGCGAATAGGAAAACAACTCAGAGGCACATCGAGTTGTGTCCGTTCACCATAGCAACACGATGATAATTGGCTGTATGTCAACCAATGAATGCATGGGTTACGGACGTCCAATTGGAAAACGGCACGCTTAAAAACCCGAAAAACAGACAGTGTTTCTTTTCGTTTCGGAACACACCGATCGCAGGAAGCACGGACCGACTGCCAGGAAGCAAGGAGCGGGGAGGCCGACTTAAAGATCGCTGGTAAGAGAAAAGCAAAGCCAGGGCATGCCCGAGTTAAACTAGCAATGTCGAAGCCCCACTTCAATGTGGGCTGAGCTCCGACTCCCGTCCATAATAATTAAAGGAGGGATTGGGGTGGAAGTATTTAAACCCCTGAAAACACCCTTTAAGTAAAAAATAGAAATAGAAAGAGGTGGATAAAATAAATTGTGAAACAGATCATTAGGAATAAGAATAAGACACCCCTTATTCTTGTTTGTCTTTTTGTCGCCAAAATACAGAACGGACCGAATTGAGAACGGACCGTATTGGATTCAAGGGTCTAAAGAAAGTACATTCGTCACCTAAATTGAATAGGTAAAAATACGGCAACTACGACCAATAAAACGGTGGCTCCTCCTGGTGGTTAAATACTCTGCAAATCCATGCCATAAAGACAGGTACATTAATTAATAACAAGTACTAAATGAATAAGGCAATAAGAGAAATGTTAGCTACAAAAATAAGTTTTTATTCATTTTGGTGCATATAGCAGAGAGACACTTGTCGAGCAGGAGAAATAACAATATATACGACAACCCAAAGAAACGTTGAGAATATTTCTTCATCCAACAAGGTATGCAAAACAGTTAGTTCCCTATAAAATTTCTTTGAGATAAAGAAAAATATCACTGAAGGGTCTTGGAATAAATAAAGAATTAAAAAATGTTTATTCCATTCAGTGACACCATAAATTGAAAAGTGCGTAGAGAATCCTGGGACAGGTCTATCACTCCGAAGCTCTTAGGATTTTTATGAAAGAAACAACATTGCCCAGTAGAGATATGAAATCCATCTGGAATAAGGTATGCGTCATGATAAGAACATAAATATGTTCGCAATATGCCTAAGCGAGGGGTCAACAGCATTGGACAATAAGTCCAAGGGAAAGGTAAACATCGTTAGTTTTGTTATAAGTGTAGTGATGTGGAGGTATAGTGATCAATATATTTATTAGAGTGATGATATGTACATAAAATGCCACACAAACTGGATCTACATAATGTGTAGTACCTTAATGTATTAGGAGGAACTAGTGTATAGAAGAAGGCAGCACAAGATTAATAAATAAGGGGTCGAATTCCAAGCATAAGATGAAGACATGATTTTGAGAAAAGTGAGATGTATGTTGAATCTGCACCAAAAAAAGAATGGTAACTGTGTTTTTTTTAATTTATTTAGAATCAGTCCTGAAGAAGGTCTACTATCAGAATACCGAAACGCCGCGTCGACTTTTTTGATTCTTTGTGTTTTTAATTGTATTTTTTAATAAAATGTATGACATGTGTTTTTAATATTGTGATAATGAAAAAAAAAATTTGTATTAGAATAAATCTTAAAGGAGTTTTTACCAAACGCATAGTGTGGGGATCATCTCTCTTTTTCAATATTCAATTTTTAATTTTGGTTTCCATCAAACACAGTAGTATTTGAGTAATAACTTTTTAGTTGTCCAGTTTGAACATATTGTGATAAGTTTAACACAAAGCCTTGTACCTTTGCCTTTCCCGCCCAATTGATGGCGTGCTGTCCTTTAGATAACAGGTCTACTCGAGTGAATACTCATTGAAATTGGACACCCTCAATTTGTCCATTTTCTGTGGGGACATTTCTTCTTTGAAAACAATAATTCACACAGCAGACACCGTTAGGATATAGTATCCAGCATTTTTCATTTATAAAGACGATTGATTGGTGCCCAGAAAGGGGGGAAGTGGTAAAGTGAGGTAGGTGTAGGTAGGGAAGGTGACCATAAAAACAGACAGTAATCTGAAAAAATGTATCCTGATATGGAAAGTACATATGAACACAAATCACATCAAATCAATTAAGTAACACATGCCCCGAGCAGTACATCAATGTTACAATTTGCTGAGATAGGGGCTGGAATCCAAGGGATTGGTTGTCCCAGGGGATTGGTTGTCGACGTTTCGACCCACTATGTGCAGGAATTCGTAGAACCCTTGCGGCGGGGTCTTCATCAGGACGGGAGAGGGGCTATCAACCTATTAATGTTGACAATAGGTGTGTATTAATAAGTGGTCTACAGATCGCTGTTAGAGACAATATTATTGAGGCACACGTTGAAAGGAAAAAGGTCGGAGCATACCTAACAGATTGCCGCTCGACATCTTAGTTGAGACAGTAGGCTTGCTGATGTTGGAAATACCTACAGGGTACGAACAATAGTAATTATGTAGGACATTGGATAAAATTACACTTGGATGCCCTAAAAATTTGAACTGGTCCGTAGTGAATGGAAGAGACTAGTGTAATAAAGGGACTTACACATGAGTTGAGGCCAACCGCGTTCAGGCGGGGGTCAGGGGCGGCCCAGGGACGTGGGGCACAAGGAGATTCTTGAAACTGTGAATCAATGGGGGAACCGGGTTAGTGTATTCACCCCAGATATACAAAAACGTAAATAGCGGTAATAAGATAGTGTGGCTTACCCAGGGTTGAGGTTGAAATCAATGTCGTCCCATGTGGTAGAGGCGGCGTGGCGCTCGAGTTTGTCGGTGCCCGCTGCACGATACTGCCAATCAATGGGGGAACCAAGTTAATAAGTTCGCCGTAGATCAAGGCAGCGTTATTTACAATTAGGAGGCAATACGGCTTACCGGGGGTAATGGTTGTAGTCCGTATCGTCCCCTGTAGTTAAGGCGGCGTTCCGCTCGAGTTTGTCGGAATTCGCTGAAATGAAGAGACATCAGCACTAAGTATCAGGTGGGGGCCAACGTGTTGATGAATTCAGAAACTAGGTGAGCCAGTAAGTTTACCGCGGGGAAATGAATCCGCCCGGCGTCTCCGTGTTTCAATCAGGAGTCATGGTAGACTTCCTGTATTGGATGTTGTTATGGAAACCAAGTCACATGGCACCAGGCCAGCATAGTAGAAAGACTAACACCTCAGGTTGAAACGGTGTATGTCGTCTATAGGAAGAGATATATCGATCTAGGGGGGAGACATCGTTTTTACAGTGGAATTACCCGCAATAGCGTGTGTGTGTATAATTAAAATAAAAACACATTAATCTGTTTACACATTTTTTTTTTTTTTTTTTTTAAACAGTATTTTAACACAGTGTGTGATTGCATATAAATAAAAACCATAGTTCCCAAATGGTTAGCATTTTGAGGGCCATATTATAGACGGGTCAGTTCAGTATATAAAGCAAAACATGTAGGTTATCCGAGGGTGTACCTATCACATGATGGTATGACCTGGATATCATTCATTCTAGCAAAGGTTTATTGATATTGGTTCGTCCCCAAAGTTAAAAAGGAAGAGGGGGGCAGGGGTGTGTGTTTGTTTGAGGTGGGGGGCCTGTTGAAAGCATATCAATTATCAGACAGGCCTGCAAGTGTTACTAATACAGGTTATGAAAAAAGAAAAAGAAATCAGCCAAGGTTATTATGACAGTGTGGCCAATTGGGAAAATGAATTGTCATGTTCGTTCAGACCAGATTGAATAGAATTGAAGAAAAACATCCATTTGAGCTCTCGAATGTTCAGAATTGTGGTGATGTTGCCACCTCTGGGTCCCAACTTGGCTTGTTCCAGTATCACCCACTGGAGGCTCCCAGGTGTATGGGACGCTGATTTGAAGTGGTCTACCAGCGGAGCTCCCTGGGTCTCACATCGGATCCTACTCATGTGCTGTAGAATACGTACTTTTGCCTTTTGCTGTGTCTGACCAATATAGATTAATTTGCAGGGACAGATTATGGCATAGATAATGTTAGTGGTATTGCAATTGCTGAATGATTTTAGAGGAACCTTCCATTCTTTGTAGTGGAATTCCTTTGTCTGCACAGTGGATTCACAAGCCTTACAGTTCCCACATCTGTGGTGGCCAATTATGGGCGGAAGATTCCATACGGATGTAATCGTAGGTTCTTCCGGAGTCCGTAGTAAGGAACGTACCACAAAGTCTTTCACACTTTTCGATTTCTTAAAGGCGTGTAACGGAGTGCTAGCTTGATTGATGTCGTCCGATATAAGTTTCCAATGTCGGTTGATAATGTGTTTGATCTTGTTACTCTTGGTTGAGAAGGTGGTAACACATACTAGACGATCTGGTGATTGCGCAGTCTTATCCTTCTGAGTCAGTAGTTCTTCACGTGGGTAGAACCAAGCTCTTTTTCGTGCTTTTGACACCAGTCTCTTAGGATACCCCCGTTCTTTTAGACGACATGCCAGATCCTCAGATTGTTCTAAATAGTGTTCTTTAATAGAGCAGTTTCGACGAATTCGCAAAAACTGTCCATTGTGGTGCAAGATGTTTCTAAGTATGAGTCTGAAATTAATCGACAATTGATGGATGGGACGAGCTACCAACAACTCAGATCGGATCCTACGAAAGCAATAGCCCAAGAAATCCTGGAGATAACTAAGGAAGGCCTGGACCAAGGATTTCTGTCCAAAAATGAATTTGAGTATTTGAACCAACAATATCCTCGTCTGGCCACGATCTACACCCTCCCCAAAATTCACAAAAATTTGGAGATATTTGCAAATATGGAGAACCCACCTGGACGTCCCATCGTCTCTGGCTGTGGTTCAATCCTTGAACCTCTGGGCAGATATATTGATTTCTTTTTTAAACCGCTGGCTGAGACAACACAGACTTACCTCCGGGACACTCTTCATACTATCAATATTATTGAGAAACTTCCATTTGATCCACGACATCAACTGCTTGTAACCTGCGATGTGGTCTCCCTGTATACATGCATTCCCCAACAGGAAGCGCTTGCAGTCGTAACCAAGTTCCTACAGACAAGACCTGCGCCTGTCCAAGTACCGACAGAGTTCATCGTCACACTACTGCAGATAGCGATGACAAAAAACGTTTTCATTTTCAAGAATAAGTTCTTCTTGCAGACACAAGGGGTTGTGATGGGGGCTCCTTTTGCCCCGGATGTGGCTATATTGTATATGGCAGCCTTTGAGGAAGATACGGTCCTGTGCAGACATAACCCATTCAGAGATAGCATATATCTCTGGATGAGGTATATCGATGATATTTTGCTAATCTGGAATGGGGATCCAACCGACCTATCATCTTTTCACACGTGGTTAAACCAACAACTACCTCACCTCCAATTTACCATCCAATCTGATAACCGAAGTGTGGATTTCTTGGACATCACTATTTATGAGGACCAAGGGTCTTTATTAACAACCCTATACCGCAAGCCTGCTGAAAGGAACTCTCTACTACAATATAGTAGTCACCACCCGCGAGCTTTGCGCGACAATCTGCCCTTTGGACAGTTTTTGCGAATTCGTCGAAACTGCTCTATTAAAGAACACTATTTCGAACAATCTGAGGATCTGGCATGTCGTCTAAAAGAACGGGGGTATCCTAAGAGACTGGTGTCAAAAGCACGAAAAAGAGCTTGGTTCTACCCACGTGAAGAACTACTGACTCAGAAGGATAAGACTGCGCAATCACCAGATCGTCTAGTATTTGTTACCACCTTCTCAACCAAGAGTAACAAGATCAAACACATTATCAACCGACATTGGAAACTTATATCGGACGACATCAATCAAGCTAGCACTCCGTTACACGCCTTTAAGAAATCGAAAAGTGTGAAAGACTTTGTGGTACGTTCCTTACTACGGACTCCGGAAGAACCTACGATTACATCCGTATGGAATCTTCCGCCCATAATTGGCCACCACAGATGTGGGAACTGTAAGGCTTGTGAATCCACTGTGCAGACAAAGGAATTCCACTACAAAGAATGGAAGGTTCCTCTAAAATCATTCAGCAATTGCAATACCACTAACATTATCTATGCCATAATCTGTCCCTGCAAATTAATCTATATTGGTCAGACACAGCAAAAGGCAAAAGTACGTATTCTACAGCACATGAGTAGGATCCGATGTGAGACCCAGGGAGCTCCGCTGGTAGACCACTTCAAATCAGCGTCCCATACACCTGAGAGCCTCCAGTGGGTGATACTGGAACAAGCCAAGTTGGGACCCAGAGGTGGCAACATCACCACAATTCTGAACATTCGAGAGCTCAAATGGATGTTTTTCTTCAATTCTATTCAATCTGGTCTGAACGAACATGACAATTCATTTTCCCAATTGGCCACACTGTCATAATAACCTTGGCTGATTTCTTTTTCTTTTTTCATAACCTGTATTAGTAACACTTGCAGGCCTGTCTGATAATTGATATGCTTTCAACAGGCCCCCCACCTCAAACAAACACCCCCCCTTCCTTTTTAACTTTGGGGACGAACTAATACCAATAAACCTTTGCTAGAATGAATCATATCCAGGTCATACCATCATGTGATAGGTACACCCTCGGATAACCTACATGTTTTGCTTTATATACTGAACTGACCCGTCTATAATATGGCCCTCAAAATGCTAACCATTTGGGAACTATGGTTTTTATTCATATGCAATCACACACTGTGTTAAAATACCGTTTTCAAAAAAATAAATGTGTAAACAGATTAATGTGTTTTTATTTTAATTATACACACACGCTATTGCGGGTAATTCCACTGTAAAAAAGATGTCTCCCCCCCTAGATCGATATATCTCTTCCTATAGACGACATACACCGTTTCAACCTGAGGTGTTAGTCTTTCTACTATGCTGGCCTGGTGCCATGTGACTTGGTTTCCATAACAACATCCAATACAGGAAGTCTACCATGACTCCTGATTGAAACACGGAGACGCCGGGCGGATTCATTTCCCCGCGGTAAACTTACTGGCTCACCTAGTTTCTGAATTCATCAACACGTTGGCCCCCACCTGATACGTAGTGCTGATGTCTCTTCATTTCAGCGAATTCCGACAAACTCGAGCGGCACGCCGCCTTAACTACAGGGGACGATACTGACTACAACCATTACCCCCGGTAAGCCATATTGCCTCCTAATTGTAAATAACGCTGCCTTGATCTACGGCGAACTTATTAACTTGGTTCCCCCTTTGATTGGCAGTATCGTGCAGCGGGCACCGACAAACTCGAGTGCCACGCCGCCTCTACCACATGGGACGACATTGATTTCAACCTCAACCCTGGGTAAGCCACACTATCTTATTACCGCTATTTACGTTTTTGTATATCTGGGGTGAATACACTAACACGGTTCCCCCATTGATTCACAGTTTCAAGAATCTCCTTGTGCCCCACGTCCCTGGGCCGCCCCTGACCCCCGCCTGAACGCGGTTGGCCTCAACTCATGTGTAAGTCCCTTTATTACACTAGTCTCTTCCATTCACTACGGACCAGTTCAAATTTTTAGGGCATCCAAGTGTAATTTTATCCAATGTCCTACATAATTACTATTGTTCGTACCCTGTAGGTATTTCCAACATCAGCAAGCCTACTGTCTCAACTAAGATGTCGAGCGGCAATCTGTTAGGTATGCTCCGACCTTTTTCCTTTCAACGTGTGCCTCATTAATATTGTCTCTAACAGCGATCTGTAGACCACTTATTAATACACACCTATTGTCAACATTAATAGGTTGATAGCCCCTCTCCCGTCCTGATGAAGACCCCGCCGCAAGGGTTCTACAAATTCCTGCACATAGTGGGTCGAAACGTCGACAACCAATCCCCTGGGACAACCAATCCCTTGGATTCCAGCCCCTATCTCCGCAAATTGTAACATTGATGTACTGCTCGGGGCATGTGTTACTTAATTGATTTGATGTGATTTGTGTTCATATGTACTTTCCATATCAGGATACATTTTTTCAGATTACTGTCTGTTTTTATGGTTACCTTCCCTACCTACACCTACCTCACTTTACCACTTCCCCCCATTCTGGGCACCAATCAACCGTCTTTATAAATGAAAAATGCTGGATACTATATCCTAACGGTGTCTGCTGTGTGAATTAAACATTGCGGATTCTTTATTTGTGTTATTATCATTTAATTGTGTGTTAAGTAATTGTGTTCTACATTGGGACCCCCTCCTTCTAGTACCTACTCCTGAAGGTGTCAGACTGCTTCTGCATCAGAACACATGGTTTTTTTTCCATTCCACAAAAGACATGCCAAGTAGCAATCCGGTTTCGTGCGAAGAGGCACAACTAGAGATGTGCGACCACACACATCCTCGGATTAGAAAACAAAACTATGCCACGGCCCCAACAAAATCAGCGAGGGGCTGATCTTGGATGCGAGTTCGAGCTGCACCATTTCCCGCCCACGCTCTCTAATCCGCCATCCATGCCCAGGGCCCAGTGCCAGAGCTCCCCCTCCCCGCGCACCGCGGGGGCTGGGGGGGTATTGGAACGTCACTATGCTTGCTATGTTAGGTACCGGTATATTCATTTGGTATCAATACTGTTACTGTAAAGCGCTCTGACACAAACGGGTAAAGTCCGCGCTATATAAAATCACATACGTACGGTAAACCTTTTAGAGCCTAACCGTATAAGACACTCACGGTACCTAGATTTCTATTTCTAGCTTTTACCAACACAAGCCCAAGCCGTATAAGACACTCTAAACTAAAGACTCTAAAGATGGCAGCCGGGGATACCGAGAAGCTTCCACAGGCTTCCACAGGCGTTTCTGTAGGCACAACTACCGTATTAACATTTCACAGTGGAGCGGAACCGTTTATTTCATAAACCCAAACAACGAGCATATACCGGTAATAGGAACAATTACAAAATGAACAAATTAGAAAAAAGCAAACGTTAAGTTACATGGATCAAAAGTGACAATAGCGAGCAACCAAAATACATGAGGTAGCAATCGGTACATTACAAGAGAAAAAAGTGATAAGTGTGCAGGTTATAAAAGCGTACAAGGTACGAGTAGGTATAATACTGCAATAAATGGCAGACACTGCACGATTGCTCTAAAGACAGGGCACTCACACACTCCTGCCTAGACTGACCTGCACACGCGCCTCCAACCGCTTGCAGATCCCCAGGGAGATGAGGCAGCAGGAGGTCCTGAAATATAACAGGCAGCTCTGAAGATGGCGGCCCCCACTGTGTTCCACATGTGCTGATCTCTCTCTCCTTCCAGTAATCTCATGCTCATCGGAAGGAGGGGAGTGTCAGTACCACATGATCTCCTCAGTCCATGGAGATAGAAAGGGGACAAAACACACTACCCTTCTTTTTAAGGTTTTAATATGACTGATAGTTATATAATCTTTATTATTATGTTGAAATCTAACATAAGGTAGGTACCTTCTTTTGATACACACCTCAACTGCACTGTACAGTTTAATAAAGAAAGGAGATGCTTGGAGAGGGCCTGTAGTGTGAGCACAGAGTTTGTATGCAGTGCACAGGAAGTACTGGCACCAGTACCAGTAGAGCACTTGCCGTGATTGGCTTGTTGTTGCAAAAGGAAAGGCAGTCTGGTGAGCAGATATTTACATGTGGTGGTGAAGACAGTACAGTACCAGTCCCTGTTCATACAGTATAGCAGCAGTACATACAGTATGCAAATGGCTGACATTCAAGAACCCATCATGGCTCCAGCAGCAGCAAGAAGAAAGAAATATGAAGCCAGTTACAAACTTAAAGTTGTAAATTTTGCCATGGAACATAATAACTGTGCTGCTGCAAGACAATATGGAGTAACTGAAAAGATGGTTCGGGCCTGGAAAGCAAATGAAAAAGCATTAAGGAGTATGCCAAGGGGTAAGTGTGCATTAAGAAGAGGCACCCCACATTGGCCAGAACTCGAAAAACATGTAGCAGACATGGTGAATGAGCACCGCCAAAGCGGTTATGTAGTGACACGAAATAAAATACGTTTGTTTGCACTTCAGTGGGCCAAATCTAACCCAGATCTCAGCAACAGATTTAAGGCCACTGTATCCTGGTGTACTAGATTCTTGGGAAGGCATAATCTGGTATTGAGGCAAAAGACGAAAATTGCACAAAAATTACCTGCAGATCTTGATGGCAAAATGCAAAGTTTCCATCGCTACGTTATTAAGCTGCGCAATGAACATGGCTATGCGCTAAGTAGTATCGGAAATATGGATGAAACTCCAATGAATTTTGATATGGTTGCAAACAAAACTGTCCATCCAAAAGGTGAAAAAACAATTTAAATAAAAACAACAGGACATGAGAAGTCCAGTTTTACAGTGGTACTAGCATGCACAGCTGATGGCGCCAAACTGAGACCAATGGTTATTTTTAAAAGAAAAACAATGCCGAAACTCAAGTTTCCTGTTGGTTGTTTTGTACACGTGAATGAAAAAGGCTGGATGGATGAAGAAGGGGTAAAGCTATGGCTTGATAATGTATGGAGCAGGCGACCAGGTGGACTTCTTCAAAAACGTAGTCTACTGGTGTGGGATATGTTCAGGGCTCATTTAACTCACAGCACCAAGCAAAGGCTGGCAAGAATAAAAACAGATGCTGCAGTTATTCCTGGAGGATTGACATTGTTGGTACAGCCACTGGATGTGTGCCTAAACAAGCATTCGAGAACAGTGGAATGAGTGGATGGTCAGCGGTGAAAAAAAATTCACAAAAGGAGGAAACATGCGTGCACCACAGTTGGATGTTTTGTGCAAGTTTGTCATAAAAGCCTGGAATGATATTGATGCAGAAACAGTCATAAAGTCTTTCAAGAAGTGTGGCATATCAAATTCATTAGATGGTATGGAGGACGACTACTTGTGGCCAGATGAAGATGAAGCCGAAGCCGAGACCACACCATCTGATACGGAATTACCAGATCCATACGATGACTGCTTTACAGATGTACCACAAGATCTCATTGACTTACTTATGATATCAGATGACGAAGAGGAGGATTTTGAAGGCTTTTAAAGGGAACGTCAGCAAATCCTGTAAAAATCGCTTGGAGTTATGAAAAGTTTAATCCACTTGCACTGTTTTATGTTTACCGTACATGTTTGATGACAAACAGCCTTATGTTTTACAAGTGACTGTTTTTCATATGGTTCTAAATAAAAATATTGTGACTAAAGCAATATGTTTTATACAACCAATTTGTTTGAGTTCAGTCTTTGAGTGTGACTAATAAACGCTTAACACTGTCCTCTGATAAAGCCTTACTGCTCACCCACACGGAGGAGGACTAGAATCACTAGTAAGCCCAAAATAAATTCTCAAAATGGCTATGCAGGACTGCGTTGGACTGCGCTGGAAGTGGGGGTAGTCTTATACGGCGAGTATAGCACGAAACCTAAATTTTATCAAGCAAAGTAGGGGGTCGTCTTATACGCCGGAAAATACGGTAATAGCTAGTTTTACTTCGGCATTCTTAACTTTATCGGTTTTATTCTTGAATTCAGCTTGCATCTTTTTACGCTGAAAGTTAGAATAGCTGATAGTTTCGCCCCTGACTATAGATTTAAAAGTGTCCCAGACAACTCGAACTGAGGCTGTGTCATTATTGCGATCAAAAAAATCTTTAATAATTTCAGCCATGTAACGGAGATAACTTTCATCAAGTAACTGATGCCAGATTTTGCAGCAAGCAACCAGCATTCTCGTGAGAATATGCTATTTCAAAGAAGGAGGGAAATGTAGGTAATTTGTTTTCACTGAGGAATATGAACATTTCTGCCAACATGCTGTTCATAGTAAATCATGATTCATTTTGGTTGAACGCTATTCAGGATGATGGATAGTTGGTTTGGCAAGACGAAACATTTATTTACCTTAAGACGCAATAAGATTCGACATCATGAGATTGTCATTGATGGTCATCAAAACTGAATAGCCTTGCTTAGGCTCAAGTTCTTACAGAAAATATAACAAGATATCTACAAAATACAACACACACTTACGCATGGATTCCAATAGAGACACACACATGCACCAGCCATACACATACACACACTCATCTGCTCCTCTCATACAAGGAAAACGTCATATCCTCAGAGTAGTGTCAACTCTTTCATTTTTCAATGGATAGATGTTTTAAAATGTCTGACAGTGTGTTCCAGTCCTTACAGAGCCCTTTCTCAAGGCTGTGCGCCCTGTTACCTTGTTTTTCAGGCAATTAGTAGCATTGCAATGCATTCTAGGAGTTGAGAAAAAGTGCAGCAAGAAAAAATTTACATATTTACAGTGTAAGGCTGTGACTGAGGGACAACATAATCATCATGCAAAATGTAATCAAAGTATCACACATATATATTGGGATTTTATGATTAGTTTGTGCCTAACCTGTTTATCAGAGCTAGTAATTTTTTATCTCCTATAATGGTAGTGCACTTACTTTTTAGATGGGCATTTTAAACTGCCTAGATTTGTTTCTTATCCCCTCATGTCCATCACACCATGTATTATTATTATTGTCCACCCACATACTTTCAGCTAACATTTGTGGACAGGTGCATCATTTTGTAGCACAGGTGAACATAAAAAGGTTCATGCTCTGTGTAGGTCCAGCCACTTCGGTATCCAGTTCACCATAAAATACGATGGTCCACTCTGCTATCATTTGATTTCCTAAGACACTAGTTGGATTCCATCGCTCCCTGTTTTCTAGATAATGTGTTCTTTTAGTCAGTGCTGTGATTTATTTCTGTAAAGATGTTTTACTTTGGTCCATTCATTGCTTCTATTGAAAATAACCGGAACTGCACGCGGGACGCTTGGCACATTATAACTCAAGAGGCGGTACATTTTAAAGACTGAAGAGACTGGAAATAGCTCTCAGGCCCCTAGTGTGTTTTATCAAAATTGTACTACGAGCTGCTGCAACTATAATTCTTTACCGCGTGCAAGTTGTATTAAAAACAATGACCTTTTAAGGCTTATATTTTTACTCTGCTCAGAAGGGACATATTTTATTCGTTTTCGTGTATATGACATCGAGACATAAAAAGGATCGTTTTAGCTGTGGCTTATGTAAACATCGTCAGCTCTAGAAAATACGACTCTGCTCGAGAGGAAGGAGGCGTCAATCCCCTACCTAAAATGCAGGCTTTCCCTTAAAGCTATCTTGGGAAGACAGTTAATATTTTCCTGATGAAGGCGGCTATATGTTAAATGTCCGTCGAAACGCGTTAAAAATTAAGGGAGAAGTACAATATATATTGATCTAGGAGTATTCTGACTGTTGCTGAATGTACCTTATCTGTACCTCCCTTTTTAGCTTTAGGAACTAATTGGATGAACTCATGTATATTATTTGTTCCTCTGTATATTGTCTGTTTTCCCTTGTTTTATATACTTTTTAATGTGTTTTTTAATTGTTTTTATTATATAAATAAATTGTGCATACTGAGCCTATTTGTCTTTACAGAATTTGGTTACTCATTGCATTGCTCTGATTGATATGTTTTTATGTCTGATGAATTGGTGTAATTTGTGTATGTATAAGTCGCTTTGTTCTTATTAAGGTGCCCAAAGGGAATTTCTTTCTGACACAGCATCATTTTGTAGCACAGGTGAACATAAAAAGGTTCATGCTCTGTGTAGGTCCAGCCACTTTGGTATCCAGTTCACCATAAAATTCGATGGTCCACTCTGCTATCATTTGATTTCCTAAGACACTAGTTGGATTCCATCACTCCCTGTTTTCTAGATAATGTGTTCTTTTAGTCAGTGCTGTGATTTATTTCTGTAAAGATGTTTTACTTTGGTCCATTCATACAAAAATGTGGGTATTCTCTGGTCAAAAGAATGAATTGCCAGTGTTTGGCTCAGGTCCTGGGATGGATGGGGAGGGAGAGCTGGGAATCTTCATCTGACGATTAGCTGCCACACTGCACATAGGCTGAGTCAGCCCAGGCCTGAGTCAGACCTAAGGCCTGCTGTACAAAGTAGTACGAAGCTCAAACATCTGGAACCAACACAGGAGGGGCTCCTCCTAGATGTTTTAGTGGGAAGGGATCTGGAAGTTATATCAGCTTGCTGCACCAATGAAAGAGGTCTTCAAGGCTTCTGAGGCATGTGGAAAGCCCAGGTTATACATGGACAAGCCACACAGAACCTGCATTTATTGACTGTGCCCAGCTCCTACTGCTGTGAACTCTGCGAAAGTTTTCCTCAAACATTCAGTGTTCTCTTCTGGGAATGACTTTACAAAGCACCCCTCAGACAGTTGGAAAAATGCCACATAAGGGGAGCAGCAGGAATCTAAGTGAAGTTACAAAAAAGGTCATTTGTCTGTATAATTAGCTAACCTCCTTTTTAGGTCTCGCTGGCGTTGCAGCGCGAAGCGCTGCCGCCAACGAGACTTATAGCCGCCTTCCTCCCTGCCAATGGAGTCAGAGCTGTGAACGAGCCGATACAGACCTGGGCACGAGCGGACCCAGGTCTGTGAACGTGCTTTGCAGGGCCGCCACTGGCAGGAGCCGCAGGGAACGTCAACGTGCACGCTCACGGAGTCACGCTCATGCCCTCCAGCGTCTCTCAGGCTGTTCTCCGCTCCAGGCCGACTTCTTTGAGGATAAACCTATTTATTTTCACCTATCACGGTAAACTCCTCTTGTCTCCGATTGAAGGTGCGGACAAGTCACAGACCTACAAATGACGCGATGCAGTGCGTGAGGGTGCAAACTATAATGGGACGCGGGCTGGGCACCTCTTTCAGTGGGCGGAGCGTGTGATGCAATAGTAGTAACTGACTCTGCAAGATGGCTGAGAAATTAAGAGGTGAGGCTTGTTTGTTTTAGCATATCTGTGTAGCGCTTGCGCTCTGGAGGTCTGTTTCTGCTCCCTTCTAGAAACGATGTGCGATTCTTCGCATGTTTGTTTGTTCGAGCTTCGAAGACCTCTGCCTGCACCCGGTACCATGCAGCGCGCAGCACGAGTGCCCCTGCTGAGCGGCACCTGGCTAACTCCACCAATATACTTCCTACAAACCAGTTGGGTTTCGACCGGTTGTCTTACATAGTGATTGGATCTGTAAGTGATGTCACAAAAAAAGACTGTGGACGGAAGGTGCGGGGAAGGGCGGGTGGGTCTTGACTTTCACCCATGTGCCCTGCGTTGTCCGGAATGGAAAGTTTAACGTGTTTCAAAATGTAGGAACACCTGTTGCCTAGTTGTTGGATGTTGGATGTTGTGTTGGGAGCATTTGAGCCATTCATCATTATAGATTCTGGTACACGCCGGCACCGCAGTCGCGCGCTGGGTTCTTCCGTGAAGTGTTCTGGCCTGTGAGCACTATGGTGGCGGCCGCGAGCTCCCCGCTGCTCTCCTTGGTGTTCCAGCTTAGCGCCACACCCTTTCCCCCCTAGTTAAGCATCCACAAAACACTGATAACAATCCGGGTCTTTCGGTGAATTTTAAAAAATAAAAAAAAAAATAGCACCAGAGGACGGGGGTCTTGGTTACTCGCACTACGGACGGCGCGCACACACTAACACGCTAAAATGACCTATTGTAGAGGAGAGGAACTAAGGGAGAAGTTGGAGACTAAATATTGACTTGTTGAGGGACCCAGTGGATGTTGACTCAACAGGGCAACAAATTCGGCAATATTTAACCAGTAATGATATAGGAGAGGTGTAGAAGGTAATTAGGGGAAATGCTATGTGTAGGAAGCTTGGTTTCTTTTGCAGTAACCCCCTCCCCCACTTTTTGCCAGACTACTGATGCACTTTGACTTGATGTGCCCTGGGTCCCTGCCAATCAGGGTTCACAGGGCCTGTGTTCTGTCCCATAACTGTACCTTGTACCCGCAATTCGCACCTCTATGTCCATATGAACATACGATCTCTTCAGAAACACCATTTAGAGATCTTTGCTCTCCTCCAGGAGGGGGATATTGACATACTGACACTCACGGAAACCTAGATGGGGGACGCATCGGCCCCCGACATTATCGCTGCACTACCTGGGAATTGTGATGCCTTCTGGCACAATCGGCAAGATAACCGAAGAGGAGGGGGAGTGGCGATTCTCTTTAACACCAGGCTAAGGGCCACCAAGATAATAGCAGAAAGTATGGATAACACAGTTATTCTGGGAGTTAAAATTACCTCCAAATCCTCCTACCTCCTCCTGACAGTTTACCGCCCCCCCGGATGCAACCCCTGGTTTCAATGACCATTTTGCTGAGACCATGTCTGACCTCAGTCCACGATGCCAAAGACTTATGGTGGTTGGAGATTTTAATTTCCATTGGGAGAAGGAACCACGGGAGCTGCAGGCAAAGCAGGTTGAGACACTAATGTTGAATCTGGGGCTTCATCAAGTAGTGAATCGCCCTACCCACTTCAAAGGGCACACCCTAGATTTAGTCTGGTCATCTAACCATCTTGACAGGCTAATAAATATTCAACCATGTGCCTGGTCTGACCATTCATTAATCTCCTTCTGGGTCCCGTTGGATAGTTCACCTGCACAACACCCACCTGAGTGGAGGAGAGTACGGAGCAGGCACAAAAAAAGGAACGCCTAATCAAATACTTGCAAGGGCGGACAGAAGCTGCCCAGCTGGTATGCCCGCGGGGTAACTTTGCTTCCAAAGGAGGGCGAGCTTTCTCGGTCCTTCTGCCACAACTCTGGAACCAGCTACCCGATCCCCTCCGTAAAGAACCTGGTCTGCTTCCCATCCAGAAACAGCTAAAACCCTCCTTTTTTGGGAAGTATTAGATACGACCTAACACTTCTCAGTACCATGGAGACCTCCCCGCCCAGATGCTGTTTCTTCTCTTCCAAAGCGCTAAGAGACCGGTCTGTGTACATGCGCTATACAAGAACACAATAACAATAACAATGTCAGACCCTTGTAAAAGGTGCCAAGGGTATTGTGGCCAGGGAAGGCCTCCTTTAAAAGCCCTGTACCTTTACACACACACTGCCATTGCAGGTTGCGTGTTTTGGTGCAGGACAAAGTGAAGAATCGGCATGGCACACATCCCTGTGTGCCATGCCTACAACCCACTGCCCTGGCATAGGTCAGCCACCCCTCTAGCTGGGTGCACTATACCAGTGGTGAAGATACAGGTGCAGGTGCAGGTGCATGAGCCCTGTACCCCTACAGTGTCTAGACTAAATCTTAGACATTGTAAGTGCAGTAACGCCATTAAAAGTTTATGGTTGAGTTTGTCATTACGAACTACACAGCACCAAAATGGCTTTACTGAAAACTGCGAAGTGTGGTATCCAACTTCTCAGCTCATTAAACCCACACTGATGCCAGTGTGGGATTTAATGAAAAATGCACTCCGAGGGCATCTTAGAGATGCCCCCTGAAAAACGACCAGCCTCTGGTGAGTTCTCTACGGGTGCACACCAGCCTTCCACCACAAGACATATTTCTGGACCCCTAAGGTGGCAGCCTTCGCTCCCTAAGCCCAGAAATAATGCCTTTCCTGAGCGGAGGTGCCACACCTCCCCCAGGCCAGGAACAGCCATCTGTGGCAGCCGAGCTTCAAAGGCCTTGCCGCCTTTGTAATGCGCCCCCCCAGCCTCTCCTGCTATCCGGAACAGGCCCCCTTCCTGTCTTCCCTCCCCATTGGCTATTGATCTCAAGACCCCTAAAACGCCCCCTAAATACAGTATTTAGGGGCCAGCCCTGAACCAAGAAGGCAGACTCCCTCAACCTACGAAGAAGGACGAAAGAAGATGCCTGCAGAGGAGACTGCAGAGAAGAACTGACTTTTCCCCAGCCCTACTGGCCCGTCTGTAGTTTCCAGAGATCCTGCTCCAAAAGTCGCCTCGTTCTGCAGGCAGCGACCTCCAGAGCCTCTGGGAGGACTAACTGCCTTCAACAAAAACCAGATCTCCTGTTCAAAAGAATCTCCAAAGCAAGACTGAGCCTGCTGAGGACAAAGAAACCCGATGCCTGGAACCACCACTTCACCTGTCGCCTACGGCCTGAGTGGTCCAGCGAGGTCCCCCAGTGTTCCAGAGCCCGAGTGGGTTGACCCCTCAAGGACTCACCGACGTCACCTGCAGCCTCTGCACGGAGACTTCATTCCCCCTGACTGAGTAGAAAATGTAAACTTAAAAAGTACTGTACAAAGTAATCTTTAAAGTAACTGAAAAGTAATTTTGAAACATTGGCTTACCTGTAATTAAATCAACTGCATTTGTACCTGCATTCAACTAAAACAATGCATAAGATTTTGCAAAGCATTTATTTCACTTACCTGTACCAGGTTTGGCTTGGTTCTAAGAAATAAAATCCCTTAATATTTTTTATACAAATCAAATTGGTCTTAGTTCAGTCTTTGAGTGTGAGACATCATTTGCTGATTGAGTGTATACAAGAAATGCTTAACACTACCCTCTGATAAAGCCTTACAGCTCTCCCACACTTCCACAAATAGAGAGTAAGGTGCTATCTACTCTTACCTCTGCCTACCTTTGGGGTTCCACTGGACTCTGTGCACACTATACTTCATTTTGGTATATTATATACAGAGCCAGCTTCCTACACTACGAAGGCAGTAGAGAGCTATTTGCCATCCCGCAGGCCTAAAACTTGATGGAGAAGCTCAGATTAGTATGTTGTGGAAGAATAGACCAGCAGAAATGAAACTCAAAGAAATGTAATCTCAGGTGAATGGACACAGAATGATAGCTTTGAGGGTCTAAATCAAAGCTATAAAGGCAGAAAGTGCACACTACCCTGGGGGGTGAAATTCCATGAAGAGGGAACACAAAGCAGCAGAATCTAAGGGCAAACTACAGGTGCATCTTGCTTGCAGTTGTAAACTGGAAGTGAAAAATTTCACTGGATTCATCACTCATGGCTATCTGGTCCTGTTGGAATGTGAAACAGTGACATGTTCAGGCTGATGGTGATGGAGCGCAAGCCGATACAGGGACCAAGTTAGTCCTGTTGAAGAGTACTTTCTCAAGTATGGCAGTAAGAATTCCTTTCGCTTTGGAAGAGTTCTTCTGAGTGAATAGTAGATTGAATGTTGCGTACAGTTGTTGCTGTAGTGCAAACAGCCTGTCGTCGCTGGGTTTTACTTTAGTTGATAGTCACAGACTGTGGGTGTCGATGTGAAAAGCAGGTCTCACGTGAGCTTCTCGCTGGCAGCGGCAACATTGTGGGGTGAACAGGCCCGTTCTAGAGGATTCCACACTTCAGGATTTCTTTGTGATGGAGCTTTAACTGATACCAACCAGGCCTGAGTATTTCCGAGACACTTCTTGGGGATCAGGACTAACTTCAGCAGGGGTCAGCTGCAAGGCTTGGGCAAGTCCAGTTTGTGCTGTTTACCATGGCAGTTGCAGGGAGGCCCCTGGAAGCTTGTTGTGTTCCCTGTATCTCACGCAGGACGTCGGTCAACTGACTCATGGAGTCAATTTAGGTAGTTTTGGATCACGGCTAGCAGGTCCAATCTTCCCTCTTCAGATAACAAGGCAGTCCTTCTTCTGAACCACAGGTTGAAGAGTATTCTGAAGATTGGTTCTGAGGGTCCTATTTTTAGGTCTTGCGCCTGCGATTGCAGGGGCTAAGCCCCATGCTGTCGCAAAGCGAGTCTATTGCAATCTTTTCAGTCCTTTCAGCTTTCAAGGACTACCCAGAGGAGACAAGAGACTGGCACGCGCACGCAGCCTGCCGGAATTGGATCAGGTCGCGCGCGTGAACACGCGATCCGATTCCGGCAGGCATTTCACAACACATGCACACGCAGGCAGGCACACACGCAGGCACACACAACACACACACACAGACAGACGCACACACAGACAGACGCACACACACACGCACATGCACACACGCACATGCACACACGCACACACACACACACACACACACACACACACACACACAGACGCACACACAGACGCACACACACACTCGCACAAACATCACCCCCCCCCCATTCACCGGGTTCTTTCACCGTGTTCCGTGTCCCTGTTTCTCTCGTCAGTCTCGAGGGCCCTCCGCAGCGCTGGTCTTCACCCGGGCCCCCTCCTGGGACCTGGGACTTCAGATGCCGCACTCTGCTTTGGCGCCGGGGCTCGGAGCGCGTAAGCGCGGGCAGCCCCCGCCCTCTCACTCTAAGCCCGGGCTGCTTTCGGTTTCGCTGGTCACGTGCCCGAAGCCACGACAACACGCGGCGCAATATTCACGCTTCCAATGAAGTGACCTTTAATGCACAACCTGATACGCGGGAGCTCAAATCCGGTTCTTCTGGTGTTGTGTACCCAGCCCTCCCCTCGCTGCTTTTCCCTTTGTCCACGCTGTTGACATGTGTCCCGTGCTAATGAGCTGAGGCGTATGTGGCATGTTTATCTAACTGTCGTGAATATTCACGTTTTTCCGCTTCACTTGTTGCACCCCCTCCACCCAGGCCCTCGCTGACTCTCACGTCAACTATCAACAGAACGAAGCGATAGACGCGTGCTCCTCGGTGAGGCGTGCTGTGGGGCGCAGAGGGTCCTGGGTAGCCTGCTGCCCTTCACCTCAGCACATGGAGGGCTATTGACACCCATGAAGAGAGGACAGACAGGCGGAAGTGCAAGTTACAGCTCCCCACACCAGACTCCGGTCTGACCTGCAACCTTGAAACTAGGGCGAGAGGGAGACCCTGCAAGGCCCGACCAATGAATGTGCGCCACATATCACTTTTATGGAAGTCTGGCAGCTGACTGGAGCCGAAGACTGGAGTTCACCTGAGCTGGAGTCTTCACACTGTACCCCAGTGTGGTCTAGTATGTGAATAACTTGTCATGCACAAGCCTTGGAGCTGCAGGGACGCGTTTCGTGCTAGTGCAAGCAACCTTTGGCCTCCGTTGCAAGAGATTGCAAAACACCCCCGGCGTCATCATCTAATGTCAACTTGTACACAATGGCACAAGCTTCCCTTGTTGAGTGACAGCTGCATACAGGAACTGCACGAAATATGAGAGAAAATTCAGTTGCACATTCTTTCTGCGGAGCAGCTGCATTTTTTTTGCATTGTTCTTCTCCCTTCATCATTGCACAATGTATTCCTCGCGGGAGGTTTTGCAACACGCTTCAAACAAAATGCTGTCGCTTTTAAAAACATATCTCATAATGGTTTTGGGATATTTGCATCACATGTTAAGAACCAAACTATATATTTCTCCTTTCGGCATTCTCGTCATAGTTGTAATGGTCTGTTCTGGATACACATTGAGCAGCTACAAGATACCAACACTGTGGTGCCTGGTAGTCAGTGGGCGCTCTGTTTATCCACGATTGAGTTTTGATCCTCAGACAGTCGGACCATGTGCAAATCGCACAGTTTTCCCCTGTTACAACTACAAATCGGAAATGTGCACTGTTAACTCACAGGCCCCTCCACATGTGTGCACGTGTGATAGCACCGCCCCCTGCGCGTCACACATGCTGAAGGAAGACTGCTCTCTTCCCAGCCTGACTCTCTGTTGATCTGTCTTCAGTGATATCGACTTAAAGGTAGATCTTCAACCCCTCAGCTTTGTCAGTGTCATTTGTGGTAAGCAGGACAGTACGTTGTGCCCATGGTGCTAATGAGGGAAAGGAGGTGAGTGGATGAGTCACGAGTTAGGAGTGGTTGTCAGTTAGGAGTGTGTGTTTGTGACTAGCTTTGGATTCTTGACTGATAACAGCTGTAAGTGCAAGGAGTTGGGTCTGGGTAGTATGACTTATTGTCTGTGGGTGAGAGGTGTGGAGGACTCTGGGAGACATGTTTGTGGCTGCACTACGTTCATTCGTGAGTTGAAGTGAATGCCTGAGTTATTAAGGTAAGTAATGAGATTAAATTGTATTTATATGGTGCTTACTACCCCAGACCAGGCGTCCGAGATTTTCGGCGAGTGGCACGTTACTCCGGACCCCAAAAAGAATTAGTGGTGGATTAGTGTTACTTGGATTGAAAGGGTAATAAGGGAAGAAAGAAGAATCTAGAAAGTGTGCGAGAAGAAATGTATATGGATTTACCTGAATGAGTTTGCAAACGGCTAGGGTTGTTTGGATTTTTAAGAGGAAATACAGATTTTATAGCAGTTAGCAACGATGTGCGAGTGGATCGGTAAATGGATGTAAGGAAATTTACTTTTAGGACACTTGGGCCCGATAGCGAGTGAAGAAGAGTGATATCTCCATGTGGGATACTCCTCCTTCACAAACAATGTTTATATACCAATTTCAAATTTAAAAAAATGAAAAATTAATGCAAAGCATTGTCATTTACAATGCCAGTAACTCAAACTTTAATGCTGCGAGACCTATTGCATTGTAAATTCTTGTTATACTTGGTGCCAGTCTTTGTGTGAGGAATTCCTAGCAAATCCCCAAAACTGGTTCTGGTCGGTTCTTGTTCCCATAGTCCTGGCTCTAAACTGTCTAGGGCAACAAAGGCAAGGGCAGACCTGGTGTCATGTTCCTTTTGTGTGGGTTGTGGACACGGGCCTTGGAAATGTAATTAGGGCACGGTACCGCTACTCACCAGTCATCCGGCCGGGGTGACCCTCTCCCAGCTACCCCCAGCTCCCATTGTTCACTGTTTGGGCCCAATACACATTCCTGATGGGGGAATCATTAAGAGGCCCAGGCAGCTGAAAACTCATAGAAAGGCCTAAAAGTTCGAACCGGAATATACCAACTTTCTAAAAGTGGCATTTTCAATAATATAAACTAACATCCGACTTTACCATTAAAGAGGTTTTTAAATTAAGTCATTTGAGTGTAAATATAATTTCTCTATCTGCCCCCAATCTTAAGTTAGCCCCTAAGTGTTGGTCTGTGGGAGAGAGCCTTAGAACAGTGAAAAATAACTTTAGGAGTTTTTCATCACCAGGACATGTAAAACTGAAACCCACATGTCCTAAATACCATGCACTCTGTCCTACAAGCCTTTACGGTCTACCCTAGAGTTGAATTATCGGTAAAAGGAAAAGTTTAAACCTAGCAAAAAGCTTTATTTTGCAAAGTCGAAATGGCAGACTACACTACAGGCTACAGTGGTAGACCTGAGACCGGTATTAAAGAGACTACTTTAGTGGGGGGCAGAATGAGTGCTGCTTCCCAGTAGTAGCATTAATTTTACAAGCTATGGGTACATGTTGTAGCACATAATGGGGATGTACAAGTAAATTAAATCTATCAATCTGGTGTAGGCCAATTTTACCATGTTGTCAAGGGAAAGCACAAGCACGTTACTACTGGTTAGCAGGGAAAACAAGCACAAAGTCCTAAAACCAGCAAAAACAAGTTCAGCTAAGGAGGGCAGAGAAAAGCAAGAATCCCATGCAACCCCTGCAGTATAGGCCAGGCCCAACAATCCGGTTAGGTTGGACTTCATATTGGACCCAGTCAGAAAATTTGCTTTGGGGCACAATCGACAAAATAGGGTGTAGGTAGTTATGCAAGAGTGGAGTGTAAGGGCTAGGCAGAGTTTACCAGAGCCCCTCCTACTGAAAATTAGCCCCCCTCCGTTCAGTGGGATCACCTTGGAGCTGGATGGCTTTAAACATATGACATTTGTCGATAATATTCCATTAGTGACTACACCACCCGAGCACTCCCTTAGGGCCCTTCCCCTAGATATAAAGCATTCTAGAGCAGTGGCAGGCTTCCTTAATTAATATGAGCAAATGGAGATGATGATCATATCAAGTGGCGTAATCACATGCTTTCATGAGTACGATGGATTGTGACACAGAAAATGATGCTTTTACCGAAAATCCTGTTTCTCTTTCAGGTGTTTCTACCCCTGATGGGGACCACAGAAACAACTCTTTGCAGGAAACTGTAGGGAAGAGATAGAGACTAAGCTGGAGGTAATTACATAGCAGAGTTACAGAAAGGGGGTCTGGGAGTTCCTCTGTTATCAGAAAGCCAGACTTCATTATAGGGTTGAATGGTCAAAGAAATATACTAATGAATTGCAGTATTTTGTAGTGTAAATTACGAGGTTGATCTCTCCCCTTCATACCCCTCCGCCCCCCTCAGCTTCTCCCCCCGGGGAGGTTCCATGAATCCTTAAGACACTAAGGAGTCAGTCTGTATCTCTCCCTGTTACTGGGCCCGCCCTGAGAATCTGGGATGCTACTGGGGTCTGGCAGGGGTTAACTACTTACCCCTCCCCTTACACCTCATAATTTGGTTCAGGTGATATTTAAAGCCTTTGACCATAATATGTGAGAATTTGGTCTTCCAAAAGTGGTGCTCCTTTGCTACTGTAAGGTAAGTCATTGGTCTTTACATGCCTTAGGTCAGGAGCAGGGAGGGACACATGGAACAACTTTCAAGAAACTGCTGCAGACACTTCAATGATCCATTTGGCTGCTTGACCCCCGATCCTTCGCTCTCCATAGTTGCAGGGCAAACAACCCTTCCATCCTCTGTGGGAGAGCAAGTGGTATATATATTTAGACTCAAAACCATGTAATTAGATATTTCGTAGGACAACGATTTTTGGAAGACATTTATGCACAATGAATTATCATTAGAAAAGATGCCAAGAATGGTAATGTATATATTCATAAACTGAACATGTCAATGTATTACATAAGTGCATTCTTGGAGGTGAGATATGAAGCACCATTGATACAAACTAATGTTAAATGACAAAAAACACTCAAGAGCTTGCTGATAAATAGTGCGACCTATAGATCAAGTGGTAAACCGATAACTCTGTGTTATGCTCATTTGTAATCACATTCCATCAAGCAGTTTATCATGTAGGCATTGACTTTGCGGCCCATTTGCTTTTAAATTCTGGTTGGGTTTTCATCAGGACAGGCCCATGGGATACAACCTCACAGGTCTTGAGTTAGCAATTGCTGACCTGTGCATGTTACATTATCAAGTAAAATGATCAGATAATAAATTAGGACTCATAGAAAAGATGTCCAGCCTCTGTCAGTATCTAGGTACAGAGACCTCCTGTACCCTTGCGCCCGGGAACCATAAATGAAGACTTGCAACTCTTCACTTATGTTTACCAGGCGCAGTAGTATCTTGTTTGGGTGAATACGATTACAAATGGGCATAACATTTCTGTTATTTGGAGGATGGGAATACCAGTCCTCCTATATGTTAATGACTGGCTACTGGAATGGAGTTGTCTCAGACATTGTTACGCCACCTCAAGACTACTGCCATTCTGTTGACATTGGTGGGCTTTTCCATCACATTCGGAGGTCACACAAGACTCCTTCTGAACGACTCCCCTTCCTTAGTGCTATCCTGGACATTGTGCTTTTCCAAACCATCTCTCCTCAGTGAGTTCAGGACATCCGGGTTATCATTCTGATGTTTTAAGCCGTGACCTGGGTTTTAGTGAGAGTCACTCTAAGGCTTCTGGGCCTCCTGCTCTCCTGCTTGTGGACCATGCCAGGTGGCATGTGCTGTCTCTGCTGTTGGTACTGAAGTCCGAGTGGGCTCAGCATCAAGGGGACCTGTCAGAGTCCATCCATGTGTCGAAGAACAACACAGAAAATCTGCTGTGGCATCTGTTCGACCCTGAGTGGACCAGGGGCAGACCCGTCTCCCACCCAGAGCTAACGGTTATGATGGTTGCATCATCATGTAGATGGGTAGGACATCTGGGGAAGTGGAGATCAGAGCAGAGGACTTTGAGCTTCAACGAAGACTCACCTCCACAGCACTTCAGCTTGTTGGAGGTGCAGGCGGTCTGCTTGGCACTGAAAACGTTTGTCCTGACCATCAAGGGGGAACAGGTGCAGGTTCTCAAGGGCAACACTACTGCGATGTGGTATTGCTACGCGCAGGGCGGAGTGACGCGATGGGTTCTGTGCCTGAGGATCTGCGCCTTTGGAAGTTGCTGAACTCTCAGGACATCTCCTGATTACCCAACACCAGGCAGGATCTTTTAACGCCAGGGTGGATGAACTCAACCAGCGGTGCCTAGCGGATCACGAATGGCAGTTACACTCTGAGGTGGCCAGGGCATCTTTCAAGAATGATAAGAACCCTGACTTGTTCTATTTGCCACCACAGAGAATACTCGGTGTCAAAACTTGTGCTTGTTGGCTTTTCCAAGGCAGTCTGCCCTCAGAGGCACCTTCCACCTGGATTGGAGGTCTTCACTCCTTTACTTGTTTGCATCCCTCCATCGCCTGCTGAAAAAGATAAAGAAATACTGGGCCCAAGTATTCCTAGTGGCTCCAGGCTGAGCGATGAAAGTGTGCCATTCAGAGCTTTTGGCCATGAGCATATGTCCTCTGATTCAGCAGCCTCTTCAGGAGGACCTCCAGTCATTACAACCATGCTGAGTCTTGCACCAGAGCCTGCAAAATCTGCTCCTCTATGCATTGAGATTTTGACCTCCCCCCGAAGTGGTTGGTGTCATCCTGACAGTCAGGCTTCCATGTACCAAATTTGTTTACTCAGGATGCTGGTAGAGATTTGTTGTCTGGTGCTCCGACTGACATAGCCAACATCTGAATGCACAGTCATCAGATGTTCTACTAGTTTGGCTGTCTTCTTGGCCTTCCCACATTTACTGTATCAGCCGTCCCTCTTCAAGTTACCTATGGGGAGGTGTTGTCTGAAGAGGCTGACCACATGTTACCGCCAGCACCCTTTGGGATGCCCCAGTGGGACGTTAATTTGGTTCTCACTTTTGTAAGTTGCACTCCATTCAAACCTATGCACAATTGTTCTTTACGCCTTTTTGACCATCAAGACAATGTTTCTTGTCACAATGACCTCTGCCAGGCGAGTAAATGAACTGCAAGCTTTGACTGTCCTATAACCATACACTTAATTATTCTATCTGGTGCTACAGACAAAAGCAGCATTCATGCCAAAGTTAGTCTCACCCTTCCATTTCAAGCAATCCATCACCGTGCCTGCTCTCTGTGCTGCATCTCACCACACTAAGGAGGAGGAACGGCTTAATTGACTTGACCCTAAAAGGGTCCTTAGTCTTCACATCAATCAGACCTGAGATTACGGACATGACTTACTCTTCATCAGTTCCTCTGGAGCAGAAAAGGACAGAGCAGTGTAAAAGAGAACCATCTCCCAATGGGTTGCGTTCTGCATCAAGATATGCAATGGGCTAGCAAAAAGCCATCCCTAGAATGCTTTCACGCTCATTCCACCTGAGCAAAGGCTCCTACCAATGCAATGTGGCACAGTGTGCCATTCATGGGCATTTACCAGGCTGCTAGGTGGGCGTCTCTCCACATATTCACAAGCAATACTGCCGAGACAGCCAGATCCGGCGAGACAGTCTCTTTGCCAAATCTGGCCTGCAGCATTTCCTGGTTTGCGCCATTCCATAGACCCTTCACTTTGGGAGGTACTGCTTTGGCATCTTTTCACAAGGTGAGGAATCTGCAGCTAGAAGTCTCGATCAGAAGAATAAGTTAATTACATTTGGTAACTTATTTGTTCGAGGCATGTGAGCTGTAGATCACATGCTTTGCATAAGATCCCCATCTAGCGTTGGGTCCGTTTGTACTTTATTTTCCCTTGTCACGAGGTAAGGGACTCCTCCCTTAGGTGATAGTGCTCATGGTCATCGACTCCAGATAGTTTTTTTCCACCATCGATTTCGAATGTAACTTGCTGCGCTCCGGTTCGACGTCGATTCTTCAGTCCTTCTCGGCACATATCACATTCACACTCAACGGTATTGTTTCTGTTTGCATCCCCCTTTTTTCGCGGATGGTGATTCGTAATGAAAATTTTGATTGGAGAGCTCGTGGTAGGCTGTGGTGCCTAGCTGCTGGTTCGACTCGTAGTCGATGGAGCAAACTCCTTTCAAGTTCTGTCCTCGGTGTCATGCGAAATACCCGCACACCGACTCACACGAGGTGTGCAATTTGTGTTTGTCACCGGACCACAGAGAAGACCACTGCGATGTGTACCGAGCTATCCGCTCCAAAAAGACTCTACGCGATCGTCTGGCCCGACGACGCGACATGCAGAGAACAAACAAACAAGTTCCATTCCGGATCTCAATCGGAAGAGGAGGAACTCGATAAGCCCATCGGAGCCGATGAGGAACAGGAAGACATCCTCGTTTCCAAAGACCGCTCCGATGAGGATGAAGACATCCCGCATGGACAACGTACCGTGAGTACAGTCCCTACCTCGCCCCACCTTCCACTTCCATCGAAGAAAAAGGCTCCGGACCAACCTGCCCCCTCGGGCCCCGGTGGGTGTAGCATGTATTATGCCACCCCTGGCTGGCCACTCAAATAGACACAACTGGCTGATCACTCAGCTGGGACAAGGTTGTGTAATCACCCCTTGCTTACGTATAGTATTCCTATATCTACCCTTATATATAGACACACAGTAACCTATAAGTCACTCCTATGGCAGGCCTTAACAATCCTGGAGGCAGAGTGCTTGGTTATGTGTGAGATGGTGCTCTAGCATGAGCTGAGCCTGTCTGCAGCTTTCAGAACCATGTCCTTATAGCTGTTCTATGATCTTGCCATACCATATACTCTTAAGTGCATTATGAACCTCGCGGTTAAATAATAACTTTGGTTTGGCTTTATCCAAACATGTCGTGTAAGGTGTCATACGCTTTGGAATACTACCCCCTCGCCAATTCTGGCGACGGGAGTAGCATTCCACCCTTCTAGAGGGAGAAGACATGTTGTTGCTGACTATCCCGGTTAAAGGTTAAATGGACGCTGCTGCCACCGACACAAGTCTGACCTCCTGCTGCTGGGAGTCCTTCCAGTCACGGAGGTTTGGACAATAGATTTCCTGCGTGGAGAGGTGCGAGCACCACCCCAGACAGGACTTTGTGTATTGGGACAGGGATGGCTGAATAGATTGAGACACTGCCTGGGGCATACTAGGTGCTCCATGCATACCTCCATGCATGCCCCAGCTCTGGCGCAAAATTGGACAAAGGAAAGGGGGTGTAACCACCTCCCTTCCTGGTCCCACCCATAGGAGGGACCTAGAAAGTAATCCATCCCCTTTTAGTTGTATAAAGGTGGGAGCTGAGTCCTGAGACTTTAGATTAATCCTGAATCGAAACTTCACACAAAACTCTGGACCTTCGACATTCTGCTGAAGCTGAAGACTGAAGAATCTCCCTTGTGGCTAAGGAGTGACCACCCTGGGCAACCAGGCACCATCCAGCACATAAACGGCTTGCTTTGTCGACGTTCCCGCCGGAACCAGAGCACTGAGCCTGACAAGACCCAGACTTCCAGACCTCTCTGACCCGCTCTTCACGGCTGCAGCACAGCTGAGATTCGTGGAGGCGATGAGACACGTGGGACCAGACATCTTGGAAAGCCTGCAACTTGCTAACTGTGCAGGTCCTGAGGCATCCTCGAAGCTGTGCACTGGGGACTGAGAAACCCCGAACCCGAGCTCCACCTGCACCGAAGGTCAGCCCTCCACACTCCACGAGTTCGGCGTGGGGAACTTCTGCTTGTGTTCCGCTCAACGCGTTGTCCGGTTGCTGACCCGTTGGCTAGTAGCCTCTGTGACGACAATCCTTTTGAATCACCTCGCTGGTCTGGTTGCTCCAGAGTGACCCTTGCTTCCCTGCAAAGGTGAAGCACCTCAGACCTTGCTGGTCTGTACCAGAAGCCTTTGTTGTATCCTGCGTGGGTTACCTTTGCCAAGGCTTGTTGACTTCAATCCTGAAGTCGACTTCTCCATCTGCGAGAACCTTCGTGGGACAGCTCGTCTCCAGCACCTGGTCATCGTCAACGCCTCCTGGTCCACGTGGCTGCCAAGACAAGCTTCTAGACAGCACCTGATTACTCCTCGACATAGTCTGGTTCCACCCAGTCACTGGCTAGTGACCCAGACTCTGTCCCCTCTGCTTTCAGGTCCTCTTCATCCTCGATCCACCCTTGGATACTCCCGGACATATTCCTCCTGGTCGCCTGCAGCATCTTTCTTCAAGGCTCCATAGGATTCAACGACGAAACCCGAAACATCTTCACACCTATGCACCTGCCGTCTGTGGGTGAGGTAACGCGAGTACTTCGGTGCTCCCAAGGGTATTGACTATCCAAGTGTCTAAGTCTTTAGTTGTTTCCTCCTAGCTAAATCGGAAGTGTCCTAAATCCTTCTAAATCTAACTTCTAAGTTCCCATTGACTTTGCATTGACTCACACGTGTGTGTAAAGACACTGCACGCGCCGCCTGTGGGCCTCCCACTCCTAAACTATTGTTCAGATAGTGTAGCCCCAGTGATTCCCTAGGCCTTTCCTTTTCTCGTAACGTGGTACTTATACCACTTTCTTAATATATGGTTTGCTTCGCCCCTAGGGCCTAACCGTAAATTGTGCAACTTAACGTATTCTGACTAAGTATCTTGTTATGTGCTTTTGCCTCTGATCTCATAAAGAGTTCAGAGGAGTGTGTTAGTAAATACATACATATTAATTTATATATATCCTGTGTGGTGTCCTTTCATTTGATATTCAAGGGGTTACATATGGTAAAACAACTGGCTTCACACGCCCTCTAGAGTCTCTTAGCCTAAGACTGTTCTGTCCACGCTACCACTAGGATAGCTGGTCTATAAGGTTGACTTACAACCATCACCATAAGGGTTGTGTGGACTGGTGCAAGGTGTTCACTAGAATAGTGAACATCATATACCAGGCCAACTTCTCACAAATTGCACAGACTTTCACCGGATCACCTAGACCTTCTCAAACAGGAAGCACAATCCCTGCTTCTAAAACAAGCCATAGAGCCGGTACCACCTCAACATCAAGGATCGGGCATGTACTCCTTTTACTTTCTAAATATTGGAAATATTGGATCTCAGAGAACTCAACCTTTACATACAGTCCGACCACATCCACATGGTAACACTGCAACAAATACTGCCTCTTTTGCAAAGGGGCGATTTTCTTTCTACTCTAGATTTAAAAGACGCCTACTTTCATATTCCAATCCATCCGGCTCACTGCAAATTTCTCAGGTTTGTGGTAGCAGGTCAACACTACCAATTCAAGGTGCTCCCATTCAGAGTAACCAGTCTCTTCACAAAATGGCTGGCGGTAGTAGCACGCATCTCAAAAGACAGAGCATACATGTCTTTCCCTATCTGGATGACTGGTTCATCAAAGCCAGCACATATCACCAATGTTGCAACCACTTAAGTAACCATTCAGCTGCTTCAACAGCTAGGGTTCTCAATCGACATGTTAAAATCACATCTTAAGCCAAACAAGGTTCAGTATTACCTTGGAGATACTCTAGATACTCAAAAGGCTCTAGCGTATCCCAATGCAACCAGAATTTGAAGCATTCAGGCGTTCGTTCTCAAATTTCAACCCACTCAGTCACTTCCGGCTCGAGTGTTTATGCAACTGCAGGGAATGATGGCATCTTGGATCATGATCTTTTCCCACTCCAGGTTACACATGCGTCCACTTCAAGAGTGTTTAGCCAGTCAGTGGAACCAGTCACAGGGTCTATTAACCAATCTAGTGCTGGTAAGCGGACGTACTCATCGCTCTCTGCAGTGGTGGAACACACAAAACCTGTCAAAAGGGCGGCTGTTCATAGACCCCATTCCACAGACCGTGTTAACAGCGGATGCATCCCTTACTGGCTGGTGAGCTCATCTTCAACAACACACAGTGCAAGGGCCGTGGAGCCTACAGCAAAGATTGCTTCACATCAATCATTTAGAACTCATGGCAATCTTTTTAGTGCTCAATGCCTTTCAAAACCACCTCTCTGGCAAAGCTGTACTAGTCCGAACTGACAACATGACAGCTGTATTACATACAGAAGCAGGGGGGAACACACACTCTCCAACTGTCCCATTTCGCCCAAGATGTCTGGAGGGGGGCGATACACCACAATATTTATCTCCTAGCAGAACATCTCCCTGAGTCAACAATCAGATTGCGGATCTCCTCAGCAGGCAAAGCTATCAGATACATGAGTGGGAATTTCACCCTCAAGTTCTCCATCCATACTTACAAGCCTGGGGTGTCCCTCACATAGACCGTTTTGGAACACCCGAAAATGTAAAATACCAAAGCTTCGCCTCCAGGTATCCACACCCATTGTCCAAAGGCAATGTTCTATAGATGAACTGGTCAGGGATATTTGCCTACGCTTTTCCGCCTCTCCCACTCCTTCCATCAGTGGTTCGGAAACTCAGGCAAACATCACTCAAGCTAATACTAGTAGCTCTAACATGGGCACGTCAACCCTGGTTCACAACCCTGTTGGAACTCTCTCTGATACCACACCAAAAATTACATTTAACGCCCAGTCTCCTCACACGGAGCCATGGAGAAATCAAACACCTTGATCCCAAACAGCTCAACCTTGTGATCTGGCTCCTGAAGTCATAGAATATCGGTTATCTCAACCTTCTACCAGACTGTATGAACATTAATAAAGAGGCCAGAAAGCCTATCACAAGGGCCTGCTACGCAGCCAAATGGAAGCGTTTTGTTAATCTATTGCAATAACAATCAACCCTTTTGATGCTTCCATACAAAACTTACTGTGCTACCTACTACATTTGCAGCAGTCAGCATTGGCCTATATAGCCATCAGACAGCATCTTGCAGCTATAGCAGCTTACCTTCAAAATAGGCAACACTTCTCGCTATTTCGAGTGCCTATCATCAAAGCATTCATGGAAGGGCTAAAAAGGGTAATACCACCAAGACTTCCACCTGCCCCAGCATGGAAACTTAACATAGTCCTTACAAGGCTAATGGGTCTGCCATTTGAACCCATGCACAAATGTGAAATACAGTTCCTTACTTGGAAAACAGCATTCCTCATTGCAATCACTTCATTGAGAAGAGTTGGTGAACTACATGCACTAACCATAGAAGAACCCTTTTTCCAGGTACATAAAGATAAAGTAGTTTTCGTATCAACCCCAAATTCCTACCTAAGGTTGTATCTGCATTTCACATCAGTCAGTCGGTTGAATTACCTGTATTCTTCCCCCAACCTGACTCTGTTGCAGAACAAACTTTACATACCTTAGATGTCAGAAGAGCTCTTTTGTAATGCACTGAAAGAACAAAATCATTTTGTAAAACCAAACAACTCTTTGTAGCTTTTGCACCACCTCACAAAGGCAATCCTATCTCCAAATCAGGAATTACTAGGTGGATTGTTAAGTGTATTCAACTTGTTATCAAAAAGCCAAAAGGACCCTCACAGTACCCCCTAGAGCACATTCCACTCACAAATTAGGGGCTACTATGGCTTTCTTAAGGAATATCTCTATTACTGATATCTGAAAAGCTGCAACATGGTCTTCACCACATACATTCACCAAACACTATTGTGTAGATGTGTTAGCAAGACAACAAGCTAATGTGGGTCAAGCAGTACTTAAAACATTATTTCAGACAACTCCCAACGGTTACAGAATAGCCACTGCTTCGCGGAGACTGCTGTATTGTTCATGATAAGCATGTGATCTACAGCTCACATGCCTTGAACGGAAAATGCTAGTTACCCAGTATGCATCTGTTCTCGGCATGTTGAGCTGTAGAATCTCATGCGCCCACCCACCTCCCCGGGTACCCGTAACTACTGTAGTACTCTGCTTTGTTAAACATACTTACTACTTACGCATGGATATCTCTATTCTTTACTACTACTCCATTCTCTCACCCTCTGCTGAGAACAATCTGAGGATGGAGTTGATGACTACACGATCTATCACCTAAGGGAGGAGTCCCCTACCTCGTGACTAGGGGAAACTTCTTCCAGAAAAACAAAATGCTAACATCCGGACCCAACTCTAGATTGCGATCTTATGCAAAGCATGCGATTCTACAGCTCTACATGCCAAGAACAGATGCATACTGGGTAAGTAGCATTTTTCTTCTGGTAGAGACTCTTATGTAGCTGCAGATTACTCACTCAAACCCACCTCCTCTTTTTGTGGAATGGACTCCGATAGTCCACTAATAATGTTCCAATCTATACAGTTTGGATGCTGCCATATTTCGATTTCTCGAGGTCCTTGTCCGTCGGCGCAGAATAAGATTAGAAAGAAACGGATGTCAGCACAAAGGTGGCGCATACATACATAGGCGCCAACATCAAACCTGGGGCGGGATGGAACATACACAGAGCCACCTACCGATACACAAGGGAATTGCTACTAAAGTTTCCAGATCCAGTCTGACACCTGGGGAAATGTACAAGTTGAGGCATCTACAGCTTCATTGTCTTTACCAGAAAAGACATTACCAAAGGTAGGTAATTTATTTTTCTTGCACACTACTGTTTATATGGTTAGTTTTTATCTGATCCTTTAGCGAACTTTGTGCCTAGCCACACAACTGGGATACAGCTTTTATTGGGAGAACTCTAGATCATAGGAAATTTGTAGATCCCCACTGAATCCCTCAGAGAGGTGTTAGGAAAACGTGTGATTTTAGCCACAGTTTGAGGTTTGCAGGACATTCTTGGTAAGAAAACGTCATTGGAACCACACGCTTCACACTACCTGAGGCTCTCCTGGATGTGTAGTTTTCAGAAATGTCTGGAACTGGACGGCGGCTGATCAGCTACACACATCACCAAAATGAGTCGGTTTTCTAAGCAAAAACTTGATGTTGCCGTGTTGTGTTTTGGGCCCTATTGTGTCGCAGGCGATAGGCCCAGCCACACGAGTAGGACACCTTTTTTATCAGAATAAGTCTCTAAACACAGAATAATGTACCATTTGCTTTTATCTATTGAATTTCCCTCGATTTGTGGTTTTAAAATGTAAGCCAGTGTGCAGGAAAAACTACATGTGCAAAATGCTGTCTGAATCAAATGATAGTAGGAGTAACCTCCAATTCAGAGCCTCTGTTCCTAATTTTTATACACTTAAAAAATGCACAGGTTTTCTTCATACCCATTTTTAATTAATTAGATTTTACCATATGAATTTGCTTGATTGTCAGTGCACAATCAAATATCATAAGCTGTATTTCCGTCTGTGGCTCTGGGCATCATGCATTTTTGTACAACCAACACCTTATCTCCTTACAATTAGTACATGTCTAACAGACTTGACCATATATTAATTTTATAAATCGTTCATTGGGGCAAAGTGTTACAGATAATAAAGTTTTCACCCATTTCTGGTTTTTTTTCTCTATTTTTCTATACATTATTTTTGATTTTAATGGTCCGTTCCTCACACAAAACTGAGTGATCTACAGAAATCACTCCTTGCTGAATCTGCATGTTTGTCTACTTTCCAGAAATGTTAATCTTTCCAGGTTCTCCCATAGGTTTAACACCGGTTTCCTCCCCGTACTGTAAGTAGGTGGAAACAACAAAAATAGTAAAAATCGATTACCAAAGAAAAATGATAAAACTGTGGCTGCATTTTTTTTTTCAATTCTTCTCTCTGAAAGCTGGGAAGATGGTGATCTTAGCGCAGCCTGCTTTCTTTCTCATCACTTATTTCCTGAAAAAAAAATATATTTGCTAGATCTCTTGGCTCTTTTCTCTGTTCATGGTATTGGAATCCCTAACCCTGGGGACTTTTAGAATTTCCAATATGTAGGGAATTAAGGACGCAGATCTGGTCTAGATACCTTTTTTGGGAAAAACACTATGAAGGATTGAGCGCACAGTACCACTGGATGGAGTAGGGTATTCCTGCCTTATTTTCTTTTCAAGTACCAATAAAGACTAGTGAAACGAAGATTTAATGTTTGTCATGAAATGTGTACTCCAGTGAAGAAAAGCACTTCTGCCTTTTGCTTTTTACTCTATTAATGTACAAAGAAGTAGATGAATCTACAAAAGCAAATGCTAGAGAACGTGAAATTACTTTGAAGTATAGTTGTCAGCACTTCAATTGTTATACGTTCGTTTGTGATATATCCTATCTTCTCTTTGAGTTAAAGCAATTAAGAAGTATCTACTCAAGATCTGACTAAAATCTTTGTCTGTGGAGGGTTAGTGTCTGCATGGGGAAAAGTTAGAAAATCTACAGACCCTGTTCAATAGTCCTTTGATATTGGGTTTGAAATTGAAATGTCATGTTTCCTCTGTATTTTACAGAGAATCCTCCAATACAGTGCTTTCCAAACATTCTAGAACCATGACCCACTTTTTCTGTTAACGCCCTTCCTCTCCGAGCCAGACTAGCTCATCTGGTTTGCGTCTGTTGTGAAGACTTTTCTTACCAGCTTGTTTATTTAACAAGCTGATAAGAAATGTCTTCACGAGAGCCATGAAGGAGTATGCACCAGGTGTCCTGCAACCACGCTGGCTTCACGCCAGGAGCATGCATCAGTCTGCACCCTCATTGGTCTGTCGGTATCTGAGAAGGCTGGGCAGAGAACGCCGTGGAGCTGCGGGTCTGTGCTGAGAGACCCACTTTGTGAGACTGACATCTTTACATGTTTTTATTTCCACGTTTCTTGTCTTAAGGTTGAATCTGACTTGAAGCTGCAATTGTTCTACAATTGCAAAAATATTTTCATCCAGTTCTCTTTTAACGGGGTGTACCTACGCGCGGGCACAGGAACTTTACTCATTTAATCTTTGTCACCCATGAGACGATCCCCGTTGATCGGAGGAAAGTCGGGTCTCTTGCAGGACCTGGGTTCGTTGCTCGTGTTCATAGAGGCTCCCAAATTCAGTTTTCTTTTACGGCTGCTCCTCTTAGGGGCGAAAAGAAGCCAGCAATTCATGCCACACAAATACCCACTGTGCCTGCAGACTGCAGTGTGAACAGCCTCAAACTACAACATGCTGCAGCTGCTGCCACTGCTAATCGCAGTGAACACATTAATCTGATTGCTAACATCCTTTCGTTAATTGCGAGCGCTTGTTCTTTTTGCATCGCGCTTGCACTTAGCGCCTAGTGCGATCTCCTAAGATCTCTGGCGGGCGTATTCAATACAGTTGGCTCAAGCACAGGCTCGCGCCCAGCATGGCTCTGAGAGCTTGCGGCGCGAGGCAGCAATCACCTTCCTTGACTGTGATGATTTGGTTCCCAGGCGCTCCTGATTGCTCCTCTTAGGGGCCAAACAGAAGGCAGTAATTCATGCCACACAAATACCCACCGTGCCTGCAGACTGCAGTGTGAACTCCCTCAAACTACAACATGCTGCTGCAGCTGCTAATCACAGTGCACACATTAATCAGACATCCTTTCGTTAATTAGGCATCTGATTATACAGTTTTGATAACATTTATCCCAATCTTTTTCACATTTACAACATATACAAAAAGGCACAACTGACCTCCGTTCCATTGTAAACTAACTCATAGTCTGAAAATGTCTTGCGTTTCCAAAGACATGTAACCTCTTGTCCATTTACCTCTATTACTCCTTTCCTGCAGAAAACATTTCACTTTTGCCGAACCAGCCTAGGACTGTTTACAGAGCTGCGCATTGTAATTAGCTTGCTGTGTTAGATATGTCAGAAAATACCTGAATTTTGATGTAATTATGGTGCACTGCAAACAGGATACACAAATAACCGATTACAGGGAGGCATAGAAATTACATGCGTACTTCCGTATCCCTGTCCCCGGCCCCGCCGCAGAGCCTATCTAGGAGCCCCGGCTCCAGGAAGCAGGTTGTTTGCTGAATTTACAGTGTTGGTGTCTGTAATCATTGTTACAACTATTTCAATAAAAGAGAGGAACACTTGGTCACCCAAAGGACTAGGATTAATCTTAAAATAAAAAGGAAAGTGTCCTCTGGGATTTCTTTGTAAACACTATTATACACACCCAAACACGTTACATGCACACCACAACCATTCGAAAAAGTTACCGCCAACCTTATGGCTACAATATATTGGCCCAAAAACTCACTCAAGGTCAATTGATGTTTACGATTACCTGACACAATTTATTATAATTTTTTTTAAACCAAAAATTCAATAAAAACATTTGTATTCAGAAATGATCACAAGCATCTTATTATCATATTTCATAATGAACACAATTGATCACATAGACAACAATTTAAAAACAATTAATAAATGAAAACACGAGGGGTAAAATGGTTATCTTTGTCATTAGTGGCCCCACCCCAGATAGAAAATCATGCCCTGATCTCTTGTAGACATCAACATCTTGTGCGATGTCCATGCAGCTGGGGTTATAGCAACAAAAACAAGCATTGGCACAGACAGTAGGTCTCGCCTTTTGGACCTTATAAGTGTTTAGACATGCAGCATATTATCATGGGTGCTGACCTGCCAGTCTCGACCTAAAAACTAGCTTTGTTAAAGTACTCACGAATGCCACTAAAATCTCAAGATCTCAGCATCAATCCTCTGACTTCACAGGACGAGGGAACTATTCGTAAGGAGACCAGATGACTACAGCTCCCAAGTTGCAACTGGACTAGATTAAGTTCTTGCTTGTAAACCTGGACTGAGGAAAACTTAAATTAATGCATCGAAGCAGCAAAGGCGTCAGTGTCACAGAGGCAGAAACAAGTTTCCTTGCATCAGTAGGAGCACCTTTTTTGCCGTGATTGTACTTGTTTTAAGTTGTGCTGCTTGTTTATCTCTGACTTACTGTCGGATATTTTGAAGATCTAATAAGACATGACTTGAGTGGGCCAAGTGGCACTGCCGGCTCTGTGTCTGGTTGAGCACAAGTCGCATGTCTGAGTGGGATCCAGCAGTTGCACCACGCTGGTCTTGCACATGACTTGTTCATTCGTGGCACTGTTAAATACAAGGCATATCTTTACAGAAGACATTTTGGATTTATTTTCTAGTTTCTGCACTTTCATGTTTTTAACAGTGCAATCTGGGAATTGTAGTCTTTATTTTACTGGCCCGCTTGGACTAACATATTTGTAAAAGGAAAGCTCGGTACCGGGTGCATTGTGTTTGTTTTACAGGAGCAATCTGTCAGTCTTAAATGAGGCATAGGTTAGTTCCCGAGAGTCGCAGTTATTGAATTGCAATGCCACAGTTGTACTTTTGTCTCCCAGCCTTTGCTGTAGATCTATCGTCTGGGATTATTTTTCTTTTTAGGAATCTTATTCCTTAATTCGACTTCTCCTCTGAGCATATTCAATTTCCGCTCTAGGAAGCAAAGAGAAACCTAATTTTATCTATGTATCGAGACTACAAGGTAATAATCTACCACTATGTTTGTATGTCTCTTCACAAAGCTGAACTTCAAAGATGTTACATTCTTTAGCTAGATTAACCGGGGGGTGGCATTACTACAAGTTTGTTACATTAGCCCCCCTTGGTCATATTAGTTGGTTTTGCGTGTCTCTTCTATAGCGCTAGTATTCCAGTTTCCAACTGTAATCTTTTGTGTTGTCTTATCACTGTATTTGAAGAAAAGACAACTCTTATGGAATCGGTTAATTAAAAGCCCCAGGCACTAATCATTTCTGACAATCGATCTACAGCAAAGGCTGGGAGACAAACTTGTTTTTAAATAAGGTGGGTTATTGTGCCAAACTAAGAGGTGGGTTAAGTGAGGTAAACTGCTTACGATAGATCTAGGACCTGTCACTAATGCGGCTCATTATTTAGGGCAGTTTGAGTTACAGCAAACATGGCGTCAGATGTTCTTTGTGAGTTCATGAATTCTGCTCGGGTTGTCTTTCTCTTCCCTCAGGATTGGACTATTTCAATTTTCTGATTAGTTAGCAAACACATTCAGTACACAAAAAACAAACCATTTCAGCAAAATATAAACAATGCCAAAATCTCTAACTCTAACTGATGCGAGACCTGTTGCATTGCAAAGTTGCTCGTTTTAAATGCAACTACTACATTGTATGGTAGCGGACTGTTATTACAGACAGCACATTTTCCATTGAAATGGGCACTAAATTTACACAAGACATACAACTTTACTGAAAAAACAATTGTACACAAATGATGTGAGAATCTGGTTTCAGTGAATATTTATCATTTGTGCATCATCAATTAAAGTGTCTTGATTTGTTTTGGCCCTATTAAAGTTTTTGTTTTCATCACACTTCAGAAGTACATAAACAAATATGCTTCGTCTTTGCTTTTACTAGCTTCTGAATGTCTACAGTTCATTCACATTTTATTGCGTTACAAAACTATTCTGCAACCTTAACTTTCACACACTGTACCGCAGCACGATTCTCACATAATTCCCTTTCCTGTTACTTTATAGACTACTTTTCTCTTTCTGACTGCAAACACCAATCCCCGTGTTTATATTAAAAAAGTTTTTTAAAAGGCATGCGCAACCATCATGGCCACGTGGAATTTATCCACCAGGGCTCCGTTGCATTTTTCCTCTGATTCAAGGTGACCGGCGCCAGTGTCACACAAATCTCTTTTTGCTTGGACAGTGAGGGTGCTCGTGGAGCCGCGTGAGCCACCGTTCAAGCACAGAGGTAGACGTATGGGCGAGGGGGCTGGTACTTGCCTGTGTTGGTGATGGGTGCATGACCGGCCAAATCGTAGTGCTGCTACCTCGCCTCACAGAGGCTTGAACTTCAACTGTCTCCCAGCCCAATACCTTGGCCTGGTGATGAGCCCTCTGAGGAAGAGATTACGTTCCCCGGGTCGGGTTGGGCAAATCAGTGGCTCGGTGGCGAGATCGTTGCTTGATCCCAACATGGCGGCTGTGTTGTCGTTGTGACGTTCTAGTAGAGGGGTATCCGCAGAAGAGGCCGAATACTGGCCGGACTACCACATGCCTATTCTTGGAGGAAAAGTGATACATTACCTTCAGAGACTGGGTGAGAACTACCGTTACTGAATAATGTCTCCCAATTCCAAGCCGTTTAACGGCACGAGGTGCTGCTGTTGAGGCTGTACCAGAATGCTGTGGCCCCTCCCATAGGTATCATAACCTTTGTCAGAAGCCTAGAGCTTGGATTGCTGCCTAGTGGGTAGTAATGTGGTGAACTGAGGCCCTATCGTGTCGCAGGCGATAGGCCCAGATACACAAGTAGGATACCATTTTTACCAGAATAAGTCTCGAAACACTGAATAGTGTAGCATTCATTATTATCTATTGAATTTCTCTCGATTTGTGGTTTACAAATGTAAGCCAGTGGAGACCTGAGAGCCCACTTAAAAATGTCAGCAGCCCGGACCCCTGTCACTGGGGGACTGTGCCACAGAGATGGAAAGCAGTTAGGGAGCGAGCTCTGACCACTTAAAGACCGAGACCTGCCACAAGGGTCATGCCCACCAGCGAATATACATACATATGAGTACTCTATAACTGTGATATGGAACAACAACCTATTCTCTCACTTTGCTTATGGAGAGACAGCCTTCGATACTTACCCACAGGGGCCTCTTAATTTGCACCTGTCTACAGCCTATATCCCTCCAAAAAAGACTCAATCCAACAAGGTATCAAGCTTTTTTATCCCCAGCGGAAGCAGGAGACTCTCACCCCACTGACGCCTCTAGTTAGAATACGGCTCTGACTAAAGAAGACATATTTTCTTCCTTCCAGGATTTCAAGAAGGAGCTGAGGGAAGAGCTCAAGGCGGACCTTGCCACATCCTTCAAAGCTCTCAAGTCTGATAGTAACTCCAAGCTCCCTTTCCTACAGCAAGATGTTGACTCGGTGGGCACCCAAACCTTGGACCTCAATACCAAGTTCTAGAGAATGGAACAATGTGTTGGCCAGATGGAGGACTCCTACGAACAACTTCGGATGATTCAACTGCACACTGCCTTTTTGAAATGTGAAGATCTGGAAAATCGTTCGTGATGAGACAATATCAGGATCTGGAATCGGGAGGAGGGTCTGGATCTAGAGGCCTTTGTGGTGGGCAGGTTTTCCGAGCTCCTGGGTGTCTGCTGTACCGAAGTTAGACTATAATAGTTTCACAGAATTGGTTCAGTGGGTCCTGGAGGGGGTGGAAATGCCCCCAAGATGTCCTGGTGAAAGACTTGATTATGCAGGTTGCTTGGAAAGCAGACACGGTCTCGCGCTAGGGGGGGCGACATACTCACTATTTCAGGACATAGCCGCTGAACAAGACTCATCACTTCGTAGATACGAATGAAGCCACAGCCTTATTGGGGGTGTCTGCTCCTAAATACCCAGGGCCTGATGTTGGTCTGGGGGAAGTTTCTGGGTGTTCAGCGAGCGGTGTAGACAAGAGACAGTGGCGCTAGTAGTACTGTATGAAGCATCAAGGGAAACAATGGACCTATAGACGAGTGACAGAGGTCCACTCTTCAGCCAGAGAATTATGTGAGAACAGGCCACCCCGGATGATTATCGCTCTTCTTGTTTACCTAAATCAGTCGCAAGGTGTGACTGAGAATGATGTAGCTGCCACTTGCCTGCTGCAGGACCGGTCTGAAATCTGGGGACAGAACTCTGGACTATAAGATGGTAGGTGCTCCTGCACATAGCCAAAATGGCTGCCTGTCACCAGTCTGCCTTGAACTTGATATGCATCCTTTAGAATGCTTTAGCAATTTATGACCTAAACATCTGATCCACACCTTTGAGAACAGTCAGCAGGATTTCGCTCTTCCAAGCACTGAAAGATACCACTATACACAATTAAAACACTGGGCAATCCAACCAGAGATTAGATTAGCTGCCACTAGGAGCTCTCACCAATAGAAAAGTTTATTCGGGCGGGTGGGCCACAGGTATGTTTCATTCCTATATGCGCTATTGATTACTACCACTCCCACAACTAGGCCTTGTCATATAGCTTTTTGGAAACGCATTCTCAGGGAGACAGTCACTGAAGGGCAATAGCGTAAGCTATTGAGAGAAACCCCTAGATTCAACCACTCTATGGGTATGAGAGAGGTGGAATACAAAGTGCTTTTCAATTGTTATCTGTACCCCACCAAATTTAAAAAAATCTACTGAACCACGACTGTGTTGAAGTGGCGGCAGGCTACTCTGAGATTTAACATATTTGGTGGAATTGCCCTGGTATCCTGCTCTTCTGGTCCAAAATAGTGTCTCCGATTAAGGATATCCTTGGGTATTCAATTCCGACTACTCTTGGATACTTGTGGGGCTACACTGTGAGACCCTCTGGTACCAGACCTCTGGAGACAGTTTGATCCTGTAGTTGTGCCTTGGAGCAGTCAATACAGCATCAGCTGCATCATGGAAGAAGACCAATGTTCCTTTGATGACCCAGCTTTAGCAGGCCATAACCATGGAGCGGATGGCCGATATACTTCTCGACAGTTACAAAAGCTTTGAATATATTTGGGACCTTGTGGTGCGGTTCCTCTCGACTGGCATTCCGCTGTTTTCGTGTCCCACCTGTGTTCAGGCGCTCCTCCTATTTCAAATCTATAGTCCGAAAACGGTATTGACCACCATTTGTAAATGCCGAATTCAACTCCATTGGCCCTCCCAATCTCAGTGGGTTCTGTCCCATCAACGTTACACATTGCTTCAGCATATTCACTTATGTTAGTTAGTTATTGGTTAATTTGGGCCAGGGGGGATTAAGTTGAGCAGTAAAACTATGAAATGCTATTGCAGAATTGACGGTATTAGTTCACCAAGGTTACTTGTTTGTAACTAGGAGACCACTGTCTTGTTAAAACTTTGTGGTACACTAGCAATCTCGATGTATAATTATGGCCTCCGATTGCATTACTGTCAGTGTACTGATATATGCTAAGTAAAACTCAATAAAGAAATTTGGGGGGGAGGTGAGGGGTGGGCAATTTGTCAGAAGATGTAAACTGCTATTTGACCTATCTTTAAAGTGCAGCAAAAGTGACCAGATAAATACAGAATTTAAAGGCATCTTTATTGATTGGACTTTTACGACCTACCAAAAGTCGGGTTGCACCACAATTTGGGAAATAATGCTCTAATATAAAGGGGTGTTCGAATGTATTTGAATTTCAAAAGATTCCTATGCTGGAAAAAGAGATTTTCAGGTAATTAACTATTGTAATTAGGACTATGATGACAACAGTATTTAGTACAAAGTCTTCTATCTTCCAAGCTAATCTTTTAACTTCTGTAGACTCCCATTGAATGACTATTGGAAGCTAGGAATCGTGGCTTAAGCAATTCCTATGATTTGAACCTCAAACAAAACTACAGAAGAAAGTATACATCAAACAGATACACAAAATATATGATGTTTGTTTACTTCACAAACAAAATTGGTATGCACAAATTGAAATTTTAATGGGCACGGTTTAGCGTCTCAAAAAATGGGTTTTGTTTCTAAAAGACAGATATTGTAGACGCTAGCATATCACTTTGTTTTTTGCCTCTAATTGATGCTTTCTTTGTATGAGTAGGGCATCAATTAAGGGCCAACAATTGTCAATATCACTGTTTGCTATACTTGCAGTGCACTAACAAATCAAGTTTGGGATACCACATTAATTTTTAGCCTCCAATTTCAGATCTCTTCAAATTTACAGATCATTGTAAATTTTTCCTTTTGCTTTTTAATTTATGGATACTTTATTAATCTGCTATTATCACATTTTCTGAACAGTTGTAAACCCCCTGAGTAGATGATGTGGACCCCACGTTAGTACGGCTGCTCCAGACAGTTTGCCCTCATAGTCGTCTCTATATTAGTGGCCACTGGCTGCTGCGGATCTGCACGCAGCGGGCCTGGTAGTGGTTGGGCCATTCATGTTCCAGTCTAATTTTTAGGTCTAGCTTCAGCGCTCATGCTCTGTCTGCAAGACCTGTTGTGGTCAATAGACTGCATGTAATCCCGCCTGCTGCTTACAGTAGGCTGACTCAGGCATCAGTCTTCTTTGCTGGCTCCTTGTTGGTTGGTGCTCCCGATAAATCACTTCCGTTGTATCGCAGGGAGCACCGACCAACTACAGTTTTGTTACGCAGCAAGTTATCATTTGTAATGTTTACAGACTATTTCTTTTATTATGTATTGTGCCATCACCGCGGCTACCACTTCGCCCAATTTCGTGTTTTTTTTTTTTAGTTATTGCCATGGCGCCAGCTCCACGTGCCAGCATACACATAACTGAAATATGCACGGGCGCCACGCTTTATATGTTAGAACAGTGCTTGCTTTTTTATTGTCTACTGCTTGTTTCAATTGCCGCCCGTGAGAGATGGCTTTATCTCTAGACTTCCTACAGAAGTTCCCACCTTCCCATCATACACAGACTGTCACGCAATACACGGCAACGACATTCTGACACTCACACGAGGCGAGTATAATTTTACCCCAGGACTTGGTGCGCTCCTGGAGTCCCGTCATACAGGCCAAGGCTTGTGCGCTACACAGCGAAGCCGTCTTCACACACTCCCTAATTTGCTCATTGCCCCTACCATGAAACTACCGAATCTGAGCTGTGATCCTGCAGGAACTTGAAGATGTCCTTCTTGGGCAGGTCGTCATTCTTCGGCTGCTCCTTGCTCCACTCCCGCTGCGGTTCAGTGGCTGCCACCTTGCTTCGCTATCATTCATAGAGGACGAACAGTAAGAGTGAAATAAATAGAAGTCCTCCCTGGATTCTTTAGGAGTAAGGAGGTGGACTCTTGGTTGGGTGCTATATATATATATATATATATATATATATATATATATATATATATATATATATATATATATATATATATATATATATATATATATTTAGTTGTACTAAACCTACGCACAAGGATTAAATACTGCTATAATATTTTACTTGCACTACAATATTTAAGTAATTACATACTATTATATAAGCATTCATCTACTAAATATCAACTTTTTGTTATTAAATTGCATTTTATCAGGTTATGTGAAATAGTCAATGTCAAGCCATAGCATATTACACGACTTGGACTTTTTTAAAACCGGTATCCTAGGGATTACGCATTATTATTGTTTAATTGAACATAGAATATCCCACTTCATAATAGCTAATCTTTGAGGAGAAATCAGCAGTTGTCTTTACTCTGAGCTCAGTGACATTTTATGGCAGCCTCAGCTTCAAACTTTTGACACACACGATTACTTTTCAAGTGTTGCAGTTTCTGAAGAACGGTCATGTATAACTGTTTTAGTTATTTGGTGAGAGACAATACCTCCTTCGCTGTATATATATACCAAGCATTTGCAATGCAATAGGTCTGGCATTTGCAAGAGTTTAAGATAGTGGCATTGTAAATGACAATGCCTTTTTTAATCTGTTTTGGTAATTACCACATAAATAAAAGGCATTGTCATTTACAATGACAATAGCTGAAACTGTTGTAAATGCGAGACCTATTTCATACCAAAGAAGCTGCTGCCATTGTCCCGGGCTGTTTGGAAAGTGAAATTGTGCATGACTCGCTGAATGTTGCAGGAAAGCATGTCGTGCCTGCAGTAGGAGAAACTCATAAAAGAAAATAGTGCTTTCAGACTAAACAAGCATTAGCAATGCAATAGGTCTCGCATTTTCAAAACTTTGACCTATTGGTATTGTAAATGACAATTCCTTTTTTATTGCAGGTTTTTTAAACACTTAAAAAGGCATTGTCATTTACAATGCCTATTGCTCAAAATCTGAGAAATGCGAGACCTATTGCAGTGCAAATGCTTTTTTAAAATCTGTTTTTGCTGGGCAGAAAGGATTATGGCTTGGTGGTCTAGACATTTCATGATTCTGAAAGAAATGTCTTCGTTGTGCGTAGCTTGTACTTCACATCAGGTCTAATGTTTAGAGATGCAGAGGATTTGTGTACAGCAATCTAGTAATAGAAGTCCTGTTTGCTTTTTCTTTCACAGCCTGTGCGACGGCAGTCACTTACTCCACCACCTCCCAATACGATTACATGGGAAGAGTACATCGCTGCTGAAAATGGAAAGTATGTGTCACATTAGTGATCTTTGTTTTTCAGACACGCACTATGAAAAATTCAACAGTTCATAAAGCATGACATTGTTTACCATAAATGTATAAATATATTCCTATTTAAATTAAATGAGTCAGACTATGAATGGTGTCCAGAACACTCATGTTGTAAATCCATTTGTTTAATTCGAATAGACTAAATCCAAGTGATGTATGCATAAAGGTTGAAATATTCTTATGTATGATAAAAATGCAGGTAATGTAAACAATGGTTAGCAAGCATGCAAAATGGAAAAATGGTTCAGATAGATTTTTTATTTCATTGCTACTGTAAAGTGTTGAGGCATCTGCTTCCAATGTCACCTGCTTCCAATGTCACCTTCTTGCCTTCAAAATGTAAAGCTTCTAACTTTCAATTATTTCTATGTGCCCCATTCACATTGCTCCTGCATAACACAAAAGTAGTTTGGAGGAGCTATTCTGGAATCTGTACAGTAGGAGGAATGGAACCTGAAGTATACCAACAGAGTTTGAACAATGGGGATGGAAAGCACGGTGCAAGAGATTTCTTCTTTATCCACTTTTGGGTAGAAGTAATTTCTATATCTATTTCTTTTCTTTTCCTGAGGCTAGCCAGTAGCCTATTTGCTACTGTAGTCTTTTTTCTTTGACTGTGTTGATCTTATTGGTATGTCCAATAACATTTGATCTGACACTAACCATTACACATTTCTCCATCTGAGATTCCTGCTCCCAGTACAACTGGAACTTTCTCTTAATTGATATTTAGAGCTTATTGTGTCATGTAAACATTGTTTAGACTTTATTTTAAGTTCTCAACAAACATACAGTGTTATTCATTCAGCGATACAGTGGTTTGGTTGTACATAGAATAATAATAGGCAGATCGTGGGGTAATAAACAATGGTCTGGTTTCCAGGTATCTCTATTGTGGTAGGGCATACCATGACAAGGCACATTATCAACATTATATTCACAACTCCAGCTCACATACAACTATGAGGTTTGGACTAGACCTTAAATACTGTTAACATTTGATGTAGGGACACCAGGGACATGCGAGGCCGGGTACACTACATAGGGTAAGCTTCTCCCCATGAGAGAGATCTCACCCGGGTGTGTCACTTGGGTTCAGACCACTTCCTGTCCCTACCCCACCCTCCCTTTCAGCTTGCTCTTCTGCTTCAATTCCATACAAGTAAGCTTGGTAAGGCCCCCAAATATCCCTCAGGCGGCTGCAAATTGGGAGTAGTTCACAGTAGGTGTCTGATTGTGTACTGCAGTACGTCATGTCATTGTGCCATTCTTTAATCGTTGCTAATGTGCCGTGGGCCCAGCACATTGCCACCCTACTCCTTACAAGCAGCAAGCCTTTCACCACAAGCCATCGGTTCTCTCCCCCGCACGTCCTTCTCATACCCCAGCAGTGCCAGTAAAGGTTCCTGATGCAGCGATTCAGTTGTAATAGCCCCTAGTTCTCAAAATGCATCCTGCCAGAGTATCTGAATCCCCAAATATTGCCACGCCAGATGTATGAATCTGGACTTCCTCACAATACGCACAGCTTGCACAATTGCGCAGTCCATATCGGGTAAGTCTGACCGATGTGTAGTATGCCCTATTGATGTATTTAAAGTTTATAAGTCTATGTCGACATTTTAATGAAAGTCTTTGTGACTGAGTAGCAGTATTGCCACTGTTTATCCGTGATGTTACCCAAATCCCTCTGCCATTCCAACTTTACTTTTGTGAGCCTGGGCCTACGTGCCTCTTGTGTGTCTGCATAGATCCTTGCAACTATGTGAAGAGAGGTGGCTGTTTGCAAAAGAGTATCGTGCTAATAACTCTGTGGGTTCTAGGATATCATGTCCCAGAAGTGCTGGCAATGCGTGCCTGGCTCTATGGTAGTGGAATTGCATAAACGCAGTGAGTCTGGGGCTTCGATCGTAAACTTGATCCCAACTTCTCATTGCTTCCTCACTGAAGAAATCCCCCATGGGGTGAATATCTAAAGCACTAAACACCTGTGCCGCTTCCCTCTTTTGACCTATTGGGAACCATAGACACCAGGACAGCAGTATATAGGACGGGCACAACTACAAGCCTGCCTGACGGTCCAGAAGATTCTGCCAAGCGCAGATTGTAACATTCACGGAGTCAAAGACCTAGTGGTGACGCACCTGTCTCTCAAAGAGTGCTTGTGGCAAGGTAATTCGGGCAGCTGCATCACGTTTCAACCTTAAGTGTGGAAGGTCCTGTGGGTTGTGTACCCAATAGTGCACAAAACTACATTGATCTGCTCTATAGTAGGTGTCAAGATCAGGAACCTTCAGTCCTCCGGAATCATAGGGCAAGGTCAGAGTGTCACTGCGCACATGCAGCTGCTTTTTCTTAGCCCAAGCCAACCGGATCATAAGTGTCTTCGGAGTGTTAACAACTAAGCGGGGAAGCAGGAGAAAGAGATTTGTGAACAAGAATAGAAAGTGGGGGAGTACCACCATTTTCATGATGGTGACCCGTCCAGTGAGTGAAAGTGGCAATTTAATCCAGCATTCTATTGCTTCGGTTAGCTTGTGCACTGCATTACAGTAGTTGTCTAGAATCACTACCTCTGGGTCTATTTGTACTTGTATCCCCAAGTAGCAAACTGAGTCTGTCGTCCACTGCAATAGATATTCAGATTGTACATGCGTCGTGGCCAGGGTAAGTGGGAAGGAAAGGGATTTGTCCCAGTTTATTCAGAGCCCAGAATTCCCCCTGAACAGGATCACCTCATGCAGCACTGGAGTCGGTTTGTATTCTGGGTCGCGGACATACAGTAGTGCGTCGTTCACTTACGCAGAGGTAATTAAATTGTAATGAGGGAACAGGCCCCTGTATGCGTGATACTCCTGTAGCGCACAGCCCAAGGCCTCCGCTGCTAAGGCATATAGCAGTGGTGACAATGCACCCCTGACTGGTACCCTTGGTAATATCAATAGGGGCAGTTATGTTATTGTTAGCAGTTTGTAAAAGCGAACAGCTGCCCCAGCAAAGAGGCGTCCCGGCGCTGAAGATCAACAGGTGCAGAGCCGATAGAGGAGAAAGAAACTGGGACAGGCAAACCTAAGGAAGGGGAAACAGATGGGTCTTAACGGCCTTCCGGAAGGCAGACAAGTTCTCCACAGAGCGAATGTTCATTGGCAAGGAGTTCCAAAGCTTAGCTCCCAGCACCCGGAAGGAGCGACCGCCAATGCGACAAAATTTCGTACAAGGTACGATCACTAGGTGTTGACCTAATGAGCGCAAACTACGTTGGGGCACATATGGCGTCAGAAGCGGGCACAGGAGATCTGGGCACATGGATTTAATAATCTTGAATGCCAGACTAAGAGTTTTAAACTGAATGCGACATTCAATAGGAAGCCAGTGCAGCTTTCTGATCGTGGCTCTGGCGGAGCATCTACGGGGAAGACCCACCAGAGTTCTTGCTGCCGAGTTCTGAACTCTCTGTAGCCGTGCTATCTCAGCTTTATTTGCGCCTAGAAATAGTACGCTGGCATAGTCCAGGCGAGAAAGGATCGTGGCCTGTACAATAAGCTGCCGGACTTTGGAGTCAAAAAACTTCAGTATAGGATTGAGACTCCTCAGCAGGCCCACACAGGTAGCTGCCACTCTTTTGGTGTGGGTCTGGAAGCTGAGCGAGGAGTCCATCCAGACTCCCAAGTTTTTAACTAATGATTTGGGTGGTGGGATGGTGCCCAAAGAAGATGGCCACCAGTGCTCATTCCAGTAGGTGGTATTCTTCCCGACAAGCAACACCTCCGTCTTGCCTGCATTAAGCTGCAGGCAGTTGCCCGTCATCCACTGGGCTACTGCAGCTAGCCCGTCCCTGAATCTTGAGGCCGATGTAGATGGCCCTTCGGTAAGAGTGATGACCAGCTGAGTATCATCTGCATATAATACCAGCGTAAGGTCCCACTCTTTAGCCACTACCGCAAGTGGCTGCACATAGAGATTGAAAAGGGATGGGCTGAGTGCAGAGCACTGAGGGACTCCCTGGCCGATGGGATGGGACTGACAAAGATACGGGGATGCTGACACCCGGAAGGATCTGTCCTTTAAGAATGAACGAAACCATTCCAGGGCAAGACCAGTAATCCCCACTGTCTCCAGACGATATAACAAGATGTCATGTGATACCGTATCAAAGGCCGCGCTGAGATCTAACAGAATCAGCGCAGCACTCTGACCGGCATCAAGAATCGTCCGGAGATGTTTGGTCGTGGACAGTAGGGCAGACTCAGTACTATGGCCAGGCCTGAACCCGTTTTGTGATGGGTCCAGAATGTTGTTTTGGTGCATATATTGGGACAGCACATTGTTAACGTGGGCCTCCGCGAGCTTAGACACCCATGGTAGCAGAGAAATTGGCCTGAAGTTTTCTGGTTTGGAAGGATCCAAGGTAGGCTTCTTAATGATAGGGGAAACCCATGCCTGTTTCCAGGCAGTAGGGACACTAGCCATAGAGAAGGATAGATTCAGTATAGAGTCAGAGGTTGCTGGAAGAGCGCCAGAGACTCAATGAATTGTGCCGGTCTCATGGGATCTGCCGGGGAGCCAGACTTGACTTTCCTGCAGAGTTTAGTCAGGTCATCATACGTAATTTCTGGTATGACCGTCAAGGCGATGCCACCCGTGTTGGTATTAGTGGGATTTTGTAGATCCAAAGAGTGCTGCGGGAATGACATGTATATTTTTTGCACATTTTCTACAAAGAACGTAGCAAGGTCCTCGCACTGCTGCGCAGAGGTAATGCTGGAGACAGGGGTTCTACTACTCTGAAGTTCTTGCACCAGTTTAAAAATACATTTGGTAGGGTTAGAACTAGAGTTAATTTCTTCCGCGTAGAAAGAGGCACGCATGGAGCAAATTGCTTTGTGGTAAAGTTTTTGCTTAGCCAGGTACAGTACTTTATCCCCATCTTTATAGTCTCTTCTCCAGGTTCGCTCTGCTTTTTTACAATCTTTCCTCATGGATCTCAGGGTGTCATTAAACCAAGGGTTAGAGGGGGATCTGCGCCCCTTGGTCCATTTGGCTGGGATGAGGACATCTAGGATTACTTGTGTGGATTTCCCCTGAGGCGGAAGCCGGGGGGCTGCTAACTTGGAGGGCACTTTACTCTATCGCGCTCTTTTTAAAAAACAAATTTAAAATTCTTCAGAGCATTTTGCACATGCTCGTTTTTAACTGTGTTTTAAAGTGTTTGTAATTCGTGCCTTGCATTACTTGTTATTTTGCACTTTGAAGACACTGCTCCTACCTTGCACTCACTCCCCGCACAGCCGATTAGGCGCTGGTGCGAGCGTGAGGTGGACGCCATTTTGGGTGAGGCAGGGGCAGCGCTCTAGTTGCGGCTGCCTCCCGCCCTCCCTCACTACTTGAGCTGCCAAAAACTTGAGCCACACAGATTACTTGTGTTGATTTCCCCTGAGGCGGAAGCCGGGGGCTGCTAACTTGGAGGGCACTTTACTCTATCGCGCTCTTTTTAAAAAACAAATTTTAAATTCTTCAGAGCATTTTGCACACGCTCGTTTTTAACTGTGTTTTAAAGTGTTTGCAATTCGTGCCTTGCATTACTTGTTATTTTGCACTTTGAAGACACTGCTCCTACCTTGCTCTCACTCCCCGCACAGCCGATTAGGCGCTGGTGCGAGTGTGGGGTGGACGCCATATTGGGTGAGGCAGGGGCAGCGCTCTAGTTGCGGCTGCCTCCCGCCCTCCTTTCCTCCTCCTTAAAATGAACACCAATCCCCTGCGCCCGTCATCGCCAAGACATCGCCTCTCGCCTGTCCCCCTGGCCAATGTCCACGGGAAGTCCGACAATATGATAAGGAGACTCTACTTGCACTGAACCCTGGTCAGACCTGTGGTGAGCTACCGGGTTATCTAGGACAGACATGCTTACAATGTAAGTCCTGTGATTTTGCCACACCTAGGCCCTGTCTGCCTGGACACATGCTGGGTTTGTCTAACCAAGCTCCTCCTACTGTCCTCCAACTGAATGTTAGGTCCCTCGCTAAACATTATCTAGAGGTACACACACTCATCCTAGATGAATCACCTGATGTTCTTTTCTTGTGTGAAACGTGGCTTCGTGATGACATGGCTAGTCTACCGAATCTTACGCTGCCAGACGGCTATCTGATCAGGACTATAAACGAGGATGCTAGGGGTGGCGGCATAGCAGTTATCTATAAAGATCAATTTGCTTGCACCTTTATCAAGGAAGATATTTGGGGTTGTGCAGGCGCCCGATTTAAGATTGTCATAGGCCCACATTTTGCACTGTCAGGGCTTTAAATTTATCGACCCCCTGGACCTGCTTCTAAGTTTATTGAATCTCTTCTTGAGGCGGCCAGTTCCTTGGTTGTGGGCTCGGCCAACTTCACGATTCTAAGAGATTTAAATCTCCATTTTGACCAGACTCATGACCCTATTATCAAAAATCTCCTGGCGGATCTAGCGGATCTAGCGGCCTTACAATTAGATTCCTTAATCCAGACTGCTACGCATTCGGCGGGGCATGTACTAGATCCTTTGTTTACCAACATCCCGGAGGTTAGGACAGATACGCCCAAACCCATGGGATGGACAGATCACTATCTTATCAAAGCCACCATGAAGGTCATGGAACCATTCAATAAGGATGGGCCGATCCGGGTCTTCAAGAGGCCTTGGCATAAACCTAAACCTAAGGACGTCTACACTACCTTAGGAATGTTTCCTTGTGGGGACAATACGGACCCCGACACTGCATACACCACCTTCCATGATTATAAGGGGACTAGATGTCCTCATCCCAACCAAATGGCAGTGACTGTACATTTGATCCGGATATGGGGGGTCGGCTGCGTGTAGACCACATTGACAAGCTGCAGGAATATATCCCCCACCCTATCAGTTTCAACACCTCTCACGTGAAGCTCCATTCTACAGAGTTGTAGGGAGCTTGCTATGTATATGATGTTGCCACTAGGTGGTAATACCGTGCACACAGTCTAGGGGTTCTCCAAAAGTGTACAGGGCTCAATGTTGAAACTCTCTATTATTGGTAGTGTGGGCGAGCAGCCTTAGGCCTAACACAGAGGAGTGTAAGACATTTATTGAACAACAGTGATAAGTAATGGACACACGACTCAAGAAGGAGATCCAGACCAATTTTAATAAATATTACTTTGTTTGTATCTTATGTTAAGACCAAAATCTTTGTAATAAGATAACTTTTTAATTAAAAATACTTTTCACTTTATAAAATCGACACTCAAAAACTTTTCAACACAGTCCAATGTTATCCTATGTGGAAAACAATATTGTTGTTAAACAGGTAGGTACTGCACTTACATTACCCCAGTCTTTGGAGCCAAAAGTCAGCAAGGGCCAGGGGGTCAGGTGAGTGCCAAAACTGCACCACCAGCAGCACAGGGATGGCCAGGTGCAGAGATAAAAAATCTGAGTTCGGCCCAATGCTTTCCAATGGAGAATGGGGGTGCCTGGAGCCACACTGCTTGCAGGTAAGTAGATCGGTTGCAGTGGCCAAGCTTTGGGGGTTAGGTTAAGCACTGGGGGCACAAAGCAGCACCAAACATACACCACCAGTGTTACAGGGGCGGCCAGGTGCAGGGTGTAATTTCGACATCGGGCACCCAGTGCTTTCCAATGGGTATTCATCTTTCAGCAAAGAGGCTGCAGGCGTGGTACCAGAGTTTGCAGAAGGAAGGCCAATGACCGCAGAGGTAAGTTGAGATGTAGGGGGTCGTAGGGGCATCATCGGTTAAGCTGACCAAGGTGCAAGGACTTCGGGTGCAGGGGTTTCTTTCCACGTCAAAGTCGTCTTACCAGAGCCGGTCATTGTCGGGGAATTCACGCAGCAGGCGCAGTTGTGGAGGCCAGGAGTGGTCCGCCAACGCTGGATACCAGGTCAGGTTCGCTGGAGACACAGGTGAGCTACTAAGACTCGTGCAGTGGGCGCCGGGTGCAGAGTGGGCAGGAGACACTGATCCGCCGGGATCCAGGACCCTTGAGTAGGTTTCTTCTGGACAGGTCTGCTGTCGATGGGAGATTGGAGTCTTTTTCGAGGGTAGCAGTCCTTCCTGGGTTTGAGGTCGCTGGCTGCAAGACAGGTTGCAGGTTCGCAGTAGCTGGAGACTGGCCGGTACAGGTGGGGCCAAGGCAGTCATCGTTTTCAGTCTTCTCTGCAGGCCCGTCTTCTTTCTTCTTAGGTCATCGCAGATCTAGTTTCTAGGTATGGGGGAGCCTTCTAAATATTATATTTAGGGGGCGTTTTAGAGGAGTAGTAGGTAGGGCCAATGGGCTCCTTACTTAGGGTGACGGCACCCACTATTGTGCCACCCTCCTGTGGGAGGGTAAATAGACCTAGACCTAGACCTAGACCTGATTAGAGGAGCCCCTTCCCTTCCCCTCCCCTCCCATCTTCAAGATGGAGGGGACTGAAATGTGTGCTTAACTTGGCTTCCTCCACCAGGGGGATGGAGTTTGCAAAGGTGGGCACACCTATCCTTTCTAAGTTTTCCCGCCCAAAGTGGGCGTGTAAACTGGGGCTGCCATCTGCTGCTAGCGGCAGAGCCTGGGGATTGCATGACGAAGGCGGCAGGCCTTGGAAGCTTCTCCTCAGGCTCCAGCGCATTCTAGGGGAGTAGGTGTAATACCTCTGCCCTGGATGTGCATCGTTTCTTGTCCCAGAGAGTAGAGGCTTTCCACTCAGGGGTCCAGAAATGTGTGTGTGTGGCAGGCTCCGTAAAGCCGGTCCGTGCCCACACCAGGATCGGTAGGTTTTCAGCAGGCACCTCTGAGGTGTCTTTTGAGTACATGTTGTAATAAATCCACTCTGATACCAGTGTGAGATTTATTAGAAGGAGCTGTTTGGTATCAAACACTCCTGGTTCAGTGAAGCCATCATTGTGCTGTGAAACTTGAGTTGTCAAGTTCCCAGCCCATGTACTTTCTATGACATCCATGGCACTTGCAGTGTTAGGGAATTGACCCTAATACTGTAGGTGAAGATCTGCTCATGCAGATATGCTCACACCTGGGATATAGTGCACCCTGTCTTAGGGCTGGTAAGTCCTGCTAGAGGGGGGGACTTAACTATATCTTAGGCAGTGATTGCTGGCATGGCACACAGGCAGTGTGCCATGTCGACCTGGTAATTTTTTCAGCTCACAGGGGCATGTCAGCTGCAAGGGCTGTGGCATGGTCCTAGTGAGGGGGTCCCAGGGGATCCTCTTCAGCCCCCAGGCCCTAGGTACCTAGGGTACCACTTACTAGGAACTCATAGGGGGGCAGACATGCCAATTGTGGATATGTTTAGAGGGAAAGAACACTGATACTGGAAAACTGGACAGGAGAGTCCCAGTACTCTACAGTGAAAGTGGCATAAAAAGTGGTGGGTACTTCAACAGAACCCTCATTTCTCGCAGAAGTCGAAAGACTTTAAGGCAACAAGTAAGACCACTATGGCGTGTACGCCTGGGTCCAGTCTCTGAAACACTCCAAAAAGTCTCCTGAAGTTATACGCTAAGGTGCGGCCCGAAATGAAACCAGTTTGTTCAGAGCCCACTATCTCCGGGAGCAGAGGAGCCAGCCGATTAGTAAGAATCTTTGTGTAAAATGGTGTATCTACATTTAAAAGTGACAGTGGCCTCTTAGGCATGCATCTGTTTGCCGGTTTCCCACGTTTCAGGAGAGTAACCAGCAGCGCCTCCTGGAAAGTAGGTGGCATATGCCTATCTGTAACCATTTCCTCATACAAAGGGACCAAACGTGGGATCAGTAAATCTTGGTAGGCCTTGCTGTGGTAAATAAATAATTTACACTATCATAATTTCTATAGGTATTAAAAAAAAGGCGTCAATATTTATCAAGGACCCCCTGAGTGCATGGAAATAGAGTTCCTAGACCAGGGAAAAGCAAATAATTTGATATGTATCAATCTAGGCAACAGAGCGTAACGAGAGGTCGAAATGAACTGAGCTAAAACATTGGTTTTTTGTAAAAAAGGGGAGTACAATTTTATTCACAAATTATTAAAACACATTGAAATAATAATACACATTTACAATTTACATTAAACACATGTAACTCAATGAATTGAGAATACACAACAACACTGTTAAAAAGAAGCAAATAATTCAACGAGATGGAAGTTACATAAAATGAACACAATTTTTAAGAGAAAAATGTGGCTAAATTAATCTCTACGCGCGTTTCGGCGAACCAGCGCCTTCTTCTGGAGCAGCCACGATAGTATCTACAAAAAGGAAAATATCATATAAAGAAACATTATATACAATATTACTCTTGTTGTGTAACATAAAAACACTTCAGAACGATCCAATGTTATTGTAGTAGTCTCAGACTTTCCATTTTGTTTTGACCAAACGTTTTTATATTATAACATTACTATTAAGGATTTCATTTCCTTGCCTTGAAGGTAATCATACATGCGTAACTGTGGTAGATCATTGAACCCATAATCTTTTATCTGCACTAGTGGTCACAGAAAGAAGACAGTGTCTTATAATCATAGATTGACTATTCCCAATGTTGTAAGGTTAAAGGGTTTTTACATTGGATGGTTAATAAAGGGATTCTGATATTTGTATCTCTCTAGTTGAACCTCTAACTAGCGTGAACGATGAAGTAGAGAACACTAGAGATGGTCGCAGTTATCAGGAAGTTATTCTAGCAGGACCTAAATAATAATATGCAATGCATCTATATAATAAATAAGGTCACTTACTTTAAAAACACGAAATATATTGCTGTAATTCGATGACGCAATCTGGTCTGTACGTCCAACGAGTACCCTTTCTTTTGTTTATGTTATGTAGATATTCTAAACCATAAAGAAACAGTAAATGAACATTTGAGCCCTTATTATTATAGCCTAGTCTTATGATTTCTTCATGGCCAATACTTAATAGACTAACAAGATTGGTGTATTACCTATTTTAATTGAGGTTTGCAGATGGATATTCCATAAACATTGATGTGATTCGTTGGTCTCGAATGTTGATTTAAATTTCTATATTTCCTAAAGAAATTATAGGATCTTTCAATATATTCGATCTTTCAACCTTTGATTTTTTAATTTTAACTAAACAATTAGTAAGGATATAGTTTTTTACTTTAGAAGATGAAGGTACCTTAATTAAGGAGTAGGGGTTCATTTAGACCCGCCGCCCGGAGTTAAAAAGTAGTGGCCGCAGTAATGCGTATTTATGTGAAACTGGAAAGGTATGATCCTCCTGATGTGGGGATAGTTAATTGTGATGATTGCCTACAGAATGGATAGAAAGAAAGCTGGCATAAACATCTATACTATATAGTCACAGGGTAGCAATTTCTTAACTAAAACTTTTAAGGAGAGGAAGGACTGATGGTTACCTTTTTGGTTGCGCTCAGAGGCGGTTGATTCAGATGATTTTAAAATAACTCCCTGTCTGTAAAATAGAAAAAATGGTAGGGAAGTTATGTTACTCGCTCATTATTTAAAACTTGCGAGTCAACTAAAGAGTGACTAGATTGAAGGTGCCGCATTAAGGATTTCTTCCAGGACTCACCCAATAGATATCAACAGGGCTCCAAAAATCCGGCGGCGGGACACGGGGGTTCTATGCTCCTTCCACGAACGATGGCAACTGAAAGCTCTATCAACTGCTGTTTATATACCCTACTTGATTGGATAAGTAAGTGCACCTGACCTGTGTGTGGGAATGGAGAAAGGACCACCAATTGCAGGGAAGTAGAAAGAGGACTCGATTCTCTAAAGGGATAACCAAGATGGCTTCCAAGTACACTGTCACTTGAGTAGACATAGATGATGGTGTGGAGTGATTAGACTCACCTAACTCAACAGAAGAGTAAAAACGGAGAAGGGAGCCATATTATCAAGGGGCACTAAGGTCAATTTTACCTATTGACCAAATACAAATTAGGAAACTCTATGTACATAGCGCAACAAGAATGATTCCAAATATAGCCATAGGCACGTTATGTATTGAGTAGCGATCTACCTAATAATTTGCAAAAGAAAGGGTCAAATCGTGCGGAATCTCATAAGGCTTGGAACTCTGTTTGATACCACTATACGTGTAAACTTGAAGAAACTCCAGATTTTCTATACTTTTAGTAATTATTAGATCAATGCTTCCCAGATCTAATGTTGCTTAAATCAACATAAATGACAGTGTGGAACGCAAGGAAAATTCCACCTAGTCAGGATAATGGAAGATAACACGAGGAAGTTGCATCTTAGGTGGGCACTGAACTCAATTGTTATTGTTGTAAAAATCAAACCAGGGAATTATCAGTGACACACCGCACGTGTATGCGGGAATAAATCTGGACTCGTTATAAAGCGGTATGCGCTCTATTTTATGGATGTGAAAATCAAACCATAAAGAGAATAGTGCAACTAAATAGTATATTTGACAGAACCATAGATGTCAACATGATGGAAAAAAAAGGGTCAAGTATAAATGAGGCGCAGAGTCCGTGGTGTTAGTCAATGGGCTTTATTGCATTAACTCGAGTTAAGGGAGAGCTCCTTCACCAAGCGGGCTCAGGAGTGGTCTGCTTTTCTTAAAACATGACAGCACTTTTATACATTACTTTCACAATCAAACAAGCATTGGAAATGCAATAGGTCTCGCATTAGGAAAGTTTGACTTTTTATTTATGTGTTGGTTTTGAAAATAGCTAAATTAATACCTTTGTCAGTTACAATGTCAATAGTTTTAACTTTCGCAAATGTGACACCTATAGCATTTGTAATGCAATGTGTGTTGTATTTACGTGACTTAGATGTATTGATATTACAAATAACAATGGCTTTTAATTTTGTAAATAATTATTACTTAAATAAAATTTATTGTAATTTATAATGGCAATAGCTTAAACGTTTGTAAATAACTTTTGTGAAGATTATGTTCAGTGTATTTTATTGTGACGAAAATCCAAGAACATTGCATTTGCACCTACACACACACAGAGCCACACACACACACACACACACACACATATATAGATGTGGTGGTGGTGGATCTGGGGGATATGGTGGTGGTGGTGGATGTGGTGGTGGTGGTGATGGTGGATGTGGTGGTGGTGGATGATGTGGTGGTGGATGTGGTGGTGGATGTGATGGTGGTGGGTGTGGTGGATGCGGTGGTGGTGGATGCGGTGGTGGTGGTGGATGCGGTGGTGGTGGATGCGGTGGTGGTGGATGCGGTGGTGGTGGATGCGGTGGTGGTGGATGTGGTGGTGGTGGATGTAGTGGTGGTGGATGTGGTGGTGGATGTGGTGGTGGATGCGGTGGATGTGGTGGTGGACGTGGTGGTCGGTGTGGTGGTGGATTTTGTAGGTGTGGTGGATGTGGTGGTGGATGCAGTGGTGGTGGATGTGGTGGATGTGGTGGTGGTGGATGTGGTGGATGTGGTGGTGGTGGATGTGGGGTGGTGGATGCAGTGGTGGTGGATGCAGTGGTGGTGGATGCAGTGGTGGTGGATGTGGTGGTGGATGCAGTGGTGGTGGATGTGATGGATGTGGTGGTGGTGGATGTGGTGGTGGTGGATGTGGCGGTGGTGGATGTGGCGGTGGTGGATGTCATGGTGGATGTCGAGGCGATGGCGGATGTGGTGGTGGATGTGGTGGATGCGGTGGATGTGGTGGATGTGGTGGGTGTGGATGTGGTGGTGGTGGATGTGGTGGTGGTGGATGTGGTGGTGGTTGCGGTGGTGGTGGAAGTGGTGGTGGATGTGTTGGATGTGGTGGTGGGTGTGGTGGATGTGGTGGTGGTGGATGCGGTGGTGGTGGTGGATGCGGTGGTGGTGGATGTGGTGGTGGATGTGGTGGTGGACGTGGTGGTCTGTGTGGTGGTGGATGTGGTAGGTGTGGTGGTGGATGCAGTGGTGGTGGATGCAGTGGTGGTGCATGTGGTGGTGGTGGATGTGGTGGTGGTGGATGTGGTGGTGGTGGTGGATGTGGTGGATGTGGCGGTGGATGTCATGGTGGATGTCGAGGCGATGGTGGATGTGGTAGTGGATGTGGTGGTGGATGCGGTGGATGTGGTGGATGTAATTTGCAATCCACATCCAATAAAAAAGCATCTTGAAAAGTAAGTTCCAATGCTGTGGAAGTTGTCAACAAAATACATGTTTTAGCAGTGATAATCTTAACAGTTGTGCTAATGTCATCTTTTTTATAGTGTACCTATCGCCTGGTACCAAACTGCAAAGTATACAATGTTGTCTCCGGACTGCAGACTCCTTGTCGCATCCTTCTCGCTTTGAATAAATGTAAGGTGTAAGCACATTACAAAGTGATTGCTTGAGAAAAATAGTCTTAAGGCTTTAAAATACAGAATTGACCCCATAAGCAACTTTAGAAATTGCCTAAGAGTAAATTTGCAAAGGAGGAAGCCTGTGGTGGTGGGACACGGAATAATAGTGTGTAGCTGTGCTAAGCTGTAAAGATGGTTATAATCTTTCTAACCAGCATATGTTTTGTATTGCCACATTTGTCTGTAAAGGTTCTCAACCGCAAACGCATGCCAAGGGACAGTGGAAGGGGGTGGGGGTGTAAGAGGGAAGGAAATGACAACGTTGATAGAGTTTTCTATAATTAATGTAATTTAAACCTTTTGAGTTTTGATGAAGGTTACAGCGCAAAGAATAAATAAACCAGCCAGGCGTGTTTTCTGGTGTAGCTGCAATGAAGCAACTCCACGGAGAGGGGAGAGGGGAGGGGGGGGGGGGCCGAGAGAGAACAGAAGTAGCCTACAAGGAATTTACCTTGCACTTTATTCAAATAGTTCTAGTAAATCAGCCCTTTAAAAAATGCTTAAAGCACAGCTTTAACTCTTTGTTTCTGGGAAATGCAACAGAAACGGAAGCACCACTTAAAGTAAGGCACAGCAGATCTCAAACATTTATTTCAACTAGGGGCAATGCTGGCTGCCTTCAACTTGTTACAGCTACGTTCACACAAATGCAATCAGCAGGAGGGCAGGCACGGTGATTAGAAGAGACGAGACGGCTCCCCGGAATTCCAGGTCAGACGAGCAGCTCTTTAAGGGAGTTAGAAAGATACAAGCGTTTTAAGTTCTAAACAATTAAGATTACAGCAGAAATCGCACACACATGCATAGAAGGGGAGAGCAGTGGGAGAATTAACAAGTCAAATAAGGAGACACGGCCTGCCAAGCGGATGTAAACTGAAAGCATCTCGAACAGCCCTAATGCAGCACATTCGGCTTAGCTGTTCTACAGCTAGAGAAGAGTTATGCACGGCGGGCAGGGGAGGGGGCGGAGCGGGGAGAGCGAGAGCGGCATGTGGGTGTGAAGAAGCCGGGCCTTTGAAGTGAAGCTAAGCTTCACTTCAAAGGTGTCGGAGGAATGCGGGCGGCTGTGCACGCGCTTTTAAGCTCAATGCACATGCGCATTGAGCTTAAAAGTCACGGGCACTGCAAGGAATCGCCACGATTCCTTGCAGTGTGGATAAAGAGTGGATAAGTCCCAATACTCTCGCTTGCTCGATGCGCATGCGCATCGACAGGCGAGACCTAAAAGGGAGGGAGTTCCCCCGAGCATAATTTAATTAACCGTGATACAATCATACAGACGTCATAGCAGGCTTGGTTTTGTTTAAAGGATAACTCGAATCTCATTTGTTAGACATAGACAAACATATGGTACCGGGGTGATTGGGGCGACAAGTTACAGAGTTACTAGTATCTGGGGACAGAGAACGGAGGCATTGTCACTGGTCATCTTATCTGAAAGGTAAAGAGAACGAGACATTGTGTGCTCTTTATTTCAACACAAGCGCGTTGATGTTTCACAATGGTATGTGTGTGCAGCTGGAAAGAAAAAGAATAGGCCGTGTGTAACTATATTCTTCGTGTCTGTCTCGTGTATTTGATTAGTTTTACTTTGGGGTCGTTGACCCAGCCCGAGGCTGCCCCCGCAAGCTGAGAGATTAGTGACGAGCGAGGGCTGTTCGTCCTTTGATAGCGTTTTAAGGAGAAAAAAACGAAATGGCGGGGCAACCATCTCACGGAGTCTGTTTTGTGAGAAATGGACAGGACAAAACCTGCAAGATGCATGATGGCTGGCCATCGTTTTTTTTGTAAGTGTCAGTACATTGGAAAGACAGGCAAGGGAGGGGGGTGTAACAACACCAGAGGAGGGCACACATGTTTCATTAGCCGGTTTGCCTGGTTTGTAATATGGCGGATAGGGTGCACGATGGGACACCAGAAGAAGGTTTTTAAGTCAACTTTCCACATTTGCAAAAGGCCACTATGAGTCCATCTGTGCCGGGCGTTTCCTCAGATGGTATCACCTTTAGCGCAGCTCGTATCTCCTCTGGGCTCAACGGAGCTATCAGATGTTCCCTCTGTTCTCCTGTGAGCCATTTCATCATTATATGTGCAAGTAATCCTCAGTGGAGTCTTCCTCACAGTTTGGCCACAATGTAAACCGATTAGTATAGAACCAACGGAAACGATCAGAGATTCACTCAGTGGTGTGAGTCCTTACTCATCCAGCACCTCTAAGATCGCATCATCATCTCGGGGTCGCAACAGACAAGCTAGCATAGCACCTGGGTGCTTCCACTCACCATACATCCGAGCAACTGCATATTTGCCTAAATCGCTCACTTCACTCTGCGCTACCTCATGGTATTCATCTATCTTGGTTTTGATACTGGCTAATAGGTTTCTTTCAACCGTTTCCCTACGCTGTTTTTCTAGATCTGATATCTCTTCTTCTAGTTGGGCCAGATGGCTGCAGAGTGATCACAGGACCCCAGCATGTCTGCACAGAGTAACTCCATGAATATAAACTTTAAAAGCCTCCCACACCGTAGGAAACTTAACTACAGATCTGATATTAATGCTAATGAACTGTCCTATGGCTTGTGCCAATTTGTCCTTGAACACTATGTCGAAGAGTGAATAAGGGGCAAGCACCATGTAGATGCAGCCTTCCACGGATCTTGCAGCCCAAGCTCAAGTACAACCATGAATGATCTGAATATGTGCGTGGTAGAGGTTCACATTGCTGAACACGGGGAGCGAACTCACGCGACAACAGCCAAATGTCAATGCATGCGTGAATATAGTGTACTATGGAGTAATTCATGTTCCCTGCTTCTACTAGGGACCAGTGATACCATATGTCTAGGAACTCATTGTGTCCTGCTATGTTTGCAATGACACATGCCGCTGCAGAAGGTTGCCGGAGGGGCCCGTGGAGTTGTCCGCATCCAGGCCTAAAACACAGTTGAAGCCACTGCCCCATATGTGAGGCAAGCTGCGCTACCTGGTCATTCGGGCATTAAGAGAATCATCAAATTTGGTATCGTCATAATTTAGTCCAAACACACCTACAAGCAAAACCATCAAATCCTCTTTACTGCAACGCACCACTACAAATTGCCCACTTGGATCTGTGCACACCTCCTGCAGCTTAACCCTCAAACTGCTATGAGCCCAGACAAGGACACCCCTGGCTTGTGCAGTGAAAGTTTCCACGCAGTAAAGGCCTTGCATTTTGCAGTTCGTAATATTCTGCTCCCAGGTGCCAAATGCATTCCCTGTAGTATGGCGACATTTGTTCTGTCGCTGGAGATGGATAACACCTTGCGCAGCTTCCTGCAATAGTTTAACCCCCTAATATTCCAGATGATGAACCGGATTAGCAACAGGCCAGCCGGCCCACCGCGGATCCCTACATATCATCCTCTGACATCTGATGCTTTCATAAATCCATAGGCATCTGTCCAAATGTTTAACCACTACTGTATTTGAATCTTACACATGACTGCTGTATGAAATGCATACCACACCCCACCCACTTTGTCTTCTCGCAACTGACACAGCAAACATCCCCCCCCTCCACCTGTAACCCAACCATTGATCCTACAAATTGAAAAAGGTGGTGCACAAATGGGGATTGAGGTTGCTCTGCCCAGCTACCGATGTCCCACATAGCTAACACAGGCCGTATACCAAGTATAGGGGTGCAACAAATGGTACATTACTGAATTTATTACACCTCTCTGGCCATGACCTTTAGGATCATAATACTCTGTAAGGATAGTGGGGACATCTATGCCCTCCAGTGTGGCGATGAGGTACCACGCGTTACATCTGAAATTTCCCCACCCCCATCCATCCTGTTCCCCAGCACGCTACTAGAAATCAATTATAATCATTCATATCAAACAACTTGCAGAAATCGTGAGAGAAGCAGCCATAGCCAAGGAGAACACCCCCGGCCATGGTCAGTCAATAGGGCCTTTGAACCAGAGGTCAAAGCACGCAGCAACAGGAGGCTCAAGCTTACTCCGCTGTATCTTGTTGATTACCCTGTTTTCCACACTCCGGCCTCGGGGATTGCTGTAGTGACCCCCGGGGTTCCCTGCGCCTCAAGAAATGCAATACATACGGGTCAGCAAATATGGTGGCTTTGCCATCAATCATTACCCTCACCCTATCACGTTTTAGCATGTTGTACTCAAGCTGCAGTTCCTGCAACTTTCGATTGGATGGGGCATATTGCTTCCTGTACTTGAGTAAAGTCTGGATACAGGGACCCATACCAGAGTTTCTTAAGTTAATGCACCCTACGGAGTGCAGCGTCCCGGTTCCTGTAGTTCAGCAGCCTTGCAATTATGGGATGAAGTGGGGCCCCTGGGGCCGGGTGTGGTGCAAGAGTGTGCATGTGTTCCATAACAAACATGTCAGAGAAAGTCTTACATCCCAGCAAATCGGAGAAGCTGCTCCATAAAACTTTCCATGTTGTCAATGTTGTGTTTCAAGATCTTCTGCCTTTGCTTGCAGTGCAGGGAGAAGTTTGTCCATCTGCTTTTGTGCTGCTGAGACTGAGACCGCACCACTATCGCCAAGCATGTTTGTCCAGTCTTTCAGACATGCGATCCTTTCTGAAGGTTAGGGCATCAGTCTTGCCAAAAATTTTCGTAAGACTGTGCTGCATAGCCACTAGGATTTGTTTAAAATCTGTGCCCACTTCTGCATTTGTTCTTTGCTCACATCTCCCAATGAGGTTGCCCCTCGCTCCAGATCCTTGATGCCTTCTGCAGGTCAAATAGCATCTTTAGCTGCATTTTGTCTATTCTGCCCATCTTTATGGTCAGGAGCCACTGCATCATGCGCCCGGGTGTCCTTTTCACGCATCAGCCAATCTGAGGGTTCTCCCGGCCATATGTGACAGGCAATGTATTAGTTTCAGTCATTCAGATGCCTGCTGTACACCAGCCCGCGAACCCAGAGAGGTGCCGCTAGATCAACAGATCAACATTGTGACTAGCAGCCCAGTCACAATGACTTCCCTCTTTCCGGCCTACAGCAGTCATGCTCCACAACGGAGGCTGTTTGATGGCAAATCCACAGCCTGCTAGTGGTAGGGAGCGGCTTGCAGTCAGTCACGACTAATTTTGTGCATTGTATGCACAAGAATGATATAGATTATCAAACGGCTGGCTAACCAGCGCCCATTTACGAGCTCGACAAGCTCCGCCCCATCATGTAAAACATTTCTACTCCCATAGCATCCCATTTATGTACCAGCCTCACAGATCTAGGCTTTATACAGCAAACTCTACCTGCACAAGTGTCCCCTATCTCGACTCTGTTCTTTAGGGGCTCTGATATTGCTATCATACTAATTCTTCCTTCAATTTGTTCTGATCATGAAATTTAATTCAGACTTTGTGAAAGGGCTACATTCTTCCTTACTGATTAAAATTGAAATCATAGGGCAGCGGGTTGTTGCAACCGTTACACAGCTTCCACTAGCGCCTTCTTGTTCAATGAGGTGTGACACACACTTAAAAAAAGAAAAATACTCAGTAAATTATTATTGAAGGCCACCACTTCTGAGTCAATTGATGCTGTAGTGGGGCTTCTCAAGCCCGCTGACTGATATGAGCCCCAAAATCCCCCACGCGTGACTGCTTAAACAATTCCCTACCCTTTATTCCCCTGTCATTTGCAATTTGATTAACTTCTGTATTTTGATGAGCCTTGTATCCAATTCATTCAAAAGGGATACAGAAAACCCCCAGTACAATGGAAATCTGGATGGGACATAACCGTGAAGAGTTTTACAATAGAAAGTCTCAGGTGAGCAGTGGAGACTTCTGAAACGTGGGATTTACATTTTTCCCACTAAAATGTCATTAACATTTGAAGTAGGAGACAGGTGTGTGGGACAAGAGGAGACTCTAGAGATCACAGGTGTGCTGTAAGGTGCTGAAAATATCTAAGTTAACCACAGTTCTGTCCATGCAAGCTACTGCCCAAACCCAATTATCAGTGTATCCACAGTGTTAGTGGTGAGAGGTAAATGTAAAACAGTTTGCCCTGATTTGGTGGGGTAGGGAAGGACACATCTAACACCACACAGTACTCTAGGATTTTAATATGGATTTCGCCATATCAACATAAGTGCATGTGATATTTCCCCTGAGACCCAAGATAAGGGAATGCTGTTATTCAGATTTAGAAAATAAGGACGTCCCTGGGACCCTCAATAGGGAGAAAAGGACTGACAGCTTATAACAGAGCCCACTAGTGCCAACTACTGAGACTAGACCATCGTTTCACACAATAATACAAAAGGATTATTCCACCAAATTAATTCTGATTTTAAAATATTTTCATTTAATAATTCATAAAAACACACATTTTATGCATATAAGTGCCATTACAATAGAACATTAAAAACTGTTTCAAAACACGGCAGGAATTTAAAAACACAAACTATACTTGAAAGAAACAAAATGTCGACGCAGCGTTTCGGTATGTTGTAGTAACACCTTCTTCAGGACAGTTCTCTCATTCAGATTCTATGCCACTTCTTTAAATTAGGGCTTTCTTCTTGGTTAGGTCTGATATGCTATTGAGGCAGGGCAAGACTGGTGGTATTCCAAGTCCTGATGACAAATATAATTCCAATCTTTAAAATCAGTTTCCTATGTTCTCCTCTATTATCATTATCGAGGAATCGGGTACTTGTCTTTTCTTTAGGTTTGGAAGTGTGGAACTTAATGTTGTACTATGCTCCTTCTTTTAGGTACCAAGGAGCCACCGTTATTTTATTTATTTAAGATCCTTTAACAAATCGGTCATTATTGGCCAAAGATCCACCCGTGGTTATCTGTTCCACATCTAATTCAATGGATACCTCATTGGTTTATGGTTTCTCAATTCACCATCTGTGGTATTTTAGTCGGCCTTCCGGCTCCTCGTATACCGCTCCGTTTACACGCCATTCAAACACTGATACAATGGTCAGAAGCTCCTCAGTCCCTATAACATCTTCCCATTACTAGTTCCTGGTAACTACTGACTTTGTATGGAACCCTCTTGTTAAGTCCTCTATTCACAAGGTGCTGGGTCGTTGGGTTAATCCATCATATGATGTGTAATGTCTGATTTCAGTCAAAGAAACTCAACCACGAAAGCTTGTGGATGTTTGGAGCAGTTGTTTGGTATGGGCTTTCCTCTGTTTTATGGTACCTGTACTTTGAACAGGGCTCCTACATCATGGCAAAGGAGAGAACTTATGTTGGTTTATTGAAGCAGTTTACAACTGTATATTGGACCCAATGACCCCTTGAAGACTCTTCCAAACTACTGTTCTGTTCAGGCATCTGTACTTGGTTGATGCCATCGGTTATAGCCTTCAAGACTAGCTGTTTGCAATGCTTAGTCTCATTGTGAATGGTGGGAAGGCCCTATGTTGATCAAAGGTTCACCTTCCCCTTTGCCCTCATGGCCAGGGCACAAACATTGGTCAGATCCACATAATGAATTACTTCACCAAAGAAGGCCACTTGCCAAACCTCATTAAGCAGTTTATCCTCTCCTGCTGGTCTCGGAATCTCATGAGGAGTCAGCATCCGCTCTGCCTCCTCAGACCACTACACTGGCTATGCTGTAGCACCTACCTTCTCTTTAATTCTACAACTCTTCCTTGCATCTTTATCTACCTTACAGTAACCCACAGTCCAGCAAAACCTTTAATTTACAATCATATGGGGACATGGACAGGCTGCTGTTGGAGAAGGATCGTTTAGTGCTCTGTATTTGGACACGAACAGTCTGGTTGCTCTAGAAAGAAGTTTTATTTTCCTCTGATTGAAATTGTCAGTACTTGCCTCCAGGTGCCGGTTTTATCTGATGATATGTCTTGCCATGCCTAATAAACCTTGGTTTTGTGGTTATTTCTACCTGCAGATTCCTCACCTTTTAACTATCCATTGGCACCATCTGGAAGTTTTCAAATAGCCCTCCTGCACCTCTGGTAGCCTTCAGCTCTGTCTTGGTGACTGTTATCCGCCTATACATGATCTCAATAAGGGCAAAGCAGTCAAAAACAGGACTCTGTCCCGGTGGATTGCTCCCTGAATCTGTTATGTCAAGAAGGAACCTACAGAGCTATCAGGGCTCACTGAGCAAAGGCAACATATTTTGCATTGTCCAGGGGGTTCTTATCTCAGAAATATGCTGTGCGGTGACATGGCAAACAGGTGAACTGAAAGCCAAGTATTATTGCTTGGATTCTGAAGTGCGAAAAGATGGCATTTTCCTCATTCAGTGCACCCGGTCTTTTTGGTGTGACCACCTGAGAAGGATGTTGCTATGGTATCTGTTGCAAAATTAGTTCCGCACATGTGATCCCCCTGGATGTTTAACTTGTGACTATGTGTTTTGACCCTTTCCTGTGAGTGAGTCTCACTACCTGAGTATCACTCACAGTAACACGTGCACATGTGTGAGACTACCATCTTGCACAGCCCAGAATCAGTGCACAGCTAGCCTGTTGCAGAAGGGACCCTTCAGGGATTAATACTTACCTGGGATATACCTTATAAAGTGAGTGGGAATTTATAGTATAGGTCTGTAGTACCTGAAGATCTGTGGTGCTTAAACTCTATTTTACAATCTAGTCCAAATCTTTACTAGAGTACAGTTTCACCCCTGTTAGGCCTACAGGTTCCAGCAATGTCTCAAAATAGGGGGTAAATATGCATCGAGAGTGCAGACTGTCCCTTATATCATATCTACAAAGCTTATAGTAATTGAAGAATTATCATATTTCCTTTGGTCAGCTCGTAAACAAATTTCAAAACTCGCCCTCACACCCACCACCAGGCAAAGCAAATTGCTCTGCTATCCAGGAGGGGGGTTCAACAACCTCTCACACACAGTAGAGCTGTTAACAGTGCCTGACCTAGTTCCTGAAAAAGGAAGTGGTGGGTTGGAAATCTGCATCTGTTCATTAGCTAGCCACACTGCACCTGAGCTGGGATAGCCCTGGACCTAGAAGCAAGAGGCCAGCCTGACCTCTGGCGTCAAACACAGCCTTTGACATTTTAGTTGGCGAATGTCGGCCATCACAAATATGAAGTATTGGTGCCTTATACAGTGTTTACTTCATGGCCTCTAAGACTTACTTTCATTCATTCAGTAGGATTTTCTTGCACTGCTGCATAAGATCGAGGCAGCCGGCGAGTGACTATGATCCCATACTTGACTACAAAAGCCCTGTAATTCCTGGTGACACCTAGATGTTTCATCAGGGTCTCTATAGTAGGCATCTTTCAGGTCAGCGTAGCTTCTGCTTTGACTTCCAATTGATAAATCTTCCTACTACCCACCTGGTGTACACGGCTGAAGACTCACTAGTTGCCTTAATGGCAAGAAGGTTGGCCCTTTGTAGTTTTCCCTTCAGCTTATAGAAAGTTCCCTGGTATTCTTCCATCTGTCTGGGTTGTTGCAGAATTTCTCAAGGTTAATCAGTATCTGGTTCTCCAGCCTCTGAATTAGAGTGTTCCAGCCTCTGGATTAAAGTATTCCCTCCATCCAGCCGCCTTCCAAAGGACATAACCTTAAATTTGTGTAGAGCTATGACATTTAGAGCACCATCTTCTCTTTGGCCCCTGTGCTAAAGTAAAGTACTTTTCACATATCCCTGGTTATATCAAATGTGCTGAGGTATTTTGATGCACAAAATATACCCAGGAGCATGTTGGCATGAGGAATGGAAGTTAAATCTTTGTCATTCAATATTCAACATGAAATTGGACGTCCATCATCTTTTGCGTGGCATGAATGGGCTGGCACATGGACTTTGGGAGTACTCAGTCGCTCCCACATCCAGTTTCTTAGCCGCTTGTCTTGGACCTTGTCGTCATGTAAGTCTTGTTCTTGCCAAGCTAAGTGTTCTCTGTGCCACAGGTAAATGCCGAAGTCACCATTTGTTTCTCAGAAACCAGGTGGAACAAACATCCTGAAACTGCCCTCCCCTCTGACTGCTGTGCGGGGTGACCTTTAAAGAGGTGCTATCTACTGAGCTACCTTTCTTGACACCAGCCGTCTTCACTCTTTTCTGTAGTGAAAGCTTCTTATGATAGTGGTAATTATCGTGAGCTACAAAAGGCCGAGCAACATACATATTGTTCCCAGAGATCCCTCATGCCCATAAGGACATTGAGGCAACTGTGATTTACTCAAGATCGTGCAAATTGCCGAAGTAAGAAAGAAGGTAAGACTCATGCCAATAGACGCAGGCAAAATATCCAATAGACTCTAATTCTGCTCGATCCCAGCAAGTGTGTGTATGATACTAGGGATCAGAGCTCGGAGGTCTCTCATCTCTAAGCAAAACCAAAGGGGGTGATGGACGTAGTGTTGAACATTGCAAGCACTCACCCCCAGTGAACTGATCTGAGTTTAATCAATCATCATTCTCTTGCTCACTCCGCCACCCCAGTTCAGACATGGCCATATGCAAATCAGTCTGACCTAGTGCCCCATGGGAACAGCCCAGCCCGTACTGCCAAGCCATGTCTTCCCTGAACCGGAAACAAGCATCCAGGGACTGGTTTCTGGATAATCAGCCGTCATCAGCCAGGCTAGCTTGAATCCAGTGGCAAAGTGAGCAAGGGACCCACGTCTGGGCATACCCTGCCAACTTAGGGCGAATAAAGCAAAACCAAAGGGGATGATGAACAGAGTGTTCAACATTGCAAGGCTAGCTTGAATCCAGTGGCAAAATTTGGGAAAAATAGAAAAAGTCTTATGGGGGTTTTTTCCCCAAATATTTTCAGGACTAGTGAAAAGTTACAAATGTTTCCTTTGTGTTCCAAATGAACAATCACTCTAAAGCAGATGAGAGATGATGCTTACGCATGTGCCCTTTCAAGATGCAGTGCTGTACGGCTGCCACCCAACATTTACAAACTGTGATGGATTTTATTTACTCTGTTCAATCTAGGAGAGTGAGTGCAGCATTGGATGTCTTTATCTGAAACTGGATGTGGTGTGAGTGCACCACTCTAAGCCTACTCTGAGGTGTACAAAATCTGATCTCCTCTTTGTTTGGTGTCTTAGAGCCCTCTGAAGCACTTATAAAGAGATCTCTTTGACATTAAATATAAACATGTGAGCACATGATTGGTGTGCACAGTTAACAGGTGCTTTACTCTTCGTTTTTTAAAGTCACATAACAGCATACACTTAGAAGCAGCATTATACATCCATCTGCCTATTGGAAGTTTATTTCTCGGTTCATTGTTGTAGCTAGTCTACACCCTCACTGTTGTGTCGTCATTGGTCGTCATTGGTGAATAAAAGTGGCACCCCATTTATTCTTTTCCTATACTTCTGCATGCGACATATCTGGTCTCTTCTAAATCTCCTTCACACTTTGGGCCAGTCCATTTGGGGCCTGTCAAGACATGTAAGGACATTTCTCTAGTCTGCTTTTTAAATACTGAGAGGCTCAAGTTAGTTTTAATATCAGGCTTTGCTAACATGCCTATTTACTATTCATTAGGTCAGTCAGAGCCTGGAATAAGATTAACCAACAGAAATTCCAAGCAAATTTAATTAGTTCACAGCCAGAGTATGGGGAAGACTTAGATAATAACACCAGTTCCTACAACAAATGAATGTAAACATTTCCTCCTTAGTGCCTTTTGTCTCTGTACGCTTACGGCGCAATCATCCTACAACCCTTGGTATTCAGAAAAATTAAAGGAATGTAAATGAATTTGTAAAAAACAAGAACGCATTTGGAGAACAGCTTATGATCCCATAGAGAGACACAGATACAAACAGACTCTTAGCAAATATAAAGAATTGATAAGGAGGGAAAAACCTTGTATTTCTCCCAAAAGATAGAAAGTGCTAAGAATTCCTCTAAGGAATTTTTCAGAATTGTACTGTCCCTTACCTCTCCACACATTTCAGAGATTGTGCCAACCCAATCTTTGTGTGATAAGATCGCCACACTTTTTGTGTATAAAGTAGAGAGTATTTTTAATGAAGTGGATAGCCGCATAGCTAAGGAGAAATTATTCACTCCGCTGATTGAGCCAGTAGTGGCCAGATAGGCGTGGGAGCGAAGTTTCGGAAGGTTTATTGATCTTGATAAAACGCAAATAATGGATTCAATGGAAATAAACTAATCGGGATCTCCTAGCGACCCCTGCCCGGTGGCAGTGGTGAAAATGGCCCAAGAAGTAGTGGCAGATAATTTGGTAAGAATTATCAACTTAATCTCAAGACAAGGAGTTTATCCGAAGATGTGGAAAACAGCCTCAATCCGAAGATGTGGAAAACAGCCTCAATCCTGCCTATCATAAAAAAGCCCAATTTAGATCCGGAGGACGTAAATGGCTATCGTCCCATATCACGACTACCCTTCCCTACTAAAATCATAGAGAGAACACACAGCTTGGGGAATACATTGAGGCATGCATGTGGTTAGACAAGTCTCAACACGGTCTTAGAGCTGGACAGAGCACTGAGTCCGCTTTAATCAAATCGGTTGAGCAAATCAGCGAAGCATTGGACAATGGTGGGAAGGCTGTCCTCATATTATTAGACCTGCCGGCGGCCTTCAATACTGTCCATCACGCCATTTAGGCAGAGCAGTTAGCAGCAACAGGAGTACAGGGACTGGTACTTCCCTTGCTCGAATCTTTTCTGGAGGACAGGATACAATTTGTGGGCCATTTGTGGGCATGGAGCCATATAATTCCACTCCGTTCCTGCTGCAGTGCGAGTACCACAGGGCTCCTCGTTGAGCCCTACTCTTTTTAATATATATGTAGCAGCACTGTCCCCAGTTGTAAGATCTTTTGGTTTTGCACTAACCTCTTAAGCTGACTACATACAAATCGTGATAGCAGTCACAGATCAACCGGATTCCTTGAGTTAGGATGAACCTTAATTGTTTAAAGCTAAATAGCAACAAAACAGAGGTTGTGCTGTTTGGGAACAATCCCTCCTTTTGATCCCGTAGCTGGTTGCCAGCCAACCTTTGCAAACTACCCAAGCCAGTCGAAAAAAAACTAAAAACCTCGGGATGATAATAGACAACAAACTATCTTATGGGTGTCAAAATAATGCTTTGACCTCATCTGTCTACTTTGTTATATGGAAAATTAGAAAGATTTTAGCATTCATCCTGGAAAACACCCAAAGGCTGGTGGTCTCAGCTTTGGTATTGGCAAGACTGGGTTATTGTAACGGACTATACCTCAATCATAGGGCCCAAAAGCTTAGGAAATTACAGGTACTGCAAAATACAGCAGCCAGAGACTTATCCCCTACTCCCTAACACGTTTCAGTTAGGAAGGCAACTAAGCAGCTGCACTGGTTACCAGTAAACGAGAGCATCCAGTTTAAGGCTTTGTGCTTCGTTTACAAAGCCTTGCATAAACAAGGTCCCCAATATTTTGGACAGAAATATAGATCTTGAATTCCAAACAGGACTTTAAGGTCTTCTAATTTGAATCTCATGGTGGTACCAAAATTTTACAGAAAGAATTGGGGTGGCAGAAGTTTCTACCAAGGTAGAATGAAAATTTGGAACTAACTTCCACTATCCATTCGATCTGCTACCTCCCTCTTCAAATTTAGACAAGATCTGAAAACGTGGCTTTTCAGTACATCTGATTGCTGGTAAAAGAAGCCTATTTAAAAGGTTTGATAATCGGTTAGCACCAGGACACCGTTTGGTAACAGTGCACTCTATAAATCCCCCTAACATTAACATTAGCCATCCATTTAGGTGTCTGAGGAGAACAACATCAGTGGGAAAATCTCCTATAGGAGTAGGCCAGGCCAACTCTGTATTCTGTGTTTCCAGCTGTTCACTGGCAAATGCACAAAACGTGTACATCCGGAAAAATGCTTGTTCCACTCCAGAGTCTGGATCTTCTCCTTGAGGGCTTGTAAGAATGTAACTATTGATATTGATATTGATATTCCAACTCCAGAATAATAATGATTGTCGGACACAAGAAAGTGAAAAGAAGTCCTTTCATTCTGACTAATTGCCAGTCACATTTTTGGCTATTTGGAGAGTATAGTTCGGTCTGACTTGGAGGAGAAGGCATGTAACTGCAACAGATTTGTGAGTAACTTAGAGTCCTGTGTAGCAAAGCACTTCTGCATAAACAGAAATGGGAAACCCCTGTGGTACATCTCATTATTTTGCTAGAAGGGAATATTACGCTATAAAAGATTACATATTTCACTAATGCAAATTAAGGTTGTGTAGAATCAGTGTATAGAGTCAAAAATCCTCTAGATAATACCCAATATGGATGCATAAAGAAGTTGCTTGAGGTTCTCAAATGTACTTAATGTAATAAGTATCAGCAGTAGTTTGCCCAGTTAATAAAAGCCTGTACTTTGCATATCTCCTAAATTGGATACAGATAACATATACAAAAATCTCAGAGGTTCACACAGATTTATAAACTGTGTAATATAATAAAAAACAGTATCTGATTGAGACATTTAGCCGCAGATTCCTTACCTTTGAACTTCCCTAGGACCCGGAAGATTTTTTTGTGAGCACTACCACTACGGTTGGCACTACTGTGTGGCATTGTCCACGCCAGAAGTGATGTCCACTGCATCTTTATAGGCGCCACCTCGACGTGCTGACATCAGTTCTTTATTTCCCCATCAGCCAGCACTGATCCGAGAGAAGAGCTACCCCTTTGTCATTTTTTGACAGTGTTTTTGCAATGTTTTATTGACCTTTTTTGAGGTGTTTTCCTCCTGGCCTGTCGAGGTGTCATCGAGGAAGACCGATTGTAAACTCTATAGCACCTGTCACCACACAACGTCGGTGACTGATGGTCACCTCGTGTGTCTGGAGCATGGCCCTGACTCTAAGTCGTGCTCCAACTGCCGAACCATGGCACTGAAGGCTTTGAGAGAGCCGTCCCTGAAGCTTCTAACGGCCCAGCATGCGACTTAGCAGAAGTCATGGTCTCATTCAAGAGGAAGGTCTTGGGACCGTTCCAGGAGTCCTAAGTGCTCGTCATCCCACTCAAAATCTTCCGGGCACTCCGGTAAAGGGCTCGAAAAATACAAGCAGTCGAAGCACACTTCGACTTTTCCTCTTCTATTGACCGATGTGTTTGAAGGAACATCGGCGATCGAAGCCTGTTTCCATAGAACCTCAGCCTGAGCGACTCCACGTTTCCCCAGTTTTCTGGGAGCCAGAGCGATACCTGCTCAAATGAGAGTTTTATGAGGCCATGCATCTTAATTTTGAGCATCCGGACCCCTCCAGAGTGCTTTTGGGCCCCGTGGGGATCAGAGAGGGCACCATCTAGTTCTGCTCCTGCCAGACTGTCCCCCATGGATCCGGTCACGGATCCGAACCGGCACCAGCCCCGACCCCCTTGTGTTCCCCGACAACTCAGAGCCGCGTCGACCGGTGCCACTTCTGGCACCGACTGGAGGAGCGGGACGGGTCACTGGACCCTTTAGAATACCCGTATGAGCAGGATGTGGACTGCTTAGAAGAATTGAGTGATGCCAGCCGACTGGACACGTCTCCCTATACCAACATGCTTTACCCCCTCACCGTGGCCATAGAGGAAGTATGATGGGGTGGGGCAAGCGGCCGAAGTCCTTGACCTTCAGTTGCCCTCGGTGGTGGTCAAGAATAACATCTTGATGGAGGTGCTGCAACCGGGAGTCTCCTACTCTGAAACTCTACTCCTGTTCAACAAAGACCTCAGAGACGTCCTTCTGGGGACTGGTTCAAACCCAGCACAGAGGCTTCTGTGACTAGGACAATTTGCCACTTCTCATGGCACATTCCCTACCGCTACCCTGGACGGGGAATTCAAGAGGCTGGACAGCTTGGGGAAGAAAATATTTTCTTCCGCAAGCCTTGCATTGCGGTCAGTGTACCGCATGCTTATTGGACTGTTATTCAGACACGCTGTGGGAAACTGTTGTAGAAGTGCTCCCACAGGTACTGGACCTTTCTCTCTCAAGCAGTTACAGACAGGAGAGATGCAGTCAAGTTCACTATACGCTGTGGCTTGGACACAACTGACTCGCTGGGCAGATCGGTTTCGTCAAATATGGCCCTCAGACACCACGCCTGGCTAAGTACATCTAGCTTTTTGGGGGATGTCCAGGCTTCCCTCAGGACATACCCTTCGATGGCACCTATGTCTTTGGAGACAAGGCAGACTCTGCTCTAGAGAACTTTAATGACTCGTGGGCTAAGACCAAGTCCTTGTGGCTCTCGACTGCCCCACGTCCCCAGTCTCCCTTTCACTCCTTACTTGGCCACAGAAGGTGCTTTCAACCGCGCCAACCCTGTCCCAGCCACGCAAGCTTCCCAGCCTCTGCGTGGAGGGTGCGGTGCCTACCGACCTCGTGGGTCAGGAAACTAGTGGTCTGGTCTTGCCACCAGCCTGCAGCAGCTACAGCCTCCAAACCTTCCTAATCCTGCCCTTCTAGGTCTTCGGCATGTCTATGTTTGGAGGTTTCATGAAGCGCATAGCTGCCCAGAGGTTTCTAAGTGCTGAGCAGAGAGGTGTTGGTAACAGAACTTGAGAGTAATCATCACAAGGACAGACAGTTTTTTCATGAAGCTGGGTTCATCTTTCAGCAATCGCTAGTCATGGAATTCCTCAACTTTGGGACCATGAAAGAGTCGGATCTGCCCCCCCCCCCCCCCCCCATCCCTCTTGCTCTCCTGATCCTCTGCGTCTTTGAGGCAGTCATATGACGACCTGAGGGACCTCTTTGGTCCATACGGAGAGATGAGTTCCAGAGAATGGTTGGACCCGTGCCATACATTGTTTTATGAGCCAGGCAGAGGGATTTTACTTTGATCCTGGATTCGATGGGCTGCCAGAGAAGTTGTTTCAAAGATGTTTTTTACTGATTCCTGTCTAGGTATCTTTAAGACTATCCTGGCTGCCGCATTATGCGCAACCTGCAGTCTGTTAATAACATATGTTGGTGATCCCAGGTGCAGGTAGTTGCCATAATCAAGACATGAGACCACAAGGCCTGAATCACGATTCTTCATGCCTTTTCTGGGATAAGTCCTATGATCCTACGGATTATTCAGAATACACCAAAGCAGGATGCTGCTAGGTTTTTTTACTTGAATTTCCATAGAAAGAGTATTGTCCAGCCACATGCCCAGATTCTTTATTGATGGTATTGGGATGGTAGGTGATCCACAGTCTTTTGGCCAGTTAATCATGGCCCTGGGCATCCAATTGGTGGCAGGATCCGCCTTCGCTTCCACCACTGGCCGTCCATAACATCGGACAGGTGGGTTCTGAAGATCGTCCGAAGGGGCAACACCTTCCCCTTTGAGACTATCCCTCCCTCTTGTCCAAGGGAGCCATAGAGAGGGTTCTGGCACCAGACATGGGCTGTGGTTGCTATTCCTGCTGCTTTGTTCCAACAGAAGGACAAGGGCCTTTGTCCTATCCTAGTTCACTGAGCACTCAACTACTTCCTCATCAAGGGGAAATTCAAAATTCTCACATTGGCTCAGGTCTTGTCTTCCCTAGACCCCGGAGAGTGGATGGTAGCATTTGACTTGTTGGATGCCTATTTTCACCCCTACCCACATGCTCATCGGAGAAACCTGCCATTACCAGTACTTCATAAGCATTTTCAGTTCACTGTGCTCCCTTGTGGCTTTACCGCCGCCCCTCAGGTGTTTATGTCGCAGTTTATCTGCGCCAGCCTTCCCCTAACTTGATGACTAGCTGCTGAAGGCGTGCTCGCGCCAGGCTGTCCTCTCTCACCTCCAGACTACTGCGGACCTCCTGCATTCGGTTGTCTTCATAATCAACATGCCAGAATTGCACCTGACCTCTTCTCAGACGCCCTACATAGGAGCTGTCTGGACAGAAGTCAGTTTGGGGATTATCCTCTGAAGCAGTGAGTCCAGGATATTCAGGCTATTATACCGATGTTTCAGCCTCTATCCTGGTTGAGACTGACTCTGAGGCTGCTGGGCATCATGGCCTCCTGCATCCTGCTAGTGACACATGTCAGATTGCATATGTGGGCTCTGCAGTGGGATCTGAGGTTCCAGTGGGCGCAGCATCAGGGGAATCTCTCCGACATTGTCTTGATTTCGGAGGGAACTGCAAAAGACCTGCAGTGGTGGCTGGGATGGGACGGCCAACTGGGAGAGGTGGAGACCAGACAGCTCTGGTCTCCGGTGGAATCCAGACTCTACATCAACATGCTAGAGCTCCATGGGATACAACTTGCATTGAAAGCCTTTCTACCCTCCAAAAAAGGAAAGAAGGTACAGGTGTTCACCGACAACACTGCTTGTGGTACTGCAACAAACAGGGCGGGGTAAGGTTGTGGACCCTTTGTCAAGAGGCCATCTCTGTACATGGCTGGAACAACAGAGCATTTCCCTGGTGGTCCAACACCTAGCAGGTTCCCTGAACGCCAAGGGGGGATGAACTCGGCTGTCGATGCTTAGCAGATCACAAATGGCTTCTCCACCCAAAGGGGGCACAAGGTCTCTTTCAACAGTAGGGAGAGTCTAGGTTAGATCTATTCACCACTGCTGAAAACTTTCAATAATTTTTTTTTATAAATCTTTTTTTTGTTTTAAAACACAAAACAGACATAAGGAAGGGCCATCATAAGTACATAGAGCCCGACACTCAGCAACAAAGGAAACATTGACACTAGTCCAGCAATCCAACAAGTCAATTTCATAAGTCCGATCAGTGTCGCAAGATTCTTATACCGGACCTGCCGCTGTAGTGTCCAGCCCCTCCCCCATTCAATATTCCTTCACGACCGGGCTCCAGGTCTTCATTCAACACAAAATACAGACTCACCCTCCTCATCTAACCACCCCTACTCCCCCAACCCTGCCGCCAGCGCTGCAACTAAAAGAATAAATGCTAATAAAATACTACCCTAGTGCGTAAGTCTTGTACACGCTATCATATCAACAATACCATTAAATATCATGGCTACCACGAAAGTCGGGGAACATCTCACATGCTTTCCCCCCCCCCCCATGTCTAGAGGATACTGTCTATTGGTTTCCTTCCTCCGTCGGCGCGCTGGAGTACGAGTCAGTGTCTAGCTTTGGTGTCCGTAGCTCCATCACCAAGGCCTCTCAGGCCCGCGCCGCCTCTAGCGCCTTAATGTTATGGGACCTATGAGCTTGCTGTAATTGAATCGAACTTTCGCTACTTGCCCCCCCAAGCAAGGCCGCCTTCCATCTAGCATAGCTAGGGCCTACCGCTGCCTTCCAGTGTTACGTAATCTCCCTCTTGGCCAGAATGAATCCTAGGTCCACAAATTTGCTAGTCAATTTAGTTTTGCTAGTAAGCGGAAACCAGTGTTCGAGGCATGTGGGCTGCTGAATTTTATCTGTAGCATAGATCGCCGCCTAGTGTTGGGTCCGGATGATTGCACATTGTTGTCCTGGAAGAGTCTTCGAAGTATCACGAGATAGGTGGCTCCTCCCCTGGACTACAGTGCGCATGGGCATAGACTCCATCCCCAGATTGTTTTTTTCCGCCATTGGGTTCGGATGTACTTTCGTTTTCTCCAGTTCGGAATCGACAATAAACTTTATCGAGGCCAAAAGGCCTTTTTTCGTATCGTCGGTATTGTTTGCGTTCGGTGCCCGGTTCTGTTCAGACTCGCTTCCCGAGTTAGACATCCAGGGAGTCGCGTGACTCTTTGGTGCTCGAGGCCCAGTCAACGCAGCAAGACCCACGACGACACGACATGGAACGGAGCCCGTTCAAGAAGTGTCCCGTGTGCGGGTCGAAGTACCCACACATTGACGTCCACCCGGTGTGCAACAAGTGCCTGTCGCCGGACCACGATGAAGCCAACTGTATGGCTTGCTCACGGTTTCGTTCAAAGAAGACGATTCGGCTTTGGCGCGTGGCGCGCATGGAGGCCCGGCAGTCGGCCCGGCACCAGTGGACATCTTCGACAGCGAGGAAGCAGACGAACACGAAGTTCAGCTGCAGATTTCACCTCCAGCGGAGGAAATCTACTACGACGATCAAGTGGATGGCGAAGGCCTAGACGTAGAAGAAGTCGTCGACGAGGTAGGAGACGACACTGAGGCCTATGGGGCCATGGAAGATAGTTCAGAGGAAGAGCTATGCCCCGTTCGAACACTTACGAAGGCTCAGGTCGAGGGCTCGCCAATCGGCCTTACCCAAGACCTTCTACCAAGATCCACGGCCCCGCCTCTCGGCCCGGCTACGGACACTTCGGTGGCGCCGCCATTGCCCAAAACGAAACCGAAAGTGAAACCTTCGGTGTCAACACTACCGAAAGTGGTTCAAACGCCATCGAAACCGAAAACGTCTTCTCCCCCGTCGACACCCTCGTCTTCCGAGGTGTCGGGACAACCCAGGCCGAAGGAACCTGTCGACCCGGCGAAGTCGGGGAAAAGCGTCCAGCCACAGCTGACCAAGGGCGTCGAGCAGAAGTCCAAGAAGGGCGTCGAGCCACAGTCGAGCAAGGGTGTCGAGCCGAAGTCCAGGACGGGCGTCGAGCCGGAGACAGGCAAAGGGGTCGAGCCGAGGTCCGCAAAGGGCGTCGAGCCGAAGACCAGCAAGGGCGTCGAGCCGGAGACTGGGGCCCCAAAGACGGTTACACAGGCCGCCGACACGATAAAGCCTCGGCAGGAACAGCCCAAGTCATCGACGCTCGAGTCTTCACACGTTGGTGGACCAAGATCGTCTGTCGTGTCGACGAAGCCCTCAAACGTATCAGGGACAAGGCTTCAGCGGAAGACCCCAAGACACCTTCCGCACCGAAGCAGTCGGTCCCCACCTCCAAGTCATCGACGCCAATCCTCTTCACGTTGCCGCCGAAGGTGGCACCGAAGGCCTTCGCACCTCGGGCGGTGTCCGAAGCGAACTTGCAAGGTGCTGCGGGGTCGAAGCCTGCTCTCCCGGCTGGGGGCTTAAAGCATCGACCACCATTGGTGGAGGATCAGTCGGAGTGTTTCATCGATGCCGACACTGGGAAGCTTACGCTTTACAAACGGAAAATTACTGCGACGACGCCTTTGGAGTCATACACCATTCCTCTAAAGCGCAAAAAGCCTGCTTCGGATTCACCGGTCTTGGTTGAACCACTGGCTCCTCGGACTCAGAGTTGCCACACCCTCACCAACTTATTCGGATGCCGAAGATGCTGGGGATCAGGACGAGGAATACAATTTCCCGGCCCACACAGATCCTGATGAACAACAGGACTCGTGGGTGGACGCAGGTGACCAGGGGGATCAGCAACCCGCACTTGACCCTCAGGTGTACAATGTCAAGACCTCTCCCACTGAGGATTCTGCGGCATTCAATGCCTTGATCGAAAGAGCGGCAAAGAACCACGACGTTGAACTGCATGCTGACCCTGTGGAGGTGGACTTCCTCTTTGACACTTTTTCAACAGCTGAAAAGACTGTGAAAACTCTCCCAATGCTAAAAGGGGTCCTGAAGCATGCTGCGGACATCTTCAAGGAACCCACACGGGCAAGGGTGGTCAGCCCTAGAATTGAAAAGAAATACCGACCGGCACCTGGCGATCCAACATACATCAAAGGCCAGTTGCCATTGGACTCCCTGGTCGTTTCTAATGCCCGCTAAAGGGCGAATTCGCAGACCACTGGTGAAGCTCCTCCCCCGGACAAAGAGTCCAAAGTGCTGGAGGCATCGGGAAAAAGAGTAGCAGCTCAGGCGACCAATATCTGGCGTATCACTAACACGCAGGCACTCTTGGCTCGGTACGACAGGGCACACTACGACACACTAGAGACCCTGTTGCAACAACTCCCAGACCAATATAAGGAGGCTGCGGAGATGCTTATCCAGGAAGGGAAGCTCATCTCCAACGCTTCAATTAAGTGTGCACTAGACGTTGCGGACACTGCAGCCAGGGCAATTAACACCAGTGTGATGTTAAGACGTCAGGCATGGCTCAGAATCTCCGGGTTTAAGCCTGAGATCCAAACTACCATCCTCAACCAGCCGGTAAACCCTGACAGATTATTTGGGCCTGAGGTGGATACCACCTTGGAAAAAATAAAGAAGGATACCGAGACTGCGAAGTCAATGGGAGCTCTCCAGTCCCAACAGTTTAGGGGGAGCACTTTTCGTCGCTCAGGCAATAGAGGTGTTTCCAGAGGCCAGATGTCCCAGCAAACACAATTCAATAAAGGTGGGGCGCAATCCTCTTACCCCAAACAAAGTAGAGGAGGTTATCGAGGCAACAAGGGCAGAGGCAGGGGCAACAACAACTCCCGTCCCTCCGCCTCCAACAAACAGTGACGCCCTGTCACTGCCCCCCGACCATTCCACACCTGTCGGGGGGAGACTCCAGCAGTTCCTGCCGGTCTGGAAATCCATCACCACAGACAGGTGAGTCAGGAAACTTATCCTGTTCGGTTATTGTTTGGAGCTCACATCCACTCCACCCAACATTCCACCAAAACACCGTCCTATGTCCACAGATCATTTGCACTTATTGCAGCAGGACGTTCTTGTCATGCTGCAAAAGGGGGCTATAGAGCTCGTGCCAGTGGAGGAAGAAGGCACAGGAGTGTACTCCCTGTACTTCTTAATCCCGAAGAAGGACGGGTCCCTCAGGCCTATTCTCGACCTCCGGCCCCTAAACCAATACATTCTCTCAAAACACTTCCACATGCTAACGCTGCAGCAAGTTCTTCCGTTACTCACTCAGGGGGACTTCCTCGCAACCTTGGACCTCAAGGATGCTTACTTCCACATTCCACTCCATCCATCACACAAAAAATACCTCAGATTCACCATTCAAAATCGGCATTATCAATTCAAGGTCCTTCCTTTCGGGGTGACCACGGCCCCCAGAGTGTTCACCAAATGTCTGACGACAGTGGCGGCGCACCTCAGGAGACAAAACGTACATGTCTACCCTTATCTGGACGACTGGCTGGTTCAGGCAAAGTCGGCCCAGCAGTGCGCAGCCGACATGTCCCACACCATTCACCTTCTTCACGGTCTGGGCTTCTCACTAAACTATCCAAAGTCGCACCTTCAGCCGGCCCATGTGCGGCAATATCTGGGTGCGACGATCAATACTCTGGCAGCCACGGCTCAGCCAACTTCAGCGCGGATCAACAGCATCCAAGCGCTAATCCAACAGTTAAGACCGCAACACTCGCTTCCTGCGAGAGTGTTCATGCAGTTGATAGGCATGATGGCCTCCTGCATTTTCATAGTCCCGCACGCGAGGTTACATATGCGTCCGCTCCAGGAATGCTTGGCGCATCAGTGGACTCAGGCTCAGGGGCAGTTGAAAGACCTAGTGTTGGTGGCCGGTCGGGCATACAACTCTCTGCATTGGTGGAATCCACACAACCTTTGCAAGGGCCGACCGTTCCAAGAGCCTGTCCGACAGATTATCCTGACGGCGGACGCATCTCTCCAGGGATGGGGAGCTCATGTACTCCACTACACGGTGCAGGGACTATGGACTATGCAGCAAAAGAAGATGCACATCAACTACCTAGAACTGATGGCAATCTTCATGGCACTGAAAGCATTCAAAGTACATCTGTGCAACAAGGTCGTGTTGATCCGGACGGACAACATGACGGCCATGTACTACATCCAGAAGCAGGGAGGTACACACTCTCCACAGTTGTCTCCTCTGGCTCAGAGCATGTGGAAGTGGGCCATTCAGAGGAACATCTTCCTCATGGCGGAACACCTCCCGGGCACAGACAATCAGATGGCGGACCTGCTCAGCAGGTACAGCCACCAAATGCACGAGTGGGAGATACATCCATCAGTACTCCACCCGTACTTCCAGCAGTGGGGTCATCCAGAGATAGACCTGTTCGCCACAAGGGAAAACGCAAAATGCCAAAGCTTTGCCGCCAGGTTCCCTCACCCACAGTCGCAAGGCAATACGATATGGATGAACTGGTCAGGCAGATTTGCGTACGCTTTTCCCCCAGCACCTCTCATACCGCTGGTGGCAAGAAAGCTCAGGCAACACTCGATGACACTCGTCCTGGTTGCTCCAACGTGGGCACGCCAGCCATGGTACACCACGTTTCTAGAACTCTCCGTGGTACCGCATCAACGCCTGCACCTCACACCCAGACTTTTGACGCAGAACCATGGCGACATTCAGCATCCAGATCCGCAACAGCTCAATCTGGCGATCTGGCTCCTGAAGTCTTAGAGTTTGGCTACCTTGACATGCCTCCTGAATGCATGGATATCATTCGGGAGGCGAGAAAGCCCACCACTAGAGCCTGCTATGCAGCCAAATGGAAGCGGTTTGTCATTTACTGTACTGAACGCCACATCAACCCACTTGATGCGTCCATTCCCAACATCATATGTTATTTGTTGCATCTTTACAAATGCAATCTTGCATATGCTTCCATTCGGATACACTTATCCGCCATAGCGGCTTATCTCCAAAACAGGCAGCATCTCTCCGTTTTCAGGGTGCCTGCCATTAAAGCCTTCCTCGAAGGGCTGAAGCGGGTAATCCCTCCCAGGACCCCGCCAGCTCCTGTATGGAACCTCAATGTGGTCCTCACCAGGTTGATGGGCCCACCTTTTGAGCCTCTACATTCATGTGAGATTCAGTTCTTAACGTGGAAAGTGGCTTTTCTCATTGCTATTACGTCTCTACGACGTGTTAGTGAGCTGCAGGCGCTCACTGTACAAGAGCCATTCATACAGATTCACTCAAACAGCTTGGTGCTGTGCACTAACCCTAAATTTCTTCCTAAAGTGGTTTCGCAGTTCCATGTCAATCAGACCATTGAACTGCCCGCGTTCTTTCAAAACCCAGAGACAGTGGCCGAAAGAATGCTCCACACTCTTGATGTCAAACGAGCTTTGATGTACTACATCGATAGGACCAAAGACTTTAGGAAAACACAACAACTCTTTGTTGCCTTTTCAGCCCAGCACAAAGGCAACCCCATTTCCAAAGCAGGTATAGCCAGGTGGATCGTCAAGTGCATTCAGATTTGCTATCACAAGGCTAAGCGCACTTTGACGGTCCCTCCCAGAGCCCACTCCACTCGCAAGTTGGGGGCCTCTATGGCTTTCCTTGGTAATATCCCTTTGGAAGATATTTGTAGAGCAGCCACATGGTCTACACCACACACATTTACCAAACATTACTGTGTAGATGTGCACTCCAAGCAGCAGGCAGCTGTAGGGCAGGCTGTTCTTAAAACACTTTTTCAGACTTCTGCAGCTGGCACAGGCGGCCGCCGTTAATGGAGGGACTGCTATGTATTCTATGCTACAGATATGAATTCAGCAGCCCACATGCCTCGAACTGAATATGCTACTTACCAGTATGCATCTGTTCTTGGCATGTAGGGCTGCTGACATTCATATCGCCCGCCCTCCTCCCCGGCGCCTGTAGCGGCTGCAGACTTTTTAACACTTACTCTTAGCATCGCCATCGCTTACACTGTTACACTCCATCATTGCCACAATGGCTAAAAACAATCTGGGGATGGAGTCGGTGCCCATGCGCACTGTAATCCAGGGGAGGAGCCACCTATCTCGTGATACTTCGAAGACTCTTCCAGGACAACAATGTGCAATCATCCGGACCCAACACTAGGCGGCGATCTATGCTACAGATCTGAATGTCAGCAGCCCTACATGCCAAGAACAGATGCATACTGGTTAGTAGCATATTCAGTAACAGGCAAGTCCCCTTATCTAAAGCAATCTGTCGCCCGGTTACTCTACAAAGCAAGTCAGATATCTCCTCCCAGTATGTGCCCAACTGCGGACAATCCCACAGCATATGGCTCAAGTCCGCGCCCTGTAGTCTGCACCGGAGGCATAATGCAGTGTCTACCCGGAAATACTGGTTAATTTTAGCTGGTGTAAGATATGCCCTATGAAGTATAAAAAATTGGATCAGCTGAAACCTGGTGCTCTTCCATGTCCTTTTAATTATCTGTGACCAGGCCGTGTCGGGTATCTCTTTATCTACCTCTGTCGCCCATTGCTCCCGTACCTTCTGCAACGGGTGCAGCCCCTCCCTCAGCATACGTTTATATAAGCATGTAACCGCTTTATACGTGCCCGCTGCCATCACCACGTATTGGCATGCTCCGCTTGTTGGTGGTTCAGAGAGGCAAGTGCCCCAATGCCTCTGGATAGCGGTGACCAGCGCCGCGTGCATCAGGAAGTGGCCACGCGGAAGGCCAAACGTCCCCTGCAACGTTCCATAGGGTAATAGCACACCATCTGCGTACAGATCACCCACCATCTGTAGGCCCAACTCCTCCCATTCCGCGAGGGCGGACCAATCCCCACCATGCGGCAATGCCGTGCACATGCCCAACGCTATTTCGGGAGCATATGGTCGCTGCACCCCAATTCTGTTGTGGAACCGTTTCCAGCAATGCCTCATAGTACTCTCCACCATCGACAAATCAGTAGTCCGCAGTCGTTGCTGAAGGACAAGACATGCCGCGGCACATCTGGTACAGATTCCCTTTCCGGCCCTCGAAACTCCAATGCCACTGCCTGAGTAAGGTGCTGGAATTGCGTAGCTAAATAATCCAATTCAAAATCTGGGACAGCCAGTCCCCCCCTCAGCCGCATTAGAGTATCCAATGCTACTCTGCGCCTCCCTGTACCCCAGATAAAGCTCCTCACCGCAGAACGGAGTTGTCGAAATAGAGCAACGGGTATGCGTATCGCTAGGGTCCGGAAGAAGTATAAGAGATGAGGAAGCGCCACCATCTTCAGCAGCGCCACGCGACCTGCTACCGACAGCGGCAGAGTCCCCCAGAACCGCATGCTACCTCTCAGGCCTCTCAACGCTCTACCGATATTGCCTTCAAGGAGATCTTCCTGAGTATGGTACACATGCGTCCCCAAATAGGGGAGGCACCTAGGTTCCCACACATACAACACACAATTGGGGGAAGGGTCTAAGGGCGGGTTTACCGACCAACCAGGTATGTGCCCCAAACACAATATTATAACAACAAATAATACCTGGGGGTCAAAGAAGTAATAGTAAGTCAGACAGAATGGATCACGAAACCAAAACTACGCAAAAAACACCAGTGAGAATTTCATGCAAGCTAGTGACTGCAGGCCTAGTCAAGGCTCAAGAGCAAATGGAGAAAATAGTTCCCATCAGAAGCCACACTGTACCGCCCTCTTTCTCATCATTTGGGTTCTCCTTACCCAGGAGACAAAACGGCCGGCAAGATGTTACCGTGACCGATAAATGTGGCAAGTGGGTAGTATGTTATGTACAAGAACTAATAGTGGCTACCGAAAAAAGCAGTGTATGGTGATGAGGGTAAAAAAGTGAGGGGTATTAATAAAATTAGGTGAATTGGGTAGAAGAACAGAATTTATTAGTATCTCCCAATCCCTAAGATTAAAACGCAGGTGCAAGTGCGGGTTTGAAATAATAACCGCACTAAGTGGTCAACATGTTTCTGCATTACATAGAACAGAGTTTCAAATGCATTCTTCAGGACCTAGTTAGAGTAACACTACTGCTTTAATAGATAATAATAAATAAATGAAAAAATATCACCTGAAAGTCCCAGGTGTACTCAACCGTATACTGTTAATGCATAGTATCCAGTGGCATCGGATCCAAACAGAAAGACATACAAACAAAAAGACAAAAGAGCATAAGTGATTCATACTCAAATAGTTGCCATAGTGTGATGGAAGCACATTCACACATAATGGGACATGGATTCCCATATACACACTCACCCAAATATGATGGTTGAGAGGCTTCACCCCACCTGGCTGCAGAGCAGGTATAAGGAGCACCGCTCTAAAAACAATGAGTCACTTTTAGAGGTTTTCCAACAAAGGAAAAAAGGACAAAAGGAAAAAAGAGTTTACGCAGAGGCAAAGAGTAACTAAGTAGACCCACTAAGTGCTGCGTGGATTAATTGAGGGTGACCCGCCAGTATTGTGCCACAGCGATCAGAGTCATGGCTAGGAATTAAGTAATGACTCGTTAGCACATCGCGTCAGGCAGTGGTTGCAAAGGATTTACGGCTTAGCGGTAGAACGGAGAGCGAGTACGCTCTGAGATCAGCGCTGCTTCTCGCATGGGCAACAACAGGCTTGCGGCGAGCGCGCCAGGAAACGAGCGCTGTGCGGCCCGCTTACCTGTCCGTCGGTGTCTCCCGGCAGTCATCTGTACTGTCTGGGGGGGCGCCGGCGATTGTCAGCGGGAGCTGTATGTAGATTCGGGCTCAGAACAAACAGCATCACGTGATCCAATGCGGTCACGTGATGCATGGAAAGCTGGGTAATGTAGTTCTAAGCGGTTAATTCAATGTAACCAGTGTTTAGGTGATGCTTGCACATTCGGGCTCAGAACAAACAGCATCACGTGATCCAATGCGGTCACGTGATGCATGGAAAGCTGGGTAATGTAGTTCTAAGCGGTTAATTCAATGTAACCAGTCTTTAGGTGATGTTTGCACATGAGGATAGCAATATTATTATGTGCCAATGTTGGTAATCATTAGTAATATTGAAAACTACCCAATGGTTAATTTAATCACCAGCATGCGTATTCATTTAAACGATGACTTTATGGGGGCTTCTGTTAGTATATCAAAGGCATGGGTATAGATGGATTGGAACATCTGGCGACAGCCTAAGCTGAATATAAATATAACTTAATCATGTCAGGATTCATGGTGAGAGATGAAGCGATTGAGAGTGTAAGCATGTAATAACAACAATCAGAGGGACATCCAGGGTATTGGCTCGTTGAGGCCCTCCTTGTCGCTGTTCAGACGGTACACCCATTTCTGTTCAATTTTGAACAGAAAGCGACTGATGTCAGGACACGAATCAGGAATGTGGGGTTGTTCCAAGACAGTCCAGCTGAAGTCTTCGGGGCCATGTCCCTTCTCCAAAAAATGTGCAGTGAGACGGGTAGCCTGTTTTCGGCATCGCACTGTACTCTTATGCTCTTGTATCCGTGTTCGTATTTTCCTGGTCGTCATCCCAACATAACGCAATGGGCACGGACACGTTATCAAGTAGATAAGATTACTGCTGTTGCAGTTAGTGAATTTATTTTGGGTCCATGGGCGATTGGTGCCCATGTCGACCACGGTGGATTTACAGGTTTGAGGGCAGACAGTACATGCTCCGCAAGGGTAATGGCCGACAACAGGAGGTAAGTCCCACAAAGTGCCCACTTGTCTTGACTCCTTGTTTTTTGGGCGTGTGTGGACTAATTGGTCTTTTAAGTTGGGTCCCTTTTTTGAAGGCGAAGATAGGTAAAGCGATGTCATCACCTCCGATTTTTAAGATCGACCAGTGCTTTTTTATGATCTTTTGTACCAAGTACAAAAGATCATAAAAAAGCACTGGTTACATTGAATTAACCGCTTAGAACTACATTACCCAGCTTTCCATGCATCACGTGACCGCATTGGATCACGTGATGCTGTTTGTTCTGAGCCCGAATGTGCAAGCATCACCTAAAGACTGGTTACATTGAATTAACCGCTTAGAACTACATTACCCAGCTTTCCATGCATCACGTGACCGCATTGGATCACGTGATGCTGTTTGTTCTGAGCCCGAATCTACATACAGCTCCCGCTGACAATCGCCGGCGCCCCCCCAGACAGTGCAGATGACTGCCGGGAGACACCGACGGACAGGTAAGCGGGCCGCACAGCGCTCGTTTCCTGGCGCGCTCGCCGCAAGCCTGTTGTTGCCCATGCGAGAAGCAGCGCTGATCTCAGAGCGTACTCGCTCTCCGTTCTACCGCTAAGCCGTAAATCCTTTGCAACCACTGCCTGACGCGATGTGCTAACGAGTCATTACTTAATTCCTAGCCATGACTCTGATCGCTGTGGCACAATACTGGCGGGTCACCCTCAATTAATCCACGCAGCACTTAGTGGGTCTACTTAGTGACTCTTTGCCTCTGCGTAAACTCTTTTTTCCTTTTGTCCTTTTTTCCTTTGTTGGAAAACCTCTAAAAGTGACTCATTGTTTTTAGAGCGGTGCTCCTTATACCTGCGCTGCAGCCAGGTGGGGTGAAGCCTCTCAACCATCATATTTGGGTGAGTGTGTATATGGGAATCCATGTCCCATTATGTGTGAATGTGCTTCCATCACACTATGGCAACTATTTGAGTATGAATCACTTATGCTCTTTTGTCTTTTTGTTTGTATGTCTTTCTGTTTGGATCCGATGCCACTGGATACTATGCATTAACAGTATACGGTTGAGTACACCTGGGACTTTCAGGTGATATTTTTTCATTTATTTATTATTATCTATTAAAGCAGTAGTGTTACTCTAACTAGGTCCTGAAGAATGCATTTGAAACTCTGTTCTATGTAATGCAGAAACATGTTGACCACTTAGTGCGGTTATTATTTCAAACCCGCACTTGCACCTGCGTTTTAATATTAGGGATTGGGAGATACTAATAAATTCTGTTCTTCTACCCAATTCACCTAATTTTATTAATACCCCTCACTTTTTCACCCTCATCACCATACACTGCTTTTTTCGGTAGCCACTATTAGTTCTTGTACATAACATACTACCCACTTGCCACATTTATCGGTCACGGTAACATCTGACCGGCCGTTTTGTCTCCTGGGTAAGGAGAACCCAAATGATGAGAAAGAGGGCGGTACAGTGTGGCTTCTGATGGGAACTATTTTCTCCATTTGCTCTTGAGCCTTGACTAGGCCTGCAGTCACTAGCTTGCATGAAATTCTCACTGGTGTTTTTTGCGTAGTTTTGGTTTCGTGATCCATTCTGTCTGACTTACTATTACTTCTTTGACCCCCAGGTATTATTTGTTGTTATAACCTAGGTTCCCACGCCAAGTCAGGCGGCAGTGTGGGCCGATCGCACGCTCTGGTCACCGGAAAGACACAAGTCTTCACCCAGTTAACCCGCAGTCCCGAGATGTCTCCGAACCAACTGAGGAGGGAGCGCGCCCCCTCCAGGGCCTCCCCCACGTCCCTCGGAAACAATAGGAGGTCGTCCGCATACAGTGAGATATAGTGCAACTGGTTAAGCCGCAAACCTTGGAACGCCCCCCCACATCCTAGCGAGTGCCGCCAATGGCTCCACTGCAAGAGCGAACAGCACCAGGGAAAGCGGGCAGCCCTGTCTGGTGCCCCGCCCCACAGGGTAAGATGAGGAAACAACTCTGCCAACCCGAACCCCAGCGGTCGCCGACGAGTACAATATTTTAGTCCAACGAACATACCCGGCTCCAAGTCCGAATGCTTTCATAATTGAAAACAAGTAGGGCTGAAAACTTTCAATGTCAACAGTTTTGCTCACTTGAGATTCCAAGGTGGCTCTCGCTCTGACCTGCTTTTCGTCTTGATTGAAGCTCAGGCATACTGTACACCTTTCCGCCCATACCACTCCTGGCCAGAGATCTCAAGAAGATCAGGAACGACCTTGCCCAAGTCATCCTTGTGGCTCCGGACTGGGCGTGGAGAGTCTGTTATTCAGATCTTATAAACATGCGTATCAATCCTCCGATCAGGCTGCCCCTTAGAGTGGATCTCCTGTCCCAGCAGCAGGGGAGGGTCATCCACCTAAACCGGTCAACTTTTCTCCTTCTTTCATGGAGATTGTTCGACAGCAGTTTGATAGCTGTCAACCAACCTCCCGATGGCTGTAATGTTATTTTGACAGCCAGGCATTTCTCCACCAAGACGGTATACGCCTGCCGATGGAAAGAGTTTGTATCAAATTATACAGAAAAGTCTATTGATAATCTATCTACCTCCATTTCGAATATATATATATAATTTTGATTTTTTTACCCTTTTCCCGCAGGGCAGTACTCTGGGCACTTGGAAAGGGTATCTTTCTGCCTTTTTGCTGCTGCCTGCCTAACCCTCCTTATTTAAATCTCCCATTGTAAATAGATTTCTAAAAGGTCTTGTAGATACGTTCCTTACTTTCCCCTTTCATGCCTCAGTGGTACCTTAATTTGGTTCTCATATTTCTGGTGTGTGCTCCCTGCGAGCCTTTACACAATTGACCCCTCATGCTGCTCACCATCAAGACAGCCTTTCTTGTGGCAATTACATCAGCCAGGAGGATGAGTGAATAGCAGTCTTTATTACCCAAACCCTCTTCCTTCCTTTTTCCTGACAAACTGGTGCTTTGACTAGGGCCTCTTTCTTGCCAAAAGTGGTAACACCATTTCATGTGTGCCACTCTGTCGCCTTGCCCACTTTCTACGCACCTCCACTGTTATGTACCCCAACGTACCCCAGTCTAGGCAGCTACACAACCTTTAACCTACATTTGTTCTGCCTTGCTCTGCATAACGGTTCTAGCACTGACCTTTTACCCAGTTATATGCTGGATAATGGCGATCAGTTTCCTGGAAACTAGCCTCTTTCATTTTGCATGAGGACTCTTTGAAAAGTACCTGCACACGACATACATAACAGCATAAACATACTCTGTGTAAAGGACATGGTCATCTTCATCCTAGGGCGAAAAAACTGCTTTGCATAATCGGAGGGATTGTGCTAGGTCATTTGCATAATCGTGCTCAAAACATATTAATTGTGTAAGGAACTCCAAGGCTATCTTTATTGTATAAAAGAACATTACCAAAACTAGAGAGGTAGAGGAGAAGCTTCAGTCTGGTCCGCAGGGACGAGCATTTTGCCGGTTCAGTCCTGCAGAACTTCTTAGCCTAAATTTGTCCTCAGACCCTCCTCTGGGGATGGTATTGCTTTGGTATATAATCTAAGATAGGGAATCTGCGGCTAGATGTCTCTATAAGATGAACAAGTTACTTACCTTTGGCAACGCCTTATCTGGTAAAGACAATATATAGCCACAGATTCCTTACCGACCCACCCATTCTTCCCGCTCTGCATACAGACTTCTAGAGTCAGGGCTCATCCCTTTCAAGTCCCTAGTTTGGACACTCCAGTGTTGGTGCACTTCGTGGCTCCGTGCTTGTGGTGTGGAAAGTCATGACAAGTAAATGACATCTGCGTGCTGAGGTGGCGCCTATATAGGTAACGCAGACATCATTTCTGTTGTGGACGACCTCATGTGGACCCGAACAATGCCACCTCCTGAGGCGCAAAGGTACTGCTCACAAAAAAATCTTCTGGATCCAGTCTGACGCCTTGGAAAATTCAAAGGTAAGGAATCTGTGGCTTAATATTGTCTCTACCAGATAAGACATTCCCGAATGCAAGTAACGTGTTCAGTAGGTGCTTATTGGTTGGTTGCATTATACAGCAAGAGTGCCGATAGGTTCCAAAAGAGTTCTGATATGAAAACAAACTCCGCATAGGACATTGTATCAGCCAGGCTTTTTCAGTTATCTGTTAATGTAACACTACCTGGAATAGAACAAAGGACTCTCGCACTAAGAAGCTCCAAATGCCCCGGGGACCCAGGGAACTAATCTACCCATTCCATCATGATCGCCGGTTCGAGTACTGCAGTTGCATTCAGCCTTTGCTCTTTCTGAGGTCAATAAAATTTGTACTATTGAGTTAGGTAGTGGTAAATATCTGTTATTCAGCACCAGGTTGTGAACATGTAATGTACACATACATGTTTTGTTGTATAAACAAAGCTGTGAGCCCAGGTCACGCCTTAACCACAATCTTAGTCTCAGAGTAAGGCACCAGCAATCCCCAAAATAACCTGTGCTCACCCTCTGGTAGCTTGGCACAGAGCAGTCAGGCTTGACTTGAAGGCAATGTGTAAAGTATTTGTACAACACTTCTAACTGTGAAAATGCCACACACAAAATTACCACATCTATCTAGGAAAAGAAAGCATAGTTTAATAAATGAATCAAGACCAAAACATCGAAAATCCAAGCAGGAAAACCGGAGATGTTGATTTTTAAAGATTTAAGTTAAAATGGCACCAAAAGTCACAAAGCCCTGACAAGGGATATGTGGGCGCACTGAACGGGGACAAAGTCACAAGCTCAGGCTGACTGCGACGTAGCACAGTCGAAGCGACATGTCTGTTCCGAGATAGGGCGAGACCTCAGTGCGAGGTCCTGTGCTGCAGCGGTGAGGATCCTGTCGACGAGGGCTTGCGATGCAAAGTCCGGGTGTCTAAGATGTGGCGCGTAGCTGTCGTCAATGAGTGATGCAAGGACCTGGGCTGGAGATGAAGTGTGCCATCAGCGATAGGTCTGTTCTGCTCAACGATGCGCCACCCAGCTGAGGAGATGCGCCAGTTCTGCTGGAGGATGTACCGCTCAGCAGAGGAGATGCATCGGTTCTGCTGGTAAGCACCTTCGGCCCCCTTTCAAGGGTCCAGGAATGGGGTGGCGCCACTTGGCAGAGTAGACTGTCACAGATGGCAGAGTCCAGGTGCAGGTGCAGATGTAAGGTTGTTGGAAGCCTGTTAAGTCCCTGGGGCGTCAGATCAGGAGGCCAGCCAACTAGCCCTTGGAGCCAATCTGGATTCTGGGGTCAAGAGATGCAGGTCCAGTCCTTCTCAGAGGGCAGCAGGTCAGCACAGCAAAGCAGGAGTTCAGCAGAGTGGTAGTCCTTTCAGCAGCACAGCAGTCCTTACTGGAAGTGTATCCACAGGTCCAGAAGTGTACTGAAGTGGTAGTGTATGACGACCAGATCTTATACCCAGTGTTGTCTTTGAAGTGGAGAGACTTCATTGAGATGCCTCTGAAGTGTGCAGATGCCTTCACTCCCTTTCTGTCCTGGCTTCAGACTCACTATAGGGGTGTATGCAGCGTTTTGTGTGGGGTAGGGCACATCCTGTTAAGGGGTAAGTGAGGCTGGGTCCAGCTCCTCCCTCCCATCTTGCCAGGATGGTCCATAAAGTCACACCTAGGCTCCCATTGTGTGTGGCTGTCTAGGAGGAATACACAAAGCCCAACTGTCACCATCCCCAGACTTGTGATCAGAGATGGGCAGCAGGCACCAAATGGCCAAAGCAAGAAAATGCAAGCTTTCTGAAAGTGACGTTTTCAGAATGGCTATTTAAAATCCAACTTCACCATAAGTTAGAATTTTAAATTGTGATTCCAGTGACACCAAACTTGAAGGGGTAATCTCTTCCCATTTGGAAATTGCTCTTCTAAAATGTAATAAGTAAGGCAACTCTGTGATCCTTTAGGAGAGACAGGCCTTGCCGTAATGAAAGCCAAATTTAAGAGTTTATCACTACCAGGACATGTAAAAAATATTTTTCCTGCTTTTTAAATTGATTGCACCCTGTTCTCTAGGCTTCTCAGGGCTTAACCTAGGGGTGACTTATATGTATTATAAATGAAGTTTTGGCCCCGGCAAGAGGTTTAAAACTGCACACTCAGGCTGCAGTGGCAGGCCTGAGACGTTGGGTAGCACAATCAGTGCTGCAGGCTCATTGTAGCATTTAACTTACAGACCCTGGTTGCAAGTAGTGCACATTGTGGATAAGCCAATTTTGCCACGTTTTAAGGAAAGAGCATTTTACCACTGGTCGTTAGTATTAAAGTGTGCAGAGTCCTTAAACCAGCAAAAACGAAGTCAGCAAAAACAGGAGGTCTGGAGGGAAGAAGTTTGGGGAAACCACACCAAGAATGCCAGGTCTAACACATCATTTCTCTCCTTTCTGTTATGATTTCTGAAATTTTAGCATTCAATTCAATATAACTTGACCTCTTTAGGGCATGAACGAGATGTACATGAATAATGCATTGAAAGTTGTTTCAGCAAGGGCCTCCGACATATGTTTGGCCCAGGGCCCCCAAAATCCTTAAGATGGCCCTGGTAAGTGTGTAGAGAGGGCGCTTTACCATGTAGTTGCAGGATTATTTAATGCCTGCTTTGGATGAAGGTGGGTAAGCGTTGGATGAAGGAGGGTAAGCGCTAAATGTCATAGAAAAAGCACAATAGGCCTTTTAAAATATAAAATGCAGTGTTATTAATTACATCCATGTCACAGCCCAAGGAAGGCTCAAACAACTCATTGGATTTTACCAGTAGTTTGCGATTGACCAGTTGGAGACACCTGTTCTACAACATGTAGCATGTCTTACAATGATTTGCATTCCTTTTGACCTGCCGCTTTCTCCCTAAAAAAATAGCACTTGAACCAGTTTTCTTTAAACACTCTGCAGGGGTGGAGTTGGAACGGTGTAGTTTCAGTGGCACTAATTTTGACCTAATAGTTGATTAGCTTGAGGATCAAAGTTTTCTAAACTTCCTGTTAACTAGCTTTGGGTTTCCTACTTTACTTGCACCTCTTTCAGGATATTTTGGCTTACCAGAAGATTTTCTTTCACTTTGTGACCAATCTTGTTCCTGAGACCGAGTCAATTGTGCACCATCTCACGAGGGAAGGACTTATGGTTTCTCTTCCTGACGTATTACCAAAGTGAGTGTCCCGGATTTGGTGACCAGCAGCAGTTGTCAGGGGCTGAATCTTAGCCTTTTGTGTAATTTTCTATAGGTGACCAAAAGATACGTCCCTCTTTTTTTCATCCAGGGTTTTCAAAAGCACCTACCATGCTCTACAACCTGTCATTTACGCACTCTACCAACCCTTTGATCTAGGCATGTATAAGAAAAAATCCTTTACACTACACTGATTCCACATGTAGTTGGGCGTGAAGTTACTACATTCACCTGAGGTAGTTTTCCTGCGGATTGCACCCTCAAGGGCTTAGAAATCAGAGTATGATGTTTCAAGGACTATGGTGGGCTATCTGTGAGTCAAGATTCAAGATGTGTGTAAGGGCCCCAGGAGGCTGATTTCCCAAAAGATGAGGGAAGGACATCATAAGAGACTGCTCTTATGATCGTGGTCAACGGTTTGAAGGCGTACTAGTGCAGACTATTTCCCAGGCAGGGAAGAGTTGTGGTAGTTTGTAGCTGTAAATATTGACTGGGTTGATTATTTTTATTTTTTTACTAAAATATTTATTAATGTTGGTTGAGTTCTTTACGGAATTGGGGGTGGGCAGTCTGTGCGAAAGGGAATAGGAGCAGTGTTTAATCTGTTTGAGAAATGATTTATTGGGTTAGTCCTTAGTGTGGTTTCTTCGTAGCTTGAATTGAATTTAGCTAATTTTTGTCTGCCATTAATGTGTGATATTTTGACGATTTGCAAGTGCAGCTAGGGATTTGAATTTGTTGTCTTACAGTGCAATAATATCTTTTTTTCTTGGCATTTCACTAATAAGCATACTATTATGTTTCACTCTTCCATTTACAATATTTATAGTTTTTATCATGATATTTTTTATGATGCTTGTCCATCACACCTTTGCTTGCCCCTCTGTTTCTATACACCAATCAGTTTCAGTCCTTTCCCCTTTTAGAGTTTTAGGACATGAGCATTATATTGGTGCAGTATTTGAGTTGACAGACTTAAGTAAGACATGGCTGCTGTGGTTACCTTAATAAAGATTTTCTTACTGCTGAGAAATATTTATTGCTCAATATTGAACTTAAACTATATGCCGAAGAGCACATGGTTTAGTTTTGATGATCCTCTGGTACCAAGAGACTTGGGTGCTTTCCACGGTCTGGGTCTTTTTTCAATGTGGCTAGAAGAATGCGGGGCTCAGAGGCGATAGGAGGACGTTTAGTTAGTGCTTGGTTAATAAGTATCCGATGGAAAATCTTTAAACAATCGTATCGTTGTTGCAGATGCACGAAGTTGTCCATTGTGCCGTGGCCACAAGGTAAGAATAGGAATTGTAAAGTGGTTGGACCGACCTAGAGGAAATGACTGTTGTCAAGTTATTGAAGGCGGAGCAGAAATAAGAAAGTGAAAGTTATTTTAGAATGACTTAGAAATGCTCGTGCAGTGATGTCAAAAATAAATCACTCATGCCTTTAGTATTTTGGTCGCCTGCACGGTTAAAGTTCCCATAGTACGATTTGTTGGAAACTGGACTCAGCTGAGGGGATGAAGCCGGACAAGTCGGCAATTAAATATTTGATGTCCAAATCAGCAGTAGATGAGAGAAAACCTGGCAGAGAATGTGGATTTTGGGGAATTATTCTGGCAGAAACTTGCTAAGAAGAGATGTTAACATACTTCTAATTTGAAATGTGACTGACTGTTTGGACATGCTTTCTGGCCTCTGAGTATGGCTGTCTCTCTGAGGTGACACACTTGGATGCGTTCTACTTTCTTTTCTGGGGATTTCCAGGTGGCACATACTGCCATGCCAATTAATGGAGGCTGGCTTTTTCCGAAATGGTTCAAAAACACAAAAGGTATTAGGAGGAATGCTTGCAATGAGACTAACCACTAGCAATCACTGGGGGTAGCATAATTATTTTACTCACCATTCCACCTCGATTTGGACCCAGCCATGTGCAAATCCGTCTTGACCATGCTCCAATAGGAACTGTCCAACCCCAAATTACCCCATCCAGAAGGGGACCCATCATCCCTCCAGGCTTCTCTGCAACATGCTTTCAGTACAGTAAATCTCGGGAAACGGCCTAGATTTTCCAGGCAGAAAGTTACAGACTTGTCACGTTGTTAAGAATGTTGCTAGATAAGACAAAGGTCCCTCGTGGCTCTCACTGTCAGACACGTGGAGCTAAGACAGGTTGGTAACAAACACCCTCCAGGCTGCGATAGGAGGTGGCCACTCTGTTCTCTGGGGTCCAGGTTGCAAGGCACATTTTAAGAGCATGCAGGACTCGACCTGCTGAGCCAAGCCTGCTCAAGGAGACAGGGCAGAGTGCCCCCCCCCCCTTCACGGCTACCTATAACCAGGGCTCGAGTCGGGGTACCACGCGGGTGGACGTCGTCCCCCTATTTATTTTACTGGGAGCTCGACAACTGGAACAAATGGAGCCATACATTCACTCTTTGGCCTCTCTGGTGCGAGATCGGAGCCCATTCAGAGCGCTGCTCACGCGATGGCTTCTCTGATGCAATCGCATCTAAGGGGTGAGCGAGAGGAGGCAATGAGTCTGATGGTGCAAGCCACCTTTCGTGACGTCACTTCCTGTCGTGACGTCAGCGTCCCCCCACTTCCTTTTTTAGGACTTGTGCCCTGCCTATAACTGTGCAGCCCCACCGAGGTGGGGTGGTGTCCAATACCTAATTGCAAGAAAGTCCACTGTATGTCAACTGCAGAATAATGTTGAGTATGTATGCCACATGGCTTGCTTACATGTTCTCATTTAGGGACTCTTGCCTGAAAACCGGAGAATAGGGGAAAGACAGCTGACAGAAGGTCTCACCGAGGTCCTGTTTCAGGGTGGCACAGGCTGTTAGTGTCCTTAAGCCCTACAACACACACCCGTGTCTTTCCTGATAACCTTATTCCAATGCTAATCTCCATGCTGCAAAATCTAAGTTTTACATTCCCCTTCAGTTTCATTTTGTGGTCTGTGCAGAGGTTCTAAAGTAACTTGCCTTCAGCAGTTGCATAGCCTCTGCTCACTCCATGATGCCCAATGCAAACGCATCTTGTACTGTAACATTTGCATAGCAGTTTCCCAACTGACAAGGCCTCCACACTTATTAATAAATTCCAATTAAAAGAAAAGATTTTTAAAATGGCATTTATTTAATCATTTGCAATCTATATTTTAAATTTCTCAAAGCCCTCTACCCAGTTCTAAAGCTCTGCTGCATCTGGCTCGACTATGACACGAACTGTGCCCAGGATGGCAGGTAAAATCACATTTAAGGATGAGTGCCTCAACATTTTTGAATTGCCTTAATATACACCTAGTTGTCCCCATGTCGTATTAGCCAGCAACACCTTCAGACAGTCCTACCTTTTAGCAAACATGCTACACATTTGGGCACTCGTAGTATTGTTTACCATTATGTTCTTGGGACTGGATATCACTTGGCAGCTGATGCACCTATCCTCTGACTGTTGCACAAGTTGTACCTTTTTTGAGGTAGGCTTGTGTATCATCTACCTTTCCCGACCTGTTTTTTGTGAAGGAGGACAGCATAGCTATTACCATCCTATCCTTGTTTTGTGAGGGAGGGTAGGTCTGCTGCTTGCTTACCATGCTTTACCTATTCAGTGAGAGACACTTGTATAGCTGCTACCCATGATTTTCTTTTTTTTTGTGCAAGATATGCGAGCACCACTCCAAGTCTCTACCTGTTTTGTTAGGAACCCGACCACTGTTATTTTTTCCCCATGTGGACTGTACAGCTTCTTCCAGTTCTACTTGTGCTTTGTGCAACAATGATGCATGTTATGCCTTTTCTGTGTTTGGAAAGCTTCCATTACTTTGTGTGTGTGTGTGTGTGTGTGTGTACACACACACAGGTGCTTGCATGGTTTTCTGGTTTGTATCTGGGAGACTTGTAGCACAGCTCTGTGTTGTTCAGGTTCTATGTGATGGAAATTTGCTCTGCTCCTGCACTCAGGAGTAGTAAGGGTGCCTTAGTGCAAGAAACGAAAATAGCCCATTATCTGGTAGAGTAGGAAAGTACAACGATCGCTAAATGTGTTTAATCTTTGCCGTTTCTTTCTTTTGCTACTACTAATGTCGAAATTACATCCGTGGCCTCATTTAACTTTATGTTCAGATGGGGATGAATAGCAGCAAATAACTCAACTTGGGGACAGAGAAAAAAGAAGGGAGTGTGAAGGCAAAGGAGAAGAGCATAGAGCATTTGAGGGTTGAGAAATTATTAAATTACGTTAAAAAGATAGTGGCGATAGAATGTGCAAGAGAAATGAAAGAGGGAAACAAAAATGTTATAAAACTATGAGGTGGAGGGTGAAAGGGATGGGAAGAATGAGTACGAAATGGTTACAGAAAAAAGTGGTACTTAAAGTGAAAACTATACAACATCAAGGGTGAAAGAGTGACAAAATAGCAACGAAAGGCAGGATGTGGAATAAGCAGAACTGAAAAAGCTTGGGAAATAAACCAAAAGAAAACGTGACAACCAGATAGAACAAAGAAAAGAGAAAGGAAGTGAAGGACAAAAGGATTGAGAGAGTGAGTAAAGGAGTGGTCAAAATAGAAAAAAGTATGAGATGGAGGTCACAAGAGAGTGGCCATGTGAGAACATGAGTCAAACAAGAAAGGGCGAGAGTGATAGAGCTGCCACGTGCAAAGTGGGTAAGGAGGTTAGATGGGTTTGGCAGGGATTTCACAGGATAAGTGAAGAGCTGAATGTGGAAAAAAAGTTTGCAGAGTGGTGGAAAAGAGGCTAAATCAATTAAATAAAAGGGAAAGGACTGAGAGTAAGAAACACACTTGAGTGCGCTGAAAATAAATTGGCATAGAGGAAAACTGAGACATAGCAGCGGCTTGATTGAACAAGCTAGAAGATGAATGTAAGTGAATGGTAGAGAATACTAAAATTATAGGAGCCAGAGACTAAGAGGAAAAGGTGTTGGGAAACCAAAGTGATGTCACTCAGATTGAGAGGTGGAAGTAATGAAACCAAAGTGATGTTGCTCTTGGAATGAGAGGTGGAGGTGATTGAAACCAAGGTGGGGCCGCCCAGGGAATTAGAGTCTTAAAGGTGTAAGGAGATGGGAGACTTGGTGTATACAGACGTTATGTGCATCAAATAATACCTACTAAGAGGTGGTGCAGAAGTGGCAGTGCCTCCGGGGCCAAGGGCTTTGAGAACGTTTTCTCTCCAAATATGTATATTTTACAAACTGAACTGAAAGCTAGTGGGGCTCATTTCACATGCTTGGCTTGGGCCCATACCATCCTTGCTGTGCTAATGCTTACTAACGTTTTTAAGGTTCTGTACTGCTCCCGGAATATGGAGGTTTTCTGTAATTCAGTGTGTTTTGAAACGTTTAGAAGTGAGTCATACCTACTAGTGTTCAATGAGGTCAGAATAGTCTAGTGTAAATTATGTTGAATGGTTGCCAACCAAGTCGTTTTAGGAATTTATATGGGTTATAAAATGCATGGATGTGTATGCCAAAGGACTTTGTCGATTGTTTTGTTCTACTTGGGTTGTCAATTTCTAGGCTTTGGATAGCTGTTATGTTTTGAGCCATCTTTGCCAATTAACTGACATTGATGTAATTCTATGTGTATGTGAGTGTTGTAGGTTTTTAGTTAATATCTAATGTAAGTTTTGGTGAGAGAATATGGATGTTATGTTGAAGTTACAAACACTTAGCCAACTATACGGCCTGTAATCATGGCGTATTAATAATGTGCAAGAGATTTCTAATGCGTAAAAGTAGGTTTAGTTTGAAGTGAGTACAGCTTATGATAGATGTGCCGTTAAGGTAGCAAGTTTTTACCCAACTATTTGGCTGAGTGCAAGATGTACCTTGATCGCGCTGCCAGAAGTTGTCTAGTGTGCACCACTGGTGTAATACGAAGTAGGAGCATACCTTGCTGTTTATTACATTTTTAATTGACTGTTGAGCTCAGCTGCCCTTGCGAGAACTGGAGAAAGATGTAAAACAGATTCCATCTTCCCTACCGTATTTAACACCTCTGGACAACAATGTCCACCTGCAGACATGCCTCACTTGATTTATTGCTCCTTTCGAGACCGGGTTGGATCCATGAATGTCATCAGTTGCAAGTCTAGTTGTCACAGTCCTATGTGGACTATATTCTTATAAAATCTTTTGATCTCCTCCCCCTCACAGTATCACCTTTTGCTGGGGAGGATCTCCATTTTGTCACGAATTGGAAGACTATGACGGCAGACTGCTGGGTGATTAAGCTGGTCTTTAGAGACCCTGCCAATCCCTTCCTTTTGTCCCTGCCGGACCACCTCCCTTCCGAAAGTGACTTACACTTTGATCTTGAAGGCAGAAGTACTTGCAGTGCTGCAGAAAAGGAGCCACAAAAGTGGTGCCTCTTGAAGAGTCGGGGGCCGGTAGGGTTTGTTTCTTTACTTGTTTCCCTAGACGATTGGAAACCTTAGGCCTATTTTGGGTTCTCCGCTTTCTAACCCTGATCATCCAAAAAACAACTTCGAATTGCTGTCCCATCGTAGTCATTTTGGCCATGCTCTGGAGATTGATTGTTCTTCTTGAATGCCAAGAAACCTATTTTCATCTTCCAATCTTGCCGCCCTCTAGAGTTACTGGGATTCCCGCCAGGGTACCAAGATTTTCAGTTTGCAGGCCTGCTGTTCAGACTGACGACTGCCCTATGTATCTTTACCAAGGTGCTGGTGGTCCTCGTATTTCCACATTCTGCCGGCTGATTGGCCATGGCTGAGTCATAGACGCTCTTAAGGAACATCTCCAGCTGGCAACTTCTCCACAATCCAGCCTTCCTCATCAGCGTCCAAATGTCCCACCTCACTCCCACGGAGAGGCTGACTTTTATTGAGGTACTCCTTGACAAAGACTTCCCTCCTGCTCTGATTATCATGGGTATTTGGCCAATAATTGTAATGTGTCTGATTCAAGCCTGAATCCCCATCCTGCAACTCATGCACCTTGTGCATGCTGTTTGTGTCAAGGATGACCCATTACTGGGCTTGGGTGTTCATCTGGGTCACATGATGGTGAGGGCCCTTGGTCTGTGTTGGAGCAGCACCTACACATAAATGTGCTTGAGCTGTGAATGGTCTATCTTTCATCTGAAGACCTTTCTTCCTTCCATATCTTGAGTTAGCATCCACATTCTGTCAAATACCGCAAGTGTCTATTATATGAACTGACAGAGTGATGTGAGTTTGTGGCACTTATGTTGGGATGCAATTTACCTGTGGAAGTTAGCTTACTGATGGGCTATTATTCCCAGTACCAACTCATCTAGCAGGCTCCCTCATTGTGAGGGAGGAAGCTCTGTAAACTATCACTGAAGAACCTTGAGTAGGAGTACACCCTGAAGTGATGGAAGTGATCTTCTCCAGATTGGGATTTCCATTCCTAAACCTGTTTGCCACGGACCAGAACAGAAGGTCCCTCAGTTTTGTGTCATCACTTCCTCTCGGCGGTAGTTTCCTGGGAGATGCACTGGTCTCTAGCCTACTCTACAGATTTCAGCTGATCCCGCCTGCCTCAAGGGCACCGTGTGAGGTGCAGAAGGTTTGACCACAGCTGATTGTGATTGTCCCAATCTGGGAAAGGAAGATCTGGTATACTGATATGTTGGTTTTCAGCATTAATTTGCCCCTTATTCTGCTGTGCAAAGACCTGCTTTTGGAAAGGGTGATCAGATCCTCCAGCCCATCCCTCAAACACTGCGGCTGCACTTGTGGAGATTCAGCAATCTCATTTAAACTCCTGAGGCTTAAGATGTTTTCTTGTTGGTGAGGAAACCTCCTACCAAACCATTTGCCCAGGCTGCTGGACCAAGTTTGTTCAGTGGTGCAAATCAAAAGGGATCCACCTCTTTAAATTTCACCTTTCCGATGTCTTGCGATTGTGTTGCCCCTTGCTCAACAGGGTATAGCAGTGGCAATAGTCAAGTATCTAGTTACCCTATCTGCTTTCTTATGCTTGCCTGATGAAACATCTGTGTTTATATTGCCTCTAATGGTGTGTTTTCTGAAAGGTTTGCTTTATTTGACCCCCCCCCCCCCCCCCCCCCCCCCAGACTCCATTGATAGTTTCTCTGTGGGCTTTTAACTCTGTTTTGACTTTATTGATGGCATTTTCTTTCGTGTTGATGCACTGTTGCCTGATTCAACTTCTTCCTCAGAGGTTTAAATTCTGCTTTATGCTGGTCAAGAAGGGACCCTCAGGAGGGCATTCATGCGCATTCCATTAGAGCCCTGACTGCTTCCACAGTTCTTTTCTGAGGTTTCATGGATGCCTCCATCTACGAAGCAACTACGTGGTCCTTGTTTTTTAATACTTTTACAATGCACTACTGCCTGTTAGTCGTACAGTGACAGATTCTTTGCCCAAGCTGTGTTGTATGATTTCCTTGGTTACCCTGTGTTACTCAGTCCCACCTTTCAGAAAGGTTCTGCAATGGGACTCATAAGGTGAGAAATCTGTCTGAAGATGTATCAGGCCTCGAAAAATCAATCATAGAAATGTTACTTGGAACTGCAGGTCTAGTGACTTAAATAATCTACTCAACCTATTTGTAATGCTCTTGACCCATAAGCTGGTTAGAAATGGTGTGATCGTGTGCAAATACATTTATTGTATTGCCTTAATCTTGATGCTGTAAAGCGCTCTGATACCCCTGGGTCTAGCTAGCGCTATATAAAACCTTTAAATAAATAAATATTGAGCTGACATTTTCTTCATTATCTACAGGAGTACCTTCGAATGTGCAGGTTCAGCATGTCTGTTGTAGAAAAAACTTGTGTATGATTTGATAGACTAAACTTTCTTTCCAAATATCATACCAATCTAGCCACAGGACACACACGTCCCCCACTTGCCTCTTAGTTCATTAACAGCATTGTCATCAGAGCGCGGGGCAGGAATGTTTGTCAAATCCGGTTTAAAAACCATCACTTTTAACCCCTTCCATGCCTGTGACTGAGCCACTCCTTCACGAGCCACGGGTGGCGTTTTGCTAATGACGGAGTGGTTCCGTCATGCCGCTCCGCTCACGCGGCACGGATTCCCCGCCTGTGCGGGCGAATTCGTGAGTGGGCGGAGTCGTGACGAAACCACTCCGTCATAAGCACAGCCTGCCCTTGGATCGTGACGGAGTGGTTCCGTCACAAACAGGGTGGCGCCGCGCGACACCTCCCCCCCCCCCCCCCCCCCCCCACCAACCAACCAAGGGGTTAATAAATACATAACTAAAGCATGAAGTGGTAGCAAACTCATTTGTAATCAGCAGATTTTACATTGAAATGGCCACAAACTTTCCCACGGACATGCGGTTTTACTGATAACACTATATAATGTACAAACAATAATGTTTGGAAATAAAGTTTCTGCTAAAATGTGTCACTTGCTAATCACCAACAAAAGTGTTCTGCTTTGTTTTGCTCCTATTTAACTCTGTGTTTGCATCAAACTTCTTCATTATAAAACAAATGTGATTTTGTAATTCCTGATATATTTTGAAATATTTGCAGTATTTATTTACAGGCTATTTATATAAATGTTATGTGTTAGAGAAAAATAGCTAAACAATGAGTTGTGAGTGGCGCACATCCTGTTTTAGCTATGTTTATCAGCGTTTAAACCACCTATTTAAAACGTTTGTGTGCTGTACTAGTGTCTCTCCCTTTCTGTGTTAATGTAATATCTTTCAAGCTAAATGCGTGCCTGAATCTTAGTGCGCACAAGCATTCTTATAAAACACACATATTCGTTATATCATTATTCAACTTTTTGTACGTGTACCAACAATGAATGCATTGCAGTATCGGAGAAAAATAACTGACCTCTTCGGACAGCTCACTTGACAAAAACCTCCAACTCTAGTAAGAGAGAGAGAAAAATAAACCTAATTTTCCAAGCAGTGATTAGTTAAAAGACAAACTGACATTTGACCTCTTTCCTTGAACAGACAGTAAATGTGTCAAGATAAAAACAAGATTTAATGGCATCTTTGTTGCTCATTCACTTTCTGAATGAACAGAACACCTGTTCTTTTCCAGCCTAAATATACTCACCAGATGGGACTAGTAGGTGCTAAAAATAGCTCGACCTGATAACATTTTACTTGCAAATGCCAGGATTTACTTTTCGAGGTCTGTGTGAAGAAAAATCAATGATTACGAGTGGATATACATTCCCATTATTCAATCCTCTTCCCCTCTACCAACGAGCCAGTGGTGTGAATAATATGATCCCAAAGTATACAAAAATGTTACATGTAATTTATGTTGCTGTTGTGGCTGTTTAGATTCCTTTCTGCACAACTTGATGAGGAGCAGAAATAATATCAGGAACTGACATAAGTGCTTTGGTCTGTGCCTGTTCACTTCTATACGTGATGTCACCAGAGTAGAAGTCACAGATGGAGCTACTTGAACCATCAGGCTGTACCCTAAACCCATTGTTGGTAATACGTTTTGTGGACAATTCTGAAACCTGGAGACCATATTCATAAGATGAGAAATCTGTATAAAGGTTTTGTATCCACCAGAAATATTGTTACCGAAGGTAAGTAACTTTTTCTTTTGGCTCATAATGTGGCTAACATAGCTTGCAAGGTGACTGTATGGCGCTCCTAAAGCAGTCACAGCGAGATGCACACACTTGTCACCGGTGCCATCACCTCTCAGTGCCTTGTAGACTTACAGCTGTTCTAGTTATGTCAGGCGAATGACATTCAACAATTAGGGTTCATCAAGATCCTATCATTACATACAGAAAGCAAGAAGACTTGCTTGTCACGTGACTGATTACCTTTCTTCAACCCTTGTTCAGGATTATGGAGGGTATTTTTTGAAAGTATGCCTTCCAGTGATGCAAGCAGACTACTAGGCACTAAACCTTGTGTCCACAACACTGATGGGAGCACTGTTTAATCTTTGAATAGTTTGCAGTTTAAATAAGTTTACAAGAAAGTAGGTTTGCACACTCCTTCTCTAGCTTCTTGGAAGCGATGGGGTTAGTGGATGGTTGGAGAACGCACCACAATGACAACATTCAGCACACCTTCCATTCTGGGGCTCATAACAGCCTATCTCGCTTGGACTATATAACTGTCCCGGCCCCACAGGTTACGAATATCCATAAGATACGGCATCTAGCTAGGGGCATTTCTGACCACTCCCCCCTCTGGGTCCACATTGTTCTCGACCACTCCCAGGCTGGACACGTTGCCCCCATTAACCCCTGGTATCTAAAAAGCCCGAAAATACGCAAAAACCTGATCAAATCCATTGACAACTACTTTTTAGAAAACAACCATACTGCTGACTCTCCGCAAATGTTATGGGAAGCCTTTAAGACGGTGGTCCGAGGTGGTCTCTCTCTCTTATAGCAGGATCCAAAAAAGACAAGCTAAAAGACTTCTCCGATGTTGAGCAAGAGGTTTACCGGCTTGAGCAGGACGTTCATTCTGATCAGTCACCGGATGCGCTACATACACTGCGTGTCCGACAGGACAAATACAGGGCGCTGGTTACCAACTGTGCTAAGCTACTGGGGCAAAGCAGACTGGGCCGACTTTACGACTGGAGAGATAAGGCGAGGAAATTAATCGCCTGGCTGGACAAAAAGGAACATGGCAGTTGACTTGTCCCGGAACTAACTGGGGCTTAGGGGTCCCCCATAACCGATCCCCAAGACATAGTCAACCACTTTGCAATGCACTTCCACAAAGTCTACAGCTCCGTTGAACCATATTCCGAGGCGGACTCTTCTGAACTCCTAAGAGATATCACCCTCCCAGTGCTGTCGGACGGTGACCGGGCATTCATGGACAGTGCGCTCACCGCTGATGAAATAGCGACCGCAATCCGAGCGCTTCACTCTTGCAAGGCTCTCGGCCCGAACGGTATCCCGATTGAACTCTACAAGCTCCATCCGGACAAATTAAGCCCATACCTGAAATCTATGTTCGAAAACAGCCTGGAACTCTGGTCACTTCCCCGGGATCAAAGAATTGCAACCATTGTCGCAATTCATAAGGAAGGGAAACCCAAAACAGACTGCGCCTCCTATCGTCCTATTTTGTTGCTTAAGGCTGAACCTAAAATCTTGCCAAAGTGCTTGCAAACAGGCTGCTTAAGGTGATAAGTGGTCTGGTACACCCTGATCAATCGGGGTTCATGCCCAGGAGAAGCACTGCTTTGAAGCTGCGCAGAGTCCTTGGGGTCCTGGGTAGGGCGCCAACCATCCGTGAAGATGCCGTCATTGTCTCCCTCGATGCCACCATGGCTTTCGATACAGCCCTACCTCTTCGCTGTGCTCGCAAAGTTGGGGTCTGGGACAGGTTTCAGCCGGTGGGTGCGCTTTGCTGTACAGCCTCCCTATGGCACAGATAGTTGTCAATAACAAAAAATCTGAAACCTTTTTACTTCGCCGTGGGACCCGTCAGGAATGTCCCCTCTCCCCCTTGTTATTCGCCTTGGCCCTCGAGCCCTTCTCGGCTTGGATTCGTCAGGACGTAATGATTTGTTGTATGCGGTGGTCGGCAGGTTGGTAGGATCGTATCTCCCTATATGCTGACGACATCCTTCTATATCTTACGTCCCTCAAACGGTCCCTTATCGCTGTATTTGACATCCTGACCATCTTTGGCAGATACTCCGGGTTTTGTATCAATTGGCAGAAATCTCTCCTATACGTCCTCTGTGAAGACCACCCCCGATCCCTTGAAATTGCCCCATCCCAATGGTTTCAGAAGGATTCAAATACCTGGTTATATTCGTCTCGCTTGATAGCTCACTCCGAATCACCCGCAACCTTATTCCTCCCCCTGCAAAGGCTTAAACGTGATATTGCCAACTGGAAATCACTCCCACTCTCTTTTTCGGGAAAGGCGTCCATTTTTAAAATGATGTCCCTGCCCCGACTCCTCTATGCTCTCCAGAACTCGGCCGACCCTGTCCCAAACTCATACTTCAGAGAAATAGAGGGGCTACAGCGGGACCTTCTTTGGGATGGGAGACAACATATCGCCTTACCAAAACTTATCAGCTGGTATGATGGGGGCATCACCTTGCCCAACATCAAAAAATACTATTGGGCAGCACATCTAATAGCAATAAACCATTGCACCTATGGGCAGCCCGACGACCCGGGGTTCAACATGTACAGATGGATCCTCCCGAATGGAACCTACAACCGAGCCCTATACTCTAAACTGAACAGGTATCCATGTACTGGTCCCACTAACCACAGAGTCAAGATCTGGCATTCGGCGACCACATCATTAGGCTGGAGCAATAAACTGACTCTTGCCACGCCCCTGTGGGACTCCCAGAGGCTGGGTGACTTGAGCAATTCCAAAGGATTTGATAGGTGGGATCTAATTGGCATCTTCTACATTAGAGACCTTTGGGACAAAAATGACATGAAGACCTTTGACACCCTTCAGCGACAGTACAAAATGGCAGAGTCGGAGCGTTTTCGTTATTTGTAAATCTGACACGCACTGGGCACAGCAATGCCCTGTGACTCCTCCCCCCCAGATTATTCCCCAATAGAGGACAGATTACTCGATGGCCACCTACCTGAAAAGGCTATTTGTTTGACTTATTGAAAACTCATTAACAACATAGAAGATCCCCTACTGTCCCTACGAGAGAAATGGCTTGGAGATGGGATCGAATTAGATGACGAAAACTGGCAGACGGCAGTCTCCTCCCCCAAAACTGTTACCATTCCAGCGCATCTCCGCCTGGTGCAACTAAAAAAATTAGATAGAATTTACATCACAGGCCCCCAATTGACACACATAGGTGGTCCATCAGACGGGTCCTGTAGGAGGGTGTGCACCCACAACGGCACGTTCATACACATCATATGGCATTGCGACCCAATCCAGGAGTACTGGCGCAAAATTCATGAAACAATGAGCGAAACACTAGAAATTGAAATTAAGCCAGAGGCCCCTAGATGCCTCCTCAACATCTGGAAACCCACTGACCTCAACGCATACGCCATACAATGGGTCACACTGGGCTGTATGATTGCTAAGAGAAACATCGCCCAACTCTGGGGGGGCGCCACATGATCCTAAAGTTGCGGATTGGAAGAGAGATCTCGATCGGTGTATGCTAATGGAAAAGACAGTGTATGCAGCCCGGGGATGTCCCAGAAAGTGGTCTAAGATTTGGGCTCCATGGAATGAATATCGAGGCAATATATGTGCTCACCCCTGTGATCCTGATTGTGATGATCCCCCTCCCTGTGATTTCCAAACATCCTACTGTAGTTGTTTGCCTTGATTTCGCTGCGCCTCCTGTTATTAACCTATGTGGAATTGTACCCCTATGTGGAGTATGTTTAATAAAAAGATTTATAAAAAATAAAAAAAAGTAGGTTTACTGGTTTTCGCATCTGAAAGCAGAGCTGGTTAGTTGCAGGCATTATCGAGTTTAGAAGGGTTTTCAATATTTTCTTCAAAGATCTGGTGAGTTGCTGATCTCCTAATATTATTTTCTCTAACAATCTCCTCACGGAAGAACTGCATGACTTAAATAATCATAAAACTGTAGTGGGTGAAATGCACCACGTGATTTTGGCCTGGTGCTGCAGACCGTGACTCACATACTGAAGGGGGAGAGAGTCACATTGGTGGAGTACCTCCCAGGCCGATTGACGTAGGCATTATACAGAAGCCGGCCTAAAATAGATGTAACCGTGCAAACACTGAGAACTCCCAGGCCAAGTAAGTGAGATGCTCACCACGCTTTTTGGCCAAGAGAACATTTCAAGCATACTAGTAGTTGATTGTGCTCGTAGAGCACTGATTGCGCAACCTCTGCCGGTGGCCAACTTGCGCCCCTTTATCGCAGCCGAGACACGGTGCTGCACCTAGCGCGTTAGAAGAAAGATCTCAACTATAAGGGGTTTCAGTTATCTTTTTTCCCGGACTTTACTGTGGCTGTCCATACAGCGAGGAGAGAATACCTACCCATAAAACATCAACTTCAGAAGGATAATATACCGTATGTCATGTTCTGTCCCGCACGCCTAAAGATCGATTATGAAAGTCAACAAAAGATCTGCGCAATTCCGAAGGCAGCCAAAGATTTCCTGAAGTCAGTCATATGTCAAAAATGAAACCAATGAACAGTAGGAGAGGACTCCGACAAGTAATACAGACCGGGAGCATTAATTATTGGGAAAGGAGACTAAAAATTTAACAAACTGGGCAGGAGGTGATGAACGGGACTAGTCCTCCATCTCCTGCCACCACCAACCATAACTGGCAAACAAGTATGCCCAGCCACCTCCGCACCACAGGAGGGATAATGGGAATCTGGCAGCCCTTGCGAGGGTGTACCCCGACTGATCTGCTAAGTATACTGACTGTTTTGGAATTGTTGGTATTGTTGATAGCAAGCTGTCTTAGTTTATTTGGGATCGTGTCTTGGGCATGATTGGGATGCTGAAGTGGGTGGGCGTGGATTGGCGATAAAGTTATGTTTTCCATTAGTATTATCAAAGCTCACCGACATCAGACGTAGCAGACATATACATGATCACATTGCAAACTGCTCAAGTCCCATCCATGAACCTAGATGATTAACGACAGATCCAGTAACATTGATAATATATCTCTTATAACTTGGAATATAAGATGTCTTAATGACCCCAGGAAAATAAGGCCGGTTATAGCCTACCTCAATCGACAACATATTCAAATCTGGCTCCTCCAAGAAACACACCTGTCGAAGGGCACAGATGCAAAGGTGGGCACCCAGTGGGCAGAGATTTGACTGGCCTCCACTTACTCTACTGACGCTACAGGAGTATTGACTTCAATTTAAAAAGGCCACCATTTGTGGTTACACATACAATTACAGATGACCAAGGTGGATATACTATACTCCAAGGCAGTTTATACATCATGTCACTCACAATCGTAAATCTTTACGATCCGAATGTAGATGATCCTGCATTTTACGTAGGCCTATGGAATGTGCTGCGCTCTCCCAAGGTTCGAAATAATATGGGGTGGGACCTAAACACACGTCTTGATCAAAGTAAAGAAAAATTAGCTCTGCACTGCGGACAGAGCAGGCATACAGCCTGAATTATAAGGGGTTGGAGGAATTCAATATGGTGGACCTATGGAGAATCTGCAGCCCAGGCCGGTTGGAGGGTACTCACACTTCATCAGTCTATGGCACCTGGTCCTGCATGGATTACACGTTCGCGACAGTGGGGGCAAATGCCTGAGTGACAGGTGTGACATCTGGCAAGAACTCTCTGGCCACGACCTGCTGACACTGTATATTAAGTTTCCATCATATACACCTCTGCAATTTAAATGGAGGTTTAGGGCAGACACTACTGGATCCGATGTATAAGAAAACGATTTGTCAAGCCATTGTCTATTATTTGTACATAAATAAGGGCTCAGTAAGCGAAGCGAGCGCATTATGAGAGGCATTTAAGGCCACAATAGGGGGTATTTGTATTAGCAGAAATATTAAAAGATATCCTATGTAACTAAAAAGCTTAGAAGACACCCTAAGCACTTAGAAACTGATTACAAATCCAAGCAATGTCCAAACACCCTAGCTACACTAAGAGAGCAAGTAATTGAATATAAGCTCTGGTGCAAAGGGAAGTGCTGTATGTGGCCCGTCAACACATCACGAGAGCGTACGGAGAGGGAAGGTGGCTTGGTTATAACCAATCTAATAGAATAACCTCAGGTAAGAGGCAACATATCATAATTAAAATTACTGACGGAGATGGAGCCGATCATTATGACTCATCTTGAATATTGGCACAATTTAAACAATTGTATGAGGGACTTTACTTTATGCCTTCCGGGAGCTAGATGTTATAGAGGGCTTGGATACTTATCTATCGGACATAGCGCTCTTGCGGTTGTCGAATGGACAGAAGGAATATTTTTGTCAACCTATTGAAGAAGCGGAGATATGAGAGGCAATACACTCCTTGCCAAATAGAAAAGCACGAAGTCCAGACGGACTAATTAGAAATTTCTACAAAGAATTTGTGGCTCTATTAACACCACATATATTAGAAATGTATAAATAAAGAGAACTTTGTTAAGGGCCTCCATCCTCCCACACTTTATGAGGCCTTAATAAATGCCTGGAACAAAACCGGACAAACCACAGACACGCTGTGAGCCCTATCGTCTTCTATCCCTCATTAATATAGAATTAAATATCCTAGTGAGAATATTAGCAACTACATTACAACCCTTATTGACGCCCATTCATCCTCCCGGACCAACCAGGGTTTATACCGACCAGATCTACTACGCATAATTTGCATACAATTTTCGCGCACTATCAACTCAATCCAGATCTCAAGGCTGCGGCGGTATTGTTAGATGCCGCTAAGGTATGTGATTCTGTAGAATGGAACTATATTTTCCAGATACTGCAAGGAATGGGGCTTCCTGAGGATTTTCGACAGTGGATAGGTCTGATGTATACCTACCCAGACGTGAGGGTGCACATAGATGAGCATACGTCAGAGACACAATCTATTCATAGTTGTACCAGGCAGGGTTGCCCTATGTCCCCTGTTTTGTTCTTATTAATTCTGGAACCTACGGCATGTGTCACTGGACAAAGGCACGGGGGGCGTCCGCACTGTGCTTTTGACAGAGACCCGTAAATATTTCACTATATGCGTATAACATGGTCCTATATGTCAGGGAACCTGAACCCCGATTCTACAGGAATATATCCACTTTGAAAAATATTCAGTGCTTAGTATAAACCGGTCGAAATCGCCGATACTACCCCTGACACTACATACCTCACCACACGCACTAGATTACCCCCTAGAATGGTCCACTGACCCAGTGAAATACTTATGAATATGGATACAGAGGGATCCAGAGTTGACAATGCCGGAAGATTATGGCAGGGCAATTACTTATTGGAGAATCAGATTGCGAGATGTATTAGAATGCCACTGTCACTAGTGGACAGGATAACTCTCATTAAAATGATAGTTCTCCCACGATTTCTCTATTTGTTGATTAATATAACCTTTGTATTACCTGGCTTCCTTTTTAACACACTACGCACTCATCTGATAAGGCTAATATGGTCCGGGAAACAACCCAGCATTAAATGGAAAGTAATAACTATGTCCTTCAAACGGCAAGGGTTCAATGTACCAGATCAGTATTTATATTGCCTCTGCGTGCAGACACATTTTGCGCATTATTGGTGTATCCCCCACATATATATATATACACCACATTTAACCGTAGAAGTGAGAGATGCCCACACCACTCTAATGCATGCTACCACATGAGAGAAGTGGAATACCGCGCACCGAGATGAACACCATACACTGCACCACTACCGCTTGGCAGGCTTTGGATGCCAGAGCTAGCAAACTCCCATTATATGCTCCACCAGTCCCCATGGGGCACCACCCAGCCCTATCAGTTACACAAGAACACGGATCACATCGGTATTAGAACAGGCAGGAGTAGACCAGATGAGTGATGTATATCCAAAGGGGTCATTTTTAACCACTGAAAATTTACATTATATACAGAACAAAACGCCACTATTCACAATCATTTATATTATTGACTTTGTTCGGCTATGCAGGGACTGTACCCTTAATTTCCAGAGGAACCTTCTTGCCAGCCCCACACAGTGTCAGTTAGTCACCAACCTATACAAGACGGCTCTGGAGGAGAATCTACAAACACCCATTAGAGCCCTCGAGCACTGGAATGAAGTGTTAGTCCCTCGGATAACACTGGAGGAATGGGAGTTATATTGTGGTTTGACAGAGTTATTAACATCCAACTGTAATTTATGTATTATTCATTTTGTATATATATATATATATATTCACTGAAAAAACCATAGGTTATAGACCATATATAGTTAGGAATTAGCATTTACAAAACCTTGAAAATTCACTGAAAAAACCATAGGTTATAGACCATATATAGTTAGGAATTAGCATTTACAAAACCTTGAAAATTCACTGAAAAAACCATAGGTTATAGACCATATATAGTTAGGAATTAGCATTTAAAAAACCTTATTTTACTCACACAAAACCATTGAAATTCCATATATAGTTAGTTGCACTAACTATATATCGCGCACCCGCAATCCACTGCTGATGATGTCACATATTACATCATTCATGACATGGTCAGTGACATCACTGATGACATCATCCAGTGACTGTGTGTTTCTGAAAAGTTTAAATATGTTTTACATATTGAAGAATGAGTAGATGTAGAAGTGTCTGGATGAAGGATTTAGTAGGTGCGTGACTGACTGTATGAGTGAGTGATTAAATGTGTCTCACTGAGTGCATGGGTTAGTGACTAAACTGTCTTAATTTGTGCATCATTATGTCTGTTGTTCTGTAAACTGCTGCATGTGTTGATCAGTAGCTATATGAGTAACTATATGGGTTATTGATTGATTGCCCAAGTATTTGTATGGGAGACTGAGTGTGTGTGTGGCTGGCTGGGAGGTGTGTGACTCTGTGCAGATCAATGTGTACTTGTATCAATGATTGTATAAGAGAGTAATTATGTGTTAGTATATGTTTCAAAATGTAAGGTGCTCTATGTTTAACTGTATAGATTAGAAAATGGAAGTGTGATTGATTCTTTACAGGACTGACTAGGTGTGTGAGTAACTCCATGGATGAGTGACAGAGTGTGAGAGTCTGTATAGGTGTATGAGTGCATATGATAGTGTTGTAAAGATGAGTGATTGTATGTATGAATGATTGTATGGGTAAATGAGTGAATGTGTGTGTAAACATAGGAATCACTGAGTGCGTATGTAGTAACTAGTATTGGTGTGTCAATGGTTTCAAAAATTATACTCTGTATTTAACACTGGGTGTAACAGAGGTTATATTAAAGTGTGAGGAGATGCATTGTATTGTCACATGAATGATATCATCAGTGATGTGGTCATTGATGTCAAATGAGATGTCATCAGTGATGTCATTTGAGATGTCATCAGTGATGTCACTGACCATGTCATGAATGATGTAATATGTGACATCATCAGCAGTGGATTGCGGGTGCGCGATATATAGTTAGTGCAACTAACTATATATGGAATTTCAATGGTTTTGTGTGAGTAAAATAAGGTTTTTTAAATGCTAATTCCTAACTATATATGGTCTATAACCTATGGTTTTTTCAGTGAATTTTCAAGGTTTTGTAAATGCTAATTCCTAACTATATATGGTCTATAACCTATGGTTTTTTCAGTGAATTTTCAAGGTTTTGTAAATGCTAATTCCTAACTATATATGGTCTATAACCTATGGTTTTTTCAGTGAATTTCAATGGTTTTTTAATAGCAAATATCATAAGCTGTCGAATGTCAAGTACGTGGTAAGTAAAAACATTTTCGTGTTTATGCACACTGATCTGCTTTGATTGCTGCCCCCCACCCCTCATTTCTATTAGGAGTACTCTCTCTTTGCAGATAGTGAAGGGTAGTTAACTCAGCCCTTTGCCCCCTTTGTAATCCGTCGTGCCTGCTTCTCTCTCCATTTGATTGATTGTTCTCTTTGGTTCATTCTCTATTTACAAACAAGCACAGAGTCGCAATACTCTGTTTAGTCTTTGCAGATAGCGAAAAATCGTGTAAAAAAACAAAAGGAATCGAGCAAAATCAGTAGGCCACTAATGGGATCTCTTTTGACCTCGCTAAAATAGAAACATTAGGAACAACCTGTTGAAAATAGCAATGCGTATGTATATAAGCGGCGTTCATTTGTGTTCACAGTACCCCTTGTTGATTGTTTCAATCGAGCATTGAATTGTTCGAAGTTAATTCTCTTAAGGATCTTCTCTACCTGCAAACGAGGAAGAATAGGAATATTCTATCTCCCTTTGCAGATAGTGAAGGGTAGGTAACGCAAGCCTTTAACACGTCGTACCTATTTCATTCCTCATTGATTGATTGATTGTCCGAACATTGACTGTTTGGGAATTAGTTCTTTTTGGAGGTATTCCCTGTTTGCAAATAAACGTAGGAAAATCTTTGCAAGTAGTGAAAGGGTACGTAATGCGGACCGTTCTCCCCCGTTGTAATCTGTCATGCCTATCTACTCCCCACTGATTGATGCACCTTTTTCACCCGGACCATTTACTAGAGATACGTCATCTGGCCCGACCAGAGAGCACCCCTAGTGAAAAGGACATATGCAATAATAACGAAGTGATCACTGTATCCTGTTAACAGAAACTTTACCATGAAACAACCTGGAAAGAAAAAAATAGGAAAACGAAAATCAGTAGGCCACTGATGAACATGAACTTTTATTAAACAACGAACAAAGAAACGATAACATAACGTAATGATAAAACCTATTAATGTCCTAGAAACAAGAAAACGTTAAAATATGCCAGTGGTGAGAGACCAGAAAAACAGTAAGAGAAACCAAATCACCCCTCGCTGTCCCACCGCCTGCCACGCCAAAAAAATCGATAGACTAGGGAAAATGCAAGTCAGTAGAACATCCACCCCCACTCTGGAAACTTCCAAGGTGGGGCAGGGTTCCGGCTACGCCCAGCCGGGAGCAGCCCATATAAGGCAGGTCCTGCTGCCACGCCTCGGCCAGGAGATCCTAACGTAGGGTGTAGCCGAAGGAGAGGCCGAGGCCAGCGGGACCCGGCCAGGAGATTGCCTTTACAACGCTGAACAGTTGCAGGGGGGGGGAATGTCTCCTCGACCCTCCCCTCTCTCTCCCAGTCCGGCCGCGGTGGCCCTTGAGAGTTGCAGGTAGTCCCGCCACATGCTCTTCCGGTCCGACCACCAACGGTCGGGGGGCCGAGGCCGACGGGATCCGGCTGCAGCCGATAAACCAAGAAACCCGTTCATGGGGCCAGAGCCAGGGGCGTCCGGCCGACATCCACCGGAAGCCCGGCCCGAAGACGGACGGGACACTTCTTTCTTTTATAATGGCTGCGACAACACTGGGGGGGGATGTCTTGCACATGCCTCCGACCCCCCCCTCGTCCTCATCGCCTGGTCCGGCCATAACAAATCTCAAGCGAGACGCCGTGGGGTGCACTGGGAGGGAGAGACGGTGCGAACAGGCCTCTCCCGCCTCCCCAGGAGGAGACTTCCCAGCTGCACCCTCAGCGCTCCAGGCGCCCGGAAAACGGTTCTTCCACTGTGGCCATGCTGCAACGTCTCGCCCGGCAGGGTGGAGCCCGTCCGCTCATGTGACCCCGCGATCGCCGGTAGCTGCCGAACTCTCAAAATGGCGGTCGACCTGGCAAGAGCGGGCCCAGCATAAAGAAATGGCCCGGTCACTGGTTGACTCCACCACCGTAGTCCTCCACGACCTTGAAGATTCTAGAGGAGCCGCGGGAGTCTCCGACCCCCGATGGGGAATGACTGCCATGATCGCCCGTGGAGTGACGAAACTGTATCCGCGGGACGTCGGCGCTCCCATGCTGGCGCCAGCCTCACTTTGAATTACTAGAATCCTGCAGACCTCACTTCCGGTGAAAGCACAGTGTGACCCGGTAGGAAAAATTATTGCACCCCCTCCCCTTTTTGACTGATAGTTCAAACCACCGATCCTTTCCTTTGCCCTTTTAACGGAACTTTGGACTGCCTCCCCCTCTTTTACATTTTCTAGAGAAAACAAAACATTAACCACTACATTAGCATAGCAGTTGACACCAGAACTGTTTTCAAATTGAAAACCAACAACATCTTCAACAGAATCCTTTTTGTTTCTGCTGTGACCCTGCTACAGCACAGGCATTGTCCCCAGCAGTAATTCTGCAATGCCGGTAAGAATAGCTGTGGTGCCTACTGGACTCACTCACCCCCGCGGCGCCCCACGCCGTTTTTTGCTGGGCGGCAACTTACTAGACATCACTTTCGTGCCATCTAGATTTCAGCGCGTTCTGCTGCCTTGGAACTATTCGCACAACAGACCGCTACTGACAAGAATATTTCATTATTGGTGCTGTCAATTTCAATAAATCTATTGGATAATTAAAAAGAAATTGCCACGGTCTCTTCGTTGTTTAAATGTTTTTACTGTTTTTGTTTTGTTGTATATATTTATATGTTATTAAAGTTTTATATTCCTACTACTTTGTTGGAGTGCTATATATTTTTAATGTGACACATAATTGTAAAAACTTTGATGTACAAAGAGTCATTCCTGGAATCTTCCGCTTCAGGCTCGGTCCCCTCCCCAATCACAATACAGGATGGTTTTCAGATAGTAGGAACACGTGTGGTGTGACGGATCTCATCGAGTGTGGGCCTTGATCTACTATAACTCCTTTGAAGAGGGGTGATTCTTTACAGCTGGGGCCATAAACTACATCTGCAGGGCTAGCTGATAGCCTGGACAATCGGACACAGAGAAAGAGGAGTGTCAGAGGGTGCGGTAGTGAATAGGGCGAAAGGGAGGTGTCGGGCGGGCACAGTGTGATTCTCAGGGAAGAGCAGCGCAGATGGGGGGAGGTTTATTGCCCATGCATAAGACAGAGAGCGGTGGTGACCAGTGCCTAGGGAAGATGCTTGCGTGGGTGAGGAGCCATGCTACGAATCGACAGCGTGCAGAGAGTGGGTCTGGTCAAGACACCTAAAATGGCTGCCGTGCACGACAAAAGTGTGGCATTTCAAAAAAGGCAAGATGGCGCAGACAATGTTTTTCAACACTTCCTCATTTCCTTCGAATCGAACGTTAACAGACGTTGGGGCATATTACCAAAGTTAAGCGATATTTATCGCTAACGATGCTTACCAACCAATTTTTTACCACTAAGCATCGTCAGAAATTATCGAAGATAAACCTTACTATTATCAAGGTTTATCGCAAATGCGATAATAAACGGCCGCAATGCATGAATATCGCTAAAAACTCAGCGATATTCATGCATTACCGAGCTAATGCTCTTAGCCATGTTATCCACCTCCCATTGGATAACATGGCTAAGAACTGCTCAGGGCAGGTGTTACTTTTTGGAGATATTCGCGCTTAGCGCGAATATCTCCAAAAGTTGGTAATAGGAGATAGATATCTTGCATGTTGTAATGCAAGTTATTGTGGTATATGGAACTCATACCATAATCTCTCAGGAAAGCAGAAACTGATCCTTTTGGGACCGCCTAAAAAGGCCTAGGGGGTGAGGAGTACTCTACTTTGCCCCCTTTTCACGTTCCGAACTATTTTATTTTACTCTCTTCTGTAATTACACAAAATACCAGCGATAAGATGCATCGGAGACACACAGTGAGAGAAAGGAGGCCGGAGATGAAGAAGACATGTCAAATACACATTGGAGATAATATAGTGGCAGAAGGGAAGTAAATATGAGTAAACTTACCATGTAACATAAAAATGTTGCACTCTATACTATAAGTCTCATTTTATACTACAATCACTTCGCTACAACCTCATGAATTAAAAATAAAAATGAATAATGTCTCAAACAATTTTTGATTTCTAAATATAAATTTATTCTTCAGAATTTTCTAAATTTGAAAGAACTAGTAACATGTCCTCATCAGCAATGTCCTCATTAAAAGTCTCCAATGATGATTCTTGTAACTCTATGGTCTCCAAACACTCGATAAATTCGCCATCAAGAGATTGATCAAAAAAATCATTCAAGTCATCTCCTCCTTGTGACAATATTTCATTATTGGTGCTGTCAATTTCAATCAATGTAGTGGAATCATTCAAGTCATCTCCTCGTGACAATATTTCATTATTGGTGCTCTCAATTTCAATCAATGTAGTGGAATCATTCAAGTCATCTCCTCCTTGTGACAATATTTCATTATTGGTGCTGTCCATTATAATCAATCTAATGGAATCATACAAGCCATCTCCTCCTTGTGACAATATTTCATTATTGGTGCTCTCAATTTCAATCAATGTAGTGGAATCATTCAAGTCATCTCCTTGTGACAATATTTCATTCTTGGTGCTGTCCATTTCAATCAATCTAATGGAATCATACAAGTCATGTCCTCCTTGTGACAATATTTCATTATTGGTGCTCTCAATTTCAATCAATGTGTTGGACAATTCAAAAGAAATTGCCACGGTCTCTTCATTGTGAGCCATTTTATTTTGAAATTGCTTGCTGTAAATTGCAGAAAAAAATAATCACTTTCATTTATCGTTTTTAGTAATACATAATATAAAACTAACTTTATCAAGTATTTAGTATAACAGAAGGACTGCAAATAAATAACAGAAAACATTTTTCAAATTATCTTCAAGTGTACAACATAGTTCCCCTTACAAATTAACAACTCACCTTTTTAAAAGTAGCAGAAGTGTTAGTACTGTGTAAATCAAACACCAGAAATTCACCACCAAAAATTCCTCACAAATGTACCTCAGACAGTAGTATCACAAAATGGCTGTGGTTTCCTCTCATTTGACATATATACATAACCAATTAACTTTCATCACACACAAATACAAAACCAAAGTAACATTTTAATTGGTTCTAAATTTCAACACTTTCAAATGTGTTTTCCCCATGCAATTTTCCATAGGACATTTACATACGTCTACAGCCTGAATGGCTGAACGGAATTACACCAAACTTGGCAAAATGGTACATCAAACCTAAGAGGTCAGGAAGGATCTACTATGCCCCCTTATGGTCATTTCCCCCTTCGCTTTGGCCTCCTCTTGTCTCTCAATCCTACCGAGGGACAAGATGGCGGCCGCTACGGACTGTTTGGAATGTTGACAGACGCCGGAGAACCAATCAGCTTCGCAAAGCTCCGTAACGCGAAAAGTACGCGAAGCGGAGCGCTGTTACAGATATATATCTTTTTTTGAACGTTAATTTCTCAAAATCCACTGGAGCACATATATTGAGACCTAGCAAAGGCACATCGGGCTACCAGTCCCTAATATTTTGCCAAGTTTCGTGCAAATCCATTCAGCCGTTCGATTATTATTATTTTGTTTTTTTTTTGCCCCGCGGGGCCCTTTTAAAACCTCCACATCAAACCTAGGGGGTCAGCGAGGATCTACTATGCCCCCTTATAGTTATTTCCCCCTTTGTTTTGACCTCCTCTTGTCTCTCGATCCTACCGAGAGACAAGATGGCGGCCGCTACGGACTGTTTGGAATGTTGACAGACGCCGGAGAACCAATCAGCTTCGCTTCACAAAGCTCCGTTGCGCGAAAAGTCCGCGAACCAGTGCGCTGCCCGGTCCGCTGTTACAGATATATATCTTTTTTTAAACGTTAATTTCTCAAAATCCACTGGAGCACATATATTGAGACCTACAAAAGGCACATCGGGCTACCAGTCCCTACAATTTTGCCAAGTTTCGTGCAAATCCATTCAGCCGTTCGGGCTAAAAGTGAGGCCAACCGCCCTATGGAAAACTCAATGTTAAAAACACGTTTTGGGACCCCCCTTTTTTCTCGGCCCCCCCTTGACGAACCCCCCCCAAATTTTCAAGGGCTGCTCAGAAACAAAATGTGCCATTTTCCTGAAAATTTCAGCCAATTCCGTCCACAAACGCCAAAGTTATTAGACATAGAATTTTCAAAAAACCCATAGAGAAAAAATCCTAACTATATATACCTACTGGCGACCGCCAGTAGGTAATATATATATATATATATATATATATATATATATATATATATATATATATAGCAAATATATTCTACACCAGCTAGACTGTACAAGTATGGTCTCAAAGACAATGATTTATTTCAGGGATGTGGGAGGGAAGAAGCAGATTTTGTACATCTGGTATGGGATTGTGTATTTATAAGGAACTACTAGGAAACTGTGGTTCAAGACCTGAGATCTATGACCTCAGAGGAGATCAAATATAACCCACGTGTGCTTATTAGGCCTGATTCCGAATTTGAAAGGGCAATACCCAAATGAGTAGCAGTAGCGCTGTTACTGCCCAAAAGACAGGTAGCGATGTATAGAGGGAAAAGATCTGCTCCTAAGCACAAGCACTGGGTCCAAGCCATGGTATACTGTAGGATGAACCCGGAACTAAATGCTGAAGTACTTCCGGCAACCTCCAGACAAAAGGAATTATGGGGCCAATTAATCGAACATTTGAGTGAATGGGTTCTTTCTGAACCAGATGAAATGCAATAGACACAAGCATGGAATAGGCTGGTAGCTGAGTAAGGGAGAAAAAATGTAAGATCATGTAAAACCATAATGTATGAACAATAGAGATGATAAAGGTGTTGCTATGGTATTTATGTTAATCATATGTGCTGAAAATATATATATTTTTTAAATCTCCCATCAAGTTAATAGTATCCCTGGCTTTGTCATAGCTAGTACCCACATCTAAGGGATTAGTTCATATTAGGTGTCTGGAGTCCTAATATATTACATTGACACAGCAAGCATTTCAGATAGATGTACTACCGGTCGTTTTCGAGAGTATGGCCTCCTTCAAGGAAAGACTGTTTCAAAGCAATGAATCATACGATCTATCGTGCCATGCACCTACTGAAAACAGAAAAGCCAGACATACCAAGATATGTTAAACATTGTTGTAGAGAGCAGTGCATGCCTTCACTAAGCATTAATGCTTTGGTGCGAATGGCAAATGAAAAACTAGAGTTTGACTGACTTCGTTTCCACATTCCAGGCACATTCCTTGTATTAGTCTACTCTTAAGTGTGTGAATCTTTGAACAATCAATAGTGATGGAGAAAATAAAGTTATTTCGAACTGGTACTCCATATGTGGTATATGGCTTTCACATGCATTTAAGGGTACCCCAATAAGTATAAGATGCCTTTTTTGAGGACCAGGATTAGGCCTCAATCCAGTACACAGGAAACATGACAGTAAAGATAAAATTTAAAAAAAGAGATGTCCCACTGTAGTGAAACTGTTACATTTGTAACCATGGATTTTCAACTCAAAATAAGGATTATTATAAATCTTGTTAATCCTTGAACCACAGTTAAAGGTAAGCAATTTATGGTTTATTCACATTATTATATCTAGTACTCTTAAGTGGTTCATCCTTCTCCAGTCACAGAACTCGTTCACCATTTTGTCTGTTCAGTTTAATACTATGGTTTTAAAGGTTAGGCTGGTATGTGAAGAAATTGGCTTGTGGGGCCCAAATTGGCATGTGGAGGCCTCACGTTCTTGTGTCTCTTACTAGTGTCGCATCATATTCTTCATGACCATCATCAACAGAGAAAGATGTCCCATAAGTATGAATGAAGAGGCTGCAGGACAGAGTACAAATACTTTAATCAAACTTCAGTGGCTGGTTTAAAGTCTGATATGTACATTAAAACATAAGTCATAGGAATATTTTAGAAAACGATATGATTTAATTACCAATTACAATTGACAAGTGAGTAGTTTGATATTTAGTGAAGTGACTAGATCCCTTCGCTTTTCCACATCTATACAGAGTACAGTATCCTAGTTTGTTTTGTATTCCACTATACTATTGTAAATTCAGTATGGAAAAGAATTGGTTTTCATATATTTGTGCTTTCATGTTGTCTTTCCTTAGAGCTCCTCACCTGGGCAGGGAACTGGTCTGCAAAGAAAGTAAAAAAACATTCAAAGCAACAATCGCCATGAGTCAAGAATTTCCCCTAGGAATTGAATCGTAAGTCTGTCGCCCATATAAATGTTTTTTTTAGGAAGTGATTTTTTTATTTGTTTGTTAGTAGTATGATTGTTTGGTGCACTCATCAATAAAGGGAAATACAGCTTAAACATAATGCCATCATATAGCATTAAAACATTAATGTAGCTAATTTACTTGTCTAAGTTAAAGTTACAACAAACCCCCAAAGCAATTTTACCACAGATCTCTTTTTTCAGAAGCACTTTGAAGATAATTATGAATTGTAAGACATTCCACTCTGACCATTTCTATATTGTCATCTGCCTACAGGGTCACACTATTGTAGGTCTGGCTGTGGACCATTTTAGTTGCCTGCAGAAGCTCATGTGTACAACAGCCAATAACACAGCGTAGTTTTGAGTGAAGCTAGTGAATCAGTCTTCCCACGTTCTCCTCTGTCTGCCCACCCAGATTAGTACTAATCCATAGAGCATCCAGAGAAGCCCAATACTAGTATGCACTTTCTCTTGTAAAACCAATTGAATAGGTTGGCTTACTGAAAAATATTTTTACAAAATTGGTGTATGAAAGCCCAACTGTATTCATGGAGAGGTAGATCGCCCAATACAGTGGTGTGACAATCTGCTTCTCGAACATCATCTAATGGTGGTGCATTTTAAAGCAGGTGTGCTACCAAACTGGTTGCTCGGTAACCTGGTAGACATTTTATTTTCTTACCTGTTAATTTAAATAAATAGTATTGAAAGAAACTTGTTACAGTGGTAGACCTGGCACTAATAGTAGCTGTAAATGTGTTGTCTCTTCTTTGTCCTCTATTCTGCTTTCCCACCCCACTAGTATTATTTACTTCAGTCCCCCTGTTTCTCTTGTATTGTGCCCCTGGCAAATCAGACTACTAGCTTGCACAACTCCTCGATCTCAAGACTTTACATTTGGTCCACCGCTTGGGTCTTTCCACCTAATTATTTTGGTCTGTGTTGTGAGGCAAGACTAGCTAGCTTGGTTCTTTGTGTGAGGTGGGTGAATAGAGGGGAGGATGAGAAGTGCTGCCAAAGAGCTAGGCTCTTCTCTAAGTCAGACTCCTATTTCTCAGTTCCAGGTCTATGGGGGTGCAGGTGTCTGCTAGGGTTTCCTTGGACTCCGAGAAAGAATGCAGAAAGTACTGGAGATGTTTGTTGAATTGGGTGCTAGGTGTCTAATGCTTGCTCCCTTCAACAGTTTATTGCTGTCCCAGGAAATGCCTGATTCTCGAAGTATGTGAGGGAAGGGTTGTGTTCTAGTTACCTACAGTTTACATTGTTTTCTATCATTCTATACTAGTCTGTTCCTTTGGCTAGGTGGGGAGTCTACCAGTCCCTTTGGACAAGGAGAGTCATGGTCCTGGGCAGATGGTCAGTTCTCTGGCCTGGAGTGGTCCGCTTGCTTCAGAAGGTGGGTAGGCATGGATGGTTCTGGTATGTGTATCTGGAAATAGTGGGAGGCGATTACTGCAGGGGGTTGGTGGTGGTCGTAGTGTTGGTGGCAGGGTGGTTTGTTCAGTGAAAGAATGATCTGGTGGCCCAACAGAGTACATTTGGGAGGCAGGGAACGATGAGGATGGGGGGCTGATTAGTGGCTTCGCTGCATGTGATCCTTGTCAACAGTGTGCCTACAGAGAGCAGGTTTGGAGGGGATGCTGTGTCTTCAATGCCCTGATGGTGTGTAGTCTGAATTCAGCATAGAATAGTGAGCCTATCAGGGCAGGCATCACCGGACGGGGTCTGTCTTTTTGGCCAAGGAGGAAAGCCAGAGATGCAATAAACCCTTGGGGTGCTGTGGGTAGTTGGCTTTTGGGGACGCATTCGACCAATGATGGGTCAGCAATTTAGAATGCTGTGTTGGACAGTTAAGAAGTGTATCGTTATCTGGATGCATGTCCCTGAGTCCACTTGATTTCGACCTTGAGGAAGGGAGGAGTGCATGGTCATGGTAGCTTCTATGACCTTGGAAATCTGCCAGAGTTGTTGTTGGAAAGGGTGATCGCCCTGTGGTTTGCAATGAGGAGCACACTACTGCTGTTTCGGTTTCTGGAGCTGCTTGTGATTTATCCCAGTAGAATGATTTCTGACTCTTAACCTTCTGGCCTGGACCCAATATGTCTTCACAGATTGCTACACTCCACTTGTGTGTCTGCCTCACGGTGCCTCTGATGAACCCATACAGCGTGCATAAAAATGGATTTCAGTCTGATGCTGTCCACTTTAAGCCATTTACCAAAGTGGAGCTTTAAAGGCATAACAGGCAACAAAAGGGCACCCTTCACTCAACATTGTCAACAAAAAAAATCTATTCTCCCTGAATCTTTTCCTCGCAACATAGCTAATCTTATAGGAGAACAAGAAGTGGGAGTTTTACTCTTCAAAGGAACCATCAAGAGGGTTCCAGAATCTGAAATAGGGTAAGGCTGCTACTCTCATTTTTTCTATGTGCTGAAGAATGATGGGGGGCCTTTGGCCCACCTTAGATCTTTGTCGTAATGCATAACTGTAGAAGGGCAAATTCAGAATGCTCATGCTGGCTCCAATTCTGTCTACCCTGGATCCAATTGACTGGATAGTATCCTTGGACTTGCATGAGGTGCATTTTCATATACTTCTCCTGCAGTCCCACAGACGTTACATGCGGTTCAAGGTACGCCAGGGGCCATTTTAGTTTGCTGTGTTATCCTTCCTCCTCAACTGTGCCCCTCAGGTGTTCACGAAAGTGGTTGCTGCCCCTCTTTGGAGGTCAGGAATACCAGTTTTCCTCTACCTTGGCGACTGGCTGTTGAAGGTGGACTTGCCACAGTCTGTTGTGGCACATCTGCTGACAACGGCAAACCTTTTTGAGGTTCATGATCAGCGAGCCCAAGTCACACCTGGCTCATTTGCAGAGGTTTCCTTTCATTGGAGCTGTCCTAGATACTCAAACTTCAGGGTTTTCCCTCCATTCCAGCAAGTCTAGGACATTCAGGCTTTGATCTCTCCCCTGTCCTGACTCTTGGTGAGAGTACCTAGGAGGGTGATAGCAACTCAGTGGCTTCTTGACCTTTTTAGCCTGCTGCATCCTCCTTACTGACTTTGCCAGGTGACATATATGGGCTCTGCAATGGAATCTGAAGTTCCAGAGGGCCCATCTCTAAGGAAACCTACTAAATTCCATTCAGATTTAGGATCAGACTGCACACACACTGGAGGGGAGCTTGCTCAACCACAGTTGGACCAGTGGGAGGGCTACTGGATTGGGGAAGTCATCTTGGAGAGGTAGAGATCAAGGGTTCCGCTCTCCGACAGAAACCTGCCTCCACATTAACTTGCTGGAGCTGCGTGTTCTTTCTTCGCTGTTAAGGGCCTTCCCACCCATCGGCAAAAGGAAGCTTGTACAGGTTTCCGCCGACAATTCGATTACCATATTGTATTGCAACAAAAAGGGCAGGGTAGGGTCCAGAGTCCTGTGCCAAGAGTCTGTATGCCTCCGAAGCTGGCTGGTTCTTCAGGGGGTTTCCTTGGTGGTGTACCACCTGCTGGGATCTTTAAACACCTCGGTGTACAAACTCAATCTGCAGTGCCTCGGATCATGAATGGCAATTGTATCTGGAATTGGCATGGGCATCTCCCAATAGTGGGAAGAACACTGGGTAGATCTGTTTGCCACCACAACACCACTCTATGTCCACATTTTACCACTAGGGTTCCCTGGAAAGCTCTTTCTCTGAGACACATTCTGCATAGAGCAGAGCTCGGACCTGCCGTCCCACTACTACCTCTCCTCCCCCTAGTTCTGAAGTAGATCAGAAACAACTGGGCCCAAGTCATCCTAGTGGAACCGGATTGCACCACAAGAGTGTGGACCTGAGCATCTGCCTTCTGATCAGACTTCTGCTGTAGAAGGATCACTTGTTGCATTAGCAGGGGAGTGTCTCACACCGAAGCCTGCATAATTTGCACCTCTGTGTGTGAAGATTTCATGAGAGCACATTGAGTTGTCATTCCAGGGGTCAGGTGCCCTTCCACGAAAACTGTATATGCAGGGTGCTGGGACAAGCTTGTGGCATAGAATGGTACCCAGTGGTTAGACCTGCTCCAGGCAAAAATGTCAGATGTTTTGTTGTTTGCTTTGTTTTTGGCCCCCTGAGGGTCTGAGAAATAAGAAGAGTTGGGTGACAGGGAAACAAGATATTCAGCAGTGCAGATTTGCCAAGAAACTGGCACCCCACTTCAATTACAATGTAAATATAAGGGACCCCTGCTACCAGTTAATGTTCCTATTGCAGGGAAAATATATTTGTTGAGGAAAAATCTCTAGGCAACTGTTGGTCTAAAAAGTATAGTAAACCATATTTCTGACATAATAGAAAAAGACCACAGGTCACAAGTTAATAGCGCCAATAGTTTTCATAGAAAACCGGGTAATAGGGGCTCCCTCCAGTTGAGAAGGCCCCACTGGCTCGGGCGTCTGGCGAAGGATATTTCGGAAGACTTCAAGAAATATCCTTCGTCTGACTTCTGTGAATGATCTTGCTGCCATCAAATAGGAGATTTTTTCTCAGCCTCGTTTATCTTAGACGTTGGCCATTCATTGAAAAGATTTGTCTCAAACCTTCGTGCTCCTCAATTATCGAGTCCACATCCGGACTAATCAATAAACCCTCAAATTACATTGGATAACTTTATCAATCTTTGAGGCAGCAAGTATTCTTTTGGACATACATGGTTTACCATAACCATTATAGTCTTAGCAGTTTTTCTCCATGTGGCTGTCCTGATGAAGGCGCTATGCCTGCGGAAACGTGTGTAGACCGATATATCAAAGATTTATCATAGAAACAATTACAAAAGCCACCACACTGCATTGTTTTATTCTGTCTATTTTTCTTTATGGTTCTCTCATTAAAAAAAAAAATGTATTTGTGTATGGTTACTTTACTGCTTGATTATGCAATTTTCCCTATTTAATCTTGCTTTAAGGACCTATGGCTATGCCTGCTATATGAGAAATTAAAAAAACAATCACCTTTTTCTTACTCGTTTGTTATTTGTTTATTTGTGAAATTAGTGTCTATATTATGTTTATGTAGTTTATTATAATGTTTTCTGTTGTCTTCTTAAATCTCTTTATACAAATAAAATTAGTTATTAATATGAATGTAGCACACGGAGTCTTTTCCTATTATGTCAGAAATATGGTCTACTATACTTTTTAGACCAAAAGTTGCCTAGGGATTTTTCCTAAACAATGAACCCCTATTTAATTACACCTTGTGGATGGGCTGAAAGCTCTCTGAATACTCCGAGCATGGTCTATGGACAAAGTAGTGGTGACTAGCCAAGCATGCAGAGCATATCATGGAACCCTACACTGCCCATAGCAGCTTGGTTTTTACTGGTTTCAGACAGGTTGCAAGAATCAAAGAGGCAAGAGAGACGGATTTTTCTCTCACCACTAATATTTACAATGGCAGTGGAGTCATTGACAGGCATGCTGCGTTAGTGACTCATGAATGGCGGATGTCTGTGACCAAATATGTTTCACAGCATATGGAGTGTCTTCATTCTGATATTTTGCTACACACAAGGAAGCTGTTGTATTAACCACCACATTATCTAATGGGAGAACAATTCTGCTATATGGACCAAAATGGTAAATTCTTATTTCTGTGAAGTTTGAACACAATGTGAATGTACTGGAAGGAAAAGAGAAAAAAGATATCTGCGTCAATCAAGTTTTAGGCTGACTTGCCTACATCAGTAGTGGAAAAAATATAGGCACGTAGGATAATCATGTTACCATGATATTTGTACATATTCCGTGCTATGCCAATATAAACCGTAGCCTAACAGACAAGTTAATACAGGTGGATACTCTATCTAACCACAGATAATTCACCTTAGAATACTTCCCAGGCACCAGACACTATCTGGAATTCGTCCTTGGACCTATGACGACAAGGACAATGCCCTACTTCGTCTTTGGATGGCTATTCCTATTTAATTCTAAGCTTTCAGTTTCTCGAGATATGCAGTGATCAGTTGGTTTTGTTACTGATGTTCAGTCCACTTGGATGTCATTTTTTAAGTATATAGACTCGTTTTCTCTGGAGGCCTGTATTCTGTCGTGAGAAAATGGCGCACAGGGCAATTCCTACTGACTCACAACAATGGGTCTGGAAGGTTAACATGAATGGCTACAGGTATATTATAGCAAATCTCAGGACTGCGTTGAATCTATATTCTAAATGTATTTTTCACTAATAATTCTGTTAGGTAATCCATCACTGAAAACTGAGCACACACTTAGCTATTGTGCTCCCTGAGGAAGACAGTAGCTGAAACATTGCAATGGAAATATGTTAGCCTTTTGTTAGGTATATTTGTTTGAGTAATTTATTTTGGGGTACATGCACACATATAGTCACACACAAGCATGCACAAAGTAGAGCCAGAGAACCAGGTCTGCAGAACTGTTGTAGAGCCAGAGAATCAGGACAGCAGAGCTGCTGTAGAGCCAGAGAACCAGATCAGTAGAGCTGCTGTAGAGCCAGAGAATCGGGTCAGCAGAGCTGCTGTAGAGCCAGAGAATCGGTTCAGCAGAGCTGCTGTAGAGCCAGAAACCCAGGTCAGCAGAGCTGCTGTAAAGCCAGAGAACCAGGTCAGCAGAGCTGCTGTAGAGCCAGAGAACCAGGTCAGCAGAGCTGCTCTAGAGCCAGAGAGCTAGGTCAGCAGAGCTGCTGTAGAGCCATAGTACCATGTCAGGAGAGCTGTTCTGGAACCAGAGAACTGGGTCAGCAGAGCCGCTCTGGTGCCAGAGAACCGTGTCAGCAGAACCACTCTAGAGCCAGAAAAGCAGGTCAGCAGAGCCGCTCTAGACCCAGAGAACTAGGTCCGCAGAGCTGCTGTAGAGCAATAGAACCAGGTCCGCGGAGCTGCTGTAGAGCTAGAGAACCAGGTCAGCAGAGCAGCTGTAAAGGCAGAAAACCAGGTCAGTAGAGCCGTTGTAGAGCCTGAGACCCAGGTCAGCAGAGCTGCTGTAGAGCCACAGAACCAGGTCAGCAGAGCCGGTCTGGAGCCAGAGAACCGGGCCAGCAGAGCCGCTCTGGAGCCAGAGAACCGGGCCAGCAAAGCCGCTCTGGAGCCAGAAAACCAGGTCAGCAGAGCTGCTCTGGAGTCAGAAAACCAGGTCAGCAGAGCCGCTCTACACCCAGAGAACCAGGCTGCAGAGCTGCTCTAGAGCCAGAGAACTGGGTTAGCAGAGCTGCTCTAGAGCCAGAGAACCAGGTCAGCAGAGCTGCTGTAGAGCCAGAGAACCAGGCTTGCAGAGCCACTCTAGAGCCAGAGAACCAGGCCAGCAGAGCCGTTGTAGAGCCAGAGAACCAGGTCAGCAGAGCTGCTCTAGAGCCAGAGAACGTAGTCAGCAGAGCCTTTCTGGAGCCAGAGAACCGGGTCAGCAGACCCGCTCTGGAGCCAGAGAACCAGGTCAGCAGAGCTGCTGTAGAGCCAGAGAACCAGGTCAGCAGAGCTGCTGTACAGCCATAACCAGGTCAGCAGAGCTGCTGTAGAGCCTGAGAACCAGGTTAGCAGAGCTCCTGTAAAGCCAGAGCAACAGGTCAGCAGCACCGTTGTAGAGCTAGAGAACCAGGTCAGCAGAGCCAGTGAACCAGGTCAGCAGCGCTGCTGTAGAGCCAGAGAACCAGGTCAGCAGAGCTGCTGTAGAGCCTGAGAACCAGGTCAGCAGAGCTGCTGTAGAGCCTGAGAACCAAATCAGCAGAGCCGCTCTGGAGCCAGAGAACCAGGTCAGCAGAGCCACTCTGGAGCCAGAGAACCGGGTCACCAGAGCCGCTCTGGAGCACGAGAACCGGGTCAGCAGAGCCGCTCTGGAGCCAGAGAACCGGGTCAGCAGAGCCGCTCTGGAGCCAGAGAACCGGGTCAGCAGAGCCGCTCTGGAGCCAGAGAACCGGGTCAGCAGAGCCGCTCTGGAGCCAGAGAACCGGGTCAGCAGAGCCGCTCTGGAGCCAGACAACCGGGTCAGCAGAGCCGCTCTGGAGCCAGACAACCAGATCAGCATAACTCCTGTAGTGCCAGAGAACCAGGTCAGCAGAGCTGCTCTAGAGCCAGAGAACCGGGTCAGCTGGGCTGCTCTAGAGCCAGAGAACCAGGTCAGCAGAGCTGCTCTAGAGCCAGAGAACCAGGTCAGCAGAGGCGCTCTGGACCCATAGAACCAGGTCAGCAGAGTTGCTGTACAGCCAGAGAACCAGATCTGCAGAGCTGCTGTAGAGCCAGAGAACCAGGTCAGCAGAGCTGCTGTAAAGCCAGAGAACAAGGTCAGCACAGTCGCTCTAGAGCTTGTGAACCAGGTCAGCAGAGCTGTTGTAGAGCCAGAGAACCAGGCCTGCAGAGCCGCTCTAGAGCCAGAGAACCAGGACAGCTGAGCTGCTGTAGAGCCAGAGAAACAAGTCAGCTGAGCTGCTGTAGAGCCAGAGAATCAGGTCAGCAGAGCCGCTGTAGAGACAGAGAACAGGGTCAGCACAGTCGCTCTAGAGCCAGGTCAGCAGAGCTGGTGTAGAGCCAGAGGAGAATGAGGTCAGCAGAGCTCCTCTGTGGCAAGAGAACCAGGTCAGCGAACCAGGTCAGCAAAGGTGTTGTAGAGCCAGAGAACCAGGTCAGCAAGCTGCTGTAAAGCCACTGAACCAGGTCAGCAGAGCTGCTGTAGAGCCAGCAAACCAGGTCCGGCGAGCTGCTGTAGAGCCAGAGAACCAGGTCAGCAGAGCCGCTCCAGAGCTTGAAAACCAGGTCAGCAGAGCTGTTGTAGAGCCAGAGGAGGAGGTCAGCAGAGCTCCTCTGTGGCCAGAGAACCAGGTCAGCGAACCAGGTCAGCAAAGGTGTTGTAGAGCCAGAGAACGAGGTCAGCAAGCTGCTGTAGAGCCAGCAAACCAGGTCAGCAGAGCTGCTGTAGAGCCTTAGAACCAGGTCAGCAGAGCCTCTGTAGAGCCAGAGAACAGGGTCAGCACAGTCGCTCTAGAGCCTGAGAACTAGGTCAGCAGAGCTGCTGTAGATCCAGAGAACGAGGTCAGCAGAGCTGCTCTAGAGCCAGAGAACCAGGTCAGCAGAGCTGCTCTAGAGCCAGAGAACCGGGTCAGCAGTGCTGCTCTACACCAAAAGAGCCAGGTCAGGAGAGCTCCTCTAGAGCCAGAGAACCAGGTCAGCAGAGGCGCTTTAGATCCAGAGAGCCAGGTCAGCAGAGCTGCTGTAGAGCCAGAGAACTAAGTCAGCAGAGCTGCTGTAGAGCCAGAGAACCAAGTCAGCACAGCTGCTGTAGAGCCAGAGAACCAGGTCCGCAGAGCTGCTGTAGAGCCAGAAAACCAGGTCAGCTGAGCCTCTGTAAAGCCATAAACTAGGTCAGCAGAGCTGCTGTAAAGCCAGAGAACTAGGTCAGCAGAGCTGCTGTAGAGCCAGAGAACTAGGTCAGCAAAGCTGCTGTAGAGCCAGAGAACCAGGTCAGCAGAGCTCCTGTAGAGCCAGAGAACCAGGTCAGCAGAGCTCCTGTAGAGCCAGAGAACCAGGTCAGCAGAGCTCCTGTAGATCCAGAGAACCAGGTCAGCAGAGCTGCTGTAGAGCCAGAGAAGCCGGTCAGCAGAGCTGCTCTAGAGCCAGAGAACTAGGTCAGCAGAGCTGCTGTAGAGCCAGAGAAGCAGGTCAGCAGAGCTGCTGTAGAGCCAGAGAAGCAGGTCAGCAGAGCTGCTGTAGAGCCAGAGAAGCAGGTCAGCAGAGCTGCTGTAGAGCCAGAGAAGCAGGTCAGCAGAGCTGCTGTAGAGCCAGAGAAGCAGGTCAGCAGAGCTGCTCTAGAGCCAGAGAACTAGGTCAGCAGAGCCGTTGTAGAGCCAGAGAACTAGGTCAGCAGAGCCGTTGTAGAGCCAGAGAACCAGGTCAGCAAGCTGCTGTAGAGCCACAGAACCAGGTCAGCAAGCTGCTGTAGAGCCACAGAACCAAGTCAGCAAACTGCTGTAAAGCCACAGAACCAGGTCAGCAGAGCTGCTGTAGAGCCAGCAACTCAGGTCAGCAGAGCTGCTGTAGAGCCAGAGTATCAGGTCAGCAGAGCCGCTGTAGAGACAGAGAACAGGGTCAGCACAGTCGCTTTAGAGCCACGTCAGCAGAGCTGGTGTAGAGCCAGAGGAGAATGAGGTCAGCAGAGCTCCTCTGTGGCAAGAGAACCAGGTCAGCGAACAGAGGTGTTGTAGAGCCAGATAACCAGGTCCGCCGAGCTGCTGTAAAGCCAGAGAACCAGGTCAGCAGAGCTGCTCCAGAGCTTGAAACCCAGGTCAGCAGAGCTGCTGTAGAGCCAGAGGAGGAGGTCAGCAGAGCTCCTCTGTGGCCAGAGAACCAGGTCAGCGTACCTGGTCAGCAAAGGTGTTGTAGAGCCAGAGAACCAGGTCAGCAAGCTGCTGTAGAGCCACAGAACCAGGTCAGCAAGCTGCTGTAGAGCCACAGAACCAAGTCAGCAAACTGCTGTAAAGCCACAGAACCAGGGCAGCAGAGCTGCTGTAGAGCCAGCAACTCAGGTCAGCAGAGCTGCTGTGGAGCCAGCAGACCAGGTCAGTAGAGCTGCTGTAGAGCCAGAGAACCAGGTCAGCGGAGCTGCTGTAGAGCCTTAGAACCAGGTCAGCAGAGCTGCTGTAGAGCTAGAGAACCAGGTCAGCAGAGCTGCTGTAGAGCCAGAGAACCAGGTCAGCGGAGCTGCTGTAGAGCCTTAGAACCAGGTCAGCAGAGCTGCTGTAGAGCTAGAGAACCAGGTCATCAGAGCCTCTGTAGAGCCAGAGAACAGGGTCAGCACAGTCGCTCTAGAGCCTGAGAACTAGGTCAGCAGAGCTGCTGTAGATACAGAGAACGAGGTCAGCAGAGCTCCTTCATGGCCAGAGAACCATGCCAGCAGAGCTGCTCTAGAGCCAGAGAACCAGGTCAGCAGAGCTGCTGTAGATCCAGAGAGCCAGGTCAGGAGAGCTCCTCTAGAGCCAGAGAACCAGGTCAGCAGAGGCGCTTTAGACCCAGAGAGCCAGTTCAGCAGAGCTGCTGTAGAGCCAGAGAACCAAGTCAGCAGAGCTGCTGTAGAGCCAGAAACCAAGTCCGCAGAGCTGCTGTTGAGCCAGAGAACCAAGTCAGCAGAGCTGCTGTAGAGGCAGAGAACCAAGTCAGCAGAGCTGCAGTAGAGCCAGAGAACCAGGTCTGCAGAGCTGCTGTAGAGCCAGAGAACCAGGTCAGCTGAGACTCTGTAAAGCCATAGAACTAGGTCAGCAGAGCCGCTCTAGAGCCAGAGAACCAGATCAGCAGAGCTGCTGTAAAGCCAGAGAACTAGGTCAGCAGAGCTGCTGTAGAGCCAGAGAACTAGGTCAGCAGAGCTCCTGTAGATCCAGAGAACAAGGTCAGCAGAGCTGCTGTAGAGCCAGAGAAGAAGGTCAGCAGAGCTGCTGTAGAGCCAGAGAAGCAGGTCAGCAGAGCTGCTCTAGAGCCAGAGAACCAGATCAGCAGAGCTGCTGTAGAGCCAGAGAACTAGGTCAGCAGAGCTCCTGTAGAGCCAGAGAACCTGGTCAGCAGAGCTGCTGTAGAGCTAGTGAACCAGGTCAGCAGAGCTGCTGTAGAGCCAGAGAAGAAGGTCAGCAGAGCTGCTGTAGAGCCAGAGAAGCAGGTCAGCAGAGATGCTCTAGAGCCAGAGAACCAGGTCAGCAAAGCCGCTCTCGAGCCAGAAAATCAGGTCAGCAGAGCCGCTCTAGAGCCAGAGAACTAGGCCAGCAGAGCCGCTCTAGAGCCAGAGAACCAGGTCAGCAGAGCCGCTGTAGAGCCAGAGAACCAGGTCAGCAGAGCCGTTGTAGAGCCAGAGAACTAGGTCAAATCAAATCAAAAGATACTTTATTCGGTTTTAAATCACAAAAACCATAAAAGTGTACAAGTATTAAAAAGGTCCACAAGTCACCAGGCTGCATAATTTGTGTTAAAATACAATATAAATGCAAAAACAGGGAGTACCCTATACAATATGCAATACACGGTGGCAAGAGTTTAAAAACAACAACATAGACATTTCTCACCTAATTAAAAAATTCATGCAATAGTTGACATTTATGAAGAATGAACTAGGACCAAGCGATCTTTTTGCCAAGTCTTACTGCTATGGTTAGAAATTTTGCCACATTATAGATTTCCCATATTTCTGTCAAAAGTTGAAGGTACAGCAAAGCTGGCTTCACTTGCCTAAACCTTTTCCTTTTAACAGTGGTAAAATGAATTTTGATCTGATGCCCTTAAAATAATCACAAAAGAACAAAAAGTGAACAGTGTCCATAATTGAACAACCATCGCATTTGCATAGATCCAAGTCCCTACTCCTGGTCCAGACAGGGCGGCCAGAAATTAGGAGATGAATTTTGTTCAATCGGAACCTTGTCAACAAATACCTATGATTGGCATCATTGACAACTTTGAGGTACAGTTCCGGTTCGGGGCCAGAAGAAACGATCAGCTGATGGGTCCTGACAGAGGGATTTAGCAGCTCTCTGTCCTCTCTATCCATTTCCCTATTCAGCAAAAAAGTATTTTTGGCCCATTTCAGATCTCCTTTCACCAGGCTGGAGGGTTTATCAAACAATTCGGGCCGACCCAGCTTTTCGCACAATTGTTGCACGTATTTCAGCCAGGGGATCTTTTCCCAGTGATCTAGCAACAAACAATCTTTTAAGATTTCGTGGTTCACTTCAAGTTCTGGGTTTAGCCAGACTGCTAACCATTTTAGTAGGGGGGCCATGGCAATTTTATCCTCCAAATAACCCACGCCGCATTCCTGATGAACTATGTAGCTTGCAGTGGATCTTGGGAGGGAAAGAAGTGTTTTTAAAAAGTTGTCCTCTATAACCTGAAGCGATGTGACTGGCCTAAAGCCCCACAGATCGGCCCCGTACATGACGATGGCAGTGCATTTGGCAGCATATACTTTTAACACTGCTTCGGTGGGCTTCACCCCTACTTTACGAGAGAAGTTCAGCACCGCCGAAATCGAGCGTGCCAAGGCTACTTTTTTTTCTACCATTTGGGGTTGCCACGTAGAGCCTTCGTCAAAAACAACCCTCAGGTAGGGAAATCTAGAAACTCGTGACAGCTTGTGACTGTTACAGAATAGTGACATCACATTTTTTTTTGCTCTTTATCATGTGGCCCACTACCATAACATGGGACTTGCCAAAATTAACACTTAAATCAAGATTATTCATAAAAACATAAAAAGAGTTCAGTAGGCATTGGAGTCCTACGGCAGTTCTGGCTAGGAGGGCAGCGTCATCCGCGTACAGTAAGGCGGGCAGTAAGTATTTCCCAGCCTTCGGAATGTCCTTGCAAGCAGTGCCCAAAGCTTTACCTAGGTCATTAATATATAGTGTAAAAAGCAGGGGACCAAGAATGCAACCCTGCCTCACACCATTAATGATGCTAATTTTCCCCGTGCAGTTCCCCTTTCTGTCGAAACGGACCATTGCTGTAAGGTCCCTATGGAGGTCTGCTAGAAAATACACTATGTTAGGGTCTATTCCGATGTTAAGGAGCTGGCCCCACAATTTGGATCTGTTGACTCGGTCGAATGCCGAGGACAGATCCATAAAAGCTATAAACAGTGACCCTTGCTTGGCTAAGGTATACTTTCCGATAAGCAATTGTAAATTTAGGCTTTGGTCAATAGTACCCCTTTCGAAAGCCATACTGTAGAGGGGAGAGTGTATTGGTCTCCTCTAACCAGTCTGTCAGTTTGCCTAGAACCACTCTCCCTAAAACCTTGACTGCGGAATCGATGAGGGATATAGGTCGGTAATTTCCAGGATCCCCCCCGGTCCCCTTTTTTGTAAATAGGTACAATGACCGACTGCATCCATGACTCAGGAATGCCTGCCTTCGAAACTCTATTAAAAACATTGGCTAAAACTTTGGACCAAAATAAAATATCAACTTTAAAAAGATCAGAGGGGACGCCATCTGGTCCAGGAGCTTTATTTTTGGTCATCAGGCTGATGGCCACAGCTACCTCCTCCTCATTCACGATTAAGGTATAGGGCGATTGGGAAAATGCAGTCATACCTTCTACCGCCGTGGTCTCTTTTTCATAAACAGACCTAAAGTGCGAGTGCCATCGATCTTCTTGGATTCCACAGTCCAGTTCATTATTACTGGAATCCGAGAAATAAGGTTGGTTGACCACCGCCCAAAACTTGGCGCTGCTTTTTAGGACATCTGTTGAGGTCAGGTCAGCCCAGGCGTCCTCTCTAATTTCGCGACGCCTTTTTTTGATTGAGGACTTGTATTCTTTCCTGAGGATGGCCACAAGCCGTTTGTCTACTGGGTTTGACTCAAGTGCAACCTTAAGTTTGTGGTTGGCTGCTGAGCAGTTTTTGTGAAACCAACCATCCTTCCCTTGCGGTCTACCTTTACCCTGGCGAGTGAGGTTGGAGAGAATGTTGAGGCAGACCTTTTTATACGCCTCCATTACTTCACTGTCTCCAGCCTGATCATCCATACACAGCGTTAGATCGTCCCTGCTACTAAGACAAAGGTTACGGAAAAATTCTTCTGGAATTAATTTGCACCATTTGATTCTGCGTCCTTGGTCTGTCAACCGCATATCTTGTTTCCCTACCGGGTTTGGGCAGCTATCCTTGGTAACAAATATGTTCTTTGATTTTAGTACAACAGGATTATGATCGCTAAAATGTGACCCTATAACTGAGTAACTGCTAATTTGGACTCCGCAGGTACTGCTAAGGAATATATAGTCAATCACAGAGCCACTGCCATGACCTGTGAACGTAGGAATATCCCCCTCATCCCTAGTTGGTAAAACAAACCCATTTTCAGCCAACATTATTTCCAAGAAAATACCCTGCTCTGAATGTTCAAAGTGGGTATTTTCTTCATCCGGGGTACCAAATAACACGTTGGGGGGGCATTTATCCTGGCAACCATGAATGTTAAAGTCTCCCATCAACAAGATGACACAATCATGCTCTACCGACTCTTTAAAATCAGTCAAAAAAGCACTTAACATCATCAAGTTGCTAACTGGACTGTCCCTGTCAAATGAATTATAAAAGTTTATAACCAAAACATTATGGTAACTCCTATGAGTGACTAGGACAGCGAGACAATAAGGGCAGCCAGTAGTTATTTGCTTGTATGTCCCAGGGATTCTAGCAGAGATCAATGTTACCAGTCCCCCTTTAGCTCGCCCCCTCGTTGACTCAACAGCCGGTATAAAAAAGGTAGTAAACCCATCCATTGTCAATAAATTTTGGATATCCCAAGTCTCCTGCATGACTATTAAATCCATAGATCCTATAAGGTCCCGCCAAATCGGATCATCTACTTTATTTTTGAGACCCGCGATGTTCCATGTGGCCATAGTAATGTCCCGGCCACTTCTAGCCACATCTGTTTTTGTTTGCGATGAAGCCCCGCCTGTCGCACCCTTGCCGTGGGGGGAAGTTGAAACTGGCATCTGCCCATCCGGGATGATATTTTCCTTTTGCGGAAGGGTGGGGAGGTTGTTGTTGGAGCTCTGTCTAACTGCTGAAACCTGTATTTGTCAGTCCACCCAATCCAAAGCTGATAGACAGTCATAATAGTTGGCAATTGGGAGGTTGAAATGATTGTTGTGTCCGTTAGCAGGCTGTTGGTAGTAGAGTGGATGACTGTTATGAGGCCCAGCGGCAAACCCCCCTTGAAACGGTCTTCCTCTTCTTCTCCTGACCGAGTTCCAACCCTCATCCCCTCCCTCATCCCTGGCCGGAGGGTACGTCTCCCACGGGGGGTTAAACCTCTGAGTTGCTTTTCGCTCATGTGGGCCCCTTAGCCAACTCCATCTATTATCTGATTGGTTCCCAGGTAGGTAGAAATAGGAGAGCGGCCTAGCAGTAACAGTGCTTGCGTGATATCTGGAGGATCCTCTACATATATATTCTACCACATGTGTGTTCTCAAAAGTGACCACCACGCAATCCCCTTGTAAGTTTTTTCTGTTCCCTCCCACCCATGGTGTTCTTTCCACCATTAGAATATTACTTGGCATGTTTGGCGGTAAGGGATGATTTTTGGAGAGCCAGTGGCACACTTTATTTTTGAGGGCCTGATGGGATTCTACTTCAGAAGATGGAATTTCAGTGACTCCAGTAAGAATCACTACATAGGGGCAAGCATCTGGAGGAAGATGGATATTTCTACGACTCGTTGCCTTAACTCTGGGGGTCGGGTCAGGGTTTGGGATCTGCGGAGCAGGGTCACTTAGTTTAACTTGGGGAATTGACTTGGGTTTAGTGGAAATCTCGAGTTGTTCTGACTTGGTGGCCTTGGGTTTAGTGCCTCCCAAATTTGAAGTGCTACTAATGTTCTTAAGAACATTGTTGTTAATCACAGTAGCACTTTTATCAGCCGAAGATGACTTATTGGCTGTATTAGCGGTATGGGATGTCTTAGTATTTGGAATAAAGCTTGGGGCACTTATGTCCTTATGGATGTTCATCAAGATAGTTTCTAAACTACGTAATCTGACCTCTATGGGTTCAAGTAGGGATTTTAATATCTTAAAAATGTTATTGTTATTAACCATACTTGACCCACTCCCATCCTGGCTATAATCGGCTAGATTAGTGACATTTCCACTGAGTTCAAGAATTTCCTCCAGACTTTGATCAACGATAGTATCGTCTGGAAGACTTAAGGGCAAAACAATATTTGTCAAATGGACCCCCCTAGTTTCATTACCACAAACTGCTGAGTTATTGTTCACAGTTAGCGGGTCTGAAGTAGTGTTGTTTCGATTGTGGGCGGTTTGTGCATTCTTCCCTTTAAAGGTGGTACGTTTGTTTGACTTTTGTTTGGGGATTGCCCCTTCTTTCACTCCCCTTTGATTTGTGGCGGTTGCCCGGAGTGAGTTATCTAGCTCAGTTCTGTCTGAGCCACACTCTGTCAAAAGGTTGAGGTTGGGGGTGGCTTCTAGATCCATTTGTGAACTTGAGGTTTCAAGACTACCAGTGTCCCCAGTGTTATGTACAACTGCAAGTGTGTTGAGACGGGACCCAGGATTAGGCGTACATGCCTGAGCAATAAGGCCTAGAGAGGATCTCTTGGCCGTAGCTAGGTCCTGTGACACCCTCCTGTCCATAAGAACTATCCCCTCATCAATCAATGCATTAGTACGGACAATAAAGTCATCCAGAGTCACAGTTAATTTTTTTGCTCCTGCAACAGCCATACTTCTGGTCTCCCGGCAATTCATGACGCTCCCCAATACTGGATTCAGGTGACTCTTTGTATTAGCAACAGTTCGATAACAGGCCCATGCAATTAATGCTTAACAATCATTACATCCAACGTCCCAATGTCCAATACTTAGATGTATGGCAGACTTACGGTTTCTGTGTCCAGTGGTCGCTTGTGCTGGGGGTTATCGGGCAGGGGGTCTGGCCCAAGCCCGGCTCCTCTGGCCTCTGAGGGCCACAGAGGGCCCGCCCTTTGCCCGGGCTTAGCCCCGGGCGTCCCGCACGCGTCCCGCGTAGTTGGCTCAAGCGCTGTTGATAAGCGCCTCCTGGCGCGACGTCACAGTTGCGCGCCGCCGCGGTGCCTGCCGGGAACTGTAGTCCCGGAGCGGCGGCGCGGTTCTGACTGCAAGTGACTCTTGGCCCCGGTGGCGGCGTCCTCCCAGCAAGGGAGCTGTGAGGTGAGTGACTCTTGGCTCCGGTGGCGGCGTCCTCCCAGCAAGGGAGCTGTAAGGTGAGTGACTCTTGGCTCCGGTGGCGGCGTCGATAGAGGTAGGTGTGGCCTCCTATGCTCCTGTGCTCTAGGTCAGTATAACCTTTGTAGAGCCAGAGAACCAGGTCAGCAGAGGCGCTCTGGACCCAGAGAACCAGGTCAGCAGAGCTGCTGTAGATCCAGAGAACCAGGTCCAGAGAGCTGCCGTAGAACCAGAAAACCAGGTAAGGCAGAGCTGCTGTAAAGCCAGAGAACAAAGTCAGCACAGTCGCTCTAGAGCCTGAGAACAAAGTCAGCACAGTCGCTCTAGAGCCTGAGAACCAGGTCAGCAGAGTTGCTGCAGAGCCAGAGAAGGAGGGTTAGCAGAGCTGCTCTATGGCCAGAGAACTGGGCCAGAGAACCATTGTCTCCCCGGAGGTGCTCTCTGGATGAGTGCAGCGCACCATTATATTCTTTGGGAATGCTAATTGTGCTTTGTCTGCAAAGCGCCTACGGTCTTTCCTAATTAACGTCGACCCCAAGCTTGGATACTTGGCGGTCGCTGAGGCTGGTGTGGTTGCTCGAGGTTGCCTATTTGGGGAGCCTTGTTATAAAGGAACTTGGACAATTTGTGAACACTTTTACATCCCTAGACAAGGCCCAATCCTTTATCAAAAGGGCTTTACATCTCTGGGTTTTCCCGGGGTCGGGTGTGGCAGGGGATGCTCGTCCACGCGTGGTGCTCCACAATATCCTTAAGGGCAAAGCTCCAAACATGACAGTTACCAGGATAGTTCCCATTATGCCACTTTCTATCCTGTCCGTGGTCAACGTTTCAGAGGTAAAGGCAGAGGAGCCAACTCTACACCCAATTGTGGAGAGTGTCATTCCTTTCTAATTACTAAGGGTCGGCTGGCAGGTTTCGTTCCTGTTAGGCGCTCTATTACTTCCAACGCCTGGGTCTTACAGACAATTCAATTGTTTCAGATTGAGTTCTATAATTCTCCTTCTCAGGGCGTACTTCCCAGACCCATTCAGTTCTCTGCACAAAAGGTAGCCCTGATAGATGCAGAGAATTCTAATCTTCTGTGTAAGGGCGTGATTTGTCCCTTGGTTCCCCATCTACGGGGAGTCATCGGCAATATCTTTTTGGTGGACAAGTCAAATCGTGGTCAGCGACCCATCACTAACCTCTGCGAGTTCAGTGAGTTGCTTGTACACCGCCAATTCAAGAAGGAGGACATTCATCTTCTCCGAGACCTCCTGCGACCTTCCAGTTGAATGGTTTGGCTGGACTTGAAAGACGCCTACCTATCCATCCCAATTTTTCCTCCGCACTCAAGGTTTCTTCTGACGCAGCCAGACATACAAGTTTGCCACTCTACCTTTCGGGCTTTCTTCAGACCTCTGCTGTTTCATGAAGGTTCCCAAAACAGCAGTGGAGTACCTTCAGGCTTAAGGGGTCCACCTTATCATCTTATCTGGACAACATGCTGCTCCTAGCTCAGTGCCCGCGACAATTGTCTCTTCAAGTGCAATCAGCGCCAACTTGCTGCAGGATGTTGAGGATTGACATCAACAAGAATCGCTGTTGATTCCCTCACAATCAATTAAGTTTCTGGTTTTTGTAAAGGACTCGACCAAGGTCACTTTGAGTCTTCCCCCACGCAAGGTTTCCAAAATACGACAGCAGTTGGGGAAGACCCTGGCAAGGATTCATGTTTCGCTGAGGCAAATTGCCCATCTGGTGGGTCTTCTTACCTCCTCTATCCAGGCGATCTTCCCGGGCCCTCTTCATTATCGCGCCCTTCAATGCTTAAAAGCAGCTCATCTGCGCAAGGCACGAAACCCTCCTGGAAGAAGTAAAAGAGGAAATAGGCTGATGGCTTGCTCACATGAAGGCTTGTAATGGTCAGGCTATCTTCGGTTCTTCCCTGGATATAGTCATCGAATCAGATGCTAGCAGATTGGAATGGGACACCAGGTGCAGAGAATTCTCCACGGGAGGTGTTGGGTCTCCCCAAGAGCAGGAACTTCATATCAGTTGTCTGGAGTCCCTAGCTGGCTAATTCGAGGTCCATTGCTTTACCAGGGACAAGATTCAGTCGTGCGCCCTCTTCAAGATGGACAAAGTGTCGGCAGTGGGATATATCAACCACTTGGGAGGCACATGTTCCAAGTGCTGTTGGATCTGGCTACCAGTTTTTAGCAATACTGCCTCCAACACCAGATTTTGGTCACAGTCAAGTACTTACCAGGGCACCAGAATCCGGCGGCAGACTGCCATTACCACAATGTTCAGGATTCCAGCCTATGGAGGCTGCACCCAGACATTTTTGTGTCACTCCAGCGAACCTGGGCTCCGTTCTCGATCAATCTGTTTGCCTCCCGATTGCACTGTCAGTTACCTTGCTTTTTCAGCTGGATACCGAATCCAGTGGCAGTAGCCACGTACACATTCCTGCAGGATTGGAGTCCAGAGAAGAGCTACGCATTTCCCTTTTCGGGATGATCACCCGGACGTCAGCTCAAATAAAGCATTGGGGAGGGGAGGTGGTCATGATCACCCCGACATGGAGGTCTCAAGTATGGTTTTCTGTTCTTCTGGAACTTTCTTGGGAATTTCCAATTCAACTCCCCCTGTTTCCGTCCCTCCTTCTGAACCCGGATTGCATCCCGCACCCACTGATTCTGGAGGACACTCTCTCTCTCTCTCTCTCTCTCTCCTTGAAGGCCTGGCGGGTTTAAGGGGCTGATAACCCTTTCGCGAGAGGCTGAGGGCCTCCTCGCAAAGGCATGAGCCAGCACAACCAAATGCTACAGGTCAGCCTATACGAGATGGACCGGTTGGTGTGTGCGACGAGGTTGCGATCCTGTGAGGGCTGACGTAGTCCAGGTGTTGAATTTCTTGGCTGCTCTGGGTTTGGCTTACCGCTCTATTAATATCTTTCATTAAGCCATCTGTGCGGGTCATGTCCCGATCAATGGCTCCCCAGTTGGTGAACATCCTTTTGTGTGCAGTCTTGTCAGAGGTATTAGACTCGCACTTTCGCCAGAACCTCGATACTCTGCCTTCTGAGATCTTGACTGGGTTCTCAATCTATTTCTGTCCTGGCAGCCGAACAAATTCTTATCCAGGAGGGGGTTTACGGCAAAACTAGTGATGCTTCTCTGTCTTGTCTCATGTAGACGGGTTTTCGATGTTTGAGCCTTGGACATTACAGGCAGAACCTTCTCTCCCTCTGAGATTTGCCTCACTGTCAACAAATGTACGAAATGCAACACTAGAGTGATCTCTTATCCGGCTTTCCCAGATGCTCCACATTGTGCGTGGTGCCGTGCCTTAAGGCGTACAAAGAGATGTCGGAAGATTTCCGACCTCTGGGTGAGCGCCAACTCCTCATAGCACTCCGCAAACCCCACAAGGCTATCTCCTCCCCTACTATAGCCCATTGGCTGAAGTGGGCGATTCAGGAGGCAGGCATTGATTTAAAGATGTTTGGGGCTCATTCTGCCCATGGAGCAATGGCTTCTAAGGCCTTGAGTCTGGACGCAAGGTTGGAGGACATCATAAACGTGGCAGACTGGTCATCAGATTCCACCTTCAAAAGGTTCTATTTCACGCCAGTTCTTGATATGGCTCAGTTGGTGGTAGATAAGCTTTGAACACACATAATCCGTGCCTCCGGTCCTGAAATAAAGTGAAACATTTCCTTGCTTTCGTAACGAAAAGTTTCAATTCTGTTAAGGGCTCTGATGCGAGGATTATCCCACCTTGGGGTTTTGCAATCAGAACCCTACCCCCTGTAGCTGCTAAGTACCTAGGTTTACCTCATTTGGAAAAAAACAACAAAGAGGGAGGGAGATGAAAAGTTTTGGCATTGTTTGATTGAACCTTGTTCCTGCCTTTTCTTTGTAACATGTACTGCGTAAATGAGTTTGATGCTGTTCTTTCATTAATGATGACCTCCGGCAGGAAAACTAGGTTTACACCGTTACTTGGGAACGTGCGGTTGCTCCACCCTCGAGCGGGTAGGCTCGGCTCCACGAGGCGTACCTTTGGAGCGGAGCGTGTGCCTCCGTGAGACCAGGAAATCTGTGCCAGGGAGCCCGTAAACTGCGGCCCGGGAGGCAAAGAGATGTTACACAAACGCTTGGGGGGATGAGCAGGAAGCGGGCCGGCAGTGCCGGATCGATTCTGGGAACCATCGCATGCAGACACAAAGTTAAAGCGGCAGGAGCCCTCTTTGGTCAAGCAGGCCTCACAAACAGCACAGAAGGGGATCCTTCTTAAAGCGGCCCAAAAAACAGCAGAAAGCAGCAGGGCAATGGAAAGGGGTGCCACGGGAAGGACAATCCCATTTCTTGTTTTGAGTCCCATTCCCAAAGAGTGCAGGGGTGTGACTGCTTTCAATTGTTGGCCCGCTAGACGGACAGTGTGGGGCTCGGGCAGGCAATCCTAAAACATGGTCAGTGGAGCTAAATATAGTCGAGCAAGCTTCGAAAGGACCAGAGGGGGGCAATAACTTCTGCTATTGCAAGGATGACGAGTAGAGAGAGGCGGTGTCCTGCACGCTTCCAGGACGATGAGGAGCATCCGAGTCCCTGCAGGGAAAGGTTAAGGGTCTACGAAACAGCAATGGATGACGACTTGGAAGCGATGTTGAGCACAGCGGATGTTGAGCACAGCCAGGGCCATTATTGCGAAAAAAGGAAAAAGATGGGTAGATCAGCAGATCAGCGATGGGGCTGAAGGAGGAGCAGCCAAAAAATAAGGCCAGAGCAGCTGCACCAAAGAGAAGACAGGCGGTAAAGGGTAAAGCGGCTGCACACAAACGGCCAGCTGCAGTGGATGTCGGGGAGGCAGAGGACAACAGCAGCTGTGAATCTGAAGGGGGACCTGTAGCTATGACAGCGGCCCTTGGGCGAGGTGAGAGTGCAGCAGACAAGAGTACCAATTCCTACGTGAAATGTGGAGACCTGAGGGGCTAAGATTTGTACCGGAGGAACCGGGCAGGACTTGACTGACTTTAATATGGCGCCCTGGCAGGACTTGCCAAACATGGCGCCCGCCGCATAGGGATTCATAAAGGGGGTGGTGATGGACAGAGTATCTGAATTAAGCAGGACACTCCTACCCAGTCAAAAGATCAGGGCTTGATCCATCACCGTTTTTTAGCTCACTGCACCATCCCAGCTCAGAACCTGGCTACATGCAAATTAGTCTGACCCTGGCCCAGTGCATCATGGGAACAGGGCAGACCAAACTACCAAGCCAATTCTTTACTGGAAAGGAAACAAGCTTCCGGGGACCGGTTTCTGGCATTACAGCAGTCTTCGGCCCGGCTTGCTTGAATCCTGATGGTGCAGTGAGCAAGAGACTCACATCTGAGCATACCCTTCCACACTTGTGGTGGCCAAAACGATTCATAAAGGGGGTGGTGATGGACAGAGTATCGGGAGGCAGCATGCAGGTTTGAGACTGACTTCCACACTGGCAATCTTCATACAAGCCTGCTCGGAGTTGTTGACCAGCGGCAAGCAGGAGCTTTGAGATCTCCACCCCCATCGTTGGAAATGGGGCCAGCTTTGGATTTTGCAGGTGTTGAACCTGGTCCCCAGTGTGTTGGGGAGGTGCACCTGATTGTTTCTTCTTCTGAAGGAGTAACGCCTCCCGGGAAGTGGTGGAGTGGCCTCACTATGGAGGTGCCGGGGGATCCCCTACACTCTTTATTCTAAGCCTAAATATTCCTTACAGAGCCCTCTCAGGACAGTGCCTGACCTCAAGATGGCATCTGGTTTTTTGTTCGGACTGCGGTATCTCATTTCTCCAACTCCCCTGCTTTATTATGACATTCTCTGATTGCACCTGATCATTATCCTGACAGAGGAGTCGGAGCACTATGTCCGATGCCTGGTGGAGCTGCTCGGTTCAGGTCTGGCCCGGGTTCATCCCCTCGGCCGTCACCTACCCAGCCGGACATTGGGCACAGTTTTTCCCCGTCTCCCTGTTTTTCTCACATCCCTCCCCTGATGAATTTTCGTAACTTTGCTTTCTTTTTTCCCCATGTTTATTTTGCTCTTGGAACAAATGTAACCTGTAACTCTGATCCTCATGTAAATACTGCCTGTACCTGCCTAAAATGACGGCCGCAACAAACCCTCCTGCGTCTCCCCTGACCTTATCTCCCTCCTCCCCTACCCCTCTCCGCTCTACTCTTCTCCACTTTCCTGCTACTGACCTTTGCCCTCACCTGTCCTGGCCCTTAGTCCCCACCCTGTTTATCTGTGAATTTTCCCTCGTCAATTGAGATCTAGCTATTTTGTCTGATGCCCGATGAAGCTACCTGGTTTAGCTATAGGGGAGATGGGCCGTGGATTCCCTCCTTGGTCGTCACCTACCCAGTCGGTCTTTAGACAGACTTCCTTTCATCTCTCCTTGTTGTCTCTTCCCTTAATCCCCCTTTCTCACCTCCCCTGCCCCCTCCACTACTTTTCTCTCCCCTTTCTCTCCTCTCCTAACTGCATTGCCTATTTTTTGATGTATTGTGTAATTGTTGATCTTTTTCTGTTACATTGTTGATTCTCATGTAAAGCGCTCTGATACCTTCGGGTCTAGCCAGCGCTATATAAAACTCTTTAAATAAACTACTCCGGTTTCATTTTCCCAGGCTCGGTTTCGGCCAAACAGGATGCTTAATTCCGGACATTCGGCTTGGCTCACGCTTCGAAAAAGGACTGTGGGACTATGTTAATGGTGTATATGACAGCATGTGGAGTTCTGATTGGATGTGTGCTGGACTTTGTTAACTATTGGTGCCCACTGTTATGATAATTTTTTTTCCTATTCACAACGGTTCATGAGAATAGTAGTTTTGTGATGTTCTTTGAAAAGGCTGCTGTGAAGTAGAAGCGAAGAGAGTATGCATAATCCACACCTCTGTGTCCTTGAATTGAAGCTTCGCGTTACGAAAGCTAGGACAATTTTCATTTTGGATAGTTATTATCCGTATTAAGCCAGCAGGCTTGTATTTTGTTACATGAACAAGAATTTTGGTATTGACTATCCTTCTGTCCCGCCCGTCCCCCCCAACTCTTCCCCCCCCACCCCCCAACTTCTCCCCCACCCACGACAACCCTGGAGGAGTGAAAGCTTTGCACTCTAATATTCTTGCTACAAATCTCTTCGGAATGTCTGACAGGCTTACTTGTCTGTCAGGAACTTGAAATATAAAACATAAATACATGATATGTATAGAACAACATACATAATAAGTATATGGTGTGGGGGGTCGGAGCTTGCCGGCGCCGAAGATGGCCGCCTGAGAGTAGAGCTCCGCATTTCAAATACACTATCCTACATATAATCCGACGTTCACTTGAGACTGTGTTCCCGCAAATCGCTTCTGTGTGCTCCTGAGAGGACCCTCTATCCATCGCGGGGTCCCAGGTGAGAGGCGGACGAGAGACTGCTGTGTGCTGAAGGAGTCCATGCGGCGTACTGCCAAAGCCGCGAATCCCCGAACTCGAGTTTTTATGCCAGCCGACCGGAAGTGCTGCCGTGCCGGTCGGCTGCGACGCCTTGTCCCAATTGGTGCTGGGTGTGCCCCTCCGACGCTGCCGCTACACACGGGACCACTTGAGGTCCACGACGCCTGCTGCATGTGCGGCCTGGGCGAATGCAGCTGAGTGCCATATCAGTGTGTAGCTGTTGCCGCACATAGCCCACATGACTTGCGCACCCTGGAAAGACGGGACGGGCGCGATGTCGGCGGTGTGGCTTAGCGGCTTTGAGGCTTCCTGAGGACTTGACAGGGCCTGTGGGAGGACCTGGCTTGTGTTGCGTGGTACCGCTGCTGCGATCGAGGTGAAGACTGTCCCTAGCTCCCCCCATATCACCTGGCGCATTGCGCTCTGGAACCCTTGATGGGGCTTGCCTGCATGCACACTGTCTGATGTTTATCGAGGCTGCTGGAAGCTGTTTGTTGTACGAGTGGCGGTGACCTGCGGCCCCCCCTCCCCATTGCTCTCTCTGCCACAGAAGCCACTGTTTGGGGACAAATAGAGCTTGGTGCTCTGACTGCCCTAGGGACGGAGTGCCGCATGCTGTGTGATTCGAACGTGATAAAGGTGTAAGGTTGGTGACACATACACCACACACATCAAATCACTGTGGGACTACTGCGCTGTTTCTGGTGCTGGGCTGCCACTCCTACGGGGACCTGGTGATTTGAGTACACTTGCTGTTCCCCTTTTTGCCTAAGCTTTTGATTGACATACAGCGCACTGCCCTTGGTCGTTCGGTCTGTTGCCTCCAGTCGGGGAGGGTGTGGCGCGCAGCTATGGGCAAGACGGATAGAATACAGCAAAAACTGTCCTTTGAGCAACGCAAACCCAGAGACCGCTCTCGCGCTGCTGATGACACGGAGCAGGATGAGGATAGGGAGCAAACACTACAGGATGGTGGTTAAAAATCCATCTTGGTCACCGTGGAAAAAGGCATGCAGAACTCACTAACGGTGTTAGGGACGAAGATAGACTCCTTCTCCTATCGCATGGACCGGATGTCCAAATGTTGGACAAGCAGGTGGAACGCCTTGATATGGCGGAACGGCGTATCTCGGAGGTGGAGGAAACAGTCTGAAATGGACAGTGGTCATAAGCATATGGATTGGGCGCTACAGGTACTACTAGACTAGACGGAGGACTTGGAAGCTAGGTCTTGGAGATGAAACCTACGAATCACTGGCTTGCCGTAATCAACATCTATTGGTAACCTAGAGCAGTTCGTAGAGAACCTTCTGACTACACTTTTTGGCTCGGATATCTTTTCGCCCATGTTTGTGGTAGAACGGGCGCATCGCTCCTTGGGTCCACGTCCTGCTCCAGGTGCACCTCTGAGACCAATCATAGCAAAGCTACTTAATTATTGTGACAGGGATGCTGCTTTAAAGGCCGCGAGAGCGAAGCAGTCATTACATTACGAAGGGTCTATACTTGCTATATTCCCGGATTTCACGATGCAGGTACAGGAGGCGCGCCACCAGTTTATGACACTCAAACAGTTGAGAGACCAGAACATTGACAATGCGATGTTGTATCCGGCTCGCCTCCGAATTAACAGTCAGGTCGCATGTTTACACGGACCCCAAGACGCTTTAAAAGGCCAAGGAGCAGAGGGGTGCGGTAGGAGGCTCCCTGGAGGAACAGTACTGAACTGGTCGTTTGTCCCACAGATAAGATTTATACTCTGAGGGGGGTCTACACTTCGCTCAGATACAGTACTGTGGATGATTGCTGCTGGGAGACAAAGGGAGAGTTTTCTTTTAGAATCTATTCTAATAGCGTGCTGTCTTTGTCTTACGTATATTTATGCACAGGTTTGCTTATAAGTGCTTGGTTGGGGGTCTGGACGCGCTGTGCACTTTGCCACAGGAATAGGATCTTGGCGGGGTGCGTGAGTCTTTTGTGAACGTTCCTAATGTGCTAGATGGAATGCAGCGGACCGACGTTTGTCGCCCATTTGGTTGACAGTACTAGGTTGGCAACCTCCGCCTACAAGTGTAACGCACACTGGGGTTTTTTTTGCTCTTGTTTACTGACGGGAGGGATTGTTTCTTCTTGGCCCAGAGCAACGTAATGTTCTATTTGTATTATGTGGACTTAGGGGTAATGGTTCGTCAGGTCTGAGTTGTGGGGGATCTTGATGTGGGAGGGGGGTGGAGGGCAAAAGCATTTGGTGTATGGTAACATAGCAAGGCACAGGTTGGTGATATGGCAACGATGACCAGTACAGGTACAGAAGGGAGTGATGGTGTGTCCCCAGCTGACAAACTCAGAGCGCTCACATGCAATGTCCGGGGGCTAAACGATCATAGAAAACTCCGTAAAGTCCCTTCATACCTGACGAGACATAATATCAACGTAGCCCTACTGCAAGAAACTCATCTCCCGCTAAACTCTCCTATGTTGCGGAGCAGGAACCTGCTTGGCAACATACATGCTGCTGGTTTTACCACGCACGCTTGTGGCATGCTCACATGGGTTAACCCTAGATCTGCAATCACCATTGAACCATTACTCGCAGACGCCAAGGGCAGATACGTCATTACTAGGTGTTTTGGGAAGGGTATGACCTTGTTTATTGTCCACATTTATGGCCCGAATTTTGACTGCCCTGAATTTGTTGCAGGACTAGCAGATAGTCGCAGGCGATAGCGAGGGTCACCAATTGTGGGGGGTGACCTTAATTCGGATGGACCTGTAAGAAATATTCCTGCTGCCGCTAGGGAGATTGAATGTGCCTTGATTAGGTTTGACTTGTGAGATATGTGGTGTTTGAAATATCCGAACACTGGTGGCTATACACACTATTCTGCCTACCATAACTTACACACACAAATTGATTACTGGCCAGCAACTGGGCCACTTTGTGACAGGATTCGATAATGCCAGGTCTTGCCACGTACACTCTCAGACCATTCGCCAGTCCTATTGGTACTGGATACACCTTTCAGACGTATATCCCCATTGACATGGCGTTTTCCTCCCTATTCTTTATTGGACCCGTTTTCAAGAAAGAGCTAGCTTAGGCTATTGAGACTTTCTTTTAGACGAATGTGGGCTATGTGGATTTCTACCAGGTTGTTTGGGATACCTTCTAAGTTTATATAAGAGGCATTACTATCTCTAAGCACTCAGGGGTCCTCCGTTCTATACAAAAACGTCTTACGGACTTAGAGGAAGCTATCAAATCTCTTGAGCTACAGATGTTGACTGGCGCCGGCAACTCAGATGGGGAAAAACTTGCTGAGTTACTACGCGAACACAACGCAGTAGCCGACGACGAGATCAAGTATTTCTTTATATATGCCACCGCTAGGGCTTACGGTGAGAGCGAGCAGCCGGGGTCAGTATTAGCTCAGCTACTTAAGAAATGCAGGGAGACGTTGAATACGGTGTGGGTTAGGACCTCTGAGGGCGAGTTGCTGACTGAAGCAGCGGAAGTGGCTGATAGATTTCGCCACTATTATTCTGAGCTCTACGCTTCTAGGAATTCTGCGACGGACGATGAGATCATTGATTATCTGTCCTGCATAAGGCTCCCCTGGCTCCCTAACACACACAAAGGGAATTCCTCATGAGGCTCATAAAGAAAGATGAAATTCTTCTTGTGTTGACCAGCATGAGGGCGGGGAGCACTCTTGGGTCAGATGGGTTAACGGTTGCATTCTACAGGGCATTCATAGACTTATTTGCTTCCACAGTTATCCACGCTCTTTGATTGTGTGTGACAGGCAATATGCCTCCATCCATGTCCGAGGCAGTAATAGTAGCACTTCTTAAGCCCGGTAAGTCCTCGGAGCACTGCGCATTATATCAACCTTTGTCTCTACTTAATGTAGACACGAAGATATTCGCGAGGATACTTGCAAATAGACTAGTCCCCTGGTCCCACTCTTGGTGGCACCAGAACATGCGGGTTTGTTCCCGGCAGGAATTTAACTTACAACCTGCGTACTGTCTTCGGGGTCTTACAACATATCAAGCCGGAAACGCCGGTCTTTTTAGATCAAGAAAAGGCATTCGATTCTGTGGAGTGGTCATTCCTGAAGCATGTTTTGTCTCGGATGGGAGTGAACCCAGTCTTTTTGCAACTCATATGCACACTTTACAGTAAACCCACTGTCCGCATCAAGATAGGCAATATAGTGACAGACCCTATACGTATAACTCGGGGGACGAGGCAGGGCTGCCCTCTATCACCGTTGCTTTACGCTCTGGTGGTGGAGCCCCTAGCTTGTGCACTGCGGGAATATCATCAACATCGCTGTAGATGTTTCCCACGTTACAAAAATTATATTATCCACGTAAGCCGATGATACTCTTCTATACGTCAGACACCCTGCAACTAACCTATCGGCGGTGGTGTGATTTGGTGGGCTTTCAGGTCTACACATGAATTGGCCAAAGTCTATCATTTTCCCCCTCATGCCGAGTACCCCTCGTTTTGAACTTGATTATCCTTTGGAATGGACCATGGAAGCGGTCAGATATTTGGGTATCAGAATTCACACGGATTCCTTGCACAGTATTTAAAGAAAATTATGGGACAGCGTTCAACAAGCTGGAAGATGAGGTTGAAAAGTGGATTAAGCTCCCGCTATCACTTCTCGGGAAAATAACCATCATGAAAATGGTGGTGCTACCAAGGCTTTTGTTCTTATTTATTTATATACCTATGGTTCTCCCTCGCTCCTTCTTTGATCGTCTCACCTCTTTGATGGTCTCACCTCTTTGATGGTTCGGTTGCCATGGGCGGGTAAGCCGCCACGCACGAAATGGCAGATCTTGGTGCTTTCCTATTCTATGGGTGGACTTGGCGCGCCGGATTTCAACTTATATTACAGGGCAGCGCAATGCTCTCTTGCATATCATTGGATGCATGGCCCTCCAGAGAGACCCCACCTTCGTATAGAATCCAAGGTGGCTGCCCCACTCCCGCTTCTTGCCCTGTTGTTTCAAACGGCGGATCGCAGGACTAGCATATTGGATTCTATCAATGCCACAGCACACGCTTGGCACTATTTATTGCAATTAAAGGCAGGTGCTATACTGTATTCCCCATTAGCCTTAGTAGAATGGTGTACATGGTTGCCCCTGCCAAGCAAGCACTGAAAGCCTTGGGGGTGAGTGTCGTGATAGAATTGTTTGATGATGGGGTGTCTAAGGGGTGAGAGGAGTTCGCTACCAACACAATAGAACCTACTTTACTGATGAGATTCCAATTTCATAGAATGTGACATGCATTGAAAAAAAAACTTGGTGATGACTGTCTGGAACCACCTGAATTAGCTGCTTTAACACTCACTATAGGTGCGAAATCCCCCAAGCATATAGTAGCTTACATTTACAATTCATCCATGTCATATAGAGCTAATCATTACACCAAGGCACGCTTAGCTTGGCAAAGAGACTTAACGTAGATATATCGGACACTGTATGTTCCTATTGCTGTACCAGCACTAAGCGTATCTGACTAAACGGCAGGCACCGCCTAGTGCACTTTAAGTATCTAAATAGGATTTATTACACACCGGAGAGGCTACACAGGTACGGTTTGAGGGATACTGCGAATTTTGAACTATGTCACGCTGAGTCTGACTTCTTCCATCTGTCCTCGGCGTGCCGGGGAATTGCTGGCTTTTGGGTTATACCCTTCAGGGAAATAGGTCTGATCACTAACTTGCCCCTTGAGCCGGACCCTATGCTGGCACTGTAGGGTTACTCCAAGTCAATCCCCAAAGGGGTCAGGAGATTGGTCGACTTGGGAATGCTGATGGCCAAGTGTAGGGTGGCCATCAACTGGTTTCGTGGTCCTCGTCCTAAACATGCACAATGGAATAATTGCATTACATTTTGCTGTGCACAGACTGAGATCTTTAGCAAGCTTTTTCCTCCACGTAACAGGCACAAAAATTCCTGAGAACTGTATAATACCTATAAGCTCATATCTGACAGAGGTGATGATGGTTCACCCTCACGGACGCAGAGTTAGACTGTTTGTGTTGGGGTTTACCTCCTTACGTCTAGTAATCTAACTGGTATTGCTTCCTGAGGGTATACCCACAATTGTTGCAAACTCCATGTACAATGCCATTGCAAGACATCATGTGCTGCTCTGTTTAATTTTATTTGTTTTTGCAAACATATGTCTACTATGTTGAAGCAACAGCATTTTAATTTTTTTAAATTTGTATTCTTTAAATGTATCCTGCATATGTTGTTGACTTTGTGTGTGATTATTGTGGTTGTCTAGGTGGATGAATGCAAGAATGAGTCAGTGGATGGATGAATGGGTGCATGAGTATCTTTACTTATTGAAGGTCTAACCCCATCACTGACTGAGGAGGCACATTCATTTAAAAAAACTGACTATCTGAAAGAGACCATTTGTTATGAATTCCTCACCTAAGAATTACCTCCAGGCGTCACACTGGATCTGGAGAATTTCTTCATCAGCGAGACCCCTGCACGTCGATAGGTGGCGTCGGTCATCTCCGCATTCGTCATTGGCATCGTGGTCGCCAGGATGACGTCTCGGTATCTACTTAGACACTGCCCTCGCTCTCTGGTGTCAGTTCTTTCTCCACTCCAGCCATCGCAGATCCAGAGAGAGCAGTACCTCGAGTCACTTTTTGACTCTCTTTTTGCGACTTTTCTCGATGTCTTTCCGGGTCCTTAGACTCCTGGTGCATGCAGGGATGCCCGTCCTCGAACCGGCTTCAAGGCTTGTGTCACAAACTGATGCTGGTTACGGACCCGCACCTTGTGTGCCTTTGGTGCTTTGAGCGCGACCACTACTCTAAGTCTTGCTCCGACTGCCGGGCCATGAACCCGAAGTCTTTGCGGGAATGGTCCCAAAAGCTTCTCGAGGCACGGCAGTCAGCTCTGCGCCGTTCGAAAGGGAGGTCGCGGGACCGGTCGCGGAGTCATCACTATCATTTTTCATCCAAGTCTTCGCGGAAGTCGAAGCACAAAAAGCACAGTCGCTCTTCGCGTTCTCCCCGTCTGTCACCAGACGCTGGAAGCGGAAGGTAGTTGTCCGGCTCTGCCCGCGGAGCCTGTTGGGTCGACTCTGGCCTTCCCTACCTTTCCGGGAGCCGGAGCGACCCCTACCCAGCTTTGAAACTTTTACGAAGCCTTGCATTCCATCTTCGGGCAGCTCGACTCCGCCTGCGGACTCGGTTGGGGGCTCTAGGATTGGATCTGGATCGGCGCTGGTCGACCTCGTGACACCTCCGGTGCCGAATCAAGTGACGACACCTCCACTGCCAGTTGTATCCCCAGTTGACTTCAACCCCGGCCTCCCCTTCGATGTGGAGCCAGACCGATGTCTGGACCGGCGCCGACTGGTACTTTTGTGCCTTTGTTCTCCTATGGTGTTCCCTAGCGCCCTCGGTGGCTACCAGAAGAGGGTGAGAAGGACTGGGAGAGGTCTGTGGACCCTTTAGGAGTCCAGTTGGAAGAACCGAACTGGAGAGAGGAGTTGGGTGAGGCTAGTGGTCTGGATATGTCCCCAGACCTTGGCATGCTTTCTCCCCCTACCGTGGCATAGGAAGGAGGTTGCATCTTATGCAGTGGCGTTGCATAGGGCACCCGAGGCCCTAAACCTCGAGCTTCCTATGGTGGCTTCAGACCAGGAGGCCAGCCAACTAGCCCTTGGAGTCACTCTGGGTTCTGGGTTCAAGAGATGTAGGTAAAGTACTCACCAAGGCACAAGGATAGCTGGTTATTACGGCAGGTCAGCAGTTCCTCGGAGCAGCAGTCAATCCGGTGTAAGAACCTTGTAGACCTTCTTGTGGAAGTGAATGAGACTCACTGCCTCACCTGACCCGGCTCCAAGCTGGCTGAAGTGACATGCAGGGTTGTTAGACCCTTTGTGTGGGGACAGGACACAGCCTGTTCAGGCATAAGTGAGGCTGAGCCTTGCTCCTCTCGCCATCCTGCCAGTGATGACCCCTCAGGTCACACCTTCGCTCCCATTGGGTGTGGCTGTCTAGGAGGAATACACAACGCCCAACTACACCCAGCTATGTGACCAGAGACAGGCTGCAGGCACCAAATGGCTAAGGCAAAAAAATGCCAACTTTCTAAAAGTGGCATTTTCATGATTGTAATTTAAAATCCGACTTCATCACAAGTTAGGATTTTAAATTCGTATTCCAGAGACACCAAACATGAACCAGTTATCTTTTCCCATTTGGAAATTACACTTCTAAAATGTAATAAAGTATCTCTAATGTTATCCTATGGGAGAGGTAGGCCTTACAGTAGTGAAAAATTAATGTAAAAGTTTTTCACTACTAGGATATGTAAAATGTAAAAACACATGTCCTACTTGTTAACTACAGTGCTCTCCCGGTTTCCCTTAAAAGCCAGCTGTCGGAAGTTTGTTTCAGGAAAATGCTAGAAACCCACCTGTTTTAAACTTGGCTTGAGGATAGGGTTCATCACAATTTTGTTACAGGGTTGTTTTTTTTGCAACTAGCTTTGGGAGGCTCGTGTGGGTAACCATGCCCCTTACAAATACACTTGAATTGGTAAAGAGCTCAAGAGTCCTAAGGCCAGCAAAACCTAGGTCAGATAAAATAAAGGAGGAAGGCAAAAAGTTGGGGGGAGAAGACCACCCTAAGACTCACAGGTTAACAAATAGCTTCTAGTCTCCAGCCACGCCGCCGTGGCCTCCATACATGAAGCAGACCTAGATATCTCAGAATTCTAGTGGAGTATTCCTTTAAGTGGATTCTTGTTTCTCTATCTCCGTTCCGTAATACTGAACACAGAGTTAAAGTAAAGAACCTTCCCTTCACTGGTTCAGGTCTATTCGGTCAACACACGGAAGATGAGGTGCACTGTACGTGGACAAAAGTGTAGACACTTAAAGCAACAGAAAAAGAAGAGATTTAAAAATCCCAGTACAGAACTCCATGGCCTACTTCACTATCCAAGGCAGACAGCTCAATCGCCTTGGTAGCCTTACCATTCTTAGCCCCAAGGTAAACAGTAATAATAGCTCTCAGAGAAGTTCTTTGAGAGATAGAAGACACCAGCAAAAATAACTATCTTTTTCACAGAAGACAATCTCATTCCAGACAGTGACTACACCATTTCCTCCTTGGTGCGCCACTCTGGTGGGAGGTAGTGAATTTGACCATGTAAACGAGCAGCAAGAAATTACTTCTGACAAATAGGTCACTCTCCAATTCAAGACTCCCATACTGTTCACTGTTCACATACTTTGGAAGAAAGCCACAGCACTTCTTTTTTTTTTTTTATTCTGTAATTTTTTATTGTAGAAAAAATATATATTTACATGGAGCATAACATATACATGGGAGGAGAAGAAAGAGAGAGAGAAGAAAGGAAGAAAGAGAGAACGCCCGCGGGGGGGGGGGGGGGGGGTTGTTCGAATTGTTCATTTTCTGCTTCCAGTCTTATTGACGTTAGTCCAAAACTCGTCGTGCGAGCGCGGTTTGTCCCTTGGTTCCCCGTCCCGGGGTTGCGTTGAATGTCCTTCTCTGTCTCGCCCCACGGCCACAAGCGAAAGAGATAGAGTAGATAGACGAGGAGCAAGGGCGGCATTGCGCTTCCCTGGAGTGTGTCTTATTTGGAGGTCTGCTGCCCGGCTACTGTTAGTGGGTGGTTGGCCTTGCTGCCTATGGCGGCTTGTGTGATGAGAGGTACTTGTCTAGGGACTCCCACATGTTTGACTGCCTATGTGTTTTGGGTGAGTGTTGCGCTGTGATGGTGTCTGCCCCCCTTAGGAAAGTGACCCAGTTGAGCCATGTCTTAGGTGTGGCTTTCCCTGTGTCTTTCCAATTATACAGAACTGTTTTGACTGCTGCTGTCAGCAGAAGATCTGTGAGGTCTCTGTCTTCTTTGGTTGCTATTGAGGGGGACGTAAACCCCAGTGCCAGGCTGTGGAAGTCTAGTTGCAAGGTGGCCCCCGTGATCTCGTTTATCAGTGTTTCTATTGTGTTCCAGAAGGTTCTGACTTTGGAGCAGTGGAAGAGTAGGTGAGCCAGGTCACCCTTTCCTTTGTTGCAGTTCCAGCAGCGATCAGACGGTGTGGAGATAAGAGGAAGCAAAACCAACCCGTGCATGGGCGACGCCATCACCAGGAAAGAGGAAGCGCCCAAAAGGAGCCCCCAGGCCAGACAGCAAGCTAAAGGCTAAACGCTAAAGGCAGGGAAGGCAGAGTGAAGAGCTGTCGCTGCACAAGCACGCCAAACGGGTACAAAAAAGAGCGGAGAGGAAGCTCCCAGCGCCACCTCCGCACCCAGCCACTCTGCACCAAGCAACCCAGCATCCCAGCCCAAAGGTGAGCTAAAAGCCAAGGTCGAGAAGGGACAGAGCGAAGGGTGGGCACCGCACGAGCACGCCAAGCAAGCCAGGCCAGACAGCAAAGGAAGGGGGGGAACGGGCAAGAGGAAGCACGCCGAAAGGAGAAGTGCCAAGAGGCCAAAACAAGCGAACTCCTGAACATACGCTTGCAGGCACACATCAAGCAGTCAGACAGCCAAGGGCCGCAATAGCCCGCAGAGCCTCGCGCAATTAAGCCAGACTTAACAAGGGCAGCCGAACCCGGCTGCGAACCAGACGAAGCACACGCTGGCAGGACCTAAGGCCAAGACACGAACAAGGCAAGTTAGGGAACCGAGCAGGTATAGAACCTACGCAGGGGACCACCCACCCAGGGCACCCCCATCGATCAACCCTACCCACGCTCAAAAGGAAGGACGCCTGGGCAGTATCCTATCAAGGAGAGGGATCGGAGCAATGGCTAACAACGATGGGAAAACAGCAGGGGACCCAAAAAAAGCAAAGAAAGAAACGCCGGAATCTCCTTTGAAGACAAAAGGCGAAACGGCGACCCTAGAAACAAGACTCAGGAAGATTAACGAAGGCAACGCAGTGGCTAAAGAAACTAAACTAAAGATAGACAACATGCAGCTCGAACTGGCGGCAATCAGGGCCGACCTGCACAGCACCAACATGAGAATGGAAGCAGCAGAAGGCCGCATCAGCTCCGTGGAGGACACTAATACAGAGAACTCTAAAGTAATAGCGGAATGTTAAAAAGCAACGAAAGCCATACAAAAACAACTTGCGGAGCAGGATGACAGGGCAAGAAGAGGAAATGTGAGGATCCTAGGAGTGCCAGAAGGAATGGAGGAGAAGGCAGGCTCGTGTGCAAATATGCTTGAAGACATGATCCCCAAGGTAACAGGCATGAGTTTCGAAAGGAGGTTCGAGGTGCAGAAGGTGTACAGAGTGCCGGCGGGGAAGCCAACAACAGGGAGGGGCCCCAGACCAATAATATGCAACCCACTGCGAACATCCCACACCGAGGCCATCTTCGCCTTTGCCAGAAAGAATCAAAACCTGTCATGGGAGGGCAGCAAGATAGTACTGACCCAAGACTATTCGAAACAAACGGTCGAGACTAGGAAGGGCTTCCTAGCGCTCAGGGAAGCCACAGCACTTCTATAGATGCATACCATTGAGCCCTTTCAAGAGAGTAAAAGAAATCTATTTATGCTATTTATTGGTTCACAAAGAGCACTCCAAACAGGAATTTAGTTTGATTTTGTTACCAAGTTATTCAACAAATGGAACCGAAAAGAAAATGTGTGTATGCTGGCTGTCCATTAGCTATTTCCTCATCTCAAAATGTGAATGTATGTGTGCTGTGAATCTGCAAGATGAAGATTTCCATATTTCTGTTGCAGGGAAACATATTTAGTTATTGTGGTTCATAATGGGCATCTTCCACTACCAGTACTAAGTTCTATCTTTTTCAGTCTGAAATCAGTGCCTCAGACTTATCCAAGTATGTGGCAGTAGTGGCAGCTTTTCTCTAGAGCCAACAACTTTAATATTTCCACATCTTGAGGCTTGGCCAACAAAAACAGACTCCACAGAGAAAACACTCTGGACTTCTACTTACCATAGCCATACTAGAATATGTAGACCTTAATCTCAACTTCTCAAATCCTTTCAGTTCAGATGCTTTATTATATAGGGGCCATACCAGATACAAAGAGAGCGGTATACTTTGTGGGGAGTGCATCTATAATTTTTCATAAATCTCTCCAATTCACTGACTCCTACCTCATCTTCGCACCTGATGGTTTCGCTGCTTGGGTTGGTGGACTCTTGCATTTCCATGGTTTTTAATTCTAGCCTCTAAATGAGGCCTCTACAAAATACTTGGTGGAACAGTTGTCTCAATCGAAAGACAATTAACAGTTGTCTCAATCGAAAGACAATTAGGAAGACAGGTTTATCAGATAAAGGCTTCTAGACAGAGATTTCTTACCTTACAGTTTTTCCTAGGCATCAGATTGGATCTGGACACCTTTTGTGAAAAATACCCCTGCGCGCTGGTAGGTGGCGCTTCTTTCAACTCCACATGGCATCATCCACGCCTGAAAGGACGTGCAAGGTGCCTATATAGGTGCCACACCAGTGAGCTGAAGTTGGTTCTTTTCTTTCCGCTCCAGTCAACGCAGATCTGGAGAGAGCTACCCATAGTCACTTTTTGACACACGTTTTAAATGTTTTTTTCTTTTCTTGTTTTTTTACTTTATAGTGCCTTTTTTTTTATTTGACTCCTGGGGTGGCAGGAATTTACAAGGGGAAGGCTGGCTTCAAGTCCTGCACTGCCTGTCACCAGCAGATGTCGGTGACGGACCAGCCTTGAGCGTGACCAAGGCCAGTGTCTATTGGCACACCATTCCCCTCCAAGCCGTTGAGGGAGGGCTATCTCAAGCTCGACGTGCGAAGCTGCAATGGTCTTATCCCCAGTCAGGAGGAAGGTCCCAAGATCGGTCACAAAGCCATCAATCTTGTCGCAGGTGTTGCAAGATATTGAATCTGCTGAGAGAAGTCCTGTTCTGTCTTCCATATGAAACCATTGTGACATGTGCTTCCTTGACAAGCGTGGGAGTCCATCTTCAGAATTTGACCGGGCAAAATCTATTGTTGGACAAGAGCGCTTATATCAATTTGCACGAGTTGAGGGCAGTCAGGCTAGCTTTCAAGGGCTTCATACTGCCTCGTCAATAAACAGAATTCAAAGTCTTACGGACAGTACGACCACAGAGCACTGTTGTAACTAAAAAGGGGGTAGTAAATACAGATCTTTCTCTAGAGGCTCAAACAATCTGTAACTAGCTCTTGATGAGAAATCTGGCAATTAAAATGATTCAATTTAAGGGTCTCCAGAACTCTTAAGTAAACTTGCTGAGCAGATTCTCCTTAGAAAATCACAAAGGGTTCTCAATGATGACATGCTAGAAGGCATTTTCTAAAATTGGGGTCTTCCTCAAACAGATGTTTGCAACATCTCAAAATGCACAAGCTTCACCTCTAGAGACAGGGAACTGAGATCGATGGGCAGTGCTCTTTTGCTAGACTGGTCTGGAAACGTTTCCTAAGCTTTCCACAAATTCCTCTGAGACGGTCAGTGTTGGTGAAATTCAGCTAAACCAACTCAAAGAGGATTTATCACTCCCAAATGGTGGCGGCTCTGTTGGTTCCTAGAAAGACTTTACATTTCTTTAAGACCACATAGGAGGTTGCCATGCAAACCAAATTTGTTTACCATAATGCAAGGACAACTTTACCATCCAAGATGTCATCCTTGAATTTGGCAGCATAGCGCCTGATATTGTGCACTATAGATACCCAAATGTACTCTAGCATGTGTGAACACCCAAAAGGGTATTGCTAGGGTATCCTAAGCCTTTAAATGTAAAAGAGTTTGTCTGTGGTGTCAGCTTCATAATCATGCCCACTCCGTTTACTGGCTCTGCTTTCCCTCTTTGCAGCCTCTGTTTTCCTCTCTGTCTCCTGCTTTGCACCCCCTTTTCCTCTCTAATAACACAATGCTTTCTCCTGACTACCCCTCTCCACTTTCAAGCCCCTGCTGCCTACCTGAGTCTGCTTTCCAGCCCAATAGCTGTGTACTGATCTGACTGTAATCAAAGTTGCTTTTTTAAAGCTATAGAACAGCATTTTGGCGGACAAAGTTTACTTCTCATAATTTTAGAAGTGTGAATGTTGTGCAATTATGCATAGTAGTAATCAAACGTTTACTGCTGAAAGACCCATGTGTTTCCACTCACCTCTCCTCCTTCAATTTTCCTCATCCAGACTGCTTTCTTAGAAATACCAGGTGCATTCATTTGGTGGTTGCTGGTCAACCATATGTCTGGGCCTGTAGGTGAGCCTAAGAGGCTGAGAGAAGGTCATGTGACCTCACCACCAGCCTTAACAAGCCCTCCCCACAGGGTGTCTCAGCTCAGGCCTCGAGCCTAGAGGCACAGAGGACAAGAACAACTTGCCTGTCAGAAATGCTGTCCTTTTTTAGGGCTCGGCCTACGTCCCACGAAGTGGGCGTGGCTTAAGAGTCCTTTTCTGAGGACTTCGAAAATCTAACCTACAAATTCCAGAAAAGCGCGTGATTTTTGGTAGTTATTTATGGCAGCTGCATGGCAATTGGGCCTCGCATGCCTGTTTTTTTCAAAGGCAGCATGCAATAGGCCATAGGCTGTAGAGCTGCTCCGCTTCCTGCATATTCCGTGCGGACACGAGCAGCAGAAGGCCATATTTCATCAATTACCAGCTGTCAGGGGCCGCGGTAATTGAAGCCAGATGCTCGGTGCGCATTCACCACTTTCCAGTTACTTTTTTTTTCAGCTGTGTGTGCGCGCATGCTGGCTCCCTGCCAAAGCTTGTGTGTGTAGTGGAACGGTGAGCACGATGCCTGCGCTGCCACCCCCGTTGCACTCGCCCCAGGCCCCCCCTGGTCGCGCGTTCAGCACTTTTCAAAATCACAGCATTTCTGATGACATTGTATTTATAAAGTAAATGTTTTTAAACGTGGCTCAATCAGTTTTCTCAGCTGGCCGGGCGGACTGAGGTGCCACGGTTCAGGTTTGTGTGTTTGCAGGACTGCACTACAGGAAGTGCGACGCTAGCTGGTACTTTCCCCACCCCCTGCCTCCTCCCCACCACCTGCCTCGGGAGCCCAGCGGAGTGGGTGGCATTGTGTGGGCACCTGTCACTTCCCCAAGGACGGGGTTGGCAGGTCCATGCCACTGTTAGCTGTTTCTATAGACGGCGCCACTCTTTAACTGCTTCCCTGTCTCAAATACGATGCGAGGTGGTTTGTGTTCTTTGCGATATGTCTCTATCCTCTGATGTTCTTTTAATTGTGTACAGTACTCGCATAGCGCTTAGGTAAACCCAGGGCTCTTCCAAGCGCTCAGAATGGGCCAGAGGTCTCATGCTAGTAACAACCATTGCGTTTTTTGAGAACTGCTAAACAAACAACGCGCTGCTTGTGTGATGTGTAAATTAATCTGCGTGCCTTTTTTTTAACAGAGCAGCTATGGGTGTTCGCCCGTTTCTAAGCGCTATTAAATGTGTCTTCTTAGCTAATGGAGACACAGGGAGATTGCAGTGACCAGAACTAAGTCAATAGGGTCAAGTGGGAAATCCAATGCTAGAATTTAGATGTGTTTTGTCTCACAGCCGCGGCCCCCCTTCGGATGGTCTGGGAGACGAGCCGGGTATTATCAACGGTGTCCCGGGGGTCACAGTTTTCGTAGACTCTCGATAGAGGATGCAGTCACCCTTCCCTTAACCCCTGTTAAATCAATTCTTTCGGCGGTGACTTGGGTGTCAGCGAGTGCTGTTCGAAACATACACGCAAGCAGACACACTATATGTATTTAAAAAGTTCAAAATGCCGCCAAACAAATACATTTGTCATTTAGGGAACACCATTTTAAATGACGGGGTCAATATTAGCGCATAAAGTTTAATATTACTTCGGTGAACGCATTTTTTCTCAGTCACAGTAACGGGAGTCCTGTGCTTAAAAACTATTAGCAGTGGCACGTAATTTAAAATATGAGCTCTCGCTATACGTTTGTACAAAGCTTAAAATAAGCCAACACCTGGTTTATTATACCACAATCAGTGCAGAGTGAGAGTGAATGCAGGATGAGTACCAAGTGAGTGCTGAATGAGAGTGAGTGCAGAGTGAGAGTGAGTGCAGAGTGAGAGTGAGTGCAGAGTGAGAGTGAGTGCAGAGTGAGAGTGAGTGCAGAGTGAGAGTTAGTGCAGAGTGACAGAATTGAGTGCTAAATAAGTGCAGAGGGAAAGTAGAATGACTGCAGAGTGAGAGTGAGTGCAGAGTGTGAGTTAGTGCACAGTGCATGCAGAATGAGTGCAGAATGACAGTGAGTGCAGAGTGAGTGCACAGTGAGTGCAGGGTCAAAGTGAATGCAGATGCAGAGTGAGTGCAGGTGCACAGTGAGTCAGTGCACAGTGAGTGCAGGTGCAGAGTGAGTGCAGAGTGAGTTTGAGTGCAGAAAGAGTGAGTGCAGAGTACAGAGTGAATGCAGAGTGAGTGCAGATGCAGAGTCAGTGCACAGTGAGTGCAGGTGCAGAGTGAGTGCAGAATAAGTGTGAGGGCAGAGTGCGTGTAGAGTGAGTGCAAGTGCAGAATGACTGCAGAGTGAGTGTGACTGCAGTGAGTGTGACTGCAGAGTGACTGCAGTCACTAAAAACCTACTCAAACTCCCTGACAAACCACCAGATCCCCTGACTGCTCAAACCCGCTGCAATGAACAGGATGACTATTTCTACAACAAAATAGCCACAATCTATTCCTCCTTCCCCCCTCCCCCACACCCCCTCCCAGAACAGCAGTATACCAGACCCTCCCCCCTTTTCCTCCTGGAATCCTTTCCACCTTTGGACCCCGCCAGCCTTGAACCCATAATACTACAAATAAAATCTGGATCCCCCAGCGACCCAGCCCGTTTTTTAAAAACTATCACGCCAGCCATCCTCCCAACTATTCAGAATCTGATCAATAATTCTCTCTCAACAGGGATTGTCCCCCCTAAATGGAAACAAGCTACAGTTAAAGCCCTCCTGAAGAAACCTAACCTAGATCAGATGAACCCGGGAAACTACCGCCCGATCTCTCTGCTACCATGGATCTCCAAAGTCACGAAAAAATACGTTAATCAATGTCTCACCAAATTCCTGGAAGCAAATAATTCCCTGGACACCTCACAGACTGGGTTCCGCCCCATGCACGGAACCGAATCTGCACTATTAGCAGTAACGGAAGGTGCCAGAAGGATTGTAGATGAGGGTGGCACTGCGGCCATTATTTTATTGGGCATCAGTGCCGCCTTCGACACTGTGAATCACGACATCTTACGCCACAGAATGTCAGAGCTTGGAATAACATCTACTGCAGCAGGCTTTCTTCTTCTTTCAGACCGCTCCTTCAGAGTCTGCGAGGGCAATACCATCTCACCCAGCAAACCCCTCAGTTGTGGAGTGCCTCAGGGCTCGTCCCTAAGCCCCACACTGTTTAATATTTACATGCTCCCCCTCGCAGAAATAATCCGCCCTTTCGGCATTCAAGTCGTGTCCTACGCCGACGACACGCAACTGGTGGTCATTCTAACTCATCCCTCTTCCCACCCCAGTGAACTCAGAAGCTGCATGGAAGCAGTCTACACCTGGATGAGCCAGTCCTACCTAAAGCTCAACGGAGAGAAAACTGAGCTAATGGTGTTGGGCAACTCCCCCCAAAAATCCATCGACTCTCTGTGGCCCCCTGCACTTGGCCCAGCCCCCCCGCCCAGGGATTCCATCAAGAGCCTGGGCATCTGGTTGGATACTGCACTTACCTTCGGCCACCAGGCAACAAAACTAGCAGCCACCTGCATGGGTATTATCAGACTCATTCGGAAGATTTTACCACTCCTCCCTTTTAAGGCCAGACAGATCATGGTCCAGGGTCTCATCCTCTCCCGGCTTGACTTTGGCAATGCCCTTTACCTAGGATCCCCTGAATCCACCCTGAAAAAACTGCAGGTTATTCAAAACTGCGCGGCCCGAACCCTCCTGCGCATTCCCCGCCGGCAATCGGTGAAAACTGAACTTAGAGCACTTCACTGGCTACCGGTAAAAGACAGGGTCAACTTTAAAAGCATGTGCATCGCCCAACGTGCTTACTGGAGGAAAGGAGCAGTCCTTAATCATACCCTGATCACTCCATACAACCCTAACAGGCAGTTGAGATCGTCCCTTGCCTTCCAAGTCATCATTCCCAGATATAAAAGAGAAAGAAGTGGAGGGAGAAAGTTCTCTACTAATGCGGCAAGGCTCTGGAACTCCCTTCCACTATCCATCCGCTCAGAACCGAACATCCTGCTATTCCGTAAAAAATTAAAAACTTTTTTCTTCAGGAAATAATCCCGACCTGCCTCACCCCACCGTACTCAGTTATAGCGCTAGGACGCCTGCGGGTAGCTATCGCGCTCTACAAAAACATATTCCACTCCATTCCATTCCATTCCAGTGAGTGTGACTGCATAGTGACTGCAGAGTGAGTGTGATTGGAGAGTGAGTGTAGAGTGAGTGCAGGTGCAAAGTGAGTGCAGGTACAGAGTGAGTGCAGAGTGAGTGCGAGTGCAGATTGATTGCAGAGTGAGTGTGACTGCAGCGTGAGTGTGACTGCCGAGTGACTGCAGAGTGAGTGTGACTGCAGAGTAACAGTGACTGCAGAGTGACAGTGACTGCAGTCTGTGAGTGTGCAAGGTAAACAGTGTGTAAGTGTGCAGGGTGCAAAGTGTGTGAGTGTTCAGGATGAACAGTGTGTGACTATGCAGGATGAACAGTGCGGATGTGCAGAGTGAGCAGTGTATGTGTGTAGGGACACTGTGAGTGTGCAGAAGACAAACACTAAAACTAAGTTCACCACACACATACATAGGACTACACACATAAAACCACACACCACACACACACCAGCCTCTCACCACCACACACTCATCACCACTCACCACCACACACTCACCACCACACACTCACCCCCACAGACTCACCACTACACACACAACCACACATAAAACCATACACCACCAGCCGTCTGTGCACGCTTTCACCAAGCACAAACACCACCAGCCATCAATGTACGCTTTCAGCATGCACAAACTACACCATGCGTCAGTGCAGACTTCCACTACGCACACAACACCAAATCCATTGATGATTAAAAAAAAAATCATTTTAAAAAGTCACGAGCAATGCCAATAGCTCTACCTTTAATGATGCCGAGACCATTGCATTGTAAATGCTTGTTTTTACCTACAATCATTCACCAGGGCTCCTCACCATCAACAAACATGCACACAGACACTCACTTTTAAAGCAAACAAAATAACTCCATCCACCACTCACTCACCAACCACTATCCACCTCTAAAAGCACTCGTACATACTGTTTTACCCTTACATTCACTCAAGGGCTATTTCACTCCTAGACAACGCACATCTACATACAATTTCACAAAACAGTACACCGCTAACCCACCCTTTAGACTTCTTAAATACTGCCCATGCCGGTCATCCCCAGTACTCTGCTCAATCATCTTTCATCCCCCTCTCACACCACCCTTTTTCATTTTCACCCAAAACGCAGACAACATTTCTATAGTTCCTTCAACCACTAAGGCTACATTATTCCCCCTTCCCCACTCAACCTACAGCCAACCCTCCTAACCCATGTTTATACACATTCCCATCCCTCTCCTTCAACATCCTCATCTCCCCAGTACTACACAGTCAAATCCTACACATGAAGTTACTTCACCAATATCAGATATTACTATGCCAACAAAACAAACACATACTCGCTTCTTCTCAACAGATCATCATTCAATTACAAATTCTCATCTTTCCCTAAATACCATATTAACTCCACTCTGCTCCTCATACCAACACAATCAACACATATTCAAAACCAGTTCCCCCTCATACTTTCCAAACAGACATCAAATGCTTACTCCACAAATACACAACAACATTCACTCACCCACCTGTCATACATTACAGAATTCAGAGCCATAAAATCTTATCCTCGTGTGCAATCACTACCCCCTCACCCATATTCGCTCCGCATTCAACATACACAAAGGAAAGAAACTCCACACTACTCTTCATAACCTTTCATCCGCTTGTTTATCACACAATACATTTCAAAATCAGCTGTGCAGCCCATCACCTGAACCTCAACTTCTCTCGCTTCAATACTCAAACGCACACAGACCCAGCAAAATGTCTTCTAAGCCTGTTGGATGAAGGGAACACCCACAAATAACACCTTTTCTGTCCTGCTACCTTTAACACCATCACCAATAGCACACCTCATACAACTTCTATGGATAATGTTCCACCTCCTGCAACACATAATCACACCAAAACAAAAATGTGTTAATTAAGCTGTTGACTAATCAATGCTGGTTAGTATTGGGGGTCTCTATTTGGCAGGTTGTTACCCTGTCCAAGTAGAGACCCTTCTTCCTATTCAGGATAAGGGGGATGCACTACTGAAATAACGCCTGCTTCACCCCCCTTGGTAGCTTGGCACGACCAGTCAGGCCTATCTCTGAGGCAGTGTGTATAGCATTTGCACATAAAGAACAGTAATACAGTGAAAACACTAGAAAAGGACACCACACCAGTTTTAGAAAAATAACCAATATTTCATCTGTGCAAACAAGACCAAAAATGATCAAAATAATCCAGCATACAGTTCTCCGGAATCTCAGTAATCAAAAATAGACTTTAAATACACTTCCTTGAAGTCGATAGGTCTGCCCTGGGCTATCATAGTGGCGTGAACTACAAATCCAAAACAGTGCTGGCTGACCGCAGCATTGCAGGTCAGCTACGGCGTCGGAGAGACCTGCAAAACAATATCTTTAGAGATGCAGGACATCGGCGACCTCTCGTTGAGCTCCGCAGAGCCAGCGTTGCCAGGATTATGTTCCAGATGTTGGTGCAGGAGTCGTCTGGCTCTTGAAGTCACACGCGTTGCAGTGTGAACTGCTCGCGGTTGAAGTCGGGAGCGCCGGCGTCGGGGCTGTGGTGTGAAGTGCAGCGCTGCCCTCAGGTCTTTGTGCAGGCAGCGGCTCGGTGACTGTCGTCCATCGGTGTCGGTGAGATAAGGGCTGCGGTTCAAAGTGATGCGATGCTCATGACGATGCTGGCCGGTCACGGTGCAAGCAGCAGCGTTGTTGTTTTGGAATCGCAGTCATCGGTTGACAAACCAGAGTCAATGGCGCCGGTAGGCTAAGGTGCGGGATGAGGGTGGTGTCAGGTAACTTGCAGCGGTGCCCTCAAAACATGGTGCAAGCAGCGGCTTCTGTTGCCGTGGAGCACCATCATCGGAGATACCAAGGCAGCATCGTGAAGCGAGGCAGTGCGGTGCCCACAGTGCAAGGTGCGGCTCGTGGCAGCGTCTAACGGCGTCATTGTTGAGACAGGGTTGCGGTGCATAGTGCGGTGATGCCCTCAGCGGTGCCTCCAGGACACGTAGCCTGCAGCAGCATCAATGACGGTGTTGGGTTTCTTTTTCTTCTATTGCAGCTCAAACACAGTTCCCAGAGCTGGTGGCAGATGAACTTGAAGACGTTGCTGTTCCTGAGATTTCATGAACAGGGGGCAAGGTCTACCACAAGCCCTTGGAGAAACTCAAACAAAGAAGTTGCAGAAAATTCAGTCCAGTCCTTTCTCTGCCCAAGACCGAAACAGCTACTGCAGGCCAACACAGCAAAGCACACAGCAAAATGGTAGTTCCTCCTCACAGCTTCTCCAGCTCTCTTCTTTGCAGGTTTCTGAGTCCAAAAGAGTTCTAAAAATCTGGGGTCTGGGCCCCAATATTTATACCACATTTTATTTTGTTCTCCTGTTAGAGTGAGTCTCTGTGCCTAGTCAGTCCAGTTCTGTCCGTCTCTGGTCCAGCTTGCTGGCAGGAGGTGGAGACAACATTGTGTAAGGCATACCAGGCCTATTCAGATGCAAGGAAATCTCCTCCCACTACTCTAAATGCAGCCCAGGTCTATTCAACCCAGCCCTGACTCATCCAGGAAAGGCAGGACTCAGCCTGGCCAGTGGCTGTCTACAGTGAATGCTCATCCCCAGCCCGGCCAGTGGCTGTCTACAGTGAATGCTCATCCCCAGCCCCTGTCGCTCCAAAGCCAGACAGTCAATCCTCAACCCAGCAGAGGCACACAGGATGGTTAGGCAACAAAATAGCCACCTTCTAAAAGTGGTATTTCCAAAAACGCAACATAAAAATCATCTTTACTAAAAGGTGCATATTTTTATCATTCTGAGTTCAGGCATACTAAACTCCATTTCACTATCTTGTCCGAAGGGGAAGTTCTATGTTACAAAGTATATCCCATTCTGTCCTACGGAACAGATAGTCTTTCAATAGTGAAAAACGAAATACACTGTATTTCACTATCGGGACATGTCACACACATCAGACCAGTACATGTCCTACCTTTCATATACACTGCACCCTGCCCCTAGGGTACCTTGGGCCTACCTTAGGGTTGACTTACATGTCATAAAAGGGAAGGTTAGGGCTTGGCAAGTGGGTGCACTTGCCAAGTCGACATGACAGTAAAAACTGCACAAAGACACTACAGTGGCAGGTTTGAGATACCTTTAAAGGGCTACTGCTGTTGGTGGCACAATCCGTGCTGCAGGCCCTCTAGTAAAACCAAAGGAAATGATTGACGGAGCGTTGACAATACAAGCACTAACCCCCAGTCAACTGATCTGGGTTTCATCCATCACCATTCTTTAGCCCACTCTGCCACCCCAGTTCAGACATGGCCATATGCAAATCAGTCTGACCCTGTGCCTCATGGGAACAGTCCAGCCCGAACTGCCAAGCCATGCCTTCCCTGGACCGGAAACAAGCTTCCCAGGACCGGTTTCTGGCATTGCAGCCGTCTTCAGCCAGGCTTGCTTGAATCCAGTGGCAAAGTGAGCAAGGGACTCACGTCTGAGCATACCCTGCCAACTTATGGTGAACAAAGCAAAACCAAAGGAAATGATGGACGGAGTGTTGACAATACAAGCACTCACCCCCAGTCAACTGATCTGGGTTTAATCCATTACCATTCTTTAGCCCACTCTGCCACCCTAGTTCAGACATGCCATATGCAAATCAGTCTGACCCTGTGCCTCATGGGAACAGTCCAGCCCGAACTGCCAAGCCATGCCTTCCCTGGACCGGAAACAAGCTTCCCAGGACTGGTTTCTAGCATTTGATTTACATGTCCTGGCACACTCTGTGCAATTTACTAGGGACTTACCAGTAAATCAAACATGCCAATCATGGAAACATTAATCCTTCACATAATTTACAGTAGGAACACTTGCACTTTAACACTGAACATCATTGAGAAAGCACTCAGACACTGAACCAGCAAAAACTGAGTCAAAACCAGGAGGTCAGAAAGCAAAAAGACAGGGGAAACATGCCAAAAGATGCCAGGTCTAACTGCTCAATCCATTTCCAAAAGTAGGTACCACCTCTTCGACATATTGACAAGTGCAGAACCTGATTTACTCTTCATAACTGAATTATTGCTGGGGGAAGACAAGGCACCAGTGTTGCATGAAGCTGTCCCACCAGGCTGTCAGACTGACACACAAAATAGCATACGCAAAAGGCAGCGGCTTAGCCATCATACTTGAGGAAACAGCAAATATCACCAAAGCTGAGGATGTTATGTCCTCCATGTCAGATGCAATTGTATCCCAAGCTTTTGCTATGACATTCTCATTTGCAGACCATCACCCAGCAAAGGAACATTTACAGACTCTTTTCTAGACAGTTTCAAGCCGCCTTACAGTATATTTAATATCTAAGCTTCCTTGATGACCTGCACATATGGTTTGGCAAACCTATTATGCCTCACCCCAGAACGATCGACACACTCTAAATCCGCTTATCCAAAATCCTACACTTATTGCGGGATACATCTGAGATGTTGTTGTTTTCCCAAACCAAAGTTTTACTGAAGTCACTTGGTCAGAGTTCCACCAGGTGGCTTTCCAACACAAGACCCCACAGATCACCCCAGACAAAATCACCCTACCTGCATATCGTCCTTGGAACACATTTTTGAGAATTTTGAGGACCTAGAAACTCAACTTACCTCCAACACAGATCTGGACACAATAAATGCAGTCAAAAACTGTATGGATGAACCTTTTGATATCCTAATATCACTAAAAACATCAAAATATTACAAGCCAACCAATCACTTGGATGAATGCGATATTAAAAAGGATAAAACAACAAATTGCTAAGCTTCAACACAATCAAAACAAACAACCCTAAAAACAAAATAAGCTTACACAGACAAAACTGAATGTACAAGTCAATAATCAAAAAAGCTGGAAAAAACTATGATATAATCAGAACCACGATGCAAAATGTGCCAATATTGCAAACCAAAATGCACAGAAGGAACCCATGTCAAGATTTTTCAAACAAGCTAGCAAATCATTACACAACCAAAGCAGAAAAAACAGCACCACCCAATTTGCAATAAACCCCTCCAGGGGTAGGTTAACACAGCCTCTCCACTCCTTCAAAAGAATATTGCCAACTGAATATCTCGAATTTCTCAAGGCAAGCAAGCCAGCCTGTTACCCCACTAACCCCTATACTCCACAAATCTTCAGAAAAATTATTTTACCAACTTCACCTGCTCCCCCCCCCCCCCAGTCAGAACACTGATCACCAGCTCCTAAACAACAGGAGTATTTCCAGGACATTTAGAAAAAGGCATAAACATGGCTGTTATTAAAGAGAACAAGCCATGACTCTTAGGGCCTGGCCACCGTCCCACATATACGCAAGACCACGGCTGGAGGAATATCCTTCTCCTACCACGCAACAAAGACCTTGAGCACCCTGCTTCTCCACCTCAGGCAATCACTGTCACTGCCTCAATTCAAGAAGGACATCAAGACCTGGCTCTTCAACTGAACCACATTGCCTTTGACGGACCAGCAGCCCCCCTTAGCACCGTATGACCCTTACGTGTGATTAGTCGCACTTTACAAGTACCTTGATTGATTGATTGATTGATTGAAGACCTCAACATCTATAGACTTATAGCAAACAGACCATTTCCGGACAAACTTGTAGAAAATGCAAGATGTCAAAATCAATTGAAGATAACTCTACTTTCCGACTTCCAAACATGATTCTGTTCAGAAATAGGCTCTGTTCCCCATCTGGGATTTCCTAAAAAACACAGTAGACCAGAATGGGGTTGCTGTTGTACTTTATTTGGACCTTTTAGCTGCCTTTGACACAGTCTATCAAGACTCACTAATCCAAAGACTCAACGGAACCTGCTTAGAGGATACGGCTCTTGTTTGGAACACATGATTGTACAAATAGAGCAAATACCATCCACATTCCTCCTTCCTCAACCAAACCCTACAGCATAAAAGCAGCAGCCCCTCAAGGCTAAATCATCTCATCATGCTTTCCAACATTTACATGAAATAATTTCTAGAAGTGATTAAGCATTTCGGGCTCACCTGCTATAACTACACAGATGCCACACAGATGTATCTCAAATTGCAAAGCCCCAACAACATAGGAAAATAAAATATCTTCAGTTGCTTCTATGACGGTTATCAGTGGCTCAGTCACACAAAAGGTAATGGGAGCAATGTTTGCCTTTGGCACTTTCTTGGGGTAGCATTCCAACCCATTGTTATTTTGCCCACCATTCCATGTCAGTTTGGACCCAGCCATATGCAAATCAGTCTTGAGCCTGCTCCAATAGGAACAGTCCAGCCTGAACTACTAGGCATGTCCTCCCTGATCCGAAACTTATACCAAGACCGCTTTGCTCTGATTGGGGCTCATCAGTCGGTTGCAGCTTGGTTCCAGTGGCATAGCAAATACAAGACCCATGTCAGGGCATACTTTTGCTGCTTACTATGTAAATGAGTGCAAGTGGTTTTCACAGTGTAAGTATTTTCTAAGAGTTTGATTGTTAAACATATATACTAAGCTACTACAAAAGTTAAATTAGTATACTAGGTGCACAACTGAGTGATACTACTTTTAACACATTATGTGAGTAACTGTATATGTGTGAGTGGGTGAGTGGCTGTATGGGTGTATAAGTGTGTGTGTGAATAGCTCTGTGGGTGAGTGAGTGGCTGTGTGAGTGACTATAGAGGTAAGTGGCTATATGGGTGAGTGAGTAGCTGTTTGAGTGGGTGTTTGGTTAAGTGAGTTGGTGTGTGAGTGGCTGCATTGGAGAGTGTGTCTGAACGGCTGTATGTGTTTGTGAGCGGATGTGGGAGTGCTTGTATGGATGTGTGAGTGGCTGTATTGAGAGGCTGTGTGAGTGGGTGTGAGAGTGGCTTGTATAGGTGAAAAGGTGTGTGTATGAGCAGCTGAATGGATAAGTGAGTGACTGTATGGGTGATTGAGTGGTTGTATGGGTGAGTGAGTACTTGTGTGGGTCTGTGAGTGGGTGTATGAGGTTGTATGGGGGTCTGAGTGGTGTGTGAGTAGATGTCATCAGTGATGTCATTGGCCATGTCACGAGTAATGTACTATATGAAGTCATAAGCAGTGCATTGCTCGGGGCATACGTTTTAGTTAGCTCTGGTAACTATAACTGATTAATTTAATTGGTTTTGTACGAGTGAAATCGGAGCCTAACTTTAAGGTCCCTGTTACGTTTGTTATTTTTGGTGAATTTCTAGGGTATTTTTTATTCTATAACAGCCGTCTACCTTTGGTTTTGTCAGTGAATTTCTAAGGTTTTTTTTAATGTTCTTTGGTATGTTTTATTAAATGTTTATTCCTAATTAAAATGTCCTCGTAACCTTTGGTTTTTTTAGGTGAATTTTTATTTCCTATTTGTAATCTTTAGCCTTTCTGAGTGTGAGAGTGAGTGCATGAGAGTCTCAGTGGGCAAGGGAGTGGGTGTGTTAGTGCCTCAGTGGGTCTGGGAGTATCTACGTAAGTATCTCACTGGGTGTATGAGTGGGTGCGTGAGTGTCTGGATCTGTGAGTGGGTGTCAGCGGGTCTGAGTGGGTTTGCGAGTGCCTCCATGAGTGGGTGTGATTCAGTCTGAGTGAGCGTATGAGTGTCTCACTCGGTCTGTAAGAGGGTGCCTGAGTCTTTGTGTGGGTCTGTCAGTGGGTGTATGAGTGTCTCAGTGGGTCTGGGGGTGGGTGCATGAGTCTGAGTGGGTCTATGAGAGTCTGAGAGCTCTGTTTTTGTTTTACTCTCTTCCTCTCTGTTTTGCCTGAACTGCTTGTTTTTCTGCCCTCCATTTTGCCTTTTCTGCTCATATTCCTGCCCTCTGTTGTTCCCTCTTCTGCTCTGTTTTGCCTTTTCTTCTTGTTTATTTGCCCTCTGTTTTGCCGTCTTCTGTAATGGGGAAGGGGCAGCGCCCCATCTGCGGGCCAATTCCAGCCCCAGGGACTCCATGCTCCGGGTTCCAGCCAAAATTCAGTGGGGAAAGGGGGGCACATGACCCTCCCCTCCTCAATTAAATTTGGACCCCGGGGACACTGTCTCCTGGGGTCCAGCCATGTCTCACTGATGCCCAGCTATGTGTCCTTGGTGCCCTGGAACCCACCCATGGCACCCAGTGTCAATGGCGGCTGGTGACATTTGAAAGTGGTGGGGCGTAAAATTATGGTTGTACCGCACTATGGCGAGCGAGTGTAGCGAGCGAGTGTAGCGAGCGAGGCCAAACAACCTACGGGAGGGTAATTTTGAAAAAAGAGTGGACAAATGATGCTTTTTCAAGCAATCTTAAGGAAGCAGGAAGGTTAATGAAGCAATACAATTGAATTATGTATCATTTAAGAAATTGCTGGGTGTTGGATTTTTTAGGGAGTTTATTACACAGAGGACCACACAGATGTTGAAAGTGTGGCAGAAAAAAGTAGGGTAACAGACAGCAAGATGGAGTGTGGAAGAGAGAGCTCACCTGTGCTAACTTTTACAGTGTCCACTGTTTCTGACACCTCACACTCTCCACCAATGCCACCTTCACACACGCTGCCCATGAGAGCCAGCTCATCTCTGCCCACCAGTGCCAGCTTCAGACTGTCCTCAAGCACCTTACAGTGCTCACCATTGCTTGCTTGTTGGAATTCAGAATGCTGTGAACTGTCATATGAGGCCTCTTTGAGCCGCCACCAAATGAAAAAGGGAAGGAAGATGCCATGTACCATGTTTGAAATGCCTAGAATACTATCAGCCAGTTTTAGGGTGAAAGTGCTTTAACTGTGTTGCTGTCCCAGTTTTTTTACAAGAGTGATCTCCCCATAACTAATCAGCAGACACAAATTAACTCAAACCTGAGAAGAGGGTTAAAGAAGGAGATATCGAGAATGTTAGGGCATGTAGCTGAAACGTGAATGAATAGGCTTTGTAGGCTGCAGGTTAGAAATTGAATCAGGTAACTCGTTGGGTTAATGTGCCTATTGCGGAGCTCTACAGTTCATTAACAGCTCTGTTGTTCCAAGTCTTTAGAGTTTAGTGACTTTAAATACTCCTACACAGATCAGTGTGTAGCCTGCAGGCCCCATGTTCTAATCTCAGTCGACATCTTAGTGGGTAAATGCACCTGCCGCAGAGATTTGTGTTGTGTACAACATATGGGTCAGAGGTTCCAAATACAAGGAGACAGATCAGTGGGTTGATGCACCTACGGCTCTGGGTCCAGTTGTTAACTAGACCTACAACTCTCACCCCGCGAGCAGTGGCACTGCACCCCAAGAGCTCTAAGGTTAAAGGAGAAAATGTAACCAATGAACAGATCACTTTTAAAGTTCACCTTGGTTACACCACAGGCCACTTCAAGCTCCAGTCACCTAAGCCCTGCCCCAGCATTTTAAAGTTGTTACATTTGCTACCGTCGGCATATGTCCTGCAGGCTGCATTCTCCTTATGATACGATGCTCAGGATGTTACACCACTTCCACACTAAACAACTGAGCAGCTGAAACACTGCATCGGTCCTTGTCAAGGCAAAGGCATCATTCCACTTAAGAAAAACCCATCTCAAGTAAGCACAATCATACATAGAGGAATATCGTAGCGCTAGAAAAACCGATAAGCCATATACAAATTGCTACCTACACACATAAAAATTCCAAGCATTTTTTCTTTTTTAAACAGGCTTCATAATGTAAAATTACATTTCTGGGGAAGGACTCGCAGACAGCCAGGCGCTCCATCTGCTTCTAGTTTCTGGCTTTTCATTATTTATTTAATGTAGCCAGTGAGAGAACGGATTAGATGGAGGGTAGGGTGGGTAAGTACATTAAGTGAAAATGAGACAGCGTGGGAGACTGGGCAGTTTTTCTTAGACACGGGACCATGCAGTGGGGTCAAGACACAGGGTCCTATTACCACACAAAGTGTTAAAGTCCGAGCAGAGATTTTCATCTCTCTCTGGACGCGCTTTACTCCCATTTTTACAATTCACAAACATTTACATTAGCGCGCCTGGAAGTCTGCGCCAGGCGCTGGGGCCCATACCACTGGGAATGTTGTGTATCTGTTTTTACGGGCTCGCACTGCCCTGCAGCAGAATTCTCCACAGTGCTTACTTACAGACCGAGGGAATGAAGCGATGTGTCCTAATAAAAGTAAGAAAAAAGTGTATGAAAGTAAAACAAATAGAACCGTGGTTTGTTATGCTTTGTTTGAAACCAACACCACGAGACACTATTTAAACAGGAACTGAATGTACTGTTGGTGTTAGGTTCTGTCAACTATGCAAATTACTTCACATGGTACCTAAAACAGACAGCTCTGTGAGGCCGTGCTAATGCCAATAAAGCGCTATACAAAACTCTGCATACATATGTGCATCCAGGGGTGTATCTGCCAGTATTTTGCCTTCTTCCTGTATCTGTCTGAAGGACACAACTTTACCAGCAAGTACAGCTCAGCCTCACATCCTTCTGAGGTTGATAAATGGGTATCAGTGAGTTAGTGAATGAACGCTTCTATTCACAGTGCTGACAATGGTAAAAATCAGTGTTCTAATAAACACAGGCTATTATATATTTGTTACACGCATGTTCGTGTGTTGCATGCGCAGTTAAAAATGGAAATAATGACATTGCGAGGGAAGAGCGGGAGGAGGGGGGTTGGCTAAGGCCCGCAGAATCAAAGCAATAATACAGGAAACAATCATCTTATCTCCGACTGAAGGAAAGCCAAACCTGTGTGACCTGACTTGTGCGTCTCCCCACTCTGCCGATGCAAACGCAGCTTTCTACCAAGAGAGAGTTTCCCGCCTTCTCCGGAATCTAGGCCCCTGCCAGAAGCTTTAATTATTCCACAACCATGCCCCTGCAGACCCCATGAAATATGGCTCAGGGGGATTGGAAGTCTGTGGTTTGGGGGAGCAGGAGGGGTGACAGGCATTTTGGTGAGAGGTCAGCGCAATCCTACGGCACTAAACGCTCCCTTGTATTTTAAGTTGCCCTTCCCTTTCTTCTTTTGTGACTGATCAATTTCTATAAGGATATATTATATGGGCTCTCATTTGCAGTACTCGTGGCCGGCATTACAGGCGGGTGGGGGGGGAGGGGGTGGAAATACTCTGCGCACCGCGGAGAGGAGGGGGGGGCGGGAGGGGTTCAAGGGAAAAATATATAATATATAAAAATAAAAGTTTTACCGTACCCCTTTTGGACACCGGACTCCCGCCGTCTGATTTTTTTAATTACTTAGTGCTGTGAGCGTCATCAGATAGGCGGCAGGCAGCCTCCCAGTCAGCCACCCACGCACGCACGGCAGCAAAACCATCCTAGTGAGCGTTAACTCAGCCAATCCTGGCGCAGCATAACATCGCCACTGCGCCAGGATTGGCTCAAGAGCAGGACTAATACTGCCCATGATGAGACCCGGCTGCCCCGGGTCTCTGCCTCTGTCACGGCTGGGGGAGGAGGAGGAGGGAAGGGGCTTTGCGTGTGTGCGCATGCGTGGACGAACCGCCACTGCCCAGTGTGCTATGACGGGGACTGCGTGGGGAGCCTCAGGATCCTGCTGTCCTTGCTGACTCCCCGCCCCCTGTGGCAGCCAGCGGGCAGGGAAACAGATGAAAACTCCGCTCCCAGCGAGCGGGAGCAGTTTGACAGCTCCTGCTTGCTGTAAGTGGAGTTAGTGTTTGCTCTCACTTTGTGGGAGCTGTCACTTTGTGGGAGCTGTGAGCTCCCGCCAAGCAAAAGTAACCTGCTGTGCCCTGGGCACCGCAGGACATAGGGAGCCGGCCCTGTTGGGTGGTGGTCCCCTCTGCCATTAATGGCTCCAGGAGAGGGCCACGTGGCCCCCTCCTTTACTTTACATGGGCTGCCGGGCTGTATATGGCTTGTGAAATGGGGGGGCATGCCCCGGGAAGGTGATGGTCCCTGGGCCCATATATGGCCCGGGATGGCATCCGAGCGCCCCTCCTCTCATTAACAATAATGGGATGCATGCATATAATAACATATACATGGTCCCGGGGAGGTCGCGGGTAATGGAGGGTGGATGGGGGGGGGTGGTAATCTGCGGCCCCTCCTTTCTTTCTACCCCACTCCCCTGCCCCTCTCCCCCCTCTCAGAGAGCCCCGAGGAGGTGGTGGTCCCGGGGCTGGAAGTTCTCTATACTTAGATGTTAGGGTAGTCCTAAAGTTTTACTTTTATTGAACAAATAAAAGGTAATTTAACCAACTTCTTATTAAATGGCTTTGCCATATTTAAACAGACCATTTCCAGATCATAGTCTCTGTAAGTCCTTGTGTTACAAGTTTGCTAACGAGCCTCTTCCAGGTAAACCAAATGCCCATTCCACACAAGGGAAACTGGCTAAGGAATGCCCCAGAGCTAGATAATTGTAGGGCAGTTTCTTGGAAATCTGTTCATGCCCTCACAAGGCATTCAAGTTGCAAACTCTAAAATATATTCATTAGTTGGTTAAACTTCCATAAGAAATCACTTTAAACTTTGTCCTATGTGACTATGCTTTGTAGTTCCTTTCAGTATAAAGAGACAGCTATTCTTGTGGGGGGAGCTTGCTATTGGGTTCTGTTTATGGCTGTCAGTGAAGATGGAAATGTTACTTGTAATCCTAGTTCTCTTTCATGAATATCTTCACTTAGGTCATGAAAAAACCTCCTGATTGCCTGGTCTTTGCTTTCTTTTCTTTTTTGACCAGCAATTGCATTCTCTTGCTGCTTGGCTTCCTCAAAAAGAACTGAACCTGTAAGCCCACTGCCAGTTCAAGGCTTTTTGGTATATGGAAGCTACTGATTCCTTAAAGGGACAGTGCATAATTTCACTTTTCTGTGCTTAAGCCTCTGAGGATGATTTCTCTGCTTGTAACTTCTCACTTCGTACAAAGCTGTATTTCTTTATTGCAGCACACTCGAAGGCTCATGCTTCAATGTCGCCTTATAAACTATTGAAAGTTAAAGCATTATGAAAAAATCTACCTTGTTAAGTCTTTGGAGTATGACAAATGACCACCTTTACCCTCCTGGGAACATACATAAGTTGAAAATGAATTGTTTCGGGGTCTCTGCACATAGATGAGAATATTCGATTTTTAGGACTATCAGTGAAGATAGCTATTATGCAGAACCAGGGCTAGAAGTGAGTAAAATTTCCTTTTCTACTCTTTATTGTGCAAATATGTCTGAATCCTAGTTTTAGTAATTGTGGAAGTTAAATTGGTGTATTTCTGCTTTTCAGATTATTGAATGTCTTAGAAGTAATCGCGCCTTTCAAGCACTTTAACAAACTTAGAGAATTTGTCCAGATGAAGCTTCCACCAGGATTTCCTGTGAAATTAGGTAACTAAATTAAGATATAAACACAATAAGCATGCCTTGACTGTTTGTATGGTAATTGTTATTTACAATACATTGATTGCAGTATAAACCCTTGACTTTCTCAGAAATTCATTTTTTTTTTTGGTATATTATTAACTTTCCATTGAATCATAGAATTAATACTTCATTTTGGTTTCAAATTCTAAGTTTAATATACGGGGCTTGGTAAAAACACACAACAAAAAAAAAGTTTGCTGCACAAAATAGAAGGGAATCTGACATTTTCAAGATTTTTGAAGAAGAATCATCACTGAAATGTCTTTCAGTGGGCCACAAGCCACTGCAATGCAACCTATTACAGATAGCCTGAGACGGGATGGACCGGGAGGGACAATCCATAATCCGTGGCTGCCCAGCACCACTTTGCAGGGTCTAGTTTCAGAGCCCCATTCTTATTGGCGGAAGGCAGCTAATAATTGTTAAAGCTGCTGATTAAGCAGTTCTGTTTTACTGCCCTCCATAAATTTGAACAAATCTGTGATCATTCTGACTTTTACTAGGCAGCCATTCAGAATACATAGAAAAGAAGGGGCAGCTCTCTGACGGGCCACCATGCCAAACAACAAAAGAAGATTTCAAATCCGGCCCGATAGCTGTTGTTCAGTTCCCTATTCCATCTAGGCCCGATACAGAAGTCAATAGCCCACCTGATTGTCCAACCGTCTCGGAGGGTGACCTCCTGGGAAAAATTGAGATTCTGGTAAAATCTCTGATGCTGCCACTCCTAGAGAGAACTAGGATGATCAACTCTAAGTTAGATCACATTGAAAAGCAGGTCGGAGAAAATTCACTTTTATTAGTTGACTTGGCCAAGGGTAATGTCCATACTAATTCACCGGATACTACCACAAAGGACCCGGGTCCCAGTACTACCACTGCTAGGGTGGCTGACGAGGTACCTAGAAAAAAAAACAGAAAAAAAAACATACCCTTGCCAAAACCCCACCCGAAGAAACAAGTAGGTACATCAAGGCACGGCGGGAAGGTAATGGATCCAGTACGTGCATCCCAGCCCTTATTTAGTGGTTCACCAGTAGATAGAAGGCCAAATAGGCAACTCCAGCAGGATAAGGAAGTTCGTAAAGACCAACTCCCCAGTTTAAACCTTCCCCCAGAGGCAGCACCCTATACAATAGTCTTAGTGGGGGTACGATCCCTGGGGGCAGAAAAATTAGAATCTTACAGGGAACTGAAGAACAAGGTGTTTTTTTTGGCTAGATAGGAATAGGACCCTCCCTCCATCTTTGAGCGCAGAGATTTTGGGTGTTAGAAGGGTTCATTGGGTGGGCAATAACCCCAAAGATCTTGAAGGGGATTGTATCCTAGTGAACTTTAGGGATACATGGGTTGTAGACCACATCCAGAGAGAACCTAGATTTGGCCGAGAGGGCGATATCCAATCCCTGGGCCATGAGTATTTTTACCCAGGGGCTATGAATAACGAACGCCATAATTCTTATCCCATTTTTCGACAGAGAGGTTTTTGGGAGCAAACCCATCTCACAGGTTAGTGCACCCTTTCCCAGTTTATAATAGGTTTGATCCCCTCACAGATTTGGAGGGTGTAGATTGACTCCCCAAAGCAGATGGCGAGAATAATGAAGATGACAGTCAAATAGGTGTTACAGACTGTCTCTCTGACAGTAACAGTGAGGGTACGAAACACCTAAGTGGACCCAGCAGCCCAACCACAACTCGGGCACCACCATCTCAAGCTGTAAACGGGGCAATGAACAGCAGCCTAAGAGCAAATGCAGAACAAGGTTCCCTGTCAATTGTTTCCTGCAATCTGGCAGGAATATCGAACAAACTCGACCTGCCTGAATGGGGGGTCATTTATTGACTCGCAAGATGTGTCCCTATTCCAGGAAACCTGGGCCAGGGAGGACTACGTGGATTGGTTTTGCCTCATTTTCTATCCAGGCAAAATGGGGTGGGAAGGGACGCCTGTCTGGTGGATTACTCATTTGGGTGGGTTCACACTTAGGATGTTCTGTAAGGATACTTGAGACAAACTCCGCGGATATCCAAAGTGTGGCATTAGAATGGCCAAATGCGGCTAAACTAGTATTAGTCAATGTATATTCAAGACCAACGGGTGTGGCTAATGTCTCAGGAACAATTGAGGATCTATTCCTCTTCCTTGGTACCATCCCCCAAGGCATATCTGGTAGGAGGCGACTTTAATTGTCAATTCGAGCCACTGCCAGCCTTCCTGGAGGGCACCAAACTGGATGACCAATGGGATATACCACCTGTTGGGGGTCTAACAGTGAAGTCCTGGACTCCGCTTGCTACCCAAATCATAGCCCTGACTCTTAATAACTCTATAAGGCCCTGCAATGGGCGGGTCAGTGGGGATATTCCCCCGAAACCCACCTTTAATAAACCGGGGTTTGAGTCACGCATAGATTATATCTTTGTGGAGATTCGTGACTGGGCTATTGTAAGGAGCTTTCAGGTAACCCCACGTGATGAAAGCGATCACAATGCGCTAATCCTGAAATTCCAGGTGCCCGGTATTATCACTGAGAACCAGATGCCTAATACCTCCCCGGACCATAGAGCGATCCTATCTAGCGATAGACGCAGAATAAGATGGGCTAAAGTTATAGGGAACCCAGAATCTATCTCCCGGCTCTATGCCACAATACTACCGGTTCTGCAAAGAGTAGAGCTTATTTTACTATGCCCGTCCGTGGAGAAATACAATGCACTTGGGGATCTTCATTTGGAGCTCACCAGTGCATTAGCAGAGGTATTGAACCCGCGAGTAACGAAAAATATTAGCAAATTGACAAAAGCCTCATGGTACAACACAGCCTGTAGGAAGGCTAAAGCCGAACTTCTTGAGGCTATGAAGCAAAGGGGTAGCATTGTGTTGATTAGGGCAAAGAGGACAGAATATAAACACCGAATCCAGACTGCCAAGACGGAGTGGGACAACGAAAACTGGTCTGAAATGGTGGGGGCCCTTAACCTTAGAGATGCCCGGAAATTCTGGCAGATCGTTAAAAACGGTTCTGTGGACCCAACACCAGCAGTAGAAGCAAATATTGCTTCTAGTGTCTGGGAGGCTAACTTCCGCACCCTATATTCACAGGCTAGCACAGATCAGGCAGAAGACATAGGTAGTCCAGTGATGGGCCCTAGCCCTGAAATGGCCCAGGCAGAATTCACTGTGGCGGAGGTTGGTGCTGCAATTGCTAAATTAAGAGCGGAGAAAGCTCCGGGCTTGGACAGGCTCCCGGGAGACTTGTTCAAGCATGAACCAACTGTCTGGGCCCCATACCTACAGGTCCTTTTTAATTCAATTTTGGGTGGGATGGAGGTTCCTAGTACTTGGCTGGGGGCAGAGATTGTACCCATCTTCAAGAAGGGCTCTCCTCTGCGCCCAGCCAACTACAGGCCTATTAGCCTCATAGACGTCCGACAAAAGGTCTTTGCAAGGCTCATCCTGGACCGCCTATTAGAGTGGATGCTTGATCACTCAGTCCTGAGCCCCTATCAAGCAAGGTTCAGGAAGAAAGTCTCTACTATAGATCAAATTTTCCGCTTGGCCCTTCTATATTGGAAAACGGTAACATTGGAGGGTGGCAGCCTCTATACCGTTTTTGTAGATCTACTGGCGGCATTTGATCTCGTACCCCGTAGAAAACTCTGGTCTGTCCTATCCAACATGGGGGTACCACAACATCTCCTAAATATGATTGTCCGCCTACACACAGATAACTATGCGCAGGTTAGATGTGGCCGGGATGGTTCTCTATCTAACAGATTCCCCGTTGACAGGGGGGTAAGACAGGGTTGTGTGCTGGCACCGACCCTGTTTTGCCTCTATGTCAACGGAGTAATTGCCCATTAAAATGGGGTAGTGGATGGTGATGCCCCCAGACTTGCCGGAAGCAGGGTGCCGGCGATTATGTTAGCAGACGACACCCTGCTTCTGTCTAAGTCCCCTATGGGGATCCAACGAGTCCTCAAGGGTTTCGAGGTATTCTGTGGAAACTATGGCCTTGAGGTCAATACTCTCAAGACCAAATATATGATCTTTAATCCCCCATCAAAAACACGTCCTAACCCATGCATCAATGTAAATAGGCTGGAGAGGGTTCGAACCTTTGAATACCTAGGGGTGACTCTAAATGAGAATATGTCTTGGGGACACCATCAAACAAAATCACAACTTAAAGTGGCCCAACTGGCGGGAGGAGTTATTAGCCTTATAAATAAAAAGAAATCTACCATCAAGGCAATCGGTCCCCCGTTAGAGATATATAGAGTGCAGGCCAAGGGAGCAGTCATGTATGGTAGTGAACTCTGGGGCCACACATGTAAACGTGAGATGGTTACAACGGAGAATAAATTTATCAGGCAGCTTTTATCTCTCCCCCCCCTAGTACCCCCCTTTTGCCGATGAGGCTTGATTTGGGACTAAGGCCACTTGATGAAGACTTGGGTGTTAGGCCCTTAATCTTATTGCGTAGAGTATGGACCACACCAGAGCTGGCAAACTATAGGTCTGGGCTGCAGGAAATTTTGAACTACTCGATTGTAAGGAATATTCCCTGGTTTCAGCACATAAAAAACGAGTTTGTGTGTTTGGAATTAGCCAACCTGTGGTTTTATCCTGCGACTGCTTGCCCCACGGTTTCTCGGAAGCAGTTGATTTCATTGTACCATGAAAGCAAAATTGTGGCACAGAGACAGGGCACACAGTCTGGTACCCTGACTGACTCCTTCCTAAAGATTAAGGATACTTATAGGCTGGGGGGAATCGTAGATGTTATATTTCCAACTAATACTAGGAAACTGTATCTACAGTGGAGGTACGGAAGTTTACCAATCCGAGCCTTCACTAGTAAGTGGACTGAGCCCTCCCTGAGTCACTTCCCCGGGTGTAACTATGAGCAGGAAACTGAGTTGCACATATTGTTCTTCTGTCGAACTTATGTGCAGGCTAGAAGGCATTGGATAGTCCCGGCCTGTAAAAATCTGGGCTTTACTCACTGCCTGCAGGCATATAGGGTTCTCAAAACGGACCTCTCTGCCATGATAGTGTTTGCGGTAGCTAAAAACCTGGAAACCTTCTGGCAGAAGAGAAGACGTTTATTATCCAGGGTTGTAGATTAATTGTATAATTTTAAACATTATCAACATGTACTAATCTTTTTAACATTTTTATTGTTTCTATGGACTAATTACAGCTCCCTGTATGATGATATGCACTAAGGAATCATGCTCCTGTCTTTAAAAGTTTTGATTAATTGTCCATGATGCAACTAATTCTTGTATCTGTATAATTGTTGTGTGTTATCTTTGATGGCAAATTAAGCCGAAATAAAGATGTTGATAATGATGATGATGAATACATAGTGGGAATACGTGCCCCCTCTGGGGAACGTTTTCAAACACTTATTTCTCTTGCTAGAGCATTAAATCTGCTCTGTACATCTAACTAAATAATGTAAAGGTGGATTACACCTTGTTAGATTTCCTGCAAAACATTTTGCTCATCCCTACTCACCTGATGTTTTCGTGCGTTAATGCAAAGGTACCATGTTGCAGGTGACTGACTGTGGAATGCAATGGCAATTCATATGGTTTCACATGAGATTGTACAACTAAAGGTATTGTAAACAAACTGGAGTGTTTGTTCGGGGGTGGGGGGGAACTCAACTAATTCAATAATCACAATCCTTGCCAGGGTGAACAACAAAAGTAACTAAATAAACCTGTGCTTAACCCTCTGGTAGCTTGGCACAAAGCAGTCCGGGTTACTTTAGGGACAATGGCTAAAGTATTTATGTAGTACTCAAACAGTAAAAAAATGAAAGTGCAACACAACAAAAACCCCAAACCAATTTATAAAATAGACAATATTTCAATAATTAAAATGGCACCAAAATGTCAAATTTTACAAGTGGAACTGGAGTTAAAAAATGTTAACGTTTAAATAAAAAATAGCGCTACAAAGCTACAACTGCCGTGATCTGGTCACGCTAGACGAGATCAGAGTCCAAAGTTATGTCCGACTACAATGGAGCGCGATTTGTATACAAGCACAAGGTTCCGGTGAAAAGTTTAACTTCTGACTTTTGACAGTTTTATAGAGAAAAAGCCGTTGTCAACGAGTCGTCGGTGGGGCAAGCTAGATCTGAAGTGGGACTCGATGGCGAGCTGCTGAGGTGCGGGGTCCTGGAGCGGTCATCTGCGAAGGCAGGAAAGCTCAGAGCGGGCGAAGTCTGGAGTCTATGACCAGGAAGGCTCCAGCGTCAATCGGATGCTGCTCGGCATCAGTCCTGAAGAAGCCCTCTTCATTCGGACTTGAAAATCTTTCTGGAAGTCAGATCTCCTTCAGCTGGGCAAATCAGCAAGTTCGGGTCGATCGGCAATTCGAAGGATGGGGCTTTGGCGGTGATCCCGGTCTTTAAGTTCCCCAGGCATAAACTTGGCAAAAAGTTTCTAAGTCCCACTTCTTGCAGTTTGGGGACAGGAGGAGAAGACTCTAGCCAAGGGTCATGGAGGTGCACAACTTGGGAAGTAAGACTCATTTCAGCAGAAGCCAGGAGTGGGGTCCAGGGCAGGTCCAATTGGAACTAGTCAGGTGGGCAGTTGTACGGGGACAGACCTCTGGAAGCTTGTTGTGTCTCTGTACCTTAAACAGGAGGTTAGCCAACTGACCCTTGGAGTCACTTCTGGGGTCCAGTCTTCCTTCAGGTTTTAGATAGCAGGGCAGTCCTCCTTCTGATATTTTACATGTCCAGTAGTTGTCTGAGGAGAGATCTGTGGGGGTCCACCTTTATGCCCATTGCCAGCCTATGATTGGAGGGCAAGCCTTTATCCAACCCTTACACCAGTTTTGGTCAGTTTCTCTACCACCCCTAGGTTTGGCATCTGTTTGATTAGAGAGACAAAGGGGAGGCAGGCCTAGGTGTAGGCTGAACCTGCCATTGACAAGGTAGGCATTCTTTGAAGTGCAGTATGGGGCTGAGCATAGCCCCCAGGCCATCCTTTCATGGTAGGAGTCCCCTATCCCACACTTAGAGCCCGTTGTTCCCTGTCTGGGAGCAATACAAATCTCACCGCAGGGGAGCAATCAGGAGCGAGGTTACAGCTGGACATTGGTGGCAGGAAAGCCTTTTGGGCTTGGGCAGAAAAATGACAGCTTTGTAAAAGCATAATTTGCAAAATAGTAATATAAAATCCAACTTGGACATTACATTGGATTTTAGATTCCTACTATACTGAATTTAGCACCTATTAAATGCAGTAGTGTAACCCAGTGTTAACCTATGGGAGAGCCAGCCTTGCCAACTTTGGAGGTTTTCCACTGCCATGACATGTAATACATTACACATACATGCCCTATTTATTAAATACCATGTGATCTGCCCTATGGGTATTTAGAGGTGACTTATTATCAAGCAGGAAGATTTAGGCTTGGCAAAAGACTTGTTTTGCCAGGTTCAAATGGCAGTTTTAAAATTGCACCGCCTGCTGTAGTAACGTTCCTGAAGACATGTTTTACAGTACTACTTTTGTTGGCGCTATAATGAGTGGGTGCAGCCCATTAGTAGCATTTAATTTACCAGCCCTGGTTCTCCAGTATTGAATCTTTTATAGATTCACATGCTTGCATTTTCCCCGTCGTCATGGTGGGATTCTCACGGTAAAAGAATAACCATAGCAATAAAAGAAAAACTGCATAGAAAACCCATAGGGAAGTATATAGTTTGGTAGCTATCACCATCATTATGTGGTCCAAACACCAACCAATCAGCTGCCAGCCCTGAGATCACAATTCTCAGCAGAGTCACCATACCTCCAATTTCCAACCGCCGTCGTGCAAGGAGTCTCCCTGCCTCTGCTCAGTTCTTGGTTACTTAGTGAACTTTTGACCTTTCTACAGTTCTTGGATTGAGGTACTGTTTTTCCTCCCTTACTTCACCATGTCTGAAGGCTCTAAAAAAGAGGCTTTTCAGATCTTGTAAATCTTGTGAGAAGGCCAGATTATACTCTGAAGACCCTCACAAGGAATGCCTATACTGCCTTCACCCTAAGCACGTCCCTAAGGAGTGCAAGTACTGTTGCATTTTCTCGGCAAAAACTTTGAAAGACAGAGAAGCACGCCTGTTATTATGGCTTCGGAAGAAGCCTACATCAGACTGACTCTGATGAGGGATCTGAAGGACACTCCTCTTCTAAACATAAGAGGGAGTTGTCTGAGGAGAAAGTTGGGTGAAGAAACAAAAAACAGAGAAAGCAAAGACTCATCGTCGTCTTTGCCTCAAACTCCTCTCAAAAAGTCTTCAGAGAAAAAAGCTCCGTCACTCACGTCGACAAAGATCAAGGTTTCTTCAGTCTCGACGAAGACGTTGGCGACCGCAGCAACGACTACGTCAACAACCATCTGGACGACGACAGCATCATCAACATCGACGAAAATATCGTGGACGACGATACTGTCGACAGCGCCGTCGACGTGGAGTGCACAGACCTCGTCGAGGAGCGTACCATCGACGACTGCTTTCAAATCTCCAAGGACAAGATCTATCACAATAAAGAGATTTCCACAGACAAGAAAATAGCTGAATTTACGGCTTGTACAAAGATCTCGCCGCTTCCACCTTCCAAATTACTGGATTTACAGGAGTCAGAAGATGAAGGACCATACGGAGTAGCTTATAACCCATCGCAACTTCATATTAAAAGCCAGGAGACAGATGAAGAGGATGTCCAAGAAGTTCAGGAAGAACTGTTGTTTAAAGTTCGGCCAGTTCAAGGATCCAAAAGGTACGAAACATTCCAAGAAGCCTATGAATATGATGAGAAGGAGGACGACGATAATTCCAGAGAAGACGCAATATCTATGCCTATTTCCATAGTTTCTGACTTGAGACATATGGTCAACGACTATTATCGTTGTTTTCCAGCTGCCAATACTCCTGCCACCAACACCACGAGTGTACCACAGCAGATAGTTCAGATTCCAGTAGTTCAGCCTCCACCTTAGGTGCAAATGGTGCATACCCCGAAAATAATAACAATTAGGGATGACTTTGCGGAAAGAGAAACGGAGGATCAGATTGAGAAAGGAGAATTAATACAAGATGACCCTGGAGTCAATGAGTGGGATCAATGTGATTTCTTCGCCAGGTCCGGCAAGCTCACCACCGGAAGACATTGGTGGCTTCCATGATTTCATAGAGAAAGCTTCCAAAAGATTCGAGCTTCCTTTGCCGGTAAAGGAAACTTAGTGCTTTTTATAAGATTTTAAGGAAACTTTCAGAAAATCAATAAGGACAATACCAATCATTGATCACATTTAGAATGAAGGACTGAAGATTATGCAAAATCTGGCCACGGTTGCAGTATCTGTTCCAAGGATCGAAAAGAAGTATCGTGCCCCCGAAACATCACCAGCATGCCTGATCAGTCACCCTGGACCCGAATGAGTAGTTATTCAGGCGGCACAGAGACTCTCCAAGAACCCGGTCTCTAACTTGTCAGTTCCTCCTGACGAAGACGGAAAAAAGGTGGATGGCGCAGGGAAGCGTTTTGCAGTGTTGGCAGCGGCTTCTTTCAAAGCTACAAATGCATTGGCACTTGTCAGTTGTTACAACCGACAGATGTGGTCGGACATTGCTGGACTTTTAGTTAATCATCAGTAAGACCAGAAGGAAGAGGCGGCTGTAATACTGCAAGATGGAGCTAGGGCTGCTTCCGAGTCCATCGACATAGCCATGGACATTTTGTCTATTAGATTCAGGCAAATGGCTGTAGGGTGCTGAAGGCTACATCTTTCAGGCCAAAAGTGCAGGCAAAGATGGTGGATATGCCTTTTGATGCTGAGAACCTTTTCGGAAAGCATATTGATGAGGCGTAGCAAGGAATAAAGGCAGACACGGATACTGCAAAAGCCTTAGGCTCTCTGCAGCAAGGAAATGTTCAAACTTTTCGTGGAAGAGGATCAAGAGGTCGGTTTAATCAAAGATCTTCCTTTCAATCCAACAGGTATCAACCTTATCAACCGGGATACAGTCAATACAAAAATAATCAACAATTTCGCTCCTCTAGCACCTCTTATCAGCAGCAGTATGGAAGAAAGCCTGCCGCAAGGGGAAGGGCACAGAGCTTCAGTAGGAGACAATGGCGATATTCAGGCGACGTCCACCATGTCACGCCCCAATCAGATCCATTACCTCTCTCGCTATTTTCATCAGTGGCTGTCGGACAAATAGGTGTTGGACATTATACATCAAGTCCACACCCTAGAGTTTATACAAAAACCTCCACCGCAACCTCCCATTCACAGAAAACAGAATCATCTCTCTGCTCTCAAGGCGGAAGTCTTAGCCCTCATTGTGAAAGGAGCTATAGAGGAGTTTACAACTCTACAGCCAGGGAAAGGATTCTACTCGCATTTTTTCCTCATAAGGAAGAAGCAGACCACCAAATGGAGGCAGGTAAGGGATCTGAGAGGCCTGAACATATATATCAAGAAGACCTTGTTTCGTATGTAGTCGCTACAAGAGATTCTCCTAATGATGAGCATAGGAGATTACATGGCATCGTTAGATCGCATAGATGCCTATTTTCACATCCCAATTCACATCAAACACTGGCAGTATCTACGATTCACAGTGGTGGGGCGCCACTACCAATTCAAGGTGTTACCATTCGGCCTCAGATCCGCGCCAAGGGTTTTCACAAAATGCATGGCGCAGGTTGCAGTGCATTTGAGACAGCAAGGCCAGCAGTTATATCCGTATCTGGACGACTGGCTTATAAAAGGTGCATCGTTCAAGGAAGCACGACAAGCCCTAGAATGCTGCATGGTTTTAATCCAGAAATTAGGACTGCGAACCAACATGGAGAAGTCTTTCCTGGTTCCAGCGCAGTCGCTCCAGTTCCTAGGAGCCAAATTACAAACTCGGGACGCAAAAGCGTACCCCTCGGATGAGCGCACGCAAAAAATAATGGAATTGACAGCATGATTAAAAGCAAAAAGTTTCACTTCAGTGAGAATCTACAAATCATTGCTGGGAATGATATCATCCTGCATTCCATTAGTCCCCATTTGTCGACTTTGCATGCGGCCGTTGCAAGAACTGCTCGATAAGCAAGGAGTACAAGCCCAAGGATCCTTCAAAGATTGAATTTAAATCAACCCTCAGATCAGAAAAGCTCTGTCATTGTGGGGCATCAGGGACAACTTATCAAAAGGTCTACTGTTCGAGCCCCAATCTCCAAGCTATGTCATGACAACAGATGCCTCGTTAAACGGACGGGGAGCGCATCTTCAGGAACTGGAAATGCAGGGTCATTGGACAATGCAAGAAGCCCAATTGCACATCAGCATGCTCGAGGTAAGAGCGGTGTTCCTGGGCCTGCAAGCCTTCCTACGCATAATTCAAAACTCGCCTGTTTTAGTCCAGACAGACAGTACGACAAGAATGTTTTACTTACTGAAACAAGGAGGCACAAAGTCAAAAAATCTCTCAACGCAAGCCCAAGAGATTTAGAACAGGATGATACAACACAACATTTCCCTGCTGGTCCAGCATGTCCCTGGAGTACAAAACATGAGAGTAGACCGCCTAAGCAGATCGGCCTCAATCTGTCATGAATGGGAGATAAATCAAACTCCGCTTTTAAGGTTATTCAGGTTAAAGGGTATACCATCTCTGGACCTATTTGCAAATCAGCACACTAAGAAATGCAAACATTTTGCAAGTCGATTCCCTCAGAAGGGATCGTGAGGAAATGCGCTACACATCCGTTGGACGGGAATGTTTGCATACGCATTTCCCCCGTTTCCTCTCATTCCTAGGATACTACGGAAAATGAGAGCGGAACCGTGCCATCTGATTCTAATAGCCTCAGCTTTACCAAGACAGTTCTGGTTCTCGGAACTCCTTCTGCTGTTGGTAAATCCCAGACCACAGTTTCTATTGATACAAGACCTGATCTCCATGAGAGAAGGGCAAGTTCTTCATCCGCAGCTAACCTCTCTGAACTTGTCAGCCTGGAACCTCATGAGCATAAATGTTATTCCTTAGACATCTCTCGGACTGCAAGGATATATTAGCAAACTCTCGAGCACTGTCTGCAAATAAAACGTACACAGCAAAATGGAAAAGATTTTGCCATTGGTGTCCTGATCAACATCTGCATCCTTTTCACTCCTCGCCGGAGCGAATTCTACTGTTTCTACTTCACCTGGCCAAAGCTGGGTTATCCCATGCTTCGATAAAAGTACATCTTGCAGCTATATCAAGGTATCGTAGAACGCTAAATCATCCATCGGTTTGTTTCGCAGAGGATCATAAAAGAATTTCTAAAAGGACTGTTCAGAGTGTTTCCACCTATTGAGCAGCCGTCCATTCCGTGGAAGCTCAATGTAGTTTTGTCATGTCTAATGAAGCCTCCGTTTCAACCGATTCACAAGGATGAGTTACAGTTCGCCTCTTGGAAAGTGGCATTATTACTCGCCCTCACTTCTGCCAGAAGAGTCAGTGAGATCCAGGCGTTCTCTGTCTCGAAACACTTCCTTCAATTCAAATCGGACAGAGTCATTCTCAGGACAAATCCAAAATGTATCCCCAAAGTCCCTACTGTTTTCCATCTCCATGAACCAATTGTATTACCTACATATTTCAAGAAGCAATCTTCAGTAGCTGAGAAATCGCTGCACACTTTGGACATCAGAAGAGGTCTCAAATGTTTTATTAACTAAACAAAATCATTTCGGAAAACAGATCAACTGCTTATCGCCTTTGCTGGGCTCAGGAAAGGCTTAGGTCTGACAAGATCTTCCATTTCAAGATGAATTTCCTCGGCCATCACTTTGTCATGAGAAGGCAGGAAAGCTTTTGCACCCTAGAGTTTGAGCTCATTCCACAAGAAAAATTGCAACGTTCACCGCATTGTTCGCGGGAGTGTCGCTCCCGAACATTTGCAGAGCGGCGACATGGGCAAATGCGCACACGTTTACCAGGCATTATTGTCTGGATGCAGCGTGGAAAGCGGACACCGCAGTTGGACAAGCTGTTCTACGGCACCTCTTTCACTAAGGTACAGTTACATCTCATCCTTTGTATTGTATATTTTGACCAGAATGTTTGTTGCATACATTGTTGATAGTTTCAGATTTCATGGTGACAAGCAAAATATGCATAATTTTTTACTTTGGAGCAGCACAACTCACTATAATTCTCTATTAATAGGAAGCAGAGCCCTACAAAAAGGGGTCTATCCTACAAACGCTGCTTGGGTATGCACTGCTTACTATTCTGATACAAGCATGTGAATCTATGAAAGATTCAATACTGGAGAAAATACTAGTTACTTACCTGTACACTATGGTTCTCCAGTATTGATATCTTTCATAGATTCACATGCGGCCCGCCCACCTCCCCGTTTTTTAGCGCATAGACCACTTTTTATCTCTAGATTCATCCTTGGCTCACACTTGGTCTCGTTGGAAATCTTAGGTATTGTGGCTCTGCTGGGGATTGTGATCTCAGGGCTGGCAGCTGATTGGTTGGTGTTTGGACCACATAATGATGGTGATAGCTACCAAACTATATACTTCCCTATGGGTTTTCTATGCAGTTTTTCGTTTACTGCTATGGTTATTCTTTTACCGTGAGACTCCCACCATGTCGACAGGGAAGATACAAGCATGTGAATCTATGAAAGATATCAATACTGGAGAACTATAATGTACAGGTAAGTAACTAGTTTTTTACATGTGGTTCCATATACTAGGGAACTACAAGTAAATTAAATCTGACGATTAGGGGTGTGCTAATTCTGACCTGTTTAGAGAGGAGAGTACTTTAAAACTGGTTAGCAGGATTAGAGTCCGAGTAAACTTTATTCGATCTAAGTAATTAGACCACAAATGTACAATAAAAGAAAAACATTAAAAGACAATTGATATCCAACAGTGTCTTTGCAATCCGTCATAAAACCAGTTAATGTATTATGCCTCGTCATACCCCTCGCTATGACGTCCAAATACGGATGTTACAGGTTTGAATTGAAATCGAGAGGGAAGGGAGGAGGGCAAAATAAATCTCAATTAAGGGTCCGCTATGTGCTCCTGCCAGCCTAATTGTCACTACCAATTATCAAAATATACTAAGGGGCACGCCAATAGGCCAGGTCACCGCAGATATGGAGTTCAAGAGATGTACAATAAAAGGTTAGCAGGACTAAAGTGTGCAGTCGTATGGCTAGCAAAAACGGATTCTGCAAAAGAAGGCACATTTTATAATCCTAATGTTTAATCAAAGTAATGTATGTATAATGGTTCGTTCCCCATTTGCACAAAAGGTATTGCAAGATAATGACTCTACTTCAGTCCCTAAGTTCTTTATTCTCCTATATTCTTTGGCCTCCTGATTGAAGTGTTCTAAGCCTGGCCATGTCCTACTTGTAGGTTGAGATAAGACTTGACTTCCCTGCGTTCTGACGGACAGAAAGGACTGGAACCTACTTTGCACATTTGCCTGTTTAGCTACATGCAAGGACAGCCACAAAAGAATGTACATGAGTGTTCCTTTTTGCCTACTCTGTAGTTTTTCTGGGTTCCAGTATACCTGCTCTGAATTGTATTTGGTGTTTAAGGAAGGAAGTATCCGTCCATAATCCTCTCAAACCCCTACTTTTGAGTAAGTCGGATGCAGCCAGTCATTGTGCTCTCTGCCATTTTTGGGCTGTAAGGATAGTCGTGTTTTTATTTTCTCTGTCGGGGCTTGTAACATTTAGAAAGTCTTGCAGTGTGACGACTCTGGAGCATCTTGTGAAGGATTGTTACTATAAATAGGACCAGGCCTGTAAGACGTGCCTAAGCTAAACCTATAGATGTAAAACCTGGCACATTCACTTTTGGAAAGGTTGTGGTTGGTTTGTCATCTCAAGCCAGGATTATTAACGAACACCAATGAAGTCTCCTCTTTATTTGTGGTCCTTGCTGGGACCACACGGGTTTTGTTTTTTAGAACACAGGTAGCTATTGACGAATACCAAATCTTTGGCAGTAATGTTCATGTGGGAAGAAGTTCCATAGAGGGAATTGCAATCTTCTTCTTCCAACATAGGCAGCCGTGCACTGACACCAAGTGTCTGTCTGAATTCTAATTTCTATTTTAGGCACGTGCTCCCTCCCATTTGATGTGGGCCCAGGCAGGTGCACCCATGTCCATTACTGTTTTTTACACAGCTATAATGTAAGTGGTTACCCCCACTGATGAAAGTCCGCTAAAAAAGCTAGTAGATCCCAGAAGTAAGAATGATGTAGAGAAATGCCATTAAAAAAACTAGATACAAGACTTTGTCATCCTTGGAGAAACTAACATGTTACTCTGCTGAATATGGTCGCATTGTGCCAAAATTCGACTGGCACTGGTCTGCCAGAGGCTTTACTCTGCATGAACCACTATGTTGTAAATAAAGTTGCATTAGTAAATTCTGGTTCTGTATTAAAGGCGTTTTGAGTAGCTGGTCCGGAGGATGAATACCCATGTGTGTTGATAGTATTGTTTTTCTCTTGTAGATTGACGTTTAGCTGTATGAGGTAAACAAACTGTCTTCGTTATTCGTTTGTCTGCAGTAACATTTAGAGAGTTTCAGCGCAATACCCCATTGCAATTTATTGTGAATTGAAGGTGTATGGAGCCGTAATGTGCACAGTAGGCCCTCCCTCACTTCCTCTTCCACTCTAATCTTAATTTTATTGTGCTTAATGTTGTTATAATTGAAAGAGTTACTCCTGCTCGCTTCCATTAGTAACAGTGTGTTTACACGATAGCCTGATTCCTGTTTTTGGAGTCCTTGTCTCATTCTTTCGCTTTCTTTTGCAATCTGTCTAGACATCCCCGTGTTTCCAACCATCACTGCCACAGTGACTTTTCAAGAGTTCCGCTATGATGAGTTTGACGCATCCATCTTTACGGTACCTGAAGATTACAAAGAGGACCCAAGTCGTTTTCCTGATTTATAGCGTGTTGGGAAAATGGACAACTAATTCCCTGTGGTTATCATTGAAGAGAAGTGGTAATGGTTGACCGGTACCACGTAGCAGAAGGGACACACAAGCCTACAATTCCGTCGGAAGAAAAGGGAACAGGTGTTGAACATTGCAGCCATCACAAAGGAACATAAAACAAGTAATACAGCGGTCCACACAAACGTGCTTTGGAAAATATGGTTTCACAGGACAGCCGGAAGAGACGGGAAATTTCGCTGGAACCAAGTGCTGTCATTTCGATGTTTTTTATTTTGTAATTTTCTTCCTAATTAATTGAGCCCACGCGGACCATGACCAGGTGTAACATGACATGTCTTAACTGACTCTCTTAGCATCTCACCTTACATTCAAGGTGAGTTTGTAAATATTCTTTCAAGCATCTTTTTCATAAATTGTAAACTATGTAACATTATGTATAGTTCATTAATTCGAATGTTAGTTAAACGTGTATAAACTAGAAGGAATGCATTTTCTGTAGACGAATGAACCAAATGGCATCTCAACAAATAATGAAATTTACACATTGCAATACATGTCAGAAATAGCACTCGCCCTGCAGGGAATAAGTTACCTCCTTTAGCACTTTAGTGCAAAACATTGTGGTGCTAGCTTTGTTTTTTCAAAACTGAGTCTTTATTGTAAATATAATTCTTGCTATTCTTACTTCCATACCATTTCCTGTGTTAAAACTAATTTTATTATACCAATACATGTACAGCCTTGACATGCATGATTTTAAAACCAGTCATTTTCAAATGTTCTGCTGTATCACGTTTCTTTTCCTATTTAGTTATACACGGTTTCGACCGAAGCTGCATAAAACACTGATTCTGCAGAACAAGTTGACCTGGCTGAATTTAACCTTCTATTGGTAATGGCATAATAAACTGGCATATATAAGAATACCATTTTCCCCAAATTACTCGATTTCTTAGCTAGAGAAATTTGTGTTGGTAAACTTTGCACATTACTAGGGAGTCCCGAACAAGCCTTTGTACACCGAAATATTTGCAACGATTTTTAATGTGTCTGACAAGAGCAAGAGTGCCACTTGCAACCCCCTTTGCAGCTTTAAATGTTCGATATTTACTTGAACAAGATGTTGACATATTGTGGGCCTTATTACTGCGGTGGTTTGTTCATTCCTGCTCAGTTTGTTAGGAGGCTGTGTAAATGCACTGCATGTCCTTCGACATATTTGGGTCACATGATCAACCATTCAACATGTTTTCCTTGAGGAACACATTAAATATTTCAGGAAGTACGTTGCTGTGAGGCACAGTTATTTAGAACCTGGTAAATAGGTACACAAATATGTTTGGTCTAAACAAGCTCAGTTATTCTGGTCTTCCAGATCACTGCTTTTGTAAACGTCAGTGGGGGCTGAGGAAGGAGCCTTTACAGTTTTGAACTATCTGCTTTTTATTGATTTCATCAGTAATATAAATCCTATTAAAACCCTTCCTTTTAAGTAACTCGTTGCCCCACTATTTTTATTTTGTGGCTCAAAATACTAACCTGTGGACGTAGTTAACAAATCATTTCTCTGCCTTTTTCCCCCCACTGCAAGTAATTGGTACTTATGACTATCGCAGTTTTAAGAGTTATGCATAAGTTACCAGAGTATGAAAATCTAATAAAGCGGTAAAAGAAGATAAATGCTCGTTTTCTGTTCGTTTTAACTAAACGATGAAAAGTGATATTAAAAGCTCTTTTTGCATAATTCTGTTTGTGTAGGTTATGTTAATCCATTTTAATATTTGGGGCATTTTATTGGCGTCATTATGTTCATTACATGTTGTTGAACATACTCATTGCAGTGTTTCAACATTTCATGCTTGGATAAAAATTAAAACTATGAAATGTGAAGGCACTTTGAACAAGGTTATTAGAAAAATGTATGTTTTGAGTTGGGTTAATTGAACATTCAAATCTGTTGCCACTCTGTTAAAACTGTTTATCCAAGGACGTTATTTTATTGGTCTGTTTTTAAATAAAACCTTGAATTTTCTAAATTGATCTTCATCTAGTTATTTTCTAAACTGTATTGTACCACAACTGATTTAAAATGACGGGAGTACACTCGGGCTATAGTAGGCACTAGCTTGCATTTAACCGAAATACTGGTCCTTCATGCTCCTCCATCCGACTTAAAAATCTTTGGTATCCTACAATGCGAAGAGAAGGGCCTGTAGTTGCACTAATTTTTAGCAGACCGTGATGAGCTGTGTCTTGGTGGTGTGGATGCTTTTTTAGCAGGGGGGAAATGAAGAAATGTGTTCCCTTAACAAAACGGCTAAGCAGAATTGATCTAGCTTAGTTTAAGATTTAGAATATGCAGGATAATCCTGGTAGTCTGCCGCACTGCTTCAGCGTAATCTACTTCCTAATTTGTGCTACCGTCTAGTGATTCAATACATTTGTAGATAACTGTGACTTTTTTAATCTGACACTCCTGGTAGCTCAGATTAGTAGAAACATTTGCCCAATGATCAGATACCCCTCTGCTGAGGTCCTTGTCACTATGGAGTTCCAGTGACTAGTTTGGTATGATGATGTGAGGCTGAAAGTGTAAGCGGAGCTGAGAGCTATGCATGTTGTGGAGAATTATGGGATGATTTCGGTGAAGGAAAGTTGGAGATCTCACCCACTGAAGGGGAGATCTCCCTAGACAGGAAACAGACCCTCCAATATGCTGTTTCCTACATACCGGGAACAAATCTTGCTTTCAACTTTTTCATCCATGATGCTAATAGTTGGAGAGTAATGTGGTTAAAGTCAAAATAGTGATTTGACTTCTACCAGTCTTAACAGTGCTCTGACGCCTATCTAGTCATTAGGCCTCCTCAACATTATGTGGTGCCTCAACAGTGAGCTGGCCCTCAGTGGTCTATAGGTACCAAAATATTTGCTTTTGGATCTCCCCATATTTGAGTTCTCTGGGAAGTTAGATGCTCAGCCAGGAATGTTTCATGTTTATGTTGTCCATTGGACAAGTAGGTCTAATCCCGCTACAGCACAAACCTTTTGGCTGGCAGTTTGCCGCACCACATTATGGATCAGTGAAAGAGGATTTTCTGTAACTAAGGTAAAATTTGTATCCAAATGTATATACTGTTAGGTGTTATTTATATTGTATAGATTGTTAATCAATGCACAACCTTTACTAGTATGATGAGCGTTCGGAAGAAAAGCAGTGATCTGCAAGTTCAGCTAGCATTACTGTTAGAAATGGGATTTCAGGCTAGCTGAGACTTGCGCCAAAGCGAGGCAGAAACCACCACTCTAGTCAGGATAAGCGAGTTACACTTCTAAAATAACCCCTCCTCACCCCCTTGGTAGCTTGGCACGAGCAGCCAGGCTTATTTTATTGTCAGTGTGTAAAGAATTTGCACATAACCAACAGTAAAACAGGGTACGGACTACAAAAAGACACTACTCCAGTTTAGAAAAAGATCCAATCTTTATATACTTAAGACAAGACCAAATACGATAAAAATCCACAATACTATTCTTAAAAGTTCACAGTTCCAAAAATACGATGATTAAAAAGAGTTCCTTGTGTGGGTAGCTCCGTCTGGGCTACCATGGTGTCGTGAACAAGAAATCCAACAGTTCTGACTGGTCGCAGGGGGACGGGCCAGCTACGGTGTCGGGAAGACCCCAAACAGTACCTGTGAGAAATGCAGGGCGCTGAGACCGTTGAAGTCACTCTCATTGTAGGTCAAGCACTTCTCTGGTGGAGTCAGGAGAGCTGGCGCCGGCAGGCGTCTGGTGCTGCGGTGTGAAGTGCAGCGGTGCGGCGTGCGGTGCACCGGTGTGGCTCAGTGGCGGGGTCAGATGGCATCGTCGGTGAGACCAGGGTCGCGGTGCACGATGAAGGCGGTGCTCGCCACAGTGCTAGCAGGCCACGGTGCTGGGCGAATCTTTGAATATCTTCAGCCTGACTCCATATGTGATGTCTCCCACACATGAAAAGGGTCCCATTTTGGACCAGATCTTTTCAACGTGTAACATTGATTTAGATAACCCCCTTCCTATTGTTTGGTACGACCATTTGCTGCTCACTTTTAGGCTTAAAAAAGGTCTGAGTAGGGCACAGACTCATTGTATACAACAAGCTAAAGAATATAGATCCTGTAAGCTGATAACACCCGACTCGCTGGCAGAAATATTGAACCACCATCCTATTCTTGTGAAGGGTTCCTTAGAAGATGTGACACACACTCTGGAAAGCAGGCTTCAGAATTGGGCATTGCATCTATCTCCACCTAAGATGCGTTGCGCCGTACAGGGAAAAACTTTGTCTCTCTGGTTCACTGAGGCTTTAAGAAAAAGAAAAAGTGCGTGTAAATGCCTTGAGTGCTTATGGAGGAAAACTTTTGATCCAATAAGTAACAAGCATTTGCAATGCAATAGGTCTCGCATTAGGAAAGTTTGAGCTATTGGTATTGTAAATATTTTTTTATTCATGTGTTGGTTTTGAAAATAGCGAAATTAATAGCTTTGTCAGTTACAATGCCAATAGTTTCAACTTTAGCAAATGTGTCTCCTATAGCATTTGTAATGCAATGTGTGTTGTATTTAAGTGACTTGGATGTATTGATATTACAAATAACAATGGCTTTTAATTTTTTTAATAATTAATACTTAAAGTTGTAACTTATAATGGCAATAGCTTAAACTTTGTGAATAACTTTTGTGAAGATAATGTTCAGTGTATTTTATTGTGACAAAAATCCAAGAACATTGCATTTGCACCTACACACACACGTAGAGAGCCACACACACACAGCCACACGCACACATATAGATGTGGTGGATATCGTGGTGGTGGATGAGGTAGTGGATGTGGTGGTGGTGGATGCAGTGGGTGTGGTGGTGGTGGATGTGGTGGTGGTGGTGGATGTGGTGGTGGTGGTGGATGTGGTGGTGGTGGTGGTGGGTGTGGTGGATGTGGTGGTGGTGGATGTGGTGGTGGTGGTGGATGTGATGGTGGATGCGGTGAATGTGGTGGTGGTGAATGTGGTGGTGGTGGACGTGGTGGTGGTGGATGTGGTGGTGATGGTGGATGTGGTTGTGAATGTGGTGGTGGATCGGGATGTTGTGGTGGATGTGATGGACGTGGTGGATGTGGTGGTGGTGGATGTGGTGATGGTGGTTGTAGTGGTGGTGGTTGTGGTGATGGTGGATGTGGTGGTGGATGCAGTGAATGTGGTGGTGGTGGTGGATGTGGTGGAAGGGGGGTGGAAGTGGTGGTGGATGCGGTGGATGTGGTGGAGGTGGTGGTGGATGTGGTGGTGGTGATGGTGGATGTCGTGTCGATGTGGTGAATGTGGTGGATGTGGATTTGGCGGTGGATATGGCGGTGGATGTGGTGGTGGTGATGGAAGTGGTGGTGGATGAGGTGGTGGTGGATGTGGTGGTGGTGGGTGTGGTGGATGTGGTGGTGGATGTGGTGGTGGTGGATGTGGTGGTGGTGGTGGATGTGGTGGTGGTGGATGTGGTGGTGGTGGATGTGGTGGTAGTGGATGTGGTGGATGTGGTGGTGGTGGGTGTGGTGGTGATGGACGTGGTGGTGATGGACGTGGTGGTGATGGACGTGGTGGTGATGGACGTGGTGGTGGATGTGGTGGTGGTGGGTGTGGTGGATGTGGTGGTGGTGGGGGTGTGGTGATGGTGGATGTGGTGGTGGATCTGGATGTGGTGGTGGATGTGGTGATGATGGTGGTGATGGTGGATGTGGTGGTGATGGTGGATGTGGTGGTGATGGATGTAGTGGTGGAGGATGTGGTGTTGGTGGATGCAGTTGTGGTGGATGTGGTGGGTGGATGTGGTGGTGGTGAAAGTGGTAGTGGATGTGGTGGTGGTGGATGTGGTGGTGGTGGATGCGGTAGTGGTGGATGTGGTGGTGGTGGATGTGGTGGTGGAGGATGTGGTGGTGAATGTGGTGGTGGGTGTGGTGGGTGGATGTGGTGGTGGTGGAAGTGGTGGTGGATGTGGTGGTGGTGGATGCGGTGGTGGTGGATGTGGTGGTGGAGGATGTGGTGGTGAATGTGGTGGTGGTGGGTGGGGTGGTGGAGGTGGTGGTGGTGGTGGTGGATGCAGTGGATGTGGTGGTGGATGTGATGGTGAATGTGGTGGTGGATGCGGTGGATGTGGTGGTGGATGTGGTGTCGATGTGGTGGAAGTGGGGTGAATGTGATGGTGGTGGTGGTGGTGGTGGTGGTGTTGCGGGGTTACCCAATGCACTCATAAACCGTAAATCCCATGTTATGTAACAATCAAAAAGTCATGTACAGAAAAAAAAGCGACAGAAAATTATAGGAATCTCCAGTGGGAGAGTAGTCCGATGGAGTCCTTTATTGTGTAAGACAGCCAGCCGACACGTGTTTCATCGCTATTGCGAATCCTCAGGGCTATATATGGCTGTATCAGAACCAGAAGGTCGCACAGCTGGTGATAGTTCTGACCCAGCCGGGCCCGTGACCGTCAAAGTAGAATAAGCAGGGAAATGAACTCCACACCCAGTGTAAGGTGACTGGAGAACAAGCACGTTGATGGATGAAGTCGTCTTCCGTTTAAGACGTGATGTGCACTTCTGTAATTCCAGTCGCGTTCTGAAAGGGCATACGCCAAATCAGAACAGCCTGGAGTCGGGTACGACTTCAGTCGCTACAAAGAGGACGCCAAATTCTTATGTCTAAGAGTGCAGCGACGGCGCGTACTCCTCATTAGCCGTGTTGTGGTAGTAGTGGTGGTGGTGGATGCGGTGGTGGATGTGGTGGTGGTGGATGTGGATGTGGTGGTGGTGGAAGTGGTGGTGGTCATGGTGGAGGTGGTTTTGGTGGGTGTGATGGTGATGGTGGAGGTGGTGATGGTGGTGATGGTGGAGGTGGTGGAAGTGGTAGTGGATGTGGTGGAAGTGGTGGTGGATGTGGATGTGGTGGTGGTGGTGGAAGTGGTGTTGGTGGATGTGGATGTGGTGGTGATGGTGGATGTGGTGGTGGTGGATGTGGTGGTGGTGGATGTGGTGGTGAATGGTGGATGTGGGGGTGGTGGTGGGTGTGGTGGTGGATGCGGTGGATGTGGTGGTGATGGTGGATGCGGTGGTGGTGATGGTGGTGGTGATGGTGGATGTGGTGGTGAAGGATGTGGTGGTAGTGGTGGTGGTGGATGTGGTGGTGGTGGTGAATGGTGGACTTGGTGGTGGATGTGGTGGTGGATGTGGTGGTGGGTGTGGTGGTGGATGTGGTGGTGCTGGATGTGGTGGTGGATGTAGTGATGGTGGATGTGGTGGTGGTGGTGGATGTGGTGGAAGTGGTGGTGGATGTGGATGTGGTGGTGGTGGAAGTGGTGGTGGGTGTGGTGGATGTGGTGGTGATGGTGAATGTGGTGGTGGTGGATGTGGTGGACGATGTGGTGTCTGTGGTGGAAGTGGGGGTGAATGTGGTGGTGGTGATGGATGTGGTGGTGGATGTGGTGGAAGTGGGGGTGAATGTGGATGTGGTGGTGGATGTGGTGGTGGTGGATGTGGTGGTGGGTGTGGTGGTGGATGTGGTGGTGGATGTGGTTGTGGTGGATGTGGTGGTGGAGGATGCGGTGGATGTGGTGGTGATGGTGGATGTGGTGGTGAAGGATGTGGTGCATGTGGTTGTGGTGGTGGATGTGGTGGAAGTGGATGTGGATGTGGTGGTGATGGATGTGGTGGTGGTGGATGTGGTGGTGAATGGTGGATGTGGTGGTGGTGGGTGTGGTGGTGATGGTGTATGTGGTGGTGGTGGTGGGTGTGGTGGTGCTGGATGTGGTAGTGGATGCGGTGGATGTGGTGATGGATGTGGTGGTGGTGGTGGATGTGGTGAAAGTTGTGGTGGATGTGGTGGTGGAGGTGGTGGTGGGTGTGGTGGTAGATGTGGTGGTGATGGTGAATGTGGTGGTGGTGGATGTGGTGGACGATGTGGTGTCTGTGGTGGAAGTGGGGGTGAATGTGGTGGTGGTGGTGGTGATGGATGTGGTGGTGGATGTGGTGGAAGTGGGGGTGAATGTGGATGTGGTGGTGGATGTGGTGGTGGTGGATGTGGTGGTGGGTGTGGTGGTGGATGTGGTGGTGGATGTGGTTGTGGTGGATGTGGTGGTGGAGGATGCGGTGGATGTGGTGGTGATGGTGGATGTGGTGGTGAAGGATGTGGTGCATGTGGTTGTGGTGGTGGATGTGGTGGAAGTGGATGTGGATGTGGTGGTGGTGGTGGTGATGGATGTGGTGGTGGATGTGGTGGAAGTGGGGGTGAATGTGGATGTGGTGGTGGATGTGGTGGTGGTGGATGTGGTGGTGGGTGTGGTGGTGGATGTGGTGGTGGATGTAGTTGTGGATGTGGTGGTGGAGGATGCGGTGGATGTGGTGGTGGTGGATGTGGTGGTGAATGGTGGATGTGGTGGTGGTGATGGTGTATGTGGTGGTGGTGGTGGGTGTGGTGGTGCTGGATGTGGTAGTGGATGCGGTGGATGTGGTGATGGATGTGGTGGTGGTGGTGGATGTGGTGAAAGTTGTGGTGGATGTGGTGGTGGTGGTGGAGGTGGTGGTGGGTGTGGTGGTAGATGTGGTGGTGATGGTGAATGTGGTGGTGGTGGTGGACGATGTGGTGTCTGTGGTGGAAGTGGGGGTGAATGTGGTGGTGGTGGATGTGGTGGTGGTGGTGGTGATGGATGTGGTGGTGGATGCGGTGGATGTGGTGGAAGTGGGGGTGAATGTGGATGTGGTGGTGGATGTTGTGGTTGTGGTGGTGGTGGGTGTGGTGGTGGGTGTGGTTGTGGTGGATGTGGTGGTGGAGGATGTGGTGATGGTGGGTGTGATGGTGATGGTGGATATGGTGGTGGTGGATGTGGTGGTGAAGGATGTGGTGCATGTGGTGGTGGATGTGGTGTCTGTGGTGGTGGTGGATGTGGTGGATGTGGATGTGGTGGTGATGGATGTGGTGGTGGTGGTGGTGGTGGATGTGGTGGTGGGTGTGGTGATGGAAGTGGTGGTGGTGGTGGTGGTGTTGGTGGAGGTGGTGGTGGTGGGTGCGGTGGATGTGGTGGTGATGGTGAATGTGGTGGACGATGTGTCGATGTGGTGGTGAATGTGGTAGAAGTGGGGGTGAATGTGGTGGTGGTGGTGATGGATGTGGTGGTGGATGCGGTGGATGTGGTGGAAGTGGGGGTGAATGTGGATGTGGTGGTGGTGGATGTGGTGGTGGATGTAGTTGTGGTGGATGTGGTGGTGGAGGATGCGGTGGATGTGGTGATGGTGGATGTGGTGGTGATGGTGGATATGGTGGGGGTGGATGTGGTGGTGAAGGATGTGGTGCATGTGGTGGTGGATGTGATGTCTGTGGTGGTGGTGGTGGATGTGGTGGAAGTGGATGTGGTGGATGTGGTGGTGGACGGGGTGGATGTGGTGGTGGTGGATGCGGTGGAAGTGGTGGTGGATGTGGTGGTGGATGTGGACGTGGTGGTGGACGTGGTGGATGTTGTGGATGTGCTGGTGGATGCGGATGTGGTGGCGGTGGATGTGGTGGTGGTGGTGGTGGTGGGTGAGGTGGTGGGTGTGGAGGTGGTGGTGGTGGATGTGATGGAAGTGGTGGTGGTGGATGTGGTGGTGGTGAATGTGGTGGAAGTGGGGGTGAATGTGGAGGTGGATGTGGAGGTGGATGTGGAGGTGGATGTGGTGGTGGTGGATGTGGTGGTGGTGGTTGTGGTGGTGGTGGTGGTGATGGGTGTGGTGGTGGTGATGGGTGTGGTGGTGATGGTGGATGTGGTGGTGGTGGATGTGGTGGACGATGTGGTGTCGATGTGGTGGTGAATGTGGTGGTGGAGATGGATGTGGTGGTGGTGATGGAGATGGATGTGGTGGTGGTGGATGTGGTGGTGGATGTGGTGGTGGGTGTGGTGGTGATGGTGGAAGTGGTGGTGGTGGTGGAAGTGGTGGTGGTGGTGGATGTGGTGGTGGAGGATGCAGGGAATGTGGTGGTGGATGTGGTGATGGATGTGGTGATGGAGATGGATGTGGTGGTGGTGGTGGATGTGGTGGTGGTGGGTGTGGTGGTGATGGTGGAAGTGGTGGTGGTGGAAGTGGTGGTGGAGGATGCAGTGAATGTGGTGATGGATGTGGTGGTGGATGTGGTGATGGATGTGGTGATGGATGTGGTGGAAGTGGTGGTGGTGGATATGGTGGTGGAAGTGGTGGCTGTGGTGGATGCGGTGGAAGTGGTGGATGTGGTGGTGGTGGTGGATGCGGTGGTGGTGGATGTGGTGGTGGTTGTAGTGGAGGTGGTGGATGTGATGGATGTGATGGAAGTGGTGGTGGTGGATGTGGTGGTGCTGGAAATGGTGGTGGTCGTGGTGGTGGTGATGGTGGAGGTGGTGGTGGTGGAGGATGCGGTGGATGTGGAGGATACGGTGGATGTGGTGGTGGTGGATGTGGTGGTGGTGGAAGTGGTGGTGGATGTGGTGGTGGATGCGGATGTGGTGGTGGATGCGGTGGATGTGGTGGAAGTGGTGGTGGTGGTGGTGGTGGTGGTGGTGGATGTGGTGGACGTGGTGGATGTAGTGGGGTAGTTTGTTGCAGAAAGTTGAAGTTAGTTCCATTGTATTGTGTCGAAGAATTAGCGTGGGGCTCTGTGACAGCATGTCCACTCCCTAACCAGGAGCTTCTTCACACCAGTTTTATAGCCAATCATGACCTCCATGCTTTATTTCCTCCAGCTGCCACACGTGCATCCCTAACCAAAATGATGCCTCCCCTCCCCACAAAGCCAACAAAAAACTGAAGGTCTGGGGCCACCAGTAGAAGAGGCGGGAGAATCATCAGCGCAGTATCATCCATGGCTCAGTGCAGAAAGGGATGGTTATGTCCACACTGGCACTGTGCATATCCTAAGCACAAAGAGCAAACCTGTTGGTGATTAGTAAAAGCTGACCTCGAGCGTAGGACACAAGCCTAAAGTCACTAGGCCCAATTGTCACCTGAAATCCGCTCCCCGGCCACCGTAGTGCAAAGTATGGGAAGCCCAAACAGAGCACAGACTAGGTGTGGACACTGCAACCCACGCCGAAACAACACAACTGCTAAGGTGCAGTTCAGCTCCCGCAGCCATGCTTCAACCCCCGCTCCAGAGCTGATACACTGAGCACCGCAGTTGTTCGTCTGTCACAAAACACTTGGAATGCGGCACTGCAAAAATGGGTCACTCAAAAAACACACACAGCAATAGTTCTCCGCAGGGCCGGAACGGCGATCAGCCTTTACTCACAGAAAGGAAACTACATGAGTGCTGTAGTGAACCCACGGTGACAGGACAGAATATACCTACGTGATGCATTTCCTAAAGATCCTGAGCACGCCCCTACCTCATCTATCTATTACCAGCGACTCTGAGGGGCAACTCGGAAACGCAGGAGATGCAGAGGGTGCCTCATGGACAAGCGACTCACCATGGCACCATCTTTAACAAAATCCTCAAGCATTTTTGGAGAATCAGGGAATTGCATACGAAATTTCAATAAGCTGCTTGAGAAATAAAATATGGATTTTATATAGTTCTCGTCTAGGTTTCTTACCGTTTCGTCTCCTTATTTGATTTGCATTAAACATGTGTAGAACAAAAGAGGATGCTCACCCTCAATTAACAAGAGCAGTTAAGGTATCACCGCCCCCGGCCCGAAAACCGGAAGTTCGGAAGCGTCAATCCTGTCGTGGGGCGGGACTTCCGCCTGCTGCGGGAAGCCCGCGCCCATGGAGTGCGTGGCAGAGAGGAGCAAGTGGCGGCTGAGGCCGCCGATGCAAGTGCGGGGCTCCCTTGAGTGAGGGAAGCCCCGCTGTGCCAGGTGATGCGGTGGAGATGACACCAGGGGAGTCGTGAGCGTGACGGAGCCTGTAGCAGCGCCGCGGCAAAAGAGCCTGGTGAGTGGGGTTCGTTTTAAGGGGGGGGGTGTATATGTGTGTGTGTGTATGCGCTCCATTGCAGGGGGCTGACTTGCCTGAGAAGCAGGACAAGAGATGTGCACGCCACGTGGCTGTACGTGCGCGTACACCTGCTGAAATCGCTATGCTTGTGCCCATCTCCTGTCCCACTTCCGAGGCAATTCCCTAACAATAGAGCTCGCTGGCGACAGCAATGCTTCTCACTGCTTACGCCAGGCTCGACCTAAAAACACCTATAAACAGGAACTCAAAGCGTACTATGCAAAAGTTAGGTATGAGAAAAAAAGTTTTCTGGCTACTAAAATTGATCAAGCCAGAAACAGTAGTAGAGAATAGTTTAAAATTGTGAAAGATTATGCATCCCCAACGTCACTCAAAGCCTTTTCACTCCTACCCTTGAATGGACGAATCAGGTTGCAAAATTTTTCTTTGACAAAATTAAGTCCATTCAAGATTCATTTGACAAGCCTACCTGTATGAGTCAGGACGTTGAGCCAGACCCTAAAGGACATTCTAGGGAGGAAATACTTTTGGATTTCCCTCATGTCTCCTTGGATACTTCACTTACCATCATGAAGGCGCTTAAGTCTGGGTCGCCTTCGGATCCATGTCCTGCGAAAATAGTGGCATCTGTCGCCGAAGTTCTGAATCCAGCTGTGAATCAAGTCCTGAACCTGTCCTTGTTAGAAGGAAAGGTCCCGGCGAGGTGGAAACAGGGTAAAATTCTTCCATTTTTGAAGAAACCCTCAGCTGACCCTGCAGTGGTAAGCAATTGTAGGCCTAGAACACTGCTTCCTTTTTTGCGCCAAGGTGTTGGAGAAGTATGTGAATGTGGTTAACACGGACTTCATTGAGGCCAGTAATGCTCTTCATCCCAGTCAATCAGGGTTTAAAGCAAATTATAGTACTGAAACGGCCTTATTGGAAGTCACTGAAACTATCAAAGCCACCCTTGATAGAGGAGGCAAGGAAGTATTGATACTGCTGGACCTCTCTGCGGCCTTTGATACCGTGCCCCACGGTCGACTCCTACAGAGACTCCGTGAATGTGACATTGGGGGCACGGTTCTCCGGTAGTTTTCTTCTTTTTCTGGAAGGCCTTCAGCAATCTGTCTGGTCCCCCCCCTTTTCTCAGCGGATGTTCCACCGCTGAATGTTGGAGTGCCTCAAGGCTCAGTTTTGAGTCCAACTTTATTTAATATGTATATGGCACCGCTGGCACCCCTAGCGGAACAACATGGGGAAAAAGTTATAACTTATGCCAATGACTCCCAATTGTTGTTCACGTGCGAGAAGGACAAGCCGTTCAATGAGAATTCAATTTATCTATGCCGGACTAAAGTGTTTGACTGGTTCCGACAAAACCAACTGTCAATAATCTTCTTCGGACATACCCCAGGTGATGAATGGCGGAATTAGTGGCCCCAGGATCAGCCTCCACCTTCTAGTCCAGTCACCACCGTTAAACCTTGGAGTCATGCTTGACTCGGATCTCTCTATTAAATCGCAGGTTCAATCTGTAGCTGGCATGTGTTTTAGACTCCTAAAAATTATGAGAAACTTTTTACCACTGCTCCCCTTGTCCCATAGGAAACTGTGGTCCAAGCCCTGATTATGTCAAGGCTGGATTATGCAAATGTGTTATACCTGAGTATCCCTAATTATTTATTGGGCCGCCTACAGGTAGTTCAAAGGCGGCCGCCAGAGCTATTTCTCTGGTTGGGCCTAGCACTCGCATGACGATTCATTTAAAAGCTCTACACTGGCTTTCAGTGAAAAATAGGATTACTTTTAAGTCTCTTGTGCTGGCCTTTATGGCTCTCCATAACAGTGGGGCTCAGTACATCAGACAGATTTATACCCTATACCCCAGCCAGGACTTTGAGGTCATCGGCCCATCATTTGCTATTGGTGCCTAAATTCATCCGGACTAGGAAGGGGGGGACGCTCCTTCCAGTTGGTAGTTGGAAGATTATGGAACACTTTGCCTCTCTCCCTCCGACAAGAACATGAGCTTCTTAGTTTTAGACGCCAACTTAAGACCTGGCTGTTCCATCAATAATGGTGACGTGTTAGGATTAGAGTGCATTTTGTCTCTCTTTCATGGGGGACCTCTTAGTGCCGGGACACTCCTTGACATAACGGTGCAAGCAGCGGCGTAGTAGGCCACGGCTGCGGCGCAGCATGAAGGCGGTGTGCGCTGTGTGACTTACGAGCGGTGCCCTCGGATCATGGTGCAAGCTGCGGCGTTGATTTCTGCGGGAATTGGCGGCGTCAGGCAGGCCAATCCATCCTCATGAAGCAAGGCGGTGCGGAGTGCGGTACCCACAGGTCGCGGTGCGAGCAGCGGCTCGGTGGCGGCATCAACAGGCATCGTCAGTGAGACCAGGTTTGCGGTGCTGTGTTACGGTGGTGCTCTCTGCGGAGCCAAAGCTTTGGTGCAAGGCGGTGCAGAGTGCGGTGCCCACAAGTCGCGGTGCGAGCAGCGGTTCGGTGGCGGCATCAACAGGTGTTGTCGGTGAGTCCAGGGTCGCGGTGCTTTCTACAGTGCCGAAGCTTCAGCGTGAAGCGAGGCTGTGCGGAGTGCGGTGCCCACAGGTCGTGGTGCAAGTAGCGGCTCAGTGGCGGCGTCAACAGGTGCATCGGTGAGACCAAAGTCGCGAAGCTCTCTGCGGTGCTAAAGCTTCGGCGTGAAGCAAGGTGGTGCGGAGTGCGGTGCCCCCAGGTCACGGTGCAAGCAGCAGCTCGGTGGCGGCATCAACAGGCGTCGTCGGTGAGACCAAGGTTGCGGTGCGGCGATGCCCTCTGCGGTGCCTTCAGGACACAGTCGGCAGCGGTGTCGTAGATGTCGCCGAGTTGCTTTTCCTCTGTTTGCTGCTCAAAACACACAGTCCCCAGTGCTGCGGGCCGTAGAGCTTGAAGTCTTTGTTGTTCCTGAGACTTCGTGAACAGGGGGCAAGCTCTACCTCAAGCACTTGGAGAGACTCACAAATTGGATTGCAGAAACTCCAGTCCAGTCCTTTCACTGCCCAGTCTTTTTTCCATGACTGAAGATATCAACATAAAAGAGCAGGAAACAATTTGCCTCCTAATCCGGGTCCCAAGAGGCAGGGTACGCACAAGTCGTGCACCCCCTGCGAAAGAGGTGGCGTCCACGCCAACGAGAAACACCCCGACAGAACCGTAAAGTATCTTTATTGTAACATTTCTAACTCGCAATGTGTGCATGTTGTTTCCCCAGCAGATATCGCTTCTCTGGATGCCTGATGAAGTTTTAAATAAACTCGGATAAGGTATGCGATATAGGGACCAAGTGGGTTGAAATTGCATGCAGACAGTTGTGACGACTAATACTTCCTTAACGAGATAGCCACATCCGCCACGTAAAATGTTTTACCAAAATAGATTCTGATCACAGTATGTCTCTTTACTATAACTGGGACACGCAATATGTCTGCAGAGGTCCAAGCTGATCAGAATAGTAATAACGTAGCACGCTAATTAGCTGATAAAATCATAACGGCCACAACCATGATCGTCTCGACACATCCAATCTTCCCCGGGGCGAGTACCATAGCTTAACTGAATGCTGACTTTTACCATTCGTGCACAAAAGATGCCCGTTCCTTAACAGGGGCTCAAACTTGCAATATCACATAATGTACACTAAAGATTCACACATGATGCAACCACCGTAACCGTTAACATTAAAGGCAACGCATCCGATCGATTGAGAAAGGCCACTAATTTTTTGCGTTTTACTTGAACAGTTTAGCTTAATATGTCACTACAACAACTGATAGGAACTGGTTCACTATCACCAAACGAACGAGGTCTCCACTGAGATGACTAGCGTTGATAACATGTGAATAATGAACAATGAGAGATCCTTTGCCATGTAGAAATGGGTGAATTTTGCCATTATATGCAAAGAATTGCCATTTTTTAGTTCTCTTGTATTTCTTTCGTACAATGGTACTCAAGCAGCATCCATCATAAGATACTGCTAACCCGATGATGATGCTGTCACGTAGCTAAAAAGAGAGGCGTAGATCCAAGATATACCGCCATTCGAGCCTTGGTACGTGAATGAGGTTTTTTTTTCGGTATCCGAAACAAACAACAAAGTAACCCTGGTTACTCAGGACAAGTGATCCTTCCCCACTTTGATTTTTTGACGCTAAGATTAAGGAAGCTGAATGGATCACAAAGTCTTCCTACTCCCCCTTCTGATTTAACTTTGACTTATTAGGTCCCCATCAGAAATTATCCCATAATGGAGGTTCCCAATGTTAGCCTATGGAGGGTTAAGCCTCACTGCAGTAGCAGGGGCTTGTGGCAGATATGCCAGCGTCACAATGTTTTAGAGGAGAGCACCTGCTCCTCAGCACTGTTTAGCAGTGGTGAGGCGCTCAGAGTCCTTAGTCCAACAAAAAGTTACGGTAAAAATGGGAGGCACAAGGGCAAAAATGTAGGGGGAGACCACCCTAAGGCTGACAGGTTCAACATGTGTCCCCCCAGCTGAAAGCTGGGAGAACTACCCAACCTCTAGGGAGTTCTCATCACTAAGGCGGAAAAACCTAGAGAGACCGTCAGCATTGGCGTGGTCTACTCCGGGTCTGTGTTCCACCCTGAAGTCCAACCCTGTAAGGAAATGGACCACTTCAACAATATAAGATTCTCACCCCTCATTTGCATGAGCCACCTGAGGGGCCGGTGGTCAGTCTGAATCAGGAAGTGGGAACCAAACAAGTATGGCCTCCGCTTCTTCACAGCCCAGACCACCTGAAAGCATCTCTCTCTATAGCACTCCACAGCTGTTCCCGGGGCAGAATCCTCTTGGAGATGAAGGCCACTGGTTGGTCCAGGCCCTCTTTATTGAGCTGCAAAAGTACCGCCCCTATGCCATGCTCTGAGGCGTCTGTTTGTCCAGATTACTTTCAAAGGGTGTTTTTTGGAGGTTAGTTCAGTCAAGGGGGGCACAATGGTGCCATAGCCCTTGACAAATCTGCGGTAGTACCCTGTGAGGCCCAGGAAAGCCCTGACCTCAGTTTGCATCTTGGGGGGCTCCCAGGCCAGGATGGTTTCTGTCTTGGCCTGTAGGGGCTGCACCTTACCCCCACCCACCAAATGTCACAGGTAGACTACCGACCCCTGCCCTATCTGGCATTTGCTTGCTTTGATAGTCAGGCCTGCCTGCTGCAGGGCCTGAAGCACTTCCCGGAGGTGACACAGATGGTCCTCCCAGCTGCTACTGAAGACAGTTATGTCCCGGTAGGCAGCAGAGAAGGCCTCTAAATGGGAGAGGACCCGGTTCACCAGCCGCTGGAAGGTGGCAGGAGCGTTTTTCAGTTCAAAGGGCATCAGTCTCAACAGGTAGTGGCCCTCTGGGGCAGAAAAGGCGGATCTCTCCTTGGCGCCCTCAGTTAGGGCGATCTGCCAGTACCCTGACGTGAGGTCAAAGGTACTCGGGTACCGGGCAGCCCTCAGCCTGTCAATGAGCTCATCCGCCCTAGGGATGGGATGAGCGTCAGTCTTGGTCACAGAATTCAGCCCTCTGTAGTCCACACAGAACCTTAGTTCAGGTGTGGTGCCTGGTGGGGCAGCTTTTGGTACCAGCACCACCGGACTGGACCAGGGGCTATTGGAGGGCTCTATCACTCCCAACTCCAGCATCTTAGTGACTTCACTCTGGATGCTGGCCTTCACGTTGTCTGACAGCCTGCAAGACTTGGACTTCACAGGGAGGCTGTCTCCTGTGTCCACATCATGGGCACACAGGTGGGTAATCCCAGGGATAAGGGAAAACACAGAGGAGAACTGCCCCAGGACCTGGCGACAGTCCTTCTGCTGCTCAGGAGTCAAGGATGGGGAGAGGACCACTCCCTCCACCGATCCGTCTTTCTCTTTAGAAGCAAAGAGGTCCGGGAGAGGCTCGCTTTTCTCTTCCTCTGCCCCATCAGTCACCATCATTAAGGTGAGCTCAGACCTCTCATGGTGTGGTTAGAGGCGGTTGGCGTGTAGCACCCTGTGGGGCTGCCTGTGGGTCTTAAGGTCCACCAGGTAAGTGGTCTTACCCTTCTTCTCCAATATCTCATAAGGGCCTGTCCAGCGGTCCTGGAGGGCACTGAGCTCTCCAGGCTCCATGACCCACACCTTCTGCCCAGGCTCTAGCTCCACAGGGTGAGAGTTCTGGTCGTACCATTCCTTCATCACCTCCTAGCTGGCCTCTAAGTTGTCAGAAGCTTGCTTCCACAACTTAGCCATTTGGCTGCGGAAGGCCAGAATGTAGCTCACTACATCTTGGGGAAGCCTCCTTGGAGTCTTCTCCCACCCATCCTTCACTAAACTGAGAGGTCCCCTAACAGGAGCAAGAGGATGGCCTACTCTTTCCTCAGGCCCTCAGGCAGACTCCTGATCATGCCCTTTAGGGTCTTGTTAAATCTCTCCACAAGACCATTGGTCTGTGGGTGGTAAGAAGTGGAAAACTTATAAGTAACCCCACACTCCTTCCACATGACTTGCATATACGCAGGCATGAAATTAGTGCCCCTGTCAGACACAACTTCTTTGGGGAAACCCACTCTGGTAAAAATCCCCATCAGGGCCCGGGTCACCGCAGGTGTAGTGATGGTTCTCAGAGGAATAGCCTCTGGGTACTGGGTGGCGTGGTCCACCAGTACGAGGCTAAACCTGTGACCAGAAGAAGTCGGCGGATCCATAGGCCCAACAATGTCGATGCCCACCCTTTCAAAGGGGGTGCTAACGACAGTTAGTGGTTCCAGGGGAGCCTTCAGCTTAGTCCCTGTTTTTCCACCAGCTTGGCAGGTCAGACAGGTCCTGCAGAATGTATCTGAGGAGATCCTCATCTGTGGCCAATAACAATGTAGGACAAGCCTACCAAAGGTCTTGTCTTGGCCCAAGTGTCCTGCCAATGGGATCTCATGAGCCAATTCCAAAAGAAAGCCCTGAAGCATTGGGGGACAACTAAGGCCCTTGATGACCCATGCACAGGAGCTTTGGGCTCACTGTAAAGGAGGCCATCCTCCCAGTAAATGTGATACTTCCTGCAGCATTGCCTGCTGCTTGGGCTTCAGCCTGTCGCCTCATGCCCTCAAGGGTTGGGCACTCCTGTGCCCGACAAAACTCCTCCCTGGTGGGCCCTCCTTCCACCTGCCACTCTGCAGGGGTAGGCAGGTGCCCCAAGAGAGCAACGTCCCCTCCGGTGCGACCGCCTCAGGTGCCCCATCCATCTCACGGGGTTACAGCCCCGGGGCGGGCTTCCCACGCCCTCGGGCTTTTCCCTTTTGAGCAGCTGGCTGGGCCATTGTTCCAGGCTCCAGCCCTGGGTGACTCCCTTTCCGTGCAGCCATGGACCGTGTGGTAGCACAGATCCACTCTGGTAACCCTAGCATCTCCACATGCGCTTTGAGCTCTACCTCATTCCAGGCAGTGTGCTTAGAAGGCCTGAAACCCCTCCCCACTCAAATGGAACCTGTGCTACGGGATAGTGACCCTCCCTGTTGTCAGCCATCACAACTGGGTGCAATACATCGGGAATTATTTGCTCTGGGGACATCAGCTGACTCATTACCATAGTCATGCTGGCACCTGTGTCCCTCACGACCTCCACCCCCTGACCACTGATGGTGACCCACTGCCTATCCTTGGTAGTATTTGAGGGCACATGGATCTTAGGAACCATCTCATTGTCTCCCAGGGACACTAGGACAAGCCCTGCCCCCTCACTCTCATTATCTTGGGACAGCTCCTCCCCAAGTGCTACACCAGCCACCCCGGGGTTTTTACCTCCAATGGGAGGTGGTGCTCTCTTGCAACACTTGGGATCCCCCTTGTAGTATCCAATCTCACCACACTCATAGCACCGTATAATTCTGGGCTGCTGACCTTTGTCAGGATAAGTGGGCTTTTGGTGGCCAGAGTGGGGCTGGGACCCAGACCCATTCCCTTGTAAATTTTGGGGGGCTTTGGAGAACTTTCTTATTATCTCCCCCCTCTTTCTTCTGGTGGGAACCCTGACCACCTCTCTGGGAGTCCCAACCCCCCTCCCCCCCAGAACCCTTGTTGGACACCCTGGTACTGACCCAGGTGTCCGCCTCCTCCACAAGCTTCCTAGGATTGGTCAACTTGCGGTCAACCAGGTGTTGGCGCAGCTCTGGAAAACATTTCTCTAGAAAGTGCTCTCTCAAGAACTAGTCATACAACCCTTCACAGTCATGCACATTGCTGCCCCGCACCCAGGCCTCCAAAGCTTTACTAGCGTAATCCAGGAAATCTACCCAGTTCAGTGTGGGAAGTTTGTTGCTATTCCTAAACCTCTGCCTATACCTCTCAGGGGTGAGACCGAACCTTTTGAGCAATACTGCTTTCATGACCGAATAGTTGGTCTGGTCTTCCTTTTCTAGGTAAAGGAGTGTGTCCCTAACTTCTGGAGGTATGTACTTGTACAACCCCCCCCCCCCCAGTAACTCTCTGGGACCCCATTGGCTCTTAGGGACACCTCATAGGCTGCTAACCACTTGTCAATATTATCCCCCACCTTAACACTGGTCATCACATCTTTAGGCATAAAGACCTTGGACTAACATGAAGCTTCAGTGGTATGCAGCATTTAGAACGCAAGCATTACCACGGAATACCTTTACAACGCGGGCGTAACAACGAAAGTTGTTACCACGCATTGCACTGGGGGGCGCTCAAGGATAATAAATGATTTAATTTACTATCCCAACACCTTCCCTACTATCCACGGGGACTGGTGTTGGAATAGTAAATTAAATTATTCAATTTTGCGCCCCCCAGCGCAATGCGTGGTAACAACTTTCGTTGTTACGAACGCGTTGTAAAGGTACGCGTTGTCAATGTATGCGTTCTAACGTCATACATCCAGCTTCAGTAGGTATGCTGCCACCATTCTTGTTGCTGTTGGTCCCTACTTTCCAGCTCCTTCAGGCTGAGCTCATGGGCAAGTTTCCTCTCCTCCATGGCCCACCTTTCTTTCTCACGCTCCCTTTCCAACTTGGTGAGCTCCAATTTAAACTGTCTCTCCTCTCTCCTGTCCTCTAATTCCTCTGAGGACAGCGTCCTTACTGACACACTACTGCCTGCCCTGGAAGGTACCCTTGTACCTGGTAACAAAGTGCAATTTTCCACCAATTGCAGTAGGTCAAGATCTCCTGCGGCATCATGCTCTGATCCCTGCCCTTCCCCCCTCCCTTCTCCTTCTGGGTGAGCTGTTACCCATGCTCTCAAGGCTTACTGAAGCTCTGCTTTCTTGGCGCTTCGCTTGAAGGGCACCCTTTTCTCCTCGCAGAATTCTTTGAGCTGCGCCACCGTGTAAGCTTCCAGGTTGGCCAGCTCAAATTCCATCTTGCTAGGTAGGACCTCAAACGTTCGTAGATAAAACAAATGGGACTTGGCAAGTAGGACTTTAAAAAAGAACAGCCAGTCAGGGAGAACTTAAAAAAATAACAATGCAACTTGGAGAGGGTAGGCAAAAAGGTTTCAGTGGAGTTAGGTGTAGGGTTGTGGTGTGCACTGAGTCACTGTGTGGTGTTACACAAACACAAGTCCTAATCCCACCGCTTGATCACCAATGTTAGAACCAGGGTCTCTAGTAGGCCAGGGTAGGAACCCTAATCCAAGTAGGGACCACCGTTTCAGACAGGGTAGCTTGGCACAGAGCAGGAAGGCGTAACTTAAGAGGCAATGTGTAAAGTAAATGTGCAACACACCCCACAGTACACAGTAAAACACACACAAAAAGACACTACACCAATGAATTATTAAAATAAAAATATCCATCTCAGTTTCAGGCAAGATCAATCATCAGATAAATCCAGTTTCCAGGCAAGGTCAATAATAAAGAAATTCACAGGGGCTATGGACGTCCCTTGTGCAACATAATCATGGGATTGACGTGTAGACTCTGAGAGTCTCTTTAGGACAAGGTTCGTTAAATCACCAGTTCAGTCTCAGGCGTGGAGGAAAAGCTCCCATTTGCAGAATCTCTGAGGGAAGTCTCACGAGTTGTGGAATTAGATTACTGAGGCCCCAGAACACTGGTGCGGTCCCTAGCGCGCAGAGCCTCTTACACCACTGGTTTGAGGGCCTAGAGGGCACTGCTGCGCTCACAAATGCCGGGTCAGCTCGAGCGCTTCCTCTGTGAGAGGTGTTCCGGTCCAAGGAGCCGCTTCCCGGACGAAATGTGGCTGACATGTTCGTTCTCAGCACTAAAATGCCCCTGCTATGCTTGCCACAGTAGTAGGTACAGCGCTTGCAAACGAGTGATTGTCAGGTTGCCAGCACCGTGCCCTGCACATTATCCGCATGCAGGGTTTAGGCTTGTAAAGTGGCCCCAACCAGGACAGCCTCTTCGGGGCACACCCCCGCTCTCCGGATGCCGCCCTACTCAATATCCGGCAGTCCCGCTATCGGCTAAGTTAGTACCCGCAACCCGCTACCACATGGCAGCTCCTTTTGCAATGCTGACTGTACCTGGGCCTGGTGCTGGCTCGGGGCTTCCTTGGGGTCAGAGCTTCTTCCCGGCCTCTGCGTTGGATAGGGTGATTTGGCGCCTTCTCACTCTTGCAAGGCTTCCTTGGTGTTCGCCCAGCGAGCCCTCCCGTTGCTAGGCAAGACCCAGCGCTGGCTCCAATCCCAGCACAGCGCTGCCTCTGATGTCACGGGGAGATACTCGCAGGTCTCCTGAGGCTCCCGGGCCGGCGGCGGTGATTCCGGTTGATCAGCGCTTCCCTTCACAGCGCCCTCTCCTCACAGCACTTGTCACAGCCCTGGGCCGGCGGTGGTGATTTCAGCACGCATCGCTTTCTGGCCCTACCGCTCCTTTCTTACCGCCCTTCCCAGCGCCTTCAGGTCCTGGGTGGCAGCGGTGATTGCAGGGGTGAGAAGAATTAGCGTCACACCCCCGAGCGCTGCAGAGGCAGTTAATGAGGGGAAAAACATTGTTGACTTCAAGAATTCCCCATCAGGCAGGGGGAACAGTCCTTAGAGTCCAGGAAATTAGCCAATCTTGTTGTGGAGACACTCTGGAGATGTTGCTTCAGTTTCCTCTTGGCAGGGTCAGATCAGCAGGCAGTAGGGCACCTCAACAACCACAGGGCAGCAGTTCCTAGAAACAGTAGGCTCCAGCAGAGTGGCAATCCTCCTAGCGCAGCAGTCCGTACTCCAGCAGAGTTCTGTCTTGATCCAATAGTGTAACAAAGATGTGAGGCCACGACCCTCCCTTTTATACCCTACAGTCTAGTTACTAGAAGGGGACAGAAGGGTCTGGGGGCAGGGGCTTCTGGAAGAGTCCTGGGAGTTCTGGGATGTTCCCTGCCTTCCCTTACCTGGCTGTCAGAGTGACCAAAGGCAGGGCCATTAAGGCCACAGTGGGCAGCCGGTCACAGCCCATTCAGGAGGAGAAGATGTGAATCACCACTCCCATCTCCTAACTCAGGCAGCTATCAGTATGCAGATGGGAGGGGGAGTCTGCAGTGCCTAGACTAAGTGTAGGCAGGAAAAGGTCCACTTTCTAAAAGTGGGATTTCTAAAGTACTAGTGCCCGAACCCCATATATCATTGGAAAGGGCTTTCCGCCCCGATTCCAACAAGACCAAACATGACAGACTTATTAGGTCCCCGTCAGAAATTATCCCATAAGGGGGGTTCCCAATGTTAACCTATGGAGGGTTAAGCCTCACTGCAGTAGCAGGGGCTTGTGGCACATATGCCAGCGTCACAATGTTTTAGGGGCGAGCACATGCACCTCAGCACTGTTTAGCAATGGTGAGGCGCCCAGAGTACTAAGTCCAACAAAAAGATACAGTGAAAATGGGAGGCACAAGGGCAAAAATGGGGGGGAGACCACCCTAAGGCTGACAGGTCCAACACCTGGAGCTTTAAAATGGGCTCCTAAATTATATGGAAATCATGTGGGGTGGAATAAGAACTCTGTATCAAATGTGATTTCCCTACGGAGTAAGCCACAGATGCATTTTCAGTATCCCTTAAACCAGAAGCAAAACGTGATATAAGGGCCATCCGGATCAATTGCGTTAGCAGGATCTGATAGTGCCTTGTCAGTCTACAATGAACTCCCCTTTTTCCAGGGTTTAAATCAGACTACTGCTTTAGAATAATGTTAGATTAAGGAATTTTGAATGCACATACTCTAGTGCATGCTGTGTAAAATGCTCACCACTGGCTGTTGATGAATTTAATTAGGAAAAAATTTCAAATGAGATTGGCTATCTCAAACTGATTCTTTAGTAAAACTATGACTCCTGTATTGCAATAGCTCACCGCTTTCTCATTTGGAGGATTCTAGTATGCCTCTATGAGATTGCCTCAAAGGTATAGAAATAGGCCTAGGCTTCTTGCGGCAATAATTATAGAGCGCTTACAAGAAGAGTTTGGAGTGGTATTGTATATTGTTGATATATACATTACAGATGATGATTTAACAGAGCATATGGAAGGGGTGGACCGAATAGTCACAGTCTTGGCTAAACACATCTTATTTGATCTTCCTTAGATGTGAACTATCCAGTGCGGGCAAAGAATTGGCCCTAAACTTCCTACAGAATTATTCTTCTTTACAACCTTCATATAATGAGAAAGTTGCACCTCTCGGAGTTCTTGAACTTTGGAAGAACTTACTTGCCACATAATGTGAAGCAAATGAAGCTATTATGTAATAACTTTTTCTGAAAGGAATTGTACTCACCCTGCTTACGTACAGGCACTCATGTTGCAGACGGACTATCTCATGCTGGCAGACATGTTAGAGACAGACTATCTCCAGACACTTGGCAGCCTAGTAATTATGGTGGCTCCTAGAACTTACTGCTACATAAGTAATGAGGGTACAGATGGCCCTCAGTAACTTAGAAATAACACTTCTACTCGTAAGCAGAGGAATGATTCAATGAGTGTGAGAAAATTCTCACAGCAGTTCAGACAGCTATTTTGAATGAGCGTTTTCTAACACGGAAACCATATGATCAACGTTTCCTCATGCTTACACTTGAGGCTACTGGTTTCAATAAGCCTAGCTGCAAAATTAAAATGATGTAAAATTTGAGTATGATTCTATAATTATTATACAATTATAATTTCTATCAAGAAGTAATACCACAGACTTCACATATGATATTCTTAAACAGTACCAGAGCATATTTTATATAGACAACTGCACAGCCTGCTATTGCACTAAGCAAAAATATTCTGCTTTGAAGATGGCAGCTTCAAGGCGGTAAATAGACGCACTAGTTTTAGGTGATTCAACTGCACAAATAGCTGAAATTAATCTTCTCACAATTGCCCTTCAGTAAAGCTGATCCGTCAGATCCCACACTTATCAGATTAGGTGTAAGGTTACAATGTAGACTTACTACATTGACGCCTGAGTGGATTCAGACGTTCAAAAGACAAATTGATCAAGCAAAGTCGCTTTAGTGAAAGGCAGCTGTTCTACAGGCAAGCTTCGTTTGGTCCATGTACAGAATAGAATTTAAAAATATATATTGTTATTAGATTTTACAGTGTATATATAACAGTTGCAAAAAGAGTGCTGTTCAAAAGTACATTGCAAACAATATGCAGTGCCAAAAAAACAGTGATGCATCACAATTATACAGTGGTATTTTCCTTCTGTACAAAGTTCAACAAAGATTGTGGCATGATTGTCATCATGTACCGAGGAGTTCCGCTTGAATCCAGTCGCAGAGTCGCTGACTGGGGGGGAAATGGAAGCTAAGAAAGGAAGTGGGCAGGTGACGAGGGTGTTTGCAGCTGGCCAAAACTATTGAGAGTGAAACACATGAACAGAGGAGTCGTGCTCGTTGAGATGTCACTGAGTGTGGCTGGATATAAACTATAGCTGGTTGGTCAACAAAGAGGGGAGGTGGTGGGGATGGGAGAGATGGGCCCGCCGGGAGGTTCCCTTCTCGTTATATAAGCTAGGGAGGGCAGGAAGATGCATATTAATCCAGGTTTTGAGAGCGGTAACCCAATCGATGTGTACGTTAGGTAACAACCATTCAACAGGCCAGCAGAACCCATGGAGGGAGATCATCATTCCTAACTTCCTGCAGGAATTAAAGGGTAGCCCACTGACGGGGTGAGAAGACGTTTGCAGAGATGTCTTAGCTCCTCACAGCAGAGTGCCTCCTCTTCTGCCCCCCCTCCCCGCACCCCCATTTGTGCATCACCCGGTGCTAAACCTCCACCGGTGGGGCGGTCAGTGATCGACACCAGAGAGTGAGCGCGCACTTAGCATGGAGGAGGGTAAGAGCTGCCAAACACATCAGCACCTTGTAATGTTTTTTTTGTGCTTAAGATGCCTAGAGCACACGCCTTGTGTGGATGTTAGGCAATTCCATGACCTCCTATAGGGTGAAGTGTACAGACTGCAAGTAACTTTGCAGGGCCAAACAGGACCATAATATGTGTGATGTCTGCATCGAGGGTGTGACAACGAGGGGCAGCAGATCTGCGTGTGAGGAAAGTAACGGTTTACCTGGGCGGGGGTAAGATAAGCTCTGTGTAACAAAAGAGGATATTTTTATAGCAAGAGTTCAAGGAGACCTGCTGGAGTAACTCCAATGCTTGTTCCCATTCTTAACCATTAAGTGCCCTCCCAAAGTCATCCTCCCATTTTCGTTGAAGTGCATGAAAGGAACATCTACAAGTTCACGAACGGCCCTGTACATCCATGTGATTAGGTAATGGCCATTGCACATGGTGAGGGTGGACTGCAACACCGAATGAGGGTGAAGGTTCTGCCTCCAAGGTGTCCCAAACGGTTCAGCGGGTGATATGGGGCTGCCGGTGTATTAGAAATTATCCATGCGGTAAGCCGTGGTCTGTAGTCGATTGGTCAAAGGAAAGGAGCTGGCATCAGAGGGGGGGGGGGGAAAGACTTGTATCGTTGCCACGGCAGAACCCCTCGCTCATCGCTTGTTTTACCAATGTATAGCCCAGCTGTCCAGTGCGGCAGCCACTGCAGCTGACCTGATAGATACTACGCTTCGATGGAGGGGGCACACAGTCCTACCCCGCCCATTGGCAGTTGTAGTTTCTTAAGGGAGCCCTTCCGTTGCCCCAAATAAGAACACACTTTTTGAATTTTATTTTATTGCACAGTACTTAAAACCATTTGCAATGTATCACACTTTAAAATACAAAGGATACTGTTGTGTCCTAGATGGAATGACATCAAGACTAGTTTATTCAGTCTTCAGATCAAGTTACAACAATGATGACTCCAGCCAGCCTAGTGTGGTACCAGCCCCACCAGGAGCAACCTCCCTAGCTGCTCAGCCCATCTCCAACTGCCACATTCACCCACTCAGTCACGCAGGCATTCCACGCATCACAGGCACACCAACATTCTAAAACCAAGACACACTCTGGCTGAGCAGCTAGAGGCAGCAGGGCTAGAGTACATATTAAACTAATATGTAGAATACAACATTATCCCTTTTTCCTTAAACAAAACAAAAGGAAACTAGAGGACAATGTCCAATTAGATTAACATTTCAAGTCACAAAGAAACAGCGAATGAACAAAGCATCAAAGAAGATGGAATCATTAATGCAGGAGAAAATTAATAATAGTATCAATCTCAAATCCCTTGGATGCAGCAGTGACAACAAAACATCACAAGAGGAAAACATGCTGAAAAGGAAGGATCGTTAAGATAAATACAAATAAATGCAAAATCCCCTATCCCCCTTAAAAAGAGAATTTTTAATATATAAATACATAGCAATATATTCCATATACACTGTAACGTAAAGCGCTATGACCCAAAAGCAAAACAAAGAATAGTGCAAAAGGTAGAATGACCTACGACTCAATCCCATGAGTAGGGAAAACAAATGTGTCGTCACCCATATAACCAACCAAAAAGGTATGTACTATTGTACTGCGCGCAACTGTAACAGGGATAAACCCACATCCAACCCAGATAAGGGTTAACCTAGGTACAAACATATGGGAACTAACCCATCTCACAATCCCCTCATGGAGGTAACATACTCCCGTGTAGGAGTAACACTCAGTCCCATTGAACATATGACCATGGATAAAATGTGAACTACACATGCCCAAACCTCTAGAAGAAACTACATACTGCCATAAGGGGTAACTGAACATAGCTGTGAACCAGGTCAGTTATACACACTCATGCTAAGGGTACGGGACCAACTGTGATGACCACCCAAAACCCATCCTAAGAACAGCGAAGACTTGTGGCATCAGAACTTAAAAAGGCTGTACAGTAAACACCTTAAACTCTAAAAGAGTATTGATACTAGAGCATTTAGCCACAACACATTAAACACACTGGAACACACCTGTGAGCGATCTCTCACCCGAGCTGTAGTTAGAGAAGACTTCCCCTGCACAAATGAGGGAAAACAACAGCACAGCACCAAAAGACTAAACATGTTACTACCTTACAGTAAGATACTGTCTCATGCTAAAAAGTGCGAAGAAAAGGTAGAAAAACATGGAACATGGAGTCACTAAACAACATGGCATGAATATTGGCGCGACAAAGAAAAGATCACATTGACCTAGAAGCAAAGGTGGCTTATATTACCAAAGCGAATAGTGTAATCTCAATTCCCAAACCTGTGCTGCAAAAGCATTACACAAGCTTTCAAAATCACACGATATTGGTGTAATAACATGTACTTAAAACAGAGAAAAGAAAAACAAAACAAGTAAAATTCCCAAACTTGACACGGAGGAGCTGCACGAAGATCTCTTAGTCCGCCAACATATCTCCACATGTTCTGTTGTAAGTCGCATTACCTTGACCTCAGAATATTGACACAACTTCACTGTTGAAAAAAAAACGACGTTGCTTACACGAAGAAAAAACAAACTCCAAGATGTGGGCACGTTTTTTGTGTAGCACCGGAAGGCTCGCAGCACGCTGCTGCTTGCAAGCGTTACTGAGCAGCAGAAGACAACGATGGGAGGCGGACGTCATCAAAACTGAGGGAGAGCAAGGCGTCACAGAGGCTTCCAAACAAGATCTGAAGGGCAACATCTCCAGGTAATTGTGCGCGCGACTTCAGCCACACGTGCGATTGTTTAAATGAGGAATTCAAATTGTAAGGCAACAGCCTAATGTCAACCGTAGGAGTGATAAACATCATTTTACTGTGCCAAAATTACCACAACACTACTAAATAAGTCGTTAGGCAGAACTCCTACACAGTGTCTCTGAAGTAATGCAGTGGACACGATGAGCACAATACACAGAACAATAAACTTGCGCAGCTCCACACCATTATTGATCTTGGCTAAATAAGGACCAAGAGCAAATCCAATTACTCCTGACATGAAGCGTTTTCCTCAACAGCATCCACTGCAACCAGGCTATGATGACTGCAAACGATAGAGACAGCTCTTTTTGAAAACAAATATCACTGTCCCCGTGGACCCGAAGGCATAACAGTTCTCTGTACTGACAATAAAGCACCAAAAAAAAATAAACCTTCTCTGTGCAGCCATTGCACATTGTAAGTCTTACTTCTACAAGACTATGAATCCCAAATAGTGCCAAAAACATAAAGAGACTGGGAGTTCTGTAGAGCGCTATGACTGGAACCCAAACAACTGGTGCTTTTTTTAAAAGGACATCCAAAATTGTGCCTTGACCATTACTCTGTCACTTTACTTAAAGACACTCTTCACACATTAGCGTGACGTGGCTGGTACACCAACACCTGGTAGTAGAGACGCTACACATCCAACTCAGTCATTTTAGTACATTACCAAGTGGCTGGAACTCCAGATGAGGTTGTAGTTGAACTACTCAACCAACTCACAATTGACCGCTGTGGCTGGAACACCCAAAATCGGTTGTAGTTGTACTACTCCTCCAACTCACAATTACTGTTGTATTCCCAGGCTGAAGTGTCAGTTGGTGGTGACACTGCTCATTGGGGCTGTCCACAGGAAGGAGACTGGTGGGGCTGGCGCTGGCTTGCCTGGAGATACCTTCTTTTTTCTTGTAGTAGCTTGTAGGATCTCCTGGTTACTCTTTAGTTCCGTAGTTTCTTTGTTTCTTTGATGTACCAAGAGTCTCTAGGGTTCAATCCCATCCTCGTCGCCAAAATTATGTTGTGTCCTAGATGGAATGACACCAAGAGCCAAGTTGTATGTTCAAGACTAGTTTATTCAGTCTTCAGATCAAGTTACAACAGTGATGACTCCAGCCAGCCTAGTGTGGTACCAGCCCCACCAGGAGCAGCCTCCCTAGCTGCTCAGCCCATCTCCAACTGCCACATTCACCCACTCAGTCACCCAGGCATTCCATGCATCACAGGCACACCAACATTCTAAAACCAAGACACACTCTGGCTGAGCAGCTAGAGGCAGCAGGGCTAGAGTACATATTAAACTAATATGTAGAATACAACAGATACCTCCATTCTTTCTATAGCAAAACACAAAACAGTTTAAAAGTTAAAAAGATCATTGAGTCTAAAAGGTCTTATCACCGCGGTGTGACTTTTCTTTTACTGATCGAGAGTCTTTTTGTAAAATTCTGATTCATCCGCTTTCTCCAATTTAGAGCGAACTTCCTGCATGTATCTCCCAATTCTGGCAAGTTCCGTTTTTGCTGTGCAAGCGTTTAACTGCCTCTTTTGTCGTGCGAACACCTGTGCGTAACCATATAGGTTTTAGTAGCTTCCGCCGGGATTGTAAGAGGCCTGTGCAACAACACATCAGATGTGGCAGTGATTCTGTTTTAAAATCGCATATTCTACTTTGAGTTTTATTTTCCAAGGTTTTCCAACCCGGATTTAGCTCCTTTATTGCGAGTGATACCAGTCTAGCGCACTAGATATTTTTTAGGGCCTTTCTCCCAAGTGCTTGATTAAGATAGGGCTGAAATGTGTGTTCCTTGTAGGTTGCTATCACCCCCGATTGACATCTTCCTTTTTCCAAATTTGTTAAATCGCTTTCTCTTGACAGTTGATTGCAGTGTTTGTGTATTGCCTTTTTAACAATTGGATAAGTTATGCCTTCCGGGCTCCAGTTTTGTATTGCCAGGCCCAAAACATCTACGGCTTCCTGCAGATAAGCCTGCCATGGATAGGATGAACCATAGTAAATGGTCTTTAGCCTGCTCTTCAAGCTCCCTTCCAGCGCTCTAAGTACAGAAAAGTAGTATTTTGCATGCACTCCTAGGCATTCTTTGCTCTGGTGCACCAGGCCAAATTCTAAGCGAATCCCTCTGTTACGTGTGTATTTCGGTAGTTTAAAAACACGTTTATATGCACGGCAGTGTGCTTTGTCCATCATTGTGCTCATTTTGCCTGGGAAGGTCTGATGGGCGTTTCCCGCCTCTGCCCTTATTTTTGCTTGTAATACCTTTCTGATTGGAATGGTAGTGGGGCTCTGCATTTTCTCTTGTAATTTGCACAAAGCATAAATTGTTGATTCCGCCTTGGAGTCCATTTTATGTAAGTGCATGTTAGCTGTTCCTGTGTCGCTCAACCAACACCCAAGATAGTTGGAAAACTTTGAGACGGTTTTTGCCTCCTTTCCTTCTTGCCATTTTAGGAGTGTTTTTCTTTTGCAATTCCCAAAGATCACAACTTTGGTCTTTTCTGCGTTTATCTTTAGTTTATTGTTTAGATTGTAATAGTTTAGAGCAGCGTTTCCCAAACTGTGGTCCGCGGACCCCCAGGGGTCCGTGACAAATTCCCAGGGGGTCCGCAGGACTTGAGTGCCTAACACGTAAGAGGTGTGAAAGTACTTAGCGCCTGGGCGGCAAGACTGCAATACAATCTGGCCCCCAGGCTCACAGCACGAGAGGTGTGAATGTTGCTGGCTTTGGGGCGGCAAGACTGCAATGAAATCTGGCCACTGTGTTTGCAGCCGCACTAAGTATTTTTCTGAGACTCGAGGTTACTGTCCTGGTTCCCTGCCACAAGACACAGTGAATTTCAAATTCCCTTCCTGGTTTATTGATATGTTCACTATATTGATCCCATCTTATGTGGCTGACAGGTAGTTTCTCTATTATTCTTCCTGTTGGCATTTTTCAGAATCTAATCTCCTTCCGATGCTTCCTATATTTAGACAATCAGGCCTTGGAAATCACTATTTTTCAATACATACACAAAAAACTGTGGAACGTCCGGCCGCTCATAACCCACAAAGTGCAGTCAAAATAAATGTGTTCTGCCAATACCTGCCTTGTATCCATGCCGCTCTCTTTTTCATCCCTTATCCCTGAGTGAAGGGCATTTTAGAATTCCAGTTAATTTATGTATTCATTCGTTAAGGTCAGCTAAACATTTTGGAGAGCGGGCTCTGTATTTATGACATATTTTGTCATTGTTGTTTACTTTTAGTCAATTCTTGCATGGCATAAATAACTCTGGTGTGGTTCTTGAGCAGAGGTCACAGTTGTTTGAGAACATTCACATGTGATTGTAATGTATATTGATGGCTCCTTCGGTCACACTTGTAGTTTGCATAACTTAAGCGGAGCTGTGATCAAGTCGACGAATCACAGCCAGACTTGGCGGGATGCTCCTGAATGGAGGAGCCTGGCGAGATGGGTGAGGAATTAATAGAAGAAGGGAAAACTTGTGAGTGACCAGGAGGGACTCCAAGAATGATGACGGATGAAGGTGGCAGAGTTGGAGTGCGCCTGGGCCAGGAGAATAGCCAGTTACGAGTCAATGCTGGAGGACCAGGAATAAAACAAGAGACAAGATTTATGAGCACTAATTTGAGGTAATGGGGAAGTGAAAGCAAAAGGGAGACAGACAAAAGGGAAAAAAATTATACAGAAATATATATTGTGCATAATATATTGATAGCCAGATCCTAAGAGACAAACAGTTTTAGCAGAGACAATTTTTTTTGTTTCACTTGGTGTGAGAGCAGCAATGAATGCGGAGTGAGACGATAATAATATGATGTAATGTTTGAAATGTCTAATAGCCCTGGCCTATGGAATTATGTGGCCGGGGAGGATGAAATTGTGTGGCAGGATTTACTAAATAACGCGGAAAGGAAAAACAAATTATGTGGCTTTTAATGCTGCACATTTTATTACAGTATTGCATCCCTGCACATTTTATTACAGTATTGCTTCCGTATTTTGTAATTTGTACACAGGTTAACACTGCCAGGGATAAGGTTTCACTCCCCATTATTATCACGTTAACACCCAAATACACAATAAGTACCAGAAGGGGAACCAGTCAACTTTTGCAAAGGGCCTTCCACTGTACAGCAACGTGTGTTGCTGAATTTCAAGTAACGTTTAATCTTTTTGAGCTGCAAACAAAGTTTGTTTGCTAAAATCCGAAGATTAGGCAGCGGATGACAGATTATGTGGTATATGCGGCAAATTCATGATTATAGAGAAAACACTGCTGCTGCAAATTTGCATTATCCCAGTGACCTTGCTTATAGTATTTCCCCTTTCTGGGAGATAAATTAAGCAATTGAGATTTAATTGCAATCTGAGGTCTACCTAGGTTGGCATGGAATCTTTCATAGAAGTGCAGGAAACAGCGTTTTGTAAAACAAACTACGTCTAGTGTCTTTGGGTGCTGGCTCCCACTTACTGTGGGCCAGAGTTTAGCATTTTCAATGCAATGGAAGGGGCTGTAGTTTGTTTTTGGCTTTTCGCTGCCCTCTGTTCCACTCGTTTTTTGTGCACTTCTGCCCTCTGTGCCACTCGTTTTTCCCTTATTTTTTGTGCCCTTCTGCCCTCTGTTCTACTCTTTTTTGTGCCCTTCCGCCTTCTGTGCCACTCTTTTGTGTGCCCCTTTTGCCTTCTGTTCCACTCGTTTCCCCCGCCGCTGTGCCCCCTGCGGCTCCGCCCTCCTGACTGCCCACTGCCCATTTACTGCCCCTTATCACGATAACTATAACTTATTATAGTTATCATTGGATTGTAGTTGTTGCACTTGCAGATCTTTTCTTCTCAATTCAATAAAATATTTTTTTAATTAAAAAGAGTTCTTCGTTTTAGAATAACAAATTCCCCCTGTCAAACTATACTAACAAGTACACTCAACTTCTGAAAGTGTTCCCTTCCCAATGTGCACAGCCTTTGGCCAGCCGGGCCCTGTGCCTAACCCACAATTAAGCCTGGGTGGAGTTTGCTCCTACCACTTCTTTATTATAACTTTCCAGCATGCTGCAGACTTCTGTACAGCACAGCTTAAAGACAGGCAAAGTCAATATCTCTGGCTAAACACTTATAAGGTCCCAAAGGCGAGACCTATTGGCTATGCCAATGCTTGTTCTTTCAGCCCCACCTCGACCCTGCTTCTAAATTTAAAGAGGACTGTAATGGAAATACTAATCTGATAGACTCATGGAAGTGAGGACTGTACCACTGACCCTACCGGGGGAGACTGAGCTGGAATTAAGTGTTTTGCTTCGACAAAAGAATCAATTACATATCACTGATCACCAGGTTTACAAAGTAATATATTTCTGTTTGGGGATTCGTTTGCACACAAAGACTTACTCCCCTGCTGACTTTGAACATGGCCGTCCTGTCATCGGAGGTCAACCTCGAAGCTGGTGAACCGGGTTTGAGTCTCAGCATGGAAGCTCAACATCCTGTGATTCTGGGCAAATCATTTAATCCCCCAGTGCCTAACAAAAATGCATGTGTCCATCTGTAACGTAACTGGTGGTCATGTAAAGTGCTCTGATACCTGATATCCTCGGGTCTAGTTTGCGCTATATAGAACTCTTAAAAAAAAAACGGTATGAAGGTTCACAGGTCTGAACCTAGAGGAACCAGTCGCTAGGGTCTTCGGGGAGCTAAGAGTTGCCCCTGTGTAAAAATCCTATTTGTGTATGCCTAAATGGTTGTGGAATATGCTCCCTTATCAGGACCACTTAATAGACACTGTGTAGCCTTTGTGGTTTGTTGTTGGCAGGGGATGGAGGCAGTGGGCACCCTAACAGGAGAAGGTCTCGTCAGGTGCCAAGTGAGGCCTCTCTAAAATATGCCTTAACTGTACTGCTCACCCATTGGTGGTAAAATGTTGTTCTACTTCAATTCAAGGAAAAGTCCCTGAGTCTGACACATTTTTGGCTGCATGTACGAACTGATTACCCCGAATTATCGTACAAGGCACTTAAGATTTTACTTCCTTTCCCCACCACATATTTATGTGAGAAGGCTTTCTCAAATCTTATGTACCCTAAAAATAAGTGCGGAAATCGCTTGCAAAATGTTGAATCTGACCTAAGTATTCAACTTTCTGAAATAAAGCCAAATATTGAAAAGTTAAAAGCCGAGATGCAGCACCATCCTTCCCATTAAAATGTTTTGATGTTTGCATATTTTTCAATATAAAATAATAAAAGCTTTAGTAATGCAAGTATTTGTTTGGTGTTTACTTGTTTGTGTATTTTTTGCGAATTACTGTTTTAATTTTTTTTTATTGAAATTGTACAAATTGCTTGGGGGTCCCCGGCTTCCAGTAGTGATTCAGTGGGGGTCCTCAGGAGTCATAAGTTTGGGAACCACTGGTTTAGAGGATTAAGGGCCTTTTGTAAGCCTATTTTTGTGTGGTCCATCACCACAAGTCATCCGTGTATTGTAGGATTTGAATTTTGCTGCTCCCAATTTTTGGGACTGCTAGGTTTCACTTTGTATTGTCTTGCCCAGATCTGCGGTGTATAAATTAAAAAGGGTTGGGGCAAGTGCGCATCCCTGTTTTAAGCCCCAATTTGTAAAGCACTTTTTTGTTGTGATGTTATTTACCAGTTTAACTCTAATCCAAGTATTACTATATAGAGATATAATAGCATTAAGGAGGTCAGAGGGAATTTGCCAGTTGCGCAATTTAGACCAAAGCTTGTCACGTGGTACTCCATCAAATCCTGCGGAATAATCTATGAAGCAAGCATAGACTGGTTTTTTTTCCCTGCGATTGGCTTGCTGACCCAAATAGGATATTGCCGTAATGTTGTCAATAGTCTAACAGCCTTTGCGGAACTCTGTTTGATAGAAAGGGAGAATATCATTTTCTTCGACCCATCTGGTTAATTCTGTCAGCAGGGTATTTGCATAGGCTTTCCCTTCAATGTCCAAAAGGGCAATTAATCTATAGTTTTGTGGATCTGTGTTGTCGCCCTTCTTGAATATGAGTTGTAGGATTGACCCGCGCCACGAATCTGGCACCTTGCCGTGCAATCGGCATTTGGTGAATAGTCCAGATAGGACTCTCCCCCAATAATCGGATCCTCCTTGAGCATCGCAGCCGGGAGACCGTTGGGTCCTAGTGCCCCATCTTTCCTTATCTTTTTTATCACTTTTTCCACAGCCCTTACGTCCTGATCTTGAAGCATTTCTATGTTTGTGGGGTTTAAGGATTCTGCGTTATTTTGAGTGCATGTATGTTGCGTCTAAGTGTCTCACCCATGCATCAGCGTGAACAGCATTACTCCGGACTACCTTATTGTTATCCAGCTTTGCTATATATTGCCAGAGTTGTCGTTGTTTATGAGGTTTTGTTAATTCGTGGATTTTAATCCACTCTTCTTCTAGCCTATTTTGTTTGATTGTCCAGAGCAATTGTTTCTGTTCTTTTTGCAGTTTATTATACTTGTCCCATGTTTTTTTCGTGCCAGCGATCTTATATGCTCCTTTTGCCCTTCTTAAATTACGAGTTATATCCACCAATTGATTATTATTGTCCATAGGTTTTGAGGTCTTCTTCTCAGTAGGATTGGGCTCACCTGTCTTCAGACATGTTTTCAGATCGTTTGTCCACTTTGTCCAATTTTCCCTGTTGGGCCCTGCGCCTGGGTTGTGGCCTGTTTGCTCTTCTTTTTCTTTCCAATATTTCAGAGCCGTCACCTGATGCGAGTTCCATTTTATTTGCCTCACCAGGGCGTGTTCTTCGGCGCCATTAGATTGGAAGACCGTTATAATTCTTTCCCGTTCTTCTGTAGTGGCATTAAGTTCTACCAGGAGTAATGCATGATCACTTGTGTCATCCGTTTTTATTTCGAAATCTGCAATTTTGGAGGATAACTGGTCGCATAGAAAAATATAGTCAATTGTGGAGCTGTTCTTAAATGTAGCTCTCATTTGGTTGTTTAGGTCCGGCTTTTTTTGTGAGTACTCAGCTGAGGTTAATTCATATTCTAGTAAAAAGTTATTTAAGATTCTTTCAGCGCCAGTTAGGTGATTCCTTTCGGACTGATTTATTCCTAAGTGGTGCAAATTAAAGTCACCCACAACCAGTTTCGTCTGAGACCGATGTATGGATAGGATTTCCTGCAACATTGTAATCACGTATTGTGTAGCCTTTAATTTCCATTGGGCTGGTGTATTTAAATATTCATTGATTAAGAGAAAAGAGGAGATGTTTTCCTTGGCACATTTTCCTTCTATTAGCAGTGCTTGTAGCATATTTGAATCGGTGTTAATATTCCTGACAGTAAATTGTTTTGCGTGTTTAATATAGATTGAAATTCCACCTGATGGTCTTCCATAACTATTTTGTTTGGTGGCGAGTTGGTGGAAGCCCGCGTACCCTTCCAAGTGTACCGGTTCAGTTGCCCAGGTATCTTATAAGCATAAAATGTCGCACCCTACAATTTATTTTTTGCTGTCATTTGTCTGAGGGTATTTTGTAGGCCAGCCACATTCCAGGAGACAAGTTTGAGATTTTGGTATGTTTTTTGACCTGGTTTACTAATGATTCCCTCTTTTGGCACGTTTGTTTAGGGTTTGGGGTTATGATCCCCTGAACAGTCCCCCTTATATTCTTTAGCGTTAGGTATGACGAGTGGAACTCTGAGTGCCACCATACTTCCTATTATGATTCTCCCTCCATGATGTTTTTTGAGGTGCTTCTTCTTTTATTGTTCTTTGTGCGATCGCTTCCCCCTGGGAGCTTACAATGATACTTAGGTGGCTATAATTCTGTTGTAATTGCTTATTCGAGATACCTTTCAGTATGCTACACGTATTTTGCATTACTTTCTTTAGATCGTTTAATGGTTCCAGTAAGATTTGTGGGTATTTTTCTTGCTCAGGTTTCATAACTGCTATACCCCTATTTTTGAAAGTTTCGGTTTCCAAGAGCACTGCCTCTGCAATGTAATGGTTTATCCAGGTCACTACTGTGTTTTCCTGGTTGGGGTTTTCCTCCCTTGGTTCGAAGTGAACATACTCCATGTCTGCACTAGTTATGCTAGTCAGTGATGGAATATGTTGTAGGAGCCTTAATAGGTTACCTCTATTTATGATATTTATGATATCATGTATGCCCTTTGATTTATACAATGGCTGGAAGACGCTTATTCGTGCATCTCTTCTTTCTGACAGATAGGAATTATTGGGGGTTACGTTGTGCAGGAGTTTAATTGCCACGGGGCTAGTCACCCCAGAGGGCTTTGATATAATCCCAAAATGTTCGGTCTTTCCTTCCCCCATTTTACTTTTGTGATATTCGATAGAGGTTTTGTCCGAGCTAATAATTATTGTGTCTGTAAGAGCCCTGTTTGCTGCCTCCATATGCTCGGGTTTCTTCTGAGTTTCTCTAAGGGCCAGATGTTCCGTCTTCTGCTTTTCTCTGGTGGCTAATTCAAGTGATCTGTTTGCTGTCGTCTGCTCGTCTTCTGATTGTTTATTTACTTTTATCTGTTTGGAAAAAAATGGGAATGATTTTATATTTGATTGCTGATCCTGTTTCTGTTTTAATGATGTTTCTGGTTCAATTGAGCCGTATGTTGGCTGACCCCAACTTCTTCTCAGTTGTGTTGTTTTCTCTGCTTATTTTTGTTTTTTTAGTTTTTCGTCATACGTCTGGTAATGTGTGATTGTGTTAATTGTGTTGAAGCTCCCTGTTTTTTCTCCAGGTTTAGTACTTTTACAGTATCTGTAGATTGGTTGGCCATGGCTGGGTCAGAAACTACGCTTGGTTTCTTCAATTCCTCTTCTCTGTTGATGTTCTGAGGCCGTGCCAGAATGTTGTTAAGCTTGTTGTCATCATTTACCCTGATCTTTAAATCCTCAATAAGGGTAGTCAGGACCTCTGGGATTGTTGCCAGTTTGTCCATTGTTGGGCAACAAGCACATTCCGTATTTAAAGTGGTTGGGTAGGCCTGTGCTCGCGTGATTAATGAGTTAAGATCAGCCAGTTTTTGATCAATCCCTGAAATTGCCTTTGCCATGATGTTTAGCAGGTCAGCACATCCATCTTGTTTGATTGATAATTTAGTGCCTCCAAAGTGAGTTGTGATGTTTTGAAGAAAATATCCCATACTGTCCCTGAGTCAGTTGGTGAGGCTATTTTGATTGTTGGTGACGCTATTTTAGTTGTTGGTGGTGGCTCGTTAGTACCAAGGCTTTGGTTCAGCTTTGCCCCTTTAGGCGATTTTATTATTGGCGATAATTTTGCAGACTGTGCAGATTGTGCGGGTTCCTCTAGTACATTGATGTTCTGATCTGCTTCCTAATAGTGTGCGTGCATTGATATTTGGTTGAGAATTTTTACCTGAACCTCTATTGGATGTTGTGCCTTATTGCTCGTGCAATGATTTTGTGCTTTTCGCCAAAGTGATATAGCAGGATCTTCATGTGGTCCTTCTGTCGCATGTGGAGAATGTTCTCTAGATTGTTCTCTAGATGTGATTAACTCCAGATCTGTTATGGGTCCCCATGCATTGTCTTATAATGGAACAGCCTGTCTTAAAGGATTATTCCCTTTTCCCTGCCCTCAGTGTGTTACCGCATTGCCAGGGACTCCATTGCCATCGCTCTGCCCAGTGCCTCAACTTATCAGAAGGGAGGCTGAAACAAGATGTCTCAGTAAAATCAGAGACAACAGCTAAAGGAGCCGAATAAAAGCAAGCAACCTCGTCCCGACGCCCATCCCAGCCAGTACTAGAAAAAGATAATCCCACAGCAGCTTATCAAACGCCTTTTCTAGATTTAATATGAGGCCGGCAGCATGTTGGAATCGACCCTGGACCTGATCTTGCATGTGAAAAGACGATGCATTTTCTGGGAAGTGCTCCGACGATCTCATTGTGATCTGATTTTATAAGCTCAGGAAGGACTTGGCATACCTCCTGGCAAGGATCTTCCCTAATATTTTATAATCCACACCAAGGATGGAGATAGGTCGGTAGAATCCCAGGTGAGCAGGGTCCCTGTCAGGCTTGAGGATGGAATCAAGGAGGGACTCCAGAAGCAACTGTGGTAGTTCGCCAGTGTGGAGGGCTGCTTCAAAGTCTCCACAAGGCGAGGGGGAAGAAGAGAAATAATACTCCAGTGGTAGTCTATCCAGACCTGGAGTTTTGTTGTGGGCCAACTCTAGAATCACCGGCACGACCTTGGTCATCGTAATTTAGGCATCTAGAGAAAGTCTAGTATTGTCCACGATGTGCAGAAGGGTGCCAACTGCAAGAAACAAGGGTGAAGATGTTGTTGAGTCAGCTTGGTAGACATAAGAGTAATAGGCTTGGAATTGCTGCAATATCTCACTCTGAGTGCACACTGTGGAGCCTGTACATGTGACTATTTCCATGATAAAAGTCAGAAGTCTACTGCTAATCAGCCAAGCCAGAAGGCGGTCCAATTTATCCCCTTCTCTATTCACTTTGCCTGCTTGGGCTGTAAAGTTAAAGTGTTGCAAGCGCTCTAAAAGAGCTGAGTAGTCCGTTTTAGCTTTTACGAAGATCTGAGCTGCTGTGGGATCACAGTACTCTTCCTTACCTAGATGAGCAAGAAGCCGCTCAGTTTCAACGATTTTGTTATCTAAAGTTCTGCGAACACCCACTATCTCCTGTATACAGACACCTCTCATCACCTAGTTGTAAGCATCCCTTTCAAGGGTTCTAGTGGAGGTGGTATTGTGATTTTCATCAAAGTAGTGCTGGATATGAGTCTCCTGTGTCTCACAGAAGACAGGGTCTTCCGGGCAGTCTTGTGGAAGCCGCCACATCATCAGTGGGGGGCGTGGAGGCTGCCAGCATAGGTCAACCACATGAACGTCATGATCTGAAACAATACTACCCAGATAGTCCGAGTGACAAAAAAGGGGCAGCATGGATGTGGAGCAAAGGAAGCAGTAAAGGCGTACATAGAGATTATGGGACACGTAATGATAGTAATCAAGCTTATCCCTAGGATGAAGAGTTCTCCAGGCATCTGAGAGAGACTAATGATGAGTCCAGCTCCAGATACAGTCCACCTGCACATAAGGGGGAGGGTGCTCTAGAGGAGGGTGGAACCTCTCCAATCCTGGATCCAACATGCAATTGTAGTCACCTCCTTATACCCAGGGCAACTGCATCTTATACACTAGTTTGATGGAAAGGGGGTTCCAAAAAGTACCCTAATATACATTATGGGAAATAAATACTCCCAATAAGTATGAGACGACCCTCAAGAAGTACTTACCTATTGTCTTTATCTTTGATCCTGAAAAGGGACCGCAGGTCTAACCCAGATCAGGACACCAGGCATATGCAGAGTAGTTAGTAGCATGTATGGTGCCCACCAGCGTTTATTAAAACATTCTTTCTCTGCCTCTGGTATGTGACTTGTAGTAGGATTATGTGTGCCTGTTGGAGTCTGGCATTGGAATAAATTGCGTATCGTTTCCTGGCTATGTGCATTCCAAGATTGTATTCAAATATCGGGTGTGGGGGTGCCGTAACAAACGTAGGGGGTTGTGTGCTGCACACGTAGCAGGCTGCCATCTGGGGTACTCCCATCCCTTGGGAACGCCCAGCCCATGTAGTGTAAAATGTGTAAGGTCTGCTTGCCATAGCTAATCATGGGAGATGAGGTTGAGGGGTTGTATAAACTTGTCAAAGAACAGGGAAACAACTTGTGAAGCCTACCACAACCGGTAACATGCACAAACTGAGCTTTTTAAATAAAAATAAAAAGAGCTCTAGTGTAATCTGGGGCCATAGCCTGGCTCGGAAGAGGAACGTGGTGTCCATTGCATCCTATATCCGCTTCGCCGTGGGGCTAATTCCGCGGCGGCGCAGGGTGGAGGGGATGGCCCGCGCAGCGCCACGGTCCTTGTGACGAGCTCGTCTCGTCAAGCTGCACGGTGGCGCTGAGCTCATCATGACCACACCCGTTTTCGTGGAACGCTCAGCACAGCAGGGGAATTATCCCCGCGTGTGAGCGCCGCGCGGGTCATGACGAGCTCAGCTCGTCAGGAGCACAGCGCCACCGTGCCTCATGACGATCTTAGCTCGTCATGACCACGGAAGTTGATATACAAGGGCGGAGTCATGTTAATCCAGCAAGGCCTGCCGGTTGCCTTGAATCCAACCTTGTGAGGGACGTGGATGAACAAGTAAAGGTGAAGCAGTGGGCGAGTGAATGACGGCCATTGATACTGCTCAGGGAGAACGACACTGGAGGACCAACCAAGATGGGATTTGTAAAGCAGCCCTGCATGTTGCAGTGTCTACATATAAGGTGAAGGGTGCTCTCAGCAAGTCGGGTCACAAAATAATTTAACAAACATAGGAATAATACAAAAATGAGCTGTGTCCGGGGGAGTCTTGCAGTGTCTGAGAAAACAGGAAAAAAGGGGAAGGTAGAACACTCAAGGTTATCTGGTGTTTGGGGGGGTCACAAGCAGGGGAGTCAGAGAGTCACTATGAGATTAATCAGAGGGGAGGGTGTCATCCTCTAAGGTGAAAATGTTCAGAAACGTATCATCCGTGGCTCCGACACTGGTACCAAGATTAGCTGCAGCCTGCAAGGCCTGCCTGCGGTCTTCAGTAATCTGCTCAAGGCCTGGATGCTTTGTTGAGCAGGAACTAGGGCAACCTCCACTCAAGATCTGCATTAACACCGCTGCTGTGGTTTGGGTAGGCCTTGGGGAGTCCAGCCCGCTCCAGCGTATCGATCAGCACCGTTCCAGACATCTGTAGGATCTGTAAAGAATGTGGAGGTTCCATTTGTCATAACCTTAAGGCGAGCCGGGAACAGCAACGAGTACTGGACCCCCAACTGGCAGACAGATGTTTGACCTCTATGAAGGACGGCGCTGGCACTGAACAGCCTGGGTGTAGTCCAGGACCAACATGATGACCTTGTCATCCAACCGGATTGGACCAACCTCCCTAGCAGCTCATAGGAGGACATCCCGGTCCCTGTAGTGTAGGAGCTTTGCCGGCATAGGCCGTGAAGGAGCCCCTGGGGGAGTGCGGTGAAAAGGCACCTGATGCACCTTTTCTAAGGAGAAAAAGGGATAGAAATCAAATGGTGAGGTGAATTTCTTGAACCAGGACTCTAGATGGGTGTGAGAAAGTGCCTCTTTTGACATGATTAGCCCCCACCTTTTGCCTGGAAAATGATGTGGTTTCGATTGTAGTGCACAGGGTCCCTGCCAACCAGGTCTACTGGGCCAATGGGTGTTCCCTAAAACTATTCCACAATTGGCCCTTCAGGACCCCTGTAAGTCCCTAGTAAATTATACCTGGGTACCTCGGGCATTGGTACTGAAGAGCAGTTGCCTAGGGACCGCTTGTAGTGAGTTATAGTGGGCACAGAGTCCAGTGGAACCCTGAAGGTAGGCAGAGGTAAAGGCAGAAAGCACCTTACTCTGTTTGTGGTAGTGTGGTTGAGCGGTAAGGCTGTCTCAGAGGGCAGTTTTAAGCATTTGTTGTACACAGTCGGCAAATGATTTCATACACTTAAAGACTGAACTTCAGACCAATTGTTTTTATATAAACCAAGCACGCCTGGCACAGTTAAGCAATAAATATCTTTACAGTAGTAATGCATTTGTAACACAGTTTGGATTGCAATTGTTTATGCACTTTGTTTTGATTACAGTACTGTTACTGAAAATTGAATGCTTGGGAAATACAGTACATATACTTTGTGTAGGCTTTTTAGTAAAATGATTGAAAAACACAAGTATTAGAGCACAGAAGGAAAAAACAACACCTATTTGGTGTGTTTAGAAGGCCCTCACTCACCGACCTGGTCGGTGACATGCTTCATCATCGGGCCCCACTGGGAGTGACCGAGTGTCACCCCAGTGTGCTTCAACGCCAGATTTACTGCAGAGCGGGTAATGTGAAGACCCCTATGGTGAATAAACCCCGGCGGTATGGACACGCTAAGGCCCACCCTACCAAGGGACGTGAAAGTTAAAAAAGTCATCTGAAAAAAGTGCAAATGGAAAGGGGACCACACATAAAATATCGGTGGTGAGAACCCTTCCTGGTCTCTGAATTAGAGGCTCCAAAAATTAAAATGCACTTTGTAGGTGAGAAAATATCACCACATAGACCGCGGGAGGGGGGTGATGGCGTATTTGGCACACCGCCCACGATGCCAGGCACCCGTTAGTAAACCTGCACGATCCCTCTGAACCGGGTCCTGACGAATGCCAGGTTAATTACACCAACATTGGCAGAAACATGTTGACCATCACCTAAGAATATTGGAAACAGACCATTCAACCTAGTTGGTCTAGTTTGCCAACACATTTTTAATATCCTTATTGATCAGCCATTAAATCAATTTTTGATACAATACAGGCATTTTTAAACCCACCACGTCACTCCTTTCACATAGTCTATCACTTAGCTCTCACATCTTCACATTAAATCTGGCGTTGAAGCACACTGGGGTGACACTCTGTCACTCCCAGTGGGCCCGATGATGAAGCATGTCACCGACCAGGTCGGTGAGTGAGGGCCTTCTAAACACACCAAATAGGTGTTGTTTTTTCCTTCTGTGCTCTAATACTTGTGTTTTTCAAACAAGTAACACTCTTTCATTGTTGTGGTTATAAGTCAAGTGGGGATTAAGAGTGTTGCTCCCTCCCTACCTCTCTCTTTGTTGATATGTTTTTAGTAAAATGACCAATAGATTACTTTGAAGATTACTTTTCTTACACAGTGCAGTATACCTGGATACTGCACTGGGACATTTCCTGTAAACAGGTGAGTAAACGTGTTTTTGTTATTTATTACAGTTTTAAAAGGATTTCTTAGATTTTCCAACTCCAAACTTTTCATAGAAAAAACAGTCCATGTTATCCTATGGAGGATAATAGGGTTATCGGTTCAAAGGTAAGTATTCGGTTGTGGGAGTTGGTATTCTGGGGTTAGACTCAGGTGTCCCCCAGGTGCAAGGATGCACTCTTGTTACACCCTCAGCGACACTAGGGCGGCCGGGTGAAGAGTGCTGTGGTCCATTATTATCCAATGGGGGTGGAGGTCCTCTGGTTGGTGGATGCTTACAAGCAGCCCACTGGGTTAGGGCAGCAAAGCTCCTGGACTTAAGCTCAGGGCAAATGCGGGTTCATGTCAGCACAAAAGATGCACCCTCAGCGGCACTGGGCGGCCAGGTGCAGAGTGCTGTTTTGGTGTTGGGCGCCCTGTAGCTTTCAATGGGGTTTCTCCAGTTTGCAAACACACTGCAGGCTTGAGGACTAAGGTCTTCTGGGTGCGACCACCACTTGAAGAGGTAAGTTGGGATGCTGGGGCTTGGTTAAGCACCTTCGGTTGGAACACCCAAGGCCGTGGGGTATCTGGTGCAGGGGTGCCTTAGGGTCAGATCTTCTTACCAGCTCCTGGCCGCAGATGGAGGAATCTTCCGGATTTAGGCTGCAGGCGTCGGCTGGCGGCTTGAGGCAGGTCAGCGATCACCGGATCTCTGGTCAGAATCGCCGGGGAAACCTCCTCTTGGTGTTGGGCCACTCAAACTCGGTCCGTGGGCATCTCTAAGATGCCCTCTGTGTGCATTTTTCATCAAATCCCACAACGGCATCAGTGTGAGTTTAATGTGCTGAGAAGTTTGACACAAAACTCCTCAATTTTCAGTGTAGCCATTATGGTGTTGTGGAGTTCGTAATGACAAACTCTCAGCACCAAATACTCTTAATGGTAGCAGTGCACTTACAATGTCTAAGAATGGGCTTGGACACTGTAGGGGAACAGGGCTCCTGCACCTGCACCTGTACCCTCACCATTGGTATAGTGCACCCAGCTAGAGGGGTGACAGATCTATGCCAGGGCAGTGGGTTGTGGGCATGGCACACAGGGATGTGTGCCATGTCGACTCTTCACTCTGTTCTGCGCCAAGACACACAGCCTGCAAAGGTAGTGTGTGAGTGTAAAGATACATGACCTCTAAGGGCAGCACAATAAGAGCTGCAGCCCTGAGAGGCCTTCTCTGGTCACAGTGCCCTGGGTACCTGTGGCCAGGGATGCCAATTGGGTTTTGGTTTCAAGTCAGTTTTAGGGAAAGAACATAGGCCCTGGGTACCTGATTAGTAGGAGCCCAGGGCACACTCAGTCAAAGCACATCAGCAGTTCAGCAAAAAGTGGGGGCAACCATGCAGAAAGAGGGCACTTTCTCACACCCCTCACCTGGGCCATGCAGGCTGCCACTGCAGCATGCATGATCTGGTGCAGCCAAAACGGCAAAGTCGTAGTGTGCCATGACAGCTAACACGGACTAAGGTATAGAGAAGTCATCCTTCTAGCAGGCCTTACAACCCTAAGGCAGGGTGCACCATATTACAGGTGTGGTCATATCTGCATGAGCAGATATGCCCCAACAATATTTAAGTCTATTCTTAGATATCATAAGTTCCAGGCAAACCATAGAGAGTCCATTGGCTGGAAACTCGATAACTCAAGTTCCCCAGAGCTGTGATGGCTACACTGAACCCAGGAGTGTTTTGTACCAAACATTTCGTCTCAATCAACCCACACTGATGCCAGTGTGTGATTTATTGAAACATAAACGGGTGCCGCTCGTGTGAGGAGCCCTTTGCCTGCCAGAAGCATAATCGCGCTACAGGAGTAGCATTCAACTGTTTCCTGCCCTTGGACTGACCGGCGTGAGGAGGTGTGAGCAGTGAGGCCGCAGAGGAGGTGAGAGGTGCGGCCCCGGGACTGCGAGGACAGCATATATCATCCACAGCTGTGTCCTCTTCCCGGTGGAGCCGCGCCCCCTCCCAGTGCCCGCCCCCACCAAAGTGCCCTTTACTCCTCGCGGCCCCCGCTTCGCGGGTGCCGCTCGTGTGAGGAGCCCTTTGCCTGCCAGAAGCATAATCGCGCTACAGGAGTAGCATTCAACTGTTTCCTGCCCTTGGACTGACCGGCGTGAGGAGGTGTGAGCAGTGAGGCCGCAGAGGAGGTGAGAGGTGCGGCCCCGGGACTGCGAGGACAGCATATTTCATCCACAGCTGTGTCCTCTTCCCGGTGGAGCCGCGCCCCCTCCCAGTGCCCGCCCCCACCAAAGTGCCCTTTACTCCTCGCGGCCCCCGCTTCGCGGGAGCCGCTCGTGTGAGGAGCCCTTTGCCTGCCAGAAGCATAATCGCGCTACAGGAGTAGCATTCAACTGTTTCCTGCCCTTGGACTGACCGGCGTGAGGAGGTGTGAGCAGTGAGGCCGCAGAGGAGGTGAGAGGTGCGGCCCCGGGACTGCGAGGACAGCATATATCATCCACAGCTGTGTCCTCTTCCCGGTGGAGCCGCGCCCCCTCCCAGTGCCCGCCCCCACCAAAGTGCCCTTTACTCCTCGCGGGAGCCGCTCGTGTGAGGAGCCCTTTGCCTGCCAGAAGCATAATCGCGCTACAGGAGTAGCATTCAACTGTTTCCTGCCCTTGGACTGACCGGCGTGAGGAGGTATGAGCAGTGAGGCCGCAGAGGAGGTGAGAGGTGCGGCCCCGGGACTGCGAGGACAGCATATATCATCCACAGCTGTGTCCTCTTCCCGGTGGAGCCGCGCCCCCTCCCAGTGCCACGCCCCCTCTCCACCATAGAGAATATAAGTAAGCCCAGTGACGCGCAGCGCAGGACGCGCAGCGCGGGACGTGCGCGGGTCGCAGCCCGGGGCTAAGCCCGGGCAAAGGGCGGGCCCGTTAAAGCCCGTTCAAGCCTGTGCAAGTCTGGTCTGGGCCTATCCCTTTTTATCTTACCATCTGACTTTTGACCTGCATCCCGGTAACCTTTTCGCCATCACTTCTACCCCCTAGTACCCACGTGTAATACAGCGCCAACTTGACCACAAGGGGTAGTAGGAGTAAGACGGCTCAAGGCGTGGGTCAGGTTACTGGTCCAATTGACCAATTCATCACGAAAGCAAACGATGCAATTAATCAAGGGATTGTCCTTTTAGAAAGACGTGTTTCCCAAGACCTTGCTGCAGCACGAAGATCCTCAATGGGCCTTCTGGCTTTAGCCAAAACACCCATCCAACAAGGAACTAATGCCCCACTATTGCAAGAAATCTGTGCAGAACTACACACTATCCCTATGAGTGTTGACCTATCTGTCACTCGTTTATCTCTAGGGGAAGTTACCCTGGAAGATTTGGAGAAAACACCGACTCTGGTGATTAGTCCCACTCAAACGGCCCCGCTAACCCTGACAGAGTCGCAACCCCTGATTGAGTCGCCATCTTTAGTAGTTTCTCCTACTAAAACTGATAAGGGGTCTAGGGAGGGAGCCATACCCAAACAAGACAGTACAAGGCCAGTAGTTAAGTCCAAGCAGAATTGTCCACCAAAGCACATAAGGTCCAAGAAATCCCCTCGTACCAAACATAAAAATAACGCTACTAATTCTCTACCTGCTAATGTGGATGACCCCTCTGTAACAGCTGCATCGCTGGATGATGCTCAGAGGGAATATGCTACCTCCAATATAAACCAATTTGAGCTTAATGCACAAGTGGTAGCCACAATTAAGGATCTTATAAAATCCCAATTACTACCAATTGAACGATCCTTAAATAACATCGAGAAGCAAATCGCCAGACTCATTAATCATACTAGTCATCTAAAACCTCCTATCACCACTTTAGCTCCCCCAGCTTCCACGAATGTCAATCACACCAAGGCAGTCACTGTACAGAAACCTGCACCCCCACCCTTAATACAAAAAACCCTTCTACCTACAAGTAAAACCCCCAAAACTCCTACCAACACACAAGCGATCCAAACAGACACCAAGGGCATCACTAAGCAAGTACAGGGAAAGCCAGTAACAATAGCCGATCCTTCCAAAACTCAATCAAAGCCCCCTTCCCCCAAACCTTTGGTTGTCCAACAGGTAGATGATACTACCAATAAACCAGCTAGACCAAGGAGGCCTATCCATCTTCCTCCAGAGGCAAGCCCCTATACTGTGATCCTTACGGGGGTCCCAGAATTAGAAGAAACACAAGTGAATCCACCTGGTCCCTAAAAAATAAAGTCATGCAATGGCTTAACATCAACAGACCCCTTCCTTCACATTGTAATAGTAGACTCTCCACGGTACGTAGGGTTCCCTGGATTGGGTCAACAAGGAAAAGAATACAGGGGGACTGTATTATCATTAATTTTGATGACCCAGAGACAGTCAGATATATATGTTCTTGGTCAACCTTGGAGAGAAAGGGAGGTATAGACACTAACCGTCTGTCCTTTTTCTACCCTCCAAGGTTTCCTCATGAACAAGGTTACCCTCTTAGTTGGAACCAATCTCCAGGTTGGAGTTGGTCGCAAGTAGATACGTGTAACAGAAGAAAGGACTGGGAACATCATCCCTGGTACCCAAGAAGAGAACAACCCTACGTAGAGGGGTGGAGGGGGGCACCAACTAGTAATTATTTTTCAATCTTAGAAATGGTTGACTGACCATCAAGCAACCAAACATCTTCTAAGAATAAGACTAAAACTCCCCTGTCTTCTGTTAGCTCAGGGTCATTTCCAAGTCAAACTGGGGAACCTGGTTTGAAACAACTCACTGTGGGCCCCAGTAACATGTTTCCTTCTGGGCACGTGGTTGTACAAACTGATGGATCTTCGGCACCCCTTTTACTTTCAACCTCTGATCAAAGTCATTCCCTCCGTTCATCAAAGCACTCTGATTTTAATCAACATATGTCCATTCTAACTTGGAACATAGCCGGTCTTTCAAACAAAGCAAAGGACCCAACCTTCTTGAACTTTATAAATACTTTTGACATCATAGCGCTTCAGGAATGTTGGGACCTGTCACCTATTAACCTGGACGGCTACAGTACACACTTTACTCCAGCTATCCAGTCAAATAGAGGCAGACCCTCGGGAGGTCTTTGCTTATATGTTTCAAATAGGCTCAATGTATCTATGGAATGCGTTGAGCTCGCTCCATCTGATCTTAGCTCAAAGTCCTTTGGTCCCTCCCTACAGGCCTTCAAAATGACTGGGAAAGAGGCTGTCAGCTCTCTCTTTATAAACCTTTATAATAGTGCACAGAGAGACGACCAACCAAAATTTATAGAGTTTCTTTCTAAACTTATAAAGAAGGGCATGGGAGGGTCTTGTTCAGATAGACGTTTAGTCATCTTAGGAGATTTTAATTGTCATCTATGCCCACACAGTGGAACTAGGGTTTGCGACCTAAGAGCCCCAAATGGTGACCATACTACCCATTTCGAACACTCAACTATGGGATCCCAATTGAACAACTTATTACATGAATGGGATCTGGGCTTCTTTAATGACTTAACAGTGCCCCCGACTGACTTCCAACCTACATTTCATGGTAGGGGATCGCTTACGACAATAGACTTCATCCTTCTGTCTAACAGTCATCATGGCGACGCTCGAGAAACCAGGAGAGAGGAGCTGGTTATGAGCGACCACTATCCTATTAGTGCCAAAATATACTCCCCTTCCAGTGGAAACAAGTCCGAGAGCGCTATAGGCAATCTCTATTCACACTCTGTATCACTTTCGTCGAGAAATGGGTATACTATAAAATGGGCAAAAATTGACACATCTAAATTCCTTGAAAATCTGATCAAGTTTGACCCCGATCTATTTCGGTCCTGCCTAGAATACCCTCCCAACCCACAAGAAATGATCCTCGCATTTGATCAAATCGCCTTACAAATCAGGAAAAACTTGACCACAATAAAAGCAATGTGCCCAAGAGTTTTGGTTGGTTTGATCACGAGTGTTCAAACACTCATAACATCCTGAAGGCTACCCTTAACAAATCCCAAAAAAACCGGGTGGAAATAAGATCCGCCCGCGCTGCTTATAAACAGGCAATTAAAAACAGGAAGAAGGAGCTGAAAACTGCTGCCTGGGTAGCCTTGTTAAAAGCAAGCACTTTAAGAGACAACACAGCTTTTTGGAGGGAGGTCAATGCCCCTTTCTTTAGCGATAGGTCAACTGACCTTATAGAAATTGCCATCACGGAGGAAGTTTGGATAAACCACTTCACCGAACTGTATAAATTAGATGACCAGATCGAACCACTCAATCTTGAAATTCAACAAACGGAGAGTAATGAGCCGCAAAGAAACCACACAGAGTTGTTTCCGCTTTCCATTTATTTCAATCATTCAGAAGTGGAATTGGCCATTCTTGAAAGCTCTAACGCCAAAGCCCCCGGCCCGGATGGAATCCCAATAGATCTATTTAAAGATAACATTCAACTGTGGGCACCAATTGTTACAAACGTCCTCAACTCTTATGCTCAAAAAGGATTCCCCGTAACCTGGCAAGAAGCTATTATAATACCTATTTTTAAAAAAGGTGAAAGAATGGACCCAAAATGTTATAGACCAATTTCCTTATTGGACTCCATGATGAAGGTGGCTGGGAGAGTCCTGTTGAACCAATTGCAATCATGGGCTCAGGAAAATAACATTTTGTATAAATTCCAATATGGGTTTGTTTCTGGCCTTGGGACAGTGGAACAATGTCTTAACTTAGCTCTGATTACCAAAAAATATGTGATGGCAAAAAGGTGCAATATATATATGACTTTCGTGGACTTAACCTCTGCTTTTGATTGCCTTAACCACAGTATACTTTGGTCTACCCTTACTGGCATGGGAGTTGACTCTAACATACTTGCCTTCATAAAAGAACTGTACCGAGGAGCCGGGGCCAAGGTTCGCTATGGAAAGGATGGAACCTGTACGAGTAAATTTCCCATCAAAAAGGGGGTCAGGCAGGGCTGCATCCTTGCCCCCTTTCTTTTTAACTTGTACATTAACAGTGTTGCCGACTGCCTGGCGAAATTGGATGTTGATTACCCTAAAATAAACGGCCTCGCAGTCCCAATTCTTTTATATGCGGACGACGCCGTTATTATGTCCAGGACCCAATTAGGGCTTCAAAAAGCATTGTCAGCCTTTACAGCATTCATGGGTGTGAGAGGTCTAAAGATTAATGTAAGCAAAACTTTTACCATGTGTTGTAGTAAAAAAAAGAATACTTCTTGCAATACGTTTATTAATGCATCTAAGATCAGCCTCACGAAAACTTTTACTTACCTGGGCATACTTTTTAATAGTACAGGGTCATGGAAAAATGCTGTTCACACTAGAAACTTGGCTTTTATTAGGCAAATTGGAGCTCTAAAGAAATTTGCCACTAAATTAGGTGGGAAACCGGTTGGGATCTTGTTGGACATATTTGCAGCTAAATGCGTCTCCACTGCAACATATGGTGCTGGTATCTGGGGTCTGGCGGACTGTGGAGAGATACAAACAAGCGAGAACGCATTCTTGAGGTATTTGCTGGCTGTCCCTCGATCTATTTCTACCACAGTCACAACGAGCTCGCCCGGGTACATATCTCGGACATAATTAAAGTCGCTCCAATTCTGTTATGGCACAAAATATGGTCCTCAGAAAAAACGGTGCTGAACCAAGACGTGATTAAGGACTGTATGGCCTTGACTGACTCAAGAAAAATATCTTGGCTTGCCTATGTACAGAAATTTTTAACATCATTGGATTTGACTGATTTATATATCAACCCGACTTTGTGTCTAACCATCTCTAAAAAGGACCTTAAGGCTCGCTGTTTAGGTCTACTAGAAGACAGGCGCTCCTATATCGAAGGCAACAAATCATCGATTGCTCACCACAATCTTTTACTCCATGATGTTGGCATTCCCTTTTATCTTTCCCCGACTATCTCAACCTATACGAGAATGTTGCTAACAAGGATGAGGACGGATTGTTTTTACCGTCTATTAACATTTCCCACCACAAATGACTGGTCTACTAATCTGGTGGTCTGTCCTTGTGATAATGTTTCCAAGCAATCCAACATTCACGTCCTTTTATTCTGTAAATTTTATGATTGGGGTAGGAAGAAACATCTCCTCCCACTTCTGAAACTGTGGGGCCTAAGACAGTGTAGGCCAGCCCTACTCAAGCTATACATGCTTGTAGATGAACTTACAATTACTGCAGCTGCTAGCTTTTTGAAATTTGCAGTAAGGTGTAGAGCGTCTATGAATTGATTGACTTCTGATTCCCGACAGTCATAATTTGTATAAAATTCTATGTTTTACGTTTGAGTTTTGAACTCATTTTACCATGCTGTATTAAATGTGCTTTTATGATTTTCATTTGCTAAAATCGAATAAAGCTATATTTGAATTGAATTGAAACATCAGAGGTTTCCTCTGAAAACCTACCAACCCTACAGTGGTCCCAGATTGGCTTTAGTCCGTCTTCCTCCACAAGACATGTCTCTGGAACACTGTGTGGAGAGCACCCACTCTCTGAGACCAGAAACAAAGCACATCCTGAGTGGAAGTGTCACAACTCCTCCCCAGGATGGCCACTGTGCTCATGAGGGAAGCTTCAAAGGCCTGCTGCCTTTGTAAGGCTGCCCCCAGCCTCTGCTGCTAGCAGCAGATGGCAGCCCGTAGTTTACCCCCCTTTTTGGGTGGGAAAGCTGGCTGGAAAAACTAGGAAGAATAGGAGGTGTACCCACCTCCACCACTAACGTGGAGGTGAGGTGAAGTACACGTTTCAATCCCCACCATGTTGAAGATGGGGGTACTCCTCCAGTCAGGCCTAGAACTTCTGAGGGCTTCCGTGGGGGACTGGCGAGAGTTCCCAACCTACTCGGTATCTGGAAGACTGACTTGTTCTCGCTCTGAGTACAAAGCCCTCAGAAGGACTTACCAGATACTATTGACCTGTTAAACAAGTGGCGTAATAATAACCCACTTCCAACGAGTGTCAAATAACACTGCTCCACATTTCTAGGTCCTCAAGAAAGCCCCCATACCCGTCTGGGCATGATGGGGCTGAAACATGTCGACCTCATATATGGACTAACTAGTGCGTGTGATTGGTAACACGATGTTCATACGCACACCACTGCTTTTAACCTTTTTCACATCTCCATAGAATAAAAGATTTTTCCAAGAATGGCGATGTAGGAAATTTTAGATTACACTTCACTTTTTAAGAGAATATTTTGGTCTCTGGACACTACTGTAACGTCAGTGGGTCTACCTCCGGTGAAGGTCCGCATACCAATAACAAACCCGATGATGATGCTGTCATGTCACGATCAGGCGGAGAACCAAGATATACCACCTCCAACCTGCGTGCGTGTATGAGGGTTTTTTATGAAAGGTACAGAGAACCAGTGACCCCGACCACACAGCTACAAGTGGTCCATTCTCTTTTGATCTTTGCCTTTGAAGAAGACCAGAACTCCAGAGAACAGCGGCTCTGTCCGCAAGAAACCAACCCAAAGGACTCTGGTGTACTCCGAATTCACGATCCCTAACCACTCTTCACCCAACGCCTCTGTCTAGATATTTTCCCCAGCGATCCAGAGTCTTAGTCCAGCGTTGTCTGACCCCTCTTGGACTGTATGATGATGCCTACCTTGTGAGTCCAAACACTCCCCAACCTCTTACCCCCCTGAACGCGTCTTGCTCTGGTAAGAAAAAACAGACATCAAAGGACATCCCTGCACCAAAAACCCCTGGCCTTGGAGAGGTCGACCAACGGTGTCCCTACGACCTACAGCATCTCACCTTACCTCTGCTGTCGCTGGTTTACTTTGTGCAGCCTCCAGTTCGGCACCTGCAGCCTGTTTCCCAAACCCAGTTTCTCTATTGAATTGCATAAGGCGCCCAACACCGTTTGCACCTGGCCGCCCCTTGTGAGAAAGTGCCATCTTTCCTGCATTGGTATGCCCCACTTTTTTCTGAACTGCTGATGTGCTTTGACTTAGTTTGCCCTGGGCTCCTGCCAACCAGGTGCCCAGAGCCTGTGTTCCTTCCCTAAAACTGTGTTGAAACTAAAACCCAATTGGCATTTCTGGCCACCTATCAGCCCCTAGTAAATGGTACCCAGGGCAAGGTGACCAGGGAAGACCCCTAAAGGCTGCAGCACCTATTGTGCCACCCTTAGGGGCCCTGTACCCTGACACCCACACACTGCCTTTGCAGGCTGAGTGTTTCAGTACAGAACTAAACAGAGAGTCGACATGGCACACATCTCTGTGTGCCATGCCCACAAACCCACTGCCATGGCATACATCAGTCACCCCTCTAGCTGGGTGCTCTGTGCCAGTGGTGTGGGCATGGATGCATGATCCCTGTGACCCTACAGTACCCAGGGCCATTCCTGGGCACTGTAAGTGCAGTGCTGCCATTTAAGAGCATATGGTGCTGGGAGGTCGTAATTACGAACTCCACAGCACCATGATGGCTGCACTGAAGACTGAGAAGTTTTGTATCAAACTTCTCAGCACATTAAACCCGCACTGATGCCAGTGTGAGATTTAATGTAACATGCACCAGAGGGCATCTTAGAGATGCCCCCTGAAACCTAAACCTACAATCCACTTCTGGACTGAGAGGCTGCCTAGGCTGCCACACAGCAGACATGTTGCTGGACCCCTGGGTGGAGAGGCCCCCGCTCTCCTGGGCCTGCAACATAGCACATCCTGGGCGAGGTGCTAGGTCTCCTCCCCCAGGATAGGCAGGGGGAAGCTTCAAAGGCCTGTCCCCTCTGTGAGCTTCTCCAGATCATTTGCTGTACCCAGCAACTGGCCCCCACCAGTTCTGACCCCCACTCTGGCGGGAAACCCTACGTCAGGAAAAGGGGTGTGCCAGCCTGTGCCAATCCCACCCCTCAGGTGGGGGGGCGAGGTAAAGCACGACCCTGGGCTCTGGCCATCTTGAAGATGGGGAGCCCTGCCCAATCACAGCTAGGCTCCTGCCCCCGTCCCACTGGAGTGGAGCAGACTAAGGGGTGTACCCACCCCAGGACAGGGACCAATAGGTCCCTGTCCTTGCCCTACCTGTAACGCCCCTAAATTCAGTATTTAGGGGCTCCCTGAACCTTCCTTCCTCAGATCCCGATAAGAAAAGAAGAAAGAAGATCAAGAAGAAGAAGACCTGCCATGCAGCTGCTAAACAACAGGACGACACTGACTTGGCCCCAGCCCTACCGGCCTGTCGATCCTGGAACCTGCTTCTGCCTCATCCCGGCGACTCCTGCGGAAAGCAACCTTGGGACACCCGGAGGACCTGCCTGCCTTGACCCTCTTAAAGACTGGGACTCCCATAAGCAGAGGCTCTGCTTCAACAACCCTGCTCCTGGTGCCAGCGAGGAAGCACAAGACCAAACCACTCTGCACCCGCCGATCCCGACCCGTGCCCGAGTGATCCAAGACCACGAGGACATTCCCCCAGCGACTGGGACCCGAAGTCCAGTGCCCAAAGACCCTCCTCGGCGACCCAGACAATGCCTGCAGCCTCAGAACCAGGGACCCCTCCAACCAAGACCAGCTGAGGGTAAGATTTCCCGACACCCAAGGACACCCCTGCACCCGGTGCCCTGTGGCTCCCTGTGCCTCCCTTTGGGGTACCTACCTCTTCTCCAAGATCCCAACTTACCTCTCGAAGTGGTGGTCGCATCTGCAGAATCCCTGTCCCCTAGACTGCAGCCTTTGTTCCCTTTTTACCTATGCCATTGAATAACATTGAGCGCCCGACTGCTCAAAAGCACCCTGCACCCAGCCGCCCGAGTGCCTCTGGCCGTGCATCCTGTGCCCTATCCTACTTCCCCATTTGCCCTGAACAATTGAGCAGGAGCTCAGCTCCCACAGCCGCGTGGCCTGCTAGCCATCAGCCACCAACCGAAGGCCCCCTGCCTCTCATTGGATATCATTGGGCCTAACTACCTCTGCACCCGGCTGCCCCTGTGCCGCTGAGGGTGTACCAACTGTACCTACCTGACCCTGGGAGACACCTGGGTCTATGCCCAGAACCTTAACTTCACCAGTCGAGTACTCACCTGGAAACCGATAACTCACTTTCCTGCCATAGGATAACATTGACTGGTTTGACTTGAAAAATCAAGTGTGAAGTTTTGAAACTCTAAAATATTCGTATAAAATCAGCCGAGTAACGAATTTCGAAATACTCACCTGGAATCAGGAGAGGAGCGAGTACTGTACCTTTCAGCCCAGCACTGACCTGCAAAAGTAATTTGTACTGTACTTACCCATAACTGAATTTTCTCCCATGGGAATCCATTGACTGTTTTTCTCTGAAAATTCTTCTGTCTACTTTTGAAAATTACAAATATTTCTTAAAAATCGTACCAACTACTGAAACGTAATTACTTACCTGTCTTAAGTAGAGATCCCAGTGCTGGACCTAGGAGCCCAGTACTGGATTACAAAAGTAATAAGAACATACTTTACCTGTAACCTGAATTTTCTCCCATTGGATAACATTGCCAGATTTTCACTGAAAAGTTTCTAAGTGTGAACTTTTAAAATACCTTTATATTCCTCAAAAATCATTGCAATAACCAAAACGTTTTTACTAAACTGTTTAGATCCTGGGACTGAATCTAGGATCCAGTCCTGGAATTACCAAAGTAATCTAAAAAGTACTCAACTGTAATTGTGTAGAAAAACCTATTGAGCTCAATGCTAAATTGTGTTTAGAACTGTGTTGCCTACTGCAACCCCTGTACTTATTGTGTTTACAAAGTCATTCACTTTCTGCAAAATAATTATCTGAGATCACTCATTATTGAGGAGAGTATATTTTTTATACCTGTTGGTTCTAAAAATAAAACTATTATATCTTGTGATATAAAAACAATTGGCCTGGAGTTCAGTCCTTGAGTGTGTGAAACCTTTTGCTGCCTGAGTGTGTACAACAAATGCATTACACTGTCCTCTGGTACTGCCTTACTGCTCGACCAAGCTACCACTTTTGAGAGTAAGGTCAGCCCTGACTTTAACCTCTGTTATACCTCTGGGGTTGGTGGTCTCTATACACACTGTACCTTATTTTGGTCCAGTATATATAGAGCCACTTTCTTACACCCCTGTGCTGCTGGTGGTGTACATTTGGTGCTGCCTTGTGACTCACCCCCCGTTCTTGCCTAAACCTCCAAAGCTTGTGCCCTGTAGCCACTTTACTTACCTGCAAGCAGTGTGTCTTCGAGCACCACCAGTTTCCAATGAGTAACATTGGGCCTGATCCTCAACTTTGACCTCTGCACCCGGCTGCCACTGTGCCACTGATGGTGCAGTGTTTGTGCTTACCAGAACCTTGCCCTCTGCTGACCCTGCAACCCAAAGACTAGATTTGTAAGTTGTTTAATTACCTGTAAAACCGCATTATTGTTTTCCTCCATAAGTTAACATTGCCAAGACTGAAAATTGCAATGTGTCCACTTTTGAAATTGAAAAAAAATTCTAATTAAAAAGGTATTTACCATTTTGCGATGATCTTGGTCTTAAAATAAATCTTGAGAAAACCATTTTTTTAATAAAGTTGGTGTGGATCTCATTTTTGAGTTACGTGTCATTTATTGGTCAGTGGGTGCTCAGCAAATGTCTTACATTCCCCTGTGTTAGGTCAAAGGCTGCTTGCCCACACTACTACAAATAGAGCAGTTTGGGTTTGCATTGAGCCCTGTACTCTTCTGAGGGCAACCTTTGGACTCTGTGCACGGTATAACCACCTACTGGTATACCATATACAGAACCAGCTTCGTACAATAGGAAAGGGGGTCTTGGCCTTCAACACCTTACGACAGCCCCAAGATTCGTATTTTGCTTCTCAGCGAGCGACCTTCCGCTTTGTCTTCAAAATGTACATGTTCCTGCAAATCTCGGATCGCCGCCCGGTTGTCAGATGACAGTGGTTGGAGGATAGCTAGGGCTTTCTCTCCATCTGAAACCGTATCCACAAGCTTGCGGTGGTCATTACACAGGGAGCTCATTGCGGTACCTAAGGACCCAAGTATGGTCTCCATGGAGACCCTAGGGTGTTCGATGGTGGCCAGTACTATGTTCAACTTGTTGGATGTGGAAAGCCAAGGGGTAGTATTCAATAGCAGTGTGTCCGGGCTGATGGGGCAGTCCACAGTGGCCAGAGACGGTGCTGGTGCGGGAGAGCATAGTCTACCCATAACATATGATGATGCAAGGCGGAAGATAAGTCGTAATTCAATGTCCGTGAGGTTAGTGAGTCAAAGACTGGTGGGTCAACGCGCCCCTATTGCATTTCGATCCACGCAAGGGCGGTGGAGATGGTACCAGGGAGTTCTCAGGTGTTTGCGCAGATAATGCAGGGTTGGTCTCCTCCAATATGAAGGAACAACTTGCCACGAGTCCCCATTGCCCTCAAGTGTATAGAAATTCAGGCTGCACAGAGAGCCAAGAAAGTCCTGCAGGGAGTCGCACAGGTTCATTCTCAGTAATAGGTAGTGTCACGTTTTGAGCCCGCTGGGTGCTTAACCCAGCAGGGGCAATCAGAGCCTGGGAATTTTTGGGCCAGGATCCAACCAGGGCCAGTCGCAAAGGGCACAAGGTCTTTGGCTGTGTGACAGCACACCCTCGCAGCGCCTACGGTGGCGAGTAGAGTCGCTGTGCAGGAGGCAGGGTGGGGCTCAAGTCCATCACGAGGACAGCAGGGCCACGATGAAGTCAGCTGATCACTGCAGCAGGGTCAAACTCTAGGGACCAAGGCTGCCGCCAACCTATGCCTTTTGTGCTATTTTCCCCATGTGCCCCGAACCAGGTATTGGCGCTGGTGAATGGAGAGTGCTCCCGAGCACTCAGTCCAGTCTGTTATAGTGTGCGCCTGGGCAGAATCCTTCAGCAGTGGTGCAGCTATGCTGCACGCAAGCCACCTCCACAGCTGCTCAGGGGTCTGCCGAGGTAGAACTTCGAGTAAGAGCCACTGGTCTCAGCACTGATGGGAGCGGTATGCTCCAGACTTTGAGGGGAAGTTGGGAGTCAACCATTTGCACAGTGATGACAGCGAGGAGTGCCTGCTGGGGACGCAGAACAGCCCCTTGATACCCAACCAGTCATCCAGGACCCAGAGCCACTAAGTCAGCAATGCGATGCAGCTGAAGGCGGATGAGGGTCCAGAGGGGGCCCAAACTGCACCAGGCAACTGTGTGAGGGGTCTCCAAACACTTCTGATGGTCACCGATGTGCGGGCCTTAGGACGGAGCGTTAGCAACTTGCATCTGTCATCTTGGCAGGCCTGGCCACTCCCCTGTCCATGTACAATATACCATGGCCTGTAAAAGTGAAGAGATTCACACTGACGGGTTATGTGCAGCTGATGTATCTGCAAAGACACTGCAGGCTGACCGACACGTCCCCGCAGGGGACACAAATAAGAGGGCGGCCACCGTAGTGCCACAAGATGGCACACAGGGGGCAGCCCAGCTCTTTCAGACCCTGGTGGGTCCCGCGCGTCACTTCCTTCCTGGGGTGGGCGGGGGAGAGTATATATTCCTCCCCCGCCCACCGAGCGGCCTCTTTGTCCGCTGTCCCCTCACCCTGATGCCGTTTGGGTGTCTGCTGGTTGCTTGTCCTCAGAGGCCTGGTCTGGCGTCGAGGTGATGTTTTCTCCGCCGGTCGCCGATTTCGTTTTATTGCGGTGAGTCGGGTTTCTGTATGGGTGCGATCTTGTGCCTGTGGTCTCTTTCCTGGTTGGAAAGTAGAATTGGCGTAGGCTTATTTTATTGGCTTTCCTCCCGGTCAGAAAGTCTTTCCATACGGGTGAGGGGACAGTGGGGGTGCAGGGGTCGAGCGCGATATCCGGTGCAGGGCATCGGTTAGGTCCGATGGCATGGGGATTCGCTTGTGTGGGCCCGCGCTAGTTTTGTATCGACACGGTTTCCACGGTGAGGCTGAGTTTGCTGTTTTTCCGACGTTCGGCAGTTTTCTTCGCCTGCGGTGAGTCGGGGTGTTTGTGTGGTGTCGTGTTCCCACAGGGAAGCCTCACAGGGCGAATAGCTATGCTCGGGGGCATGGCATGCGGGGTCACTGGTGCTGGCCCGCGCTTTGTTAATGAGCCTTTTTGCTCGGTGTGGCCATTTTCGGTCGTGGAAGTCTTGCCGACCACTGTTAGAGAGCGTTGTCTCACGCTAGTTTGCCTTCAAGGGGCGGCAAGAATTTTATGTTTCTGGGCCGTATTTAGGTTCGGGTGGCTCCACCCTTCGAGGGAGATGCGCTAGTTAGTGTTGGGGGGCCCAAAGTTCCTCGACTACCCGGAGGAGCCGCGAACGGGGGATGCGGCGAACTACACTCGTGTAGGAGACCCCGGATTAGGCCGGACTAGGAGAGCGAGGCCCTGCTAGCCGGACTCGGCTTCCTCCGATCAGCTCCGTTTCCTGTGGGTGGCAGGCAGGGGCGGCCCTCGCCCCCCCCCTTTCACATCAGCAGGCAAGGGCGAGCTCGGACCTGGGGATTTGAGTCGAGTATCGGTATCGACGCTAATCACCCTCATGTAACGGAATTTGTTTTGGGCGCCGTTGGTCTGTGATCACAGTGGCAGAGGAAAGTCTCTGGCTCTCGCCGTGGCTTGGCAGGCTACGGAGTTGGTGCACCATAATGCTGTTCTTGAGGGGTATTTTGTGGGGTACTATGTTTGGAGCCGTCACAGCTCTTTGGTGACAGCGTTAGTCTGTGGAGCTGTATGTCCCTGGTTTGATCCCGGGTATCGGCAGGTGACTTTTGTTTGCGAAGATGGCTCCCTCGTACACGAGCCCCCAACACAGGAGGCCACGCCATTTTGAATTTGGCACCCGCATCGCGGCCCTGCCTCCTCCTCGGGGCCACGAGAGTTTTATTACGGGTGCCCAAAATTTTAAAGAATGCCCACATTAGACCCAGGGCGTCTTTGTGGCAGCGGGTTTTTTCCAGATTGCAATATTTGGCTTTGTGTCCCTAGGAGCGCTATTATTTTAGTTTTAGCCTTTGTTATTTAACTAATCAGCATTCAACAGCTGATTACTCTGCCCGGAGCATCCTCGACGAGGTGCGCAGTTCGCTAGGCCCCTAGGGTCGCAACCTCAGCACTCATCCTGTTATTGCTGGCATCTCGAGAAGTGACTAGTGTAGCTAGTGGCTGTATAAGGTGATTTATGTTTTAACTATCGGGACGGCCCACCCGAACCACTAGGCTGATGTTTGCTGCTCAAATCCCGGCAGAGGCCCGATGCCGGTGATTCTGGGCAATTCACCTTTATTCCCCCGTGTCCGACTTTAAAGAGTTTTGTTCGGGTCCGTCGTTTTGTTCAGTCCCCATGCTAAAGTGCTCCAATATAAGCGTCCAATTGTTTGGCCAAGCAACGCGACAATTTTATTTTGGTCTGGCTTTAGCACGCTGTGGCAGTAAGGTGTTAGGTCGAGATTGTTCTGGCCTATTTTTTAGCCTGTTGTGATATGATGTTCTGAGCTTCTTATTGCTTTTCCTTTTCGTTACCTTTTTCCATTAGATTTGGTGCGGAAAATTTTAGGGTTGTACGTGCCCGTAACTACTCCTCCATTTGTGTGCTTCTTGTCGGCAAAGATAGCTTGGAGGGTGCATGTGCTGGCCGGGTAGTTCACTTGTATTGAGTGTTGCGCTAGCAACGCCTAGATCGCGTGTTTGTTCCCCGTACTGGCCACAGTTTTACCGTTATAATAAGTCATGCTTTTCTGTAGCTAGGTGCCACTCGGACGCCAGGAGGCAGTTGCGTTAGGAGGGGCCTTTCCACCCCCTCAACATCACATATTAATTCCTAGGTGACTTCGAGTTGGATTAGCGTAGCACGCTAATGCTCCATTTACGTTTCAGTCGAGCCGGGTAGACTTCCGGGTGGGTCATGAGAAAAAGCGTTTCATTCTTCCCAGTTGGCGGGGGGGCTCTGCGTTAGTCTGCCAGCCGGCGGGCACACCTCAGGAGGGGCTTGGCTGCCCGCGCTCTTTACTAGGTGGCCTCTCCTCAGACCCTCCGGGCCTAGGAGTACTACGCACGCTCTTTTTCAATTTAGCAGTGCCTCGGGGCTCCCCCTTTAGCTGCGTGTCTTGGGGGTTTGGCGGTGGCCATCTTTAGGGGCGCCATGGTCCGGCCATATGGGTCTGGGTGCCCAAGCGGCCATTTTGGGGGGCAGTCTTTCCCTTCGGTGCTACGGGGGAGGGGCGTGGGTGCGTGGCCATTTTTTGGGCAGCATTCTTTCATGCCCACCATGTATTGCTGAGGGTGGAGTGTTGCGGGGATGCAACGCTTCCGCACCGTTATCCACTCTTCCTCCGTTTGTGCCATGGAGTTCCTCCCTGCATTTTCTACGTTTCTTTCATCTCCCGATTTCGCTGTCTCGGCATAGACAGTTGTGTAGTGCTCTTGTTATGAGTTTCACTGGCCATCCCCCCCCCCCCCCCCCCCCATCCACCCAGGGGTTCGAGCTTTCACCAGGCATGCGTGTGTTCTTTGTGTCTGGGTGGCCTATTTATTGGGCGTTTTACTTTCGATCTTATGGGCAAGGTTCGATTAGCTTTAGCAGTTCTTTTGCTTGGGCTGAATTAGTGAGTCCATGCAGTGCCGGCCCGCCAGATTCCTTCCTCTCCCGGGTTCCTCATGAGAGCTAGGCCATTGGCACGGTGGTTAGTGCCGGGGTCGCTACAGCTTGCAGCATGGGTTCGATTCCCGCCATCGCGTGGCGGGATGGCTTTATATTTTTAATTATTTACCTGTTTCATATTCAGACATCGTCCTATGTCGTAAAAAATCTGTTTTGTGAATCTGGGTTACCTTTCAGTAGCTCTGGGAGGTTAGGGTGTATTAATTTTACTCCCGGAATTTTCTTCAGGCCGTTATACCTCTTCCCCAGCTTGGACTGTGCTTTGGGTTCCCCCCACTTCAGTTTTCACTAGCATGTCTCACAAATTAGGTCCTTGGGTGACAGACTCCGGTCTGCTAGTGTGGCGGGCTATTCTGCTGAGCCAGCACGCATTAGGATGCCATACGCGTAACGCTTCTATATTCATACTAGAGGAACACAACCCAAGTATCTTATAGGTATATCGGGAATTCATGCCACCTGCGTACGTAAATGTGTACACCTTGTGAAGTACCAGTTGGACTGGCTTGAAGTTTTATGCTACACCAGATGAAGCAAAAGGTACATTACAAGCGTAATGTGGCATGAATACAAGTTCAGAAGCGTTCTTTGTTCTGGTAGAGATTATTTCTGGAATGCCTTAGAGGCAATCAATCTCATGTTCTAAGGGTTCAGTAGAACATGGTGACACGTGTGCTATCACTGGAAGTTAACTGCAAACACAACAATGATGGACAGAATGTGGATCAATGTCACACATTCACCCCAGTCCAAAGATCTGGGCCCAAATCCATCGTTTTTCCACTCCACACCACCCTGGGTTAGACAATGGCGATATGCAAATCAGCGCTGACCCTGTGCCCATTGGGAACAGTCCAGTCCGAACTACAAAAGCCATGTCCTTCCCAGAACGGAAACAAGCATCCGAGGACCGGCCCGGTTTCGAGGTAACAGCTCTCGTCAGCCCGGCTAGCTTGATTCCAGTGGTGTGGAGTGCCTGGGACTCACGTGTGAGCATCCCCAGTACACTTAGAGCGGTAACTGCAAACACAACAATGATGGACAGAATGTGGATCAATGTCACACATTCACCCCAGTCCAAAGATCTGGGCCCACTGGAAGTTAGGCACGTTAAGAGGGAGCTCCATGTATGTTACTAAATATATGTCATGTGCAGGTTACATTTAGTACCATGCCCAGCTTTACGTTTTACTGCACTATATGGCAGACTCCCAGGCATATGAACTCACTGGTAAGACACTTACTTAGCCGTAGGGTTAATCACTGGCTTTATGTTTTGTTCCCCTTCTTTTATCAGGGGGCATATTTGTATGGGGTTGAGGTCATCTGAAGGCCTGGGATGAGATGTTCTGGGAAGAATGGAAGGGGACAAGGAAGGGGTGAATTTCTTCACTCACTCCTATGTGCACCTGTCATCTTTTGACTGCACATTTCATTAGTTGGTTTGCATGTTCTTCCCTTTTCCTATGCAATAATTGGCGGTTCGCCGGTTACCACTGATGAGCCTGGGCAATTGATTGATTTTCTGTCTAGGATTGCTCAGGTTTCTCGGTAGAAGTGGTAGTATGTGGCCAGTGCTTGCATCCCCTGTGCCTAAGCTTAGCATGTGGGATATGGCCTAGTAACATGACGCTTCCCTGCACTACTACCTGTGTTGCTGTAGTTTCTCTATGGTTTGCCCTGCCCAACTCCTCAACAATGTAATTGGTATTTTTCAGTTCTCTCAACTGACTGACAGGCTTTGCCTGGTAGGAAGGGGGCTTCTGCCCCAGTCTCATTGTACGATTTCTTATGGTTACATGAAGGGGGGGGGTCTTCTAATCGTTGTTTTATGTTTCCATAAATCATCCGGGGATGGTTACGTGTTGCAATACCTTTTCGCAGCATCTGTCTACTAGTAATGGAAATATTGGGTGACTCTTCCAACTTGCTTTGGAGGTTTAGTTTCTTTTAAGAAACCTTTTATTTTGTTTAAGAGTAAAACTCATTGCCCTGGTGGCGCAGCGTGCAGCTCTGCAGGGATACACACTAGCTCGGTCACCTTTACGCTGTGGGGCGAGAGTGTGACCTTGGTGTTGGGTTTTGCTCTCACTAGTTGAGTAGAATATTTACAGACTCAGACGTGGTCGTCGTCATTCGGTGAATAGACTGGGTGGGCATGCTCAGGTTGAGGCGAAGACTGGGCATGCCTTTTTTCCCTGCAGCTCTAGGTGAATCTTCATGTCAAGGCATAGTTGCACTCGCCGTTCTCCTGCACCACGGTGCCAGGCATTGCAGACCGGCTGTATGTTTGTGGTCGCGGCTACTTCTGAGCTACGCAGCCCCTTACCACACCTGGCACTCTGGCTCCCTAAGTAGCGTACCTATGTTAGTGTTTCCCCAGGCTCACTTTAGCTCTGGATTATCTGCCTATAGCCGTTTTTTCCTTGGCCTCATAGAGTCGCTTGTTGGGTTATTGGGTGGCTTTCCTGATTTGGTCTCACTCTGGTTCTTCGTTCTATTGCTGCCAAGAAAGTGTTATTCAGGTCCTTTTATGGCACACATCGTGCTCTGTATCTATGGACATGTCACACATAGCAGTTGACACCTTGACAGCCACGGATGGGGGCGGCTATTTCTTGGTTGGCTATGCACAAAAGATTTGTTGTGGCTTAGTTATCTTATGAAATCGTAGCAGTGACCAAACCATGAGATGGGCTTGTGGTATGGTAGCGCTCACATTGGTAGTATAGTTAGGGAGACTTCGGATCAGCTGCAAATTTGCAAGCATTGGGTGGCTTTCCCGATATGGTCTCTCTCTGGTACTTCGTTCTATTGCTGGCAAGAAAGTGTTTTTTCAGGTCCTTTTATGTCACCCATAGTGCACTGTGAGACAGAGACAGTATCTATATGGTTGTTCAGGTTGAACCCGTGTAGCTCTGAAAAATGGTGGCCAGTTCATGATGGACTATGCGAGAAAGCTTTATTGTGGCCGCTTAAGCTTGTGCAACTATGCAGCATTGACCATGTCAACAGATGGGCTGTTGGAAGCGTAGTGCTCCTTTTGTAAGAAATTTAGGGAGGCTATGGCACTCATACCTCCCCCAGTCTGATCCCACGAAGACCTATCAGCTCTGACTCCACTGTGGTTCAAGCTGATACTTTTTAGCCTCCACTTGTTCTTTTCGTGGGACACTTGGTGGTCCACATGCGGCCAGGTAGGCGATTGCTTTAGCTGTTTTTCGTGTCCGCAAGGGGCAGGCAAATTCCACAGTCTAAAGTTTCACAACAGGGGTTGTCTCGCAGTGGAGGGCCCCTGGCTAGGTGCTTGGGTAAGCGTTCTACCCAGACCGTATCTATTTAGTTGTTTTCAGGTATGAAAGTTGGGATTCCTCGTGCAGCGTTCACTTACCAGAGAGTACGAGGAGGAAGTATGTGTTCCCCTAGTTGCACAGCATGGTATACAGTTGTATAGGCTGCCTGTTAAGCGCATCATAGGGGCCAACTAAGGCCAAGCACAGGGGGACGACTTGCGCAAATGTCAATCCTTGCCAGGTCATGGGTAGCCATCTTTAGCTAGAGCCTGTGGGGGTGATAGTGTTCGATTCCCAGTCTGGGGGTTTTGGGCCAGTTTTCCATCACCATGCGGTGCGGGGGCAGCGGGCTCTAGGTGCCTCTGAAGATCAGGCAAGGGTGTTTTGGACTGAGGTGCTTGTAACGGTATTTACACTTTATCAGACGGGTTCCAGCAGATACTCCTACCCACATATTGGAAACCTTGTGACACTCTATCTTTATTCGACTCCACCCCGGTGTATATAAAAGGGTCTCAAGTGGTTAGCAGGGTCCAGGTTCCTGTGACCAGGCGCTTGTTCAGTAAGCAACATAGGTTGACCCGTTGCAAAGCCTTGCAGTGTATCATGATCAGGACTCTACGCGCTCAATCCCCCTTATGCTGGACGTGACACCTTGTGCATGCACCTAGGTCCTTTACTAGGGATTGCGCTGGTCACTGCAATGTTCTATGGCACTTGATAGAACGACCACAACGATCTTACGGTGGGTCTCGCCACCAGTGGGAGACAGGTAATTTTCAGTGGTCAGACATGTCTCCATCTCTTTAGGCAAGGCGCTAGTCAGGGGAGGCGCTGGAGCCAACACGCAGGAGGACCTGTGCTGTATATAATTAAAGGGGCAGAGACACATATCTTGGTAGCCCGACACCGTTCCGGTGGAAGTATCTAGGCTCACACAGGTGGTTAGCAGGGACCAGGATTCGGTGTCCGGTCTTCGGGTCAGCAAGCAGGGTAGACCGCACCAGTTGGCCCTTCATGGAGGTTTTCAGTACCATCCACAGGCAACACACTCTCTTTCCCTCCACCTTGTGGTGACACCATGCTGTGTCGCCGGGGAGCTATGGAGAAGTATTGTTTATTTGTCTGGGCTCTGGGGCCAGACAAATAAACAAGAGGTAGAACACAAGGGGAATTGGCCACACGTTGGTAACAGGTGAGCTCTGTGGTCCGATTTCTTATCTCGAGCTCCCGTGGCATGATACCCTGTCAGGGACAGTGAGGCAGCTGGCTCGCATGCGGTGTGCTGCGCCATGCGTAAATATTTTGAGCAGAGTTTTGGCCTTTTACATGTGTGCTACAAGCCAAACTCCCTTGGTGTTGCTGGACTCTTGGGTCAGTGGTCCATGTTGGCATGGACTTGTTTTCTCTGAATAGGGAAGAGACCCTAGTATTAACAAGTAAGGAACAGCTAGGAGGAATGCCGGCCTTGGTGGGGGGGCCTGCTGCGACGGTCGCCACACCCAGGGCTGTGGCGGAGTTACAGGGCGATCCAGAGGCGGAAAGGTACCCGGGAGTACCCTCTTCAGGAGCACAAAGGATGCTGAGGCCTATTATCCCCAGGAAGTCTGTGCGGTGGACCCTGGGGGTACGACTGCGCCCCGCTATCCTACGGGCGGTTGGAAACCTGTACAACCGGGGGTCGCTTGAACGCTCTGCCCCTCGTAGGGGGGGGGGCGTGAGCAAGAGGGTGGACCAATGGTTCACCGGAATTGGGAGGGGCTATCTCCTCCCATAACCGCTAAGCAACGATTGGCTAAGGCCACGTTGCAAATTGGCCCATCAGGTGGTAGGTCGCGAGGGGCGGCTTGCCTTTTGGATCGCCTGTAAGATAACCCACCATGTTGGCATGTGTATATGCTAATAAACCTGCAGCTACTTTTCTCCAACAAAAAAGTTGTCTTGTCTGCTTATTTCTGCGAAATGCATGTTACTGCGAGCGGGCTGGTGAGTGGGCCGATATTGGCACTATGGTACAGACCTTTAAGGTGGCTAATGTGACTCTATCTCAAATGACGATCGATAAAGCAAGTATGGTGATAATACAAACAAAATTAAAAAGCGAAACACTTCCGAACAGTTCCCCCTCCAAGTACTCCTATTACCGAAACAAAGAAAATGTTCTGAGATGATCAATATCAATGCTGTAGCACTGACGCAGCGCGGGGGTACCCAGAGAGTCAGCAGACTGGAGCCCCGTCGGCAGAGGTGGCCACCAAAGAGGGAACATCACTGCAGCCTGCTGAGCCAGCTTCTACCACAGAGGGATGAGATCCAGGCAGCGCTGATCAGATATTGCAGGTGACAGGTCCCTCCGTCTGCATTAAAAGTGCGTCTCCAGCAGTCCCGGCTCTGTCAGAGAGGCCTTGCTGGGGGCCAGCTGTGAAGAGAGCGGCAGGGACAACGGCTGTCTGACCAGAATATTCCGCTGGCCTCAGGGAGGAGTCGTGGTGAGCGGCTGGCCTAGACATCCGGCAACAACAGGATCAACTGCATGCAGGGAGATCGCTGGGCAGTAGCCAATTGGAGGCCTTGCTTGAAACCAACCACAGAGTTGATAGAGGGTCACTGACTGAGGAGTGCCGTGGGGGCCCTAAGACGAAGTGTGCTGCCCCGGCTAAAAATAATAGCAGCGTTCCCCAATTGCAGGGATGAGAGGACGTTCCCCTGTGCTCCCGCACAGACGAGAATGCCTCATAGATAGCTAGCTAGATGACTGCGGGGGGAAAGCCCCCTTTTATGATGTTCACTGGAACAGCAGGCAACCCTACTTGCGTGGGTTTCTCCACCCTCGATTTCCCCCAGATCAAGATGTGTTGGCCTGATCCACTAGTGATATGCTGGTGGGCTGGCAACAGGAGTCTTGATGTACCTCATTAATACGAGAGGATCCACAAGACCGAATGCACCAGAGCTCCAATCACGACCCGGCAGCCATTGATAAATTAGACCAGATACTCAACTCTGCCAAGGTGACCCGGGAGGTGCTGGAGGATAGGATCGGCAAAGTGTCCATAGACTTAAATGTCCTTCGAGATGATCATTGGAACAGAAATGCCTTGGGAGAGGTGTGCCCATAGATGAAGGATCTCCAAGGCCAAATTGACAACCGTACAAAACATATGGAGATACTGGACCAGAGAGCAGACGATGTGGACGGGCGCAGACGGCACAATAATATCACAATAGTTGGTCTCTGAGTGGGGGCGGACCTGGTTGCTTACCTGAAGCATTGGCTGGCAAAAGAAGTGACACTGCAGGGGCTGTCTCAATTCTTTGCATTGGAATGAGCGCACAGAGTACCTTCACACCCCCTTCTACCTGGCACATTGCTTAGAGCGGTGGTGGTGAGACTACTGCAGTGCAGGGACCGAGACCTGGTTCTTCCAGAGAGCACGTAAGCTAGGCCTTTTGAAAGTAAACAGACCACAATTGCCATATTCCCGGATTATACGATGGCAGTACAGTGAAAATGGACCGCATCCATGGCGGTCAAAAAGGAGCTCAGAGAATAAGGGATTCAATATGCACTCCTCTTTCCAGCCTGCCAGAAAATTATGCTGCGGCAGCAGTTTTGGTTCTTCGATAAACTTGTGAGCGCTTGGAACTGGCACAAGAAGTTTAAGGCAGGGACAGATGCTGAGTTATGGAGCAGACCACCACTACTGAAAGGCATAAGGAGAAAGGAGTCAGCCTGGTCGGCTCGACCCACCAAGTCCCTTACAGCGTAAGAGAGAGCTGCGGCCATAGATGTGCCGTCCAACTTTCATGCATTGCAGAGATGGAGAGGCGAAAAAAATCGAACAGACTTGACACCTGGTTCAACGGACTCAGAGAGTAACTTTAGGTCACTTCTCTAAGGGCCGAAGGTCATTTCCCAAACAGCAGAGCACATAGGATGTCTCTCGGGAAACTAACTGGTGGTTGTATATATGCAAGTCGCGTCTGGTCACAGACTGAAGAGGACAGAGAGCAAATCACGCCCCTGATCACTATGACTGCTGACCTGCCCCAGGCTTAAACTATCAGAACCTATTGAATTACCGCTTGCATGTGGAGTCAAACTGAGGGCGATAAACCTGTTGGAACAGAGGCAGCTACCCCACCCCAGAGAAAAATAACAACCGTCAGACTGGTGTTTGGGGTTTTGAAATTCATTTCTGTTTGTCTGGCTGTTGCCAACTCGGCCTGGGCAGAGTAAGTTGGGGTTCAATGATTTTTACGTACACAATCTTTTGTCATGGATGCAGTCGCATAATTTTAGAGGAGTCAAGGGTCGGGTTTGGAAAACAGAATTGTCTGACTTTGGGGGGTGATGGGGGTGCTGCACAAAGGTTGTGGACATAGGCAGACAGTGCACACATCCCAAATACAATGCAGACTTGATTCACTAAATACACCTTCACCTGGAATGTAAGAGGGATGGACTCTGCAGCTAAGCACTATAAAACATTTGCATACCTGAAAGACAGGGAAACAGAAATAGCCGTCCTGTAGGAGATGCACATGGCAGAGAACCAAATCAAGGCCAGGCTAGCTTGAATCCAGTGGCAAAGTGAGCAAGGGACCCACGTCTGGGCATACCCTGCCAACTTAGGGCGAACAAAGCAAACACAAGGAGATAATGGACGGAGTGCTGAATTTTTTCAGACACTCACCCCCATTTACAGATCAGGGTTGAATCCATCATCGTTCTTTAGTTCCCTTCGCCACCCCAGTTCAGACCCGGCCATATGCAAATCAGTCTTGACCCTGTTCCTTATGGGAACAGTCCAGCACGAACTGCCAAGCCAGGTCTTCCCTGGACCGGAAACAAGCATCCTGGGGCTGGTTTTGGGGTAACACCCCTCATCTACTTGGGCTTTTACTTTGATAGTCAATTGCTATTCCTTACCCAAGTAAAATCGGTAGTGGGCACCTGTTTTGCCCTCCTTCGACTTCCTTGGAAGTTTCTGTTCTTATTGTCCTTGGCGGCCAGACAACAATTGATTCAAGCCCTGATTATCGCACGTCTTGACTATGGGAATGGTCTTATTCAAAAGAGGAGTACCATCAGAGATAGCTTAAATAAAGCGGTCTGAGTGGGATGACTGAAAAAAAGAAGAGAGTCCTTCCTTTATTAAGAAACCCCTCACTCACCGACCTAGTCGGTGACATGCTTCATCATCGGGGTCCACCCTGATAGCCGAGTGCCATCAGGGTGTGCTGCGACACCTGGACTACAGTGGAGCTGGTATTTGTGTGTGTGAAGTGAAAAAAAGTGTTAAAAATCGTCCTGGTATACTTGTATGAAAGATTTATTTGCAAGGAACTGGACAATATTAAAATTAAGTGTGTGGATACATTAAGGTGTTATGACCGTGTGTATCACTTATGTGTGAGGTCTACATGTTTCAACCCGTAGGATGGAAGGTACCGGGTTTTCGTCAGGACCAGAAGGAAAATGGGTGGTCAGGACACACTAACGCCCTCCCGTTCCCTAGATTCCTGTGCACTACTGACAATTAGTCAAAGTGAAAAAGAAGCTCAAAAACAAAATAGTCGAGCTAAAAGCAAAAAGACCTGGTGGGAGAAAATAGGCAAAAAGTCACAAGTATGATTAATACAAGCCTGTTATGAAGTGCCATGCTGGTTCTCACGTGTCTGCTGCTATATAGTGCATCCCAGTCAGAGCTTAATGTGATCGGTAGTGACTGACTATCACTAAAGCTGGCACACTCTATCAATAGTGTTGTGCTCGGTGATCACTAGATAGTTAATACGACATTCGATCATATTCAGCACTTAATAGTGCGTGGTTAGAATGCTCACAATTCCATTAGCGTGAGGAAACAACGACGTGGAATATCTACGTTTTCAACTTTGACTCAAACTGGCACATTCAAGTAAATGTAGTGTGCCCAGTGGTCGAGTGGTCGTTATTTGTTTATTTTGACATAGTCGAAAGCACTCAGCACTTCCGTGTGCAAGACTCAACTGCTCACGATTTAAATTAAAGTGAGTAAATAACGACGCAAATTGTTTGTCCCATCAAACGTACACTCACACTATGCAAACACACAAACAACACACATACATAGGCAGAAGAAGGAATCAAGGCTTACTCCTATTATGGATCTTTAAGGCTTCACGGGGTGGAGGGAAGGTAAAAAAACTCAAACTGCCATATTCTGCAATAGGAAAAATATGAGACAGCTATCAGGAGTTTTGCTCACGAAAACGTGACCGAAGTAGAGCGGCCAGGATCGGACTCTAAGCTTTGAAGTTACTTACAGTTTGGTTGAGTATGGATTCAAAGTACCTACTCGCCTCTCCGTACCTCCCCGCAAGTGTTTCAGGAGCCGCCAGTATAGATATAGCGGCAGCTATACTTCCGGGGTGGGCGTGGGCACGCAAATACGTAGTGACGTATTCGCGTAGCGTTAATGAAAATGGAGGACGGGAGAGAGTTAGTTCCTAGTGTTGCTAAGCAACGCTGGACTCCTAACTAACACGTAGTGTTCCTGCAGTTGCTAAACTACATCACGCAGGAAACTACAGATAGCTTTGAAAGTCTGGGAGCAGGAATTAGCTAGTAAATTACTGATTTAAAACGGAACAAAATATTGAACCCCTTCTTGGATTGTAAGAAAACAATTTACAGGGAAGGTCACAAAAGGGGAGGGTATGTGGCATAAACGAAAATTTACAGGGAAGGTCACAAAAGGGGAGGGTATGTGGCATAAACGAAAAAGCACATATGTGCTACGTTCCGTAGTGTTATCATCCAGTTATCAGACAAATAGTCTGACCGAGCACAGGTTAATGGGAGATCATATTGTCTGTGGAGAAATCAGGTAATGTTTGCCCAAGGAATATTATCGTTCAATCCTGTGACATGTGTGGATAATCTGTATATCCATCTCTGTTCTTTCTCGAAGAGCCGTTTCTGAGTGTTAGGTCCAGCCATGACTTGTTCGATGACAGTCCACCTCATGTCATTGGGCGTGTGGTTTTCTTCAAGGAAGTGATCTGTCAGTTTTGTTGCATTTTTTCTGCAGCGGATGGTGCTGCGATGCTCGCATATTCTTTGCTTAACTTTTCTTGTCGTCATCCCCACGTAGCGTTTGTTGCATGTGCATTCAATTAAATAAACCACATTGCAGCTATTGCAGTTCGTGTGAGATTGCTGCCTCCATGTTTTACCAGTTTCGATACTCAAGGTTTTAGTGTTACTCGTTAAATGACAAACGCTGCAGTTGCCGCAACGAAAATGTCCTGTTACATCAGGTAAACCCCAAATCTTCGTGATTGATTGATTGTCAACACGTTCCTTCATCTTTGGTCTAGTATTGACCAGTGAGTCTTTCAGGCTTGCTGATTTTTTATAGGAAAAAAGGGGCTTTTCCCAATGAAGATTACCAGTGTTGAGGATGGACCAATGTTTTTTAATGCTCTTAGACACTTGGTTGGAGACCCTGTTAAAGGTGGTTACACAAGTAAGTGGTATTTCATTATCCGTGGCTGTTTTAGGCTCTAGGAGAGCCTCTCTTGGTTGGTTCCTGGCTCTTTTTTGACATGTGTTTATGATTTTCGCAGGGTACCCACGGACTTGAAGCTTCTTAGTTAGGTCAGAGGCTTGTTTTTTATACTCAGTTAGCTTGCTGCAGTTGCGCCTTAACCTAAAAAATTGTCCGTAGGGAAGATTCTCTTTGAGAGGGCGCGGATGGAAGCTTTCGAACCTAAGCAAGTTATTTTTAGCAGTGGGTTTGTAAAATGTTCTGGTCTCCAGATGATCACTTTCCTTGGTAATCACCACATCAAGAAACACTATTTCTTTCTCACTGAAACAGTGGGTGAATTTCAGGTTCTGGTCGCATGTATTGATCCAGGCAGTAAACTCGATGAGTTGGTCCAATGGTCCTTGCCAAATCGCAAGGACATCGTCAATGTAGCGTTTCCAGAATTTTAGGTGGTCTCTAAAAGGGTTGAGGTTGCTAAGAATAAACTTAAGTTCGAAGTCATAGACATAGAGACCAGCCACACTGGGGGCAAAAACACTGCCCATAGAGGTACCCCCTGTTTGGAGGAATAGAGCTCCCTCAAATTCAAAATAATTACGTTTGAGTGCTAGCCTGGCACACTCAATGATGAAGGCTCTGGGTGTGTGGAATGTCCAGTCCATGTTTCCTAGGGTTTCCTCCAAAACTCTCATTGAGTGTGCCAGGCTAGCACTCAAACGTAATTATTTTGAATTTGAGGGAGCTCTATTCCATTTGGCAAGGACCATTGGACCAACTCATCGAGTTTACTGCCTGGATCAATACATGCGACCAGAACCTGAAATTCACCCACTGTTTCAGTGAGAAAGAAATAGTGTTTCTTGATGTGGTGATTACCAAGGAAAGTGATCATCTGGAGACCAGAACATTTTACAAACCCACTGCTAAAAATAACTTGCTTAGGTTCGAAAGCTTCCATCCGCGCCCTCTCAAAGAGAATCTTCCCTACGGACAATTTTTAAGGTTAAGGCGCAACTGCAGCAAGCTAACTGAGTATAAAAAACAAGCCTCTGACCTAACTAAGAAGGTACAAGTCCGTGGGTACCCTGCAAAAATCATAAACACATGTCAAAAAAGAGCCAGGAACCAACCAAGAGAGGCTCTCCTAGAGCCTAAAACAGCCACGGATAATGAAATACCACTTACTTGTGTAACCACCTTTAACAGGGTCTCCAACCAAGTGTCTAAGAGCATTAAAAAACATTGGTCCATCCTCAACACTGGTAATCTTCATTGGGAAAAGCCCCTCTTTTCCTATAAAAAATCAGCAAGCCGGAAAGACTCACTGGTCAATACTAGACCAAAGATGAAAGAACGTGTTGACAATCAATCACGAAGATTTGGGGTTTACCTGATGTAACAGGACATTTTCGTTGCGGCAACTGCAGCGTTTGTCATTTAACGAGTAACACTAAAACCTTGAGTATCGAAACTGGTAAAACATGGAGGCAGCAATCTCACACGAACTGCAATAGCTGCAATGTGGTTTATTTAATTGAATGCACATGCAACAAACGCTACGTGGGGATGACGACAAGAAAAGTAAAGCAAAGAATATGCAAGCATCGCAGCACCATCCGCTGATGAAAAAATGCAACAAAACTGACAGATCACTTCCTTGAAGAAAACCACACGCCCAATGACATGAGGTGGACTGTCATCGAACAAGTCATGGCTGGACCTAACACTCAGAAACGGCTCTTCGAGAAAGAACAGAGATGGATATACAGATTATCCACACATGTCACAGGATTGAACGATAATATTCCTTGCGCAAACATTACCTGATTTCTCCACAGACAATATGATCTCCCATTAACCTGTGCTCGGTCAGACTATTTGTCTGATAACTGGATGATAACACTACGGAACGTAGCACATATGTGCTTTTTCGTTTATGCCACATACCCTCCCCTTTTGTGACCTTCCCTGTAAATTAATTTCTTACAATCCAAGAAGGGGTTCAATATTTTGTTCCGTTTTAAATCAGTAATTTACTAGCTAATTCCTGCTCCCAGACTATCAAAGCTATCTGTAGTTTCCTGCGTGATGTAGTTTAGCAACTGCAGGAACACTACGTGTTACTTAGGAGTCCAGCGTTGCTTAGCAACACTAGGAACTAACTCCCTCCCGTCCTCCATTTTCATTAACGCTACGCGAATACGTCACTACGTATTTGCGTGCCCACGCCCACCCCGGAAGTATAGCTGCCGCTATATCTATACTGGCGGCTCCTGAAACACTTGCGGGGAGGTACGGAGAGGCGAGTAGGTACTTTGAATCCATACTCAACCAAACTGTAAGTAACTTCAAAGCTTAGAGTCCGATCCTGGCCGCTCTACTTCGGTCACGTTTTTGTGAGCAAAACTCCTGATAGCTGTCTCATATTTTTCCTATTGCAGAATATGGCAGTTTGAGTTTTTTTACCTTCCCTCCACCCCGTGAAGCCTTAAAGATCCATAATAGGAGTAAGCCTTGATTCCTTCTTCTGCCTATGTATGTGTGTTGTTTGTGTGTTTGCATAGTGTGAGTGTACGTTTGATGGGACAATCAATTTGCGTCGTTATTTACTCACTTTAATTTAAATCGTGAGCAGTTGAGTCTTGCACACGGAAGTGCTGAGTGCTTTCGACTGTGTCAAAATAAACAAATAACGACCACTCGACCACTGGGCACACTACATTTACTTGAATGTGCCATTTTGAGTCAAAGTTGAAAACGTAGATATTCCACGTCGTTGTTTCCTCACGCTAATGGAATTGTGAGCATTCTAACCACGCACTATTAAGTGCTGAATATGATCGAATGTCGTATTAACTATCTAGTGATCACCGAGCACAACACTATTGATAGAGTGTGCCAGCTTTAGTGATAGTCAGTCACTACCGATCACATTAAGCTCTGACTGGGATGCACTATATAGCAGCATACACGTGAGAACCAGCATGGCACTTCGTAACAGGCTTGTATTAATCATACTTGTGACTTTTTGCCTATTTTCTCCCACCAGGTCTTTTTGCTTTTAGCTCGACTATTTTGTTTTTGAGCTTCTTTTTCACTTTGACTAATTGTCAGTAGTGCACAGGAATCTAGGGAACGGGAGGGCGTTAGTGTGTCCTGACCACCCATTTTCCTTCTGGTCCTGACGAAAACCCGGTACCTTCCATCCTACGGGTTGAAACATGTAGACCTCACACATAAGTGATACACACGGTCATAACACCTTAATGTATCCACACACTTAATTTTAATATTGTCCAGTTCCTTGCGAATAAATCTTTCATACAAGTATACCAGGACGATTTTTAACACTTTTTTTCACTTCACACACACAAATACCAGCTCCACTGTAGTCCAGGTGTCGCAGCACACCCTGATGGCACTCGGCTATCAGGGTGGACCCCGATGATGAAGCATGTCACCGACTAGGTCGGTGAGTGAGGGGTTTCTTAATAAAGGAAGGACTCTCTTCTTTTTTTCAGTCATCCCACTCAGACCGCTTTATTTAAGCTATCTCTGATGGTACTCCTCTTTTGTTTGTTTATTACTGATACCCAGGGGATCAGGAGTACTCTCCATTCACGTTTGTGAATCAAATCCCTTACTCTCTCTTTTGTTTAATTATATGGTCTTATTCAGGCATGCCTAAATACCTGATTGATAGGCTGCAGCTGGTCCAAATGCAGCGGCCCAATCTATTTTCGGGCTCCCCCTTGATGCCCACGTGTCTAGCCTTTTTAAGAGTCTTAATTGGCTGCCAGTAAGGAAGAGGATTATCTTTAAGACACTGCTTTTGACCCAGAAAGCTCTGTACTGTACTGGCTCAGGCTTTAATGCCCCAGAGAGAAATCTTCTTCCTGGCCTGAACCCCGCAAATCAAGAAGGCTAGGTCAGGGGGAAAGGCCCTCTCTTTCCTGGGCACCTCCCTTTCGACCAAACTGCCTTTGACCCTTAGAAGCATCAAGGCAATGCCTGTGTTTCGGAAAAAGCTGAAAACGTGGCCATTTTCCAGCCCGTAGTTCCTTCTCTTCTTGCCCCCGTTGACACTCTTCGGCAATCAGCGCCAGGACACTCCTTGGAGTAGTGCTTGCGCTTTATAAATATCCCTACATAGAGATAAACATCAGCCAGACTAGCTTGATTCCAGTGGCAAAGTGAGCAAGGGACCCATGTCTTGGCAAACCCTGCCAACTTAGGGCAAACAAAGCTGAAACTTTTCACAGATCTGGGTTGAATCCATCATTGTACTTCAGCTCACTTCGGCACCCCAGTACAGACTCCGTTATATGCAAATCAGTCTTGACCCTGTTCCTTATGGGAACAGTCCAGCCAGATCTGCCAAGCCAGGTCTTCCTGAAGGTCATTCCCCAAACAGCAGAGGACCTAAGATGTCTCTCGGGAAAACAACTGGTGGTTGTGTATAAATGCAAGTCGCGTCTGGTCACGGACAGAAGAGGAAGAGGACAGAGAGCCGATCACGCCCCAAAGCACTGTGACTGCTGACCTGCACTGAGGCCTAAACTGTCAGAACCTATTGAATTATCACTTGCATGTGGAGTCAAACTGAGGGCGATAAACCTGTTGGAACAGAGACCACCTCCCCCCTGCAGAAAAATCCCAGGAGTCAGACTGGTATTTGGGGTTTTGAAATTTATTGATGCTAGTTTTGCACTTGTTTGTCTGGCTGTTGCCAATTTGACCTGGGCAGAGGAAGTTGGAGTTCACTGTTTTTTACATGCCCTATCTTTTGTCATGAATGGGGCTACATCATTTTAGAGGAGTCAAGGGTAGGGTTTGGAAAACAGAATTGTCTGCCTGTGGTGGGTGAAGGGGGGGCCGTGCAAGGGTGGTGGACAAAGGCGGACAGTGTGCACACATCCCAAATACAATGCAGAATTGATTCACTAAATACACCTTCACCTGGAATGTAAGGAAGGGGGATGGGCTCTGCAGCTAAGCACTATAATATTTTTGCATACCTGAAAGACAGGGAAACAGAAATGGCTGACCTGCAGGAGATGCACATGGCAGAGAACCAAATCAAGGCCATGCAATGTAAATGGCAAGGTCAAATATTTGTGAAAACCTACTCTGCATTCTCCAGCGGAACTATGATATGGGTTACTACCAGGTGTCCCAGACATGGCGAACCTAGCCATCTACAGAATGTCCTTCCTGCCCTCCCCACATGACGAGGAAAATTCAAATGCCCCAGTAGGCACTGAATTTGCTTTAATCTTAATTCAGGTGACAACTTTGCGTCTTCAAGCAACTTGACAATTTCTTGAACTTTACAGCGGGCAGTCTCCCTTCCATTTTGACCGTATCCAAATCGATGCCTAGAAAAACCAGACACGTGTTAGGCCCCTCTGTCTTTTCAGGAGTCAACAGTACTCCTAACTGATGTGCCATAATTTCAAATTGGTGGTATGCTCTCTCACAATCTTTGGTGCCTGCTGTGCCTGCAAACAAAAAGTCATCCAAATAATGAGTGACCAATTTATAACCTGCACCACTGCAGAAATGTACTAAATGCTTCGAACAGCTTGCAGGAAATAGCGCAGTACATTGGCAGAACTTCATCTATGTACAATTGATTGTCAAACTGAATGCCTAACAAAGAGAAGTCAGAAGGATTAACTGATAGCAAACAAAAGGCTGACTTAATTAGCCAACTTGGCTCCTGGGCCCACCTCTCTGATCAATGTAATGGCTACATCCACTGATGTACACTGCACTGCAGTATCATCTATTGCTATGAATTCATTCACTGACAAACCGCGAGGCCATGGCAGATGATGAATCATTCAAACCTCCCCTACTGCTTTTTTAGGTATTACCCCTAGTGGGGAAATCATTAGGTCAGGTAAAGGCCAATAATTAAAAGGACCTGCCATCCTTTCTTCTGCCACTTACTTGCCCAGTTTCTGCCTCACAATATAAGGATGCTCTTTGGCTGACTTAAATTGTCAGCAAATCTACCTGCCCTTGGACTTTGATAGATAAGTCGAAAACCTTCTTTAAAACCCCATTCCAACCATGTTGCATCCTCCCTGTTAGGATAAAATTTCAGCCAGTGACTCAAATTTTCAAAATTAATTGGAATAAAAGCCCGTGTAACCAGGTTGAAAGGATCCCCATCTACCCCTGCCTTGACCACTAACTCCAAAGCTTGTCTGGTCCCCAAAACATTGAAGGATTGCATGTTTTCCCCCACATTTTGAACACTTATGTTTGTAATTACGGGGGTTCCGTGGACAATAACTCCTGTTAAAAATCCAGCAGGCACCGGAATTGGGATTTTGGCCTCTATTCCATGTCTTCCTCGCACCCACACCCCTCCCCCCGAGGTGGGCCTGCCAAAAAAGGGCCGGTAAGAAACTTCTAAACCGCTTGCTGTGTGCATGGTGGGGGGAGGTCTTTGTGGATACATCCATTGCACCCATAATTCATTGTCCACTTCCCCCCAAGGTTTATCGGGAATGAGGACCATTCGAACCCGAAACTCTTTGTCATAATGTAACCATGCAAATTCCATGTGGGCCTTACGAATGATATCAATATACTTAAATATAGATACTGCTCGTTCAGGGAACATTTTACAATATACACTGGCAAATATTAAAAATGCTGATGTCCATGTGTCAATAGTTGTGGGAACCCTCTGCCTTTTTGCCAATTCCCAGGCTTCTTCGCTACACCCTTCTTTAGAATGTATCCCTCTATGCAGTAGTTTGTACACGTCCACAAATTCACAACTCCAAATTTTCTCTTTAGTTGCATTGCTCTGATGAGCCCCCAGTGGCATAGACAACCCCATGTAAGACAAACATTTTAAACCATCAGTTTTACTCTTTTCCCCATCCTCTTTAGATTTTCCATCTTTGCCCACAACCGACTGGAATATCCTATCCATGACCCCTGTTTCTTTGGCATTGTTAGATATGGGGGGTCTCTAGTTTGCACAGGTAGGTACTTGTGACAAATAGGGGCCCCTGCCTCTAGTCAGGCTATGGGGGTACACTCCTAAAATAACCCCTGTTCACCCCCTTCTTAGCTTGGCACGAGCAGACAAGCTTATCTCAGAGGCAGTGTGTAAAGCATTTGTGAACACATACAGTAATCAAGTGACAGCACTACAAATGGACACCCCACAAGTTTTATATTGAAAATAAGTATTCTTTATATATATTTAACACAAGACCACACAGGACAAAAATCCACAATACTGTACTTAAAATGGTAGGTTTAGCTTAGTTCTCTTTAGTTCTTAAAATGCGACACTTTGAGTCAATGTACCTTAAGATGCGACACTCAGGGCAACGAAAGTGTTGCAAAGATGAAAATGTGGCAAAGATCATGTGCAAAGAAATAAAGACGTCAAGTTCTTCCTGATGCGGCATGCTTCTCCGATGTTGCGAGCAGTCTCAGCATGATGCGTCAGCTACAGCTGTGACACCCTTGTTCAGTGATGCGACGACAGCGGCTTTGGCGGTGACACTTCTCCAACGATGCGAGATGCTTTCGCTCGATGCGACAACTGCAGCGGCAACACCCTTGTTCAGTGATTCGACGAGAGCATTTCCAACGGTGGCACACTTCTCCGTGGATGCGAGGCGCTTTTCTTGACGCGGTGCAATGCGACAGCTACAGCAGCGACATCCACGATGCGACGGCAGCGGCTGCGATGGCGACACGCTTCTTCCTCGTTACGAGACGCTTATCTTGATGCGGTGCAATGCGTCAGCTACAGCAGTGCCATCCACGATGCGACGGCAGAAGCTGCGACACGCTTCTTCAGGGTTGCGGGATGTTTCTTGAGATGCGGTGCAATGCGTCAGCTACAGCGGCGACATCCACGATGCGACAGCAGCGACGGCGACATGCTTCTCCCTCTGGAGTCGCGCTTCCAGCTCCTTGCAACACGCAGTCTCTCTGAAGGCCTAAAACAGCAGCAGGCACTTCCAAAGAACTCTGGGGAGCTGGGGGTTGAAGTCTCTAGTCCCTGAGACTACAGCAGGAGGCAAGCTTGTCTCTCAAGCCCTTGGAGATCCTTCACAAGTTGAAATATAGCACACAAAGTTCCTCTCTCCTTTCTTTAGCAGTCAGGCAACCACTGCAGGCCAATCCCTCAAGCAGCACTTCAGCTTAGGGATAGTCTCTCCTCAGTTTCTTCAGGTTCCTCAGCAAAGGTTTCTTCTTATAGTTCAAAAGTGAACTAATTTCTTGGGATAAGGGTCCCAATCTTTATACCCTAAAATCCTTTGTCCTCTGAGGGCAGTGGGGGCTTTGCCTATTCCAAACCAGTTCTGGAGCACTCTGTTTACATGACTCCTTTTTTCCTTTCACAGTGCAGGGCAGAAACATCAGACGCCCCACAGAAGGTGGAGCCAGCATTGTGGAGGAAAGGCACAGCCCTGGAGCACTTTGTTGACATGATTCCTTCTCTCCTTTCACAGTGCAAGGTAGAGACATCAGAAGCACCACAGGAGGTGGAGTCAGCATTGTGGAGGGAAGGCACAGCCTAATTCAGGTCCCAGGTGCAACTCCTCCCTCCCATCTATATGCAGATCTCTCTATTCACCACTGGGCTGACTCACCCTCTCTCCTGGAATCCACTAGCCCCTGTCACTCAAACTCCAAACAAGGAATACACAACCTAGCAGAGGCAGGCTTGGATAGTTAGACAAGAAAATACCTACTTTCTAAAAGTGGTATTTTCAAACACAGAATGTTAAAACCAACTTCACTAAAAGATGTATTTTACCATTCTGAGTTCAGGCATACTAAACTCTAATTTCTACCGAGTTCCCTGAGTCAGTTAGGATTATAAAATGTAATAATCTAACTGCCCATTCCGGCCTATGGGGAATAGGTAGCCTTGCAATAGTGAAACACGAAAATGGCTGTAATTTACTATTAGGACATGCTTCACACATCAGGGCTTGTCCTACCTTATATTTACAATGCACCCTGCCCTTGGGCCTACCATACCATAGGGGCGTCTGATATGAAGAAAAGGGAAGGTTTAGGGACTGGAAGATGGGTGCACTTGCCCAGTCAGCTTGGCAGTACCAGACTGCACACAGGCTCTGCAATGGCAGGCCTTAGACACACTTTTACAGGCTGCTTCTGTGGGTGGCACAACCAGTGCTGCCAGCCCACTAGCAGCATTTGGAGAAAAAGCCCTGGGCACTCCTGGTGCACTGTACTAGGGTCTGACAGGTAAACCAAACCAGCCAATCATGGAATCACTAATCCATACATGAATTTATAATAGGGAGAGCATATGCACTTTAGCACTGGACAGCAGTGGTAAAGTGCCCAGAGTCATAAAACCAACAAAAACAGGTCAGACAAAATATAGGAGGAAGGCAAAAAGTTCAGGGATGACCCTGCAAAAAGGGCCAAGTCCAACAGGCATCATCCTTTACATTATTCCCTTGATCTTTCTTACCTGCAGAGTCTGACTCCTCAATTGATTCCGTACCTACGCTTTTATCCACTACACTACGACCTGATAACTTGACTTTCTTGCTGTGTTCTTTATTAGTCCCCCAATTAATCCACTACTGACTCTCGCCTGTTCTCATTGTATTGGCTGGTCCTGGAGGTGCCCGCTTTCTACTGCTTCTTTCTTGTGCTCTCTTCGCACCCTGACATCTGTCCAGTAACTTCAGTCCGGCATCCCCATCCTGTAACACATGACTTTTGGGAAAAATATTAGGACCCTCTGCTTTCTCAGCCTTTTTCAATTCTTTATACGTTTGCCACCGAGGTATCTCCCCCTCTTCCAATTCGACAACCTCATCCTCATAATCCAACTTACAATTCTCTTGGATCATCCACATACACAGAACTAACCCCTGGACATTCACCATCTCCCACCCCCCATCAAAATTCTTCAAATCCACTTTGTTGGAGGCTGGCACTGCAATCTTCTTTTTCCATGTTGTCGGAATGGTAGCACCAAACCTCTCCCTCTCTTCGGGCCGGTCCACCCAGGACGCTCTAGAACCAGCAGGGAAATCTTCACTGCATCTGGTACTTCCCTGCAGTATTCTCCCTCTGATGCTCTGCAAGCCACCAAAACCTGCAGAGACTGTGGTCCTGTCTACTCCTTTACTTGCTCCGCCTTGTACTACAACCATCTCTCCTGCTACCCAATTCCATTTACCAGCCTGCAAGGCTTTCTTGTGTCCCTTAACATTGCCTGAAAACTCCATACCTGACTCCGTACTGCCTTGAAAAACATTTTCACCCTGGTTATGAAACTTGTTTTCCACATTATTATTTTTTGTATAGCCTATGTCTTTCCCTCCCACTCCTTGAGCAGGTTCTATCCCAGAGGACAAGACTACATTCACCAACATGTCTCCTTTCATAGAGCTTTTTATAGCCAGCAGGGACCTATTCACACACAGTTTCAGCCCTTCATGTGGCACCTGTTTCCAGCTATTTTTGAAAATTGGCACTTTAAACTTAATGTTCTTGCTGGAAGACACAATTAAATTAATATTTGCCCCCTGCTGATTACAAGCCACTTGTTCTTGGCTTGAGGGCGGAACAGACACAGCACGCTGCACAATGCTCTCTCCTTTAACATATGAAACCCTCAATGCCCGCCTTTCACAGGTACAGAAGTCATCAGGAGACCAGCTGTAAGGTCTGTAAACGGACAGGGTAGAATATGCCTGACTTGGGCTTTAGCAATGCGGGAGGCGGCAATCACTTTCTTACCGTAGCCAGGGAAAGACCCTCAGAATTGTGTGTCGTACTGCCCCATCTCTCTACTGAATGTGGACACACAATTGCTGACCGCAATCTTGGGTAGCTGCCTTGGTGCCCACATGCAGTTTCTGGTCGACCGAGACCAAGCGCATTTCATCTCTGGATGCAGCCTCACAGACAATACAAAGAGGACATTGCACATTATAGATAAGGTTGGGGCGGGCAGATATGGAAACCATATTCCTGCTGGTTGATGCTGAATAACGTTTGACTAAATACATTGGCCATTCAATACGGCCATGGAATTGGACTCAAAGGTTCATATCGTGGGTACTCATTGGTTACAGCAACCCGAAGGTGAGAATCGGAGGAAAAAGAATTTTTTAACAGTGCCACTAAAGATTTAGCGAGGGACGAAACAGGGGTGGCCATTCCTCCCTCTACCCCTCCCCCCTTTTTGTTTACATTGTTTATGAAAGCTATGGCAAAAACCAACCAGGGGGTAACGTTAGGCTGAGAAGAACATATGCTCTGCATTTATGCGGATAATGTGCTACTGATTCTGACGGACCTGAAGCACTCCACCCCAGAAGTGAGTGAAGTACTGGGGCGTTTTCTGGCAGGGTCTCTGGCTTCAAAATGAACATGCAAAAATTCCAATTACTCAACCTGCAACAGACAAAGACAAGACTACAGTCCCAACTCTGACTACAGTGTGTGACAGATGGCATTCCATGCTTGGGACTGCAAATTGCTGTTTCTCTAGCAAAGGCTGTTCCTGAGAACTACATACTACTAATTAGGCAACGGAAAGCAGATTTCCAGGGCTGGTATTACCTGGTTGGGGCGCATTGCCACGGTTAAGATCACAGCACTCCCAAGACTACTGTACGTAGTGCAGACTCTCCTACTCCAAACTCCAAAAGGCGTGACATCCAACAGTTGTTCAGTGACTTTACATGGACAGGCAAAAACCCCAGACTAGTGATCAAGCAGCTGTACAGCCTAGTTGAAGAGGGAAGCTTGGGAGTTCCTAATGTTTTGCTTTATTATAACGCGGCCCAAATTGGATATGTAGTGGAGTGGCACTGCGAGGAAACTGAGAAACACTGGTGTTTTATGGCCCAGATAATAGCTGGCAAATCAATTTAGAAGACATTCTGGCTCCCTAAGAAACATAGACCAATGGGACCAGAAACTTCCCCAGTGACAAGAACGAAATTGAGGTACTGGAATATGGGGGTTGTAAGAAACTGGGTTACTGGTTGAGTGGAGTAAAACCTCAATCCTTGTCAGTGGCTTAGCTAGCCCTTTGGACGTCTGAGCCGGTCCCTGCATTTGCTGCTTGAGACGGCCTCAGGTAAGATCGGGGTGCTGGCTATCCCTCGCTACGAGCGTAGGTGGGAGTTGGGGGGGGGGGGCTGCTGGCAATCCCTGCATTTGCTGCAACAGACTCAGGTAAGAGCGGACCCCAAAAATAATGCCGCCCTGGCTGGACCGCCCCCATACCCCTTGCTATGCCACTGATCCTTGTCAGAGTGAAGTCACAAGCAAACTCCAAATTAACCTGAACTCAACCCTCTGGTAGTTGGCACAGAGCAGTCAGGCTTAACTTAGAGACACTGTGTAAAATATTTTTGCAGCACTTCAAACAAGAATAAAATGAAAACATAACATAAGAAACGTCCCACACGAATTAAAAAAAAATAGAGTACTTTTTAATATATTTATAGACAACACAGTCAGCTAAGGACCAATGTTATGCACAACCAATAAGTTCCCTTATGTATGTATGCTTGTTGCCCACCTCTGTAAGTTGGCTACCGAACAGCCTAACATGAGAAATGTTTTATCGAAAGAGAGAGGCAACAATCAAAACATTTTATCCAACAAACAAAATTCAGAAGATTGTTTCAGTCATATTCATTTGAATAAATTCCTTTATTCAGCACTTCTTCCTTCTACCTTTCTAAGAATTCACTTTTTCGCACTGTCTTCGGTTGGTGCAGGGATTGAGCGTGGTCATCAACACTAGGTCTTGGTTGTGTTAGACAAGTGTCTACTTTACAATCTGTAGGTTACTTGCATTTGTTTAGGATTTGTAACATGATTCGGTGGATGAACAATAGTTACAAAAATGTGCTTACCATATGCCTCAAGAGATTTTCAACCTTATATGCAGCTATTTTTTTGTAAATCTGTTTTTATTAGTTTTATAGATGCAAAACATATAAAGCACATCTGTACAACCAGAGTACATGTCTCCGTCTACACCGGTGGCAATGAAGCAGCATTTCGATCCATCAAGAGAACCTTATATGCAGCCTTTGATTGGCTGCCAAGTCAGGTCCAAGTCGCCCATATCTGAGAGTGGCTACTGACCAAAATACTGGACTAGCTACCATAACGAGTAAAGCAGTCGTCTTCTTGACATTATCTGCCCCTTAGTGTAAAAAGTGGTGTAAGCAGCCATACCGAGGGAGCACAAAGCGGAATGTTGAGAGTAATGTGTGACTTCTTGTTACATCTAGATTAACAGATTATATATTGAAATTGGAATTTCAAGTTGGAAGAAAAAAATCTTTCACCTAGGAGGCACAGCGCACCTAGGATGAAGAAAGATGTTTGGAAGTCTCTGAAGTCATCGAAGTGAAGAACTCCAAACGTTTCTGGAGTTTTGTTAACTCCCTACACTCCACGAGGCTCTAAAGTTGCAGCTAACTCATGTGTTCAAGCATCGCGATCTGTGGCCGTTCCAGGTCCAAACTGATTTCTCTGTCTGCAAGCAAGACCCTTATTACTGGCATCAATTAATAATGGTTCTGTTCTCTTCTGACTGGTTCTCAGGGGTTTTGCCTGATTCTGGAGAGGGTCGATCTTGGTCCCCGTGTTCAAGACGGGTGGCACAGGCAGACCTTGAAGTTATAGAGTGATAACCCTTCTGGCTATGGAGGCCATGGTATGTCATACATTGCTGATGAAGGGTCTGATTTGATTTGGCAGAATCATTGTCCATTCTACCCATGAGTCAGACGGGCATTTGTACTGGGGATGTCAGATGATGTCCTTGCAATGCTCTGGCCAGCTAAAGGCTATTTATCAACAGTCAGTTCCTCTTGACTTCATGTCTGCATTTCGTGAATATAAACGAAACTTTAAAGCTCCTAAAATGTGGTATGCCTGTTCCATGAACGGATAATCCAACAAAGTGGGGGAGGGGGTGTTCTGGGGGTATATATACATTTATACACTTTGGGGCATATTTATCAAACTTTCACGCAGCGCAGCAAGCCACTCTGCTGAGCTGTGCTGTATGAAAGAGAAAGGGCAGGAAAATGCTGTATTTAACATTATACATTATGCATTTCTGTCCTTTCCTTGCGCTGGCGCACAAACTGCTGCCTAGCGCCAATGCAGACACCCTGGCGCTGTGGTGCAAGGATGCCTGCGTTGCAGCCAGGATTGTTTTTATGTAGGAAGAAGCAATCTTCTGAGGCAATTTCCTTTTTTCTATGTGTGCTGCAGAATGCAGAGGAAAAAAAGAGGTGAAATACAAATATTTCTCCTCACTATGCCTCCCCTCGGGAGGCATAGCATTTTGATTTATTCCCCGGTCTGCCAGTAATGGTAATGGTAAATCTGGGAAGGCACCAGAATCCATGGGTGGATGCATAGGAACGCCCACGCTCTACCCAAGGAACGCCTTCCTGGTGCAGAGTAACGCAACTCAGCAACTTGGGCTTGTAGGCAGCTGGAGCTGTATATACTATACCAAAATGAGGTATAGTGTGCGCAGAGTCCAGTGGGACCCCAAAGTTAGGCAAAGTAGATTGCACCTTACTCTCTATTTGTGGTAGTGTGGGCGAGTAGTAGGCTTTATCAGAGGGCAGTGTTAGGCATTTGTTGTACACACTCAATCAGCAAATGATGTCACTCACTCAAAGACTGAACTCAGACCAATTTTGTTTGTATCAAAATTAGTATTATAAAGTATTGACTCCTTTATTGACAGCACACCCTCGCAGCGCCTACGGTGGCGAGTAGAGTCGCTGTGCAGGAGGCAGGGTGAGGCTCAAGTCCATCACGAGGACAGCAGGGCGACGATGAAGTCAGCTGATCACTGCAGCAGGGTCAAACTCTAGGGACCAAGGCTGCCGCCAACCTATGCCTTTTGTGCTATTTTCCCCATGTGCCCCGAACCAGGTATTGGCGCTGGTGGATGGAGAGTGCTCCCGAGCACTCAGTCCAGTCTGTTATAGTGTGCGCCTGGGCAGAATCCTTCAGCAGTGGTGCAGCTATGCTGCGTGCAAGCCACCTCCACAGCTGCTCAGGGGTCTGCCGAGGTAGAACTTCGAGTAAGAGCCACTGGTCTCAGCACTGATGGGATCGGTATGCTCCAGACTTTGAGGGGAAGTTGGGAGTCAACCATTTGCACAGTGATGACAGCGAGGAGTGCCTGCTGGGGACGCAGAACAGCCCCTTGATACCCAACCAGTCATCCAGGACCCAGAGCCACTAAGTCAGCAATGCGATGCAGCTGAAGGCGGATGAGGGTCCAGAGGGGGCCCAAACTGCACCAGGCAACTGTGTGAGGGGTCTCCAAACACTTCTGATGGTCACCGATGTGCGGGCCTTAGGACGGAGCGTTAGCAACTTGCATCTGTCATCTTGGCAGGCCTGGCCACTCCCCCGTCCATGTACAATATACCATGGCCTGTAAAAGTGAAGAGATTCACACTGACGGGTTATGTGCAGCTGATGTATCTGCAAAGACACTGCAGGCTGACCGACACGTCCCCGCAGGGGACACAAATAAGAGGGCGGCCACCGTAGTGCCACAAGATGGCACACAGGGGGCAGCCCAGCTCTTTCAGACCCTGGTGGGTCCCGCGCGTCACTTCCTTCCTGGGGTGGGCGGGGGAGAGTATATATTCCTCCCCCGCCCACCGAGCGGCCTCTTTGTCCGCTGTCCCCTCACCCTGATGCCGTTTGGGTGTCTGCTGGTCGCTCGTCCTCAGAGGCCTGGTCTGGCGTCGAGGTGTTGTTTTCTCCGCCGGTCGCCGATTTTGTTTTATTGCGGTGAGTCGGGTTTCTGTATGGGTGCGATCTTGTGCCTGTGGTCTCTTTCCTGGTTGGAAAGTAGAATTGGCGTAGGCTTATTTTATTGGCTTTCCTCCCGGTCAGAAAGTCTTTCCATACGGGTGAGGGGACAGTGGGGGTGCAGGGGTCGAGCGCGATATCCGGTGCAGGGCATCGGTTAGGTCCGATGGCATGGGGATTCGCTTGTGTGGGCCCGCGCTAGTTTTGTATGGACACGGTTTCCACGGTGAGGCTGAGTTTGCTGTTTTTCTGACGTTCTGCAGTTTTCTTCGCCTGCGGTGAGTCGGGGTGTTTGTGTGGTGTCGTGTTCCCACAGTGAAGCCTCACAGGGCGAATAGCTATGCTCGGGGGCATGGCATGCGGGGTCACTGGTGCTGGCCCGCGCTTTGTTAATGAGCCTTTTTGCTCGGTGTGGCCATTTTCGGTCGTGGAAGTCTTGCCGACCACTGTTAGAGAGCGTTGTCTCACGCTAGTTTGCCTTCAAGGGGCGGCAAGAATTTTATGTTTCTGGGCCGTATTTAGGTTCGGGTGGCTCCACCCTTCGAGGGAGATGCGCTAGTTAGTGTTGGGGGGCCCAAAGTTCCTCGACTACCCGGAGGAGCCGCGAACGGGGGATGCGGCGAACTACACTCGTGTAGGAGACCCCGGATTAGGCCGGACTAGGAGAGCGAGGCCCTGCTAGCCGGACTCTGCTTCCTCCGATCAGCTCCGTTTCCTGTGGGTGGCAGGCAGGGGCGGCCCTCGCCCCCCCCCTTTCACATCAGCAGGCAAGGGCGAGCTCGGACCTGGGGATTTGAGTCGAGTATCGGTATCGACGCTAATCACCCTCATGTAACGGAATTTGTTTTGGGCGCCGTTGGTCTGTGATCACAGTGGCAGAGGAAAGTCTCTGGCTCTCGCCGTGGCTTGGCAGGCTACGGAGTTGGTGCACCATAATGCTGTTCTTGAGGGGTATTTTGTGGGGTACTATGTTTGGAGCCGTCACAGCTCTTTGGTGACAGCGTTAGTCTGTGGAGCTGTATGTCCCTGGTTTGATCCCGGGTATCGGCAGGTGACTTTTGTTTGCGAAGATGGCTCCCTCGTACACGAGCCCCCAACACAGGAGGCCACGCCATTTTGAATTTGGCACCCACATCGCGGCCCTGCCTCCTCCTCGGGGCCACGAGAGTTTTATTACGGGTGCCCAAAATTTTAAAGAATGCCCACATTAGACCCAGGGCGTCTTTGTGGCAGCGGGTTTTTTCCAGATTGCAATATTTGGCTTTGTGTCACTAGGAGCGCTATTATTTTAGTTTTAGCCTTTGTTATTTAACTAATCAGCATTCAACAGCTGATTACTCTGCCCGGAGCATCCTCGACGAGGTGCGCAGTTCGCTAGGCCCCTAGGGTCGCAACCTCAGCACTCATCCTGTTATTGCTGGCATCTCGAGAAGTGACTAGTGTAGCTAGTGGCTGTATAAGGTGATTTATGTTTTAACTATCGGGACGGCCCACCCGAACCACTAGGCTGATGTTTGCTGCTCAAATCCCGGCAGAGGCCCGATGCCGGTGATTCTGGGCAATTCACCTTTATTCCCCCGTGTCCGACTTTAAAGAGTTTTGTTCGGGTCCGTCGTTTTGTTCAGTCCCCATGCTAAAGTGCTCCAATATAAGCGTCCAATTGTTTGGCCAAGCAACGCGACAATTTTATTTTGGTTTGGCTTTAGCACGCTGTGGCAGTAAGGTGTTAGGTCGAGATTGTTCTGGCCTATTTTTTAGCTTGTTGTGATATGATGTTCTGAGCTTCTTATTGCTTTTCCTTTTCGTTACCTTTTTCCATTAGATTTGGTGCGGAAAATTGTAGGGTTGTACGTGCCCGTAACTACTCCTCCATTTGTGTGCTTCTTGTCGGCAAAGATAGCTTGGAGGGTGCATGTGCTGGCCGGGTAGTTCACTTGTATTGAGTGTTGCGCTAGCAACGCCTAGATTGCGTGTTTGTTCCCCGTACTGGCCACAGTTTTACCGTTATAATAAGTCATGCTTTTCTGTAGCTAGGTGCCACTCGGACGCCAGGAGGCAGTTGCGTTAGGAGGGGCCTTTCCACCCCCTCAACATCACATATTAATTCCTAGGTGACTTTGAGTTGTATTAGCGTAGCACGCTAATGCTCCATTGACATTTCAGTCGAGCCGGGTAGACTCCCGGGTGGGTCATGAGAAAAAGCGTTTAATTCTTCCCAGTTGGCGGGGGGGCTCTGCGTTAGTCTGCCAGCCGGCGGGCACACCTCAGGAGCGGCTTGGCTGCCCGCGCTCTTTACTAGGTGGCCTCTCCTCAGACCCTCCGGGCCTAGGAGTACTACGCACGCTCTTTTTCAATTTAGCAGTGCCTCGGGGCTCCCCCTTTAGCTGCGTGTCTTGGGGGTTTGGCGGTGGCCATCTTTAGGGGCGCCATGGTCCGGCCATATGGGTCTGGGCGCCCAAGCGGCCATTTTGGGGGGCAGTCTTTCCCTTCGGTGCTACGGGGGAGGGGCGTGGGTGCGTGGCCATTTTTTGGGCAGCATTCTTTCATGCCCACCATGTATTGCTGAGGGTGGAGTGTTGCGGGGATGCAACGCTTCCGCACCGTTATCCACTCTTCCTCCGTTTGTGCCATGGAGTTCCTCCCTGCATTTTCTACGTTTCTTTTATCTCCCGATTTCGCCGTCTCGGCATAGACAGTTGTGTAGTGCTCTTGTTATGAGTTTCACTGGCCATCTACCCCCCCCCCATCCACCCAGGGGTTCGAGCTTTCACCAGGCATGCGTGTGTTCTTTGTGTCTGGGTGGCCTATTTATTGGGCGTTTTACTTTCGATCTTATGGGCAAGGTTCGATTAGCTTTAGCAGTTCTTTTGCTTGGGCTGAATTAGTGAGTCCATGCAGTGCCGGCCCGCCAGATTCCTTCCTCTCCCGGGTTCCTCATGAGAGCTAGGCCATTGGCACGGTGGTTAGTGCCGGGGTCGCTACATCTTGGAGCATGGGTTCGATTCCCGCCATCGCGTGGCGGGATGGCTTTATATTTTTAATTATTTACCTGTTTCATATTCAGACATCGTCATATGTCGTAAAAAATCCGTTTTGTGAATCTGGGTTACCTTTCAGTAGCTCTGGGAGGTTAGGGTGTATTAATTTTACTCCCGGAATTTTCTTCAGGCCGTTATACCTCTTCCCCAGCTTGGACTGTGCTTTGGGTTCCCCCCACTTCAGTTTTCACTAGCATGTCTCACAAATTAGGTCCTTGGGTGACAGACTCCGGTCTGCTAGTGTGGCGGGCTATTCTGCTGAGCCAGCACGCATTAGGATGCCATACGCGTAACGCTTCTATATTCAAGTCAAGTCAAGTCAAAAAGGCTTTATTTCGACATAAAAATATCTTAAAAAGCATACATACATGTAAAATTCACTTCAAAGCATTGAGGATAAAACGTGTATAAAAACGTATATAAAAAAAAACCCTTGCATGATGTAAATCTGCAATTTGTACTATAATTTTTTAGGGGAAGAATGAATAAATTACCTAAAAAAGGTATGTTTATAAAACAGACCACAGAGATAAAAGCATGATTAAACAATTTGTCTAAGTCTTTTTGACCGAATCCGCCATGCCCACCCAAGGTACTTCGAGGTGGCGCATGCGTAAAATGTGCGAGTGTCTGAAAGCAGTATCCTTAGTGCCACAATACAATGTCTTGTTCCCAGTGTAAGACACATGGGTCTTAGCCATTTCATCCGTGGGACTTTATAGGCAGGACACGCGAATAAAAAGTGAGGGACAGATTTATGGCGCTGTGGGCAAAAGGGGCACCACGGAGCAGTCTGGTAAGGAATTTTCCAATGGCTTGTGAGTTTCATTACAGGGAGAAGACCTATTCTAAATTTAAAATACAGGGATCTTTCCCAAGGGGCTGAGATAATGTCCAAATACAGTTCTCTAATAGGGACATCTTTGGACTCCATAAAGTTTCTAGTTGATTTACAAATCGAGGCAGAAGAGTTTCTTCTGTTTGCCACCCAATTCCAGTAAAGTTGTTTTAGTACTGATTTGGGCGGGGCTGTCTGTTGGTACCATGCTTCTTCCAGCCCCAGATTGATAAGTAGTGCTTTGATATTCGTTAACCACTTTATTTTTGCCCAACCTGTAGATCTGATTATCTCCCGCAGGCCATCCGCATAACTTGAGAGCTCAGGAACTCTCCAGATGCGGGCCCACAGAAGCAAAGGGCGTAACTTTGCTTGATCTTCGATCGCCCGACAACCCATGTCCAATTGCAGTGGCAGAATGGGAACAGATGGACCGAGGGACATCAAGCTTCTCAAGAAGGTATTCTCAGCTCGAGTAAGCTCTTTCATATTTGACATTCCCCAGAGTTCCGCCCCATACAGAGCTGCGCTTACTCCTCTGGCCGAGTAAATGTCCATTACTGCTGCTATAGGTTTAGTAGAGGCAGCTCTCTGCTCTTTTAGCAGGGCCCCAGTTACTCTTTTCAAATTTAGCAACATTTTGGTCAAATGATAGTCCCATTTCATGGAATCCACCAGCCGGATACCCAGATAATCGAATGTCTTGGTCCTTTCCAGTGCAGTGGACCCCAGTGTTGGAGGAGGGCCAAGTTTTTGCGGAGGATTCAAGATAAGATACTTTGTTTTATCTGTGTTAATGCAGAGTCCTCTTTGCTTACAAAAGTCATCAAAACCAGAGAGAAGCAGCTGGAGGCCCATTGGGGATTTTGACAGAAGCAAAGTATCGTCCGCAAAAAGCAGAGTGGGAATTAAGCGACCTGCCAAGCGGGGTGCATCTGCTGGTATCCTGGTCAAGTGGTCCACCACCCCATTAACATAGAGCGAAAAGAGTGTTGGGGCAAGTACGCACCCTTGCCGCACGCCTCTATTCACGTCTATTCTTGAGGTCTTTTGACCATTTGGACCCCAGCGAATTTGGGCATAGTTTTTTTCGTGGAACCTCATGATCAGGTGTAGCAGGTAAGGTGGCAAGCCAAGATCACATAGAACCTTCCATAAAATATTTCTGGGGACCAAATCGAAGGCCGTCCGGAGGTCGATGAAGGCCAGATATAAGGTACCCTTCCCAATCGTAACGACCTTCCAGTGGATCATAAGTAGCCTTAACGATTGTTCAATTGTTCCTGTACCAGCTCGGAACCCAGCCTGAAGATCCGAGAGTATCCTGTTTTCATCTGCCCACTGCTGAACTCTGGTTAAAAGGACCTTGCCCGCTACTTTTTGCGAACAATCGATCAGGCTAATCGGCCTGTAGTTCGCGGGGTCTTCTCTTGAGCCTTTTTTGTGCAGAGGGACCACCTCGGCGGCCATCCATGATGCGGGCAGTGGAGCACCCGCCAAGGCAGCGTTTAATACTGATGTGATTAACATACTCCAATCGCCTAAGTCTGCACGAAGCAGGTCGCCCGGAAGACCGTCGGGACCAGCCGCTTTGCGCGGGACAAGAGATTTTATAGCACCTTCCGCTTCCTTCCTGGTAAACAGACTTTCCTCAAAACTCCCGTCACCTCGTGAGATCTGTGGTAATGCGAAATCCATCGCTTCAGCTACAGATGCTGTATACAATTTTGAAAAATGTGAGTACCATAGATCCTCGGTTATGTTACATGTGATCACAGAGTCTAGGGGTCTGTTTTTCTTGCGTATTAAGTCCCAAAAACCTTTTGCGTTTTTTTCAACGCTGGCGACACGGAGTTCCTGCCAAAATGCATTTTCCCATTCTCTCCTTGCTGTCTTTAACTCTGCTTTATAGCTCTTGCGTTTAGTGGCTATTAAGGTTGCGTCTCCACTTTTTACAGCTAATATTAGTGCTCTCTTTCTAGCACGACACTCCGTCGAGTACCAACCAAATTTGCCCTGTCTCTTATCACGGTTGTTGTTACCCTTTTTTATTTTAACCTTGAATAGGTCCCCAATCGCCATCGAGACCTCGCTAAACATTCTTGAAATCTGATTTGGGCTGACAGGCTCATTTTCAAGAAAGGCACAGGCTGTAGAGGTGACAGCTCTAATGCATGATAGTTTTTCTTCATCTATTGCCACTTTGTCCCATTTTAAGCGTCTTAGGCAGTTTGAGGGAACCACCCCACCCAATGACCCTGGCTCGGGTATATCATGATCTCCACAAGTTAAGTGACTCTCCCTCCACCAGTATGTTAGGGATAATGAAAGTGCGTTGTGGTCACTATCCATGGAAGATAAGACTATCATATCCTTCATGTGAGCCCACATAGAGAAGTTTAAAAGGATATAATCTATCCTGGATGAGTGACCAACCCTATTATATGTATGTGCCCCCGCTAAGTCTGAGCATGTTCTCCCGTTGGCTGCCCTCAAGCCATGATCAAGTGTAAGGGAATTTAGCTGAATAATTCTGGGGGTCCATCTATTTATAATTGGGAGATCAAGTAACGGGACACCTCTCCTTGAGTCTTCGTCATACAAGTCCAAAGATTCATCGGACAATAGGGGCTCGAATGTGCAATTAAAGTCCCCCATGACCATAATTAACGAGTCTCCACTGCACTCACCTAAAGCTACCTCCAAAGCCGAAAGAGTTGGTGACAAATCTCTCCCAGAGGCCCCACGTGTGTAAATATTAATAATCTCCAGTTTTTCAGCTTTCCTTGGGCATGTTACGGTGAGGCGCATCAAGTCTGGAGATTTTTGGGGATGATGATATACTCTCCATCCTAGGGAAATATCTACCCAAACTAAGAGACCTCCATAAGGGCGACCTCTTCCTGATGCTGGAATACCTGCCGGGACAAAGAAAGTGGCATAACCCACTCGATGCCTTGGTTCCACACACCACGTCTCTTGAAATGCACAGACTGAATGGGGTTCAATGAACGCCACCCAGTCCGGGGCATCTAACTTATTATTTAAGCCTGCCACATTCCAGCTGATGGCTTTCAGGGATGCATGATGCAGGGGCTCAGCGCGTCCTGCTTCCCCACCCTGTGTATCGGGAGTTTGTACTCCATCCACTAACTCAATAGTCTCAGACCCATCACCTGAGAAAGGGGGCATAACTGGGTTGAGCGGGGGGGGCGCAGAAATGTTAGACAAGGATACCCGCCCAACTGTGCGTGGTGTGTTAACCCTGAGAGGGGAGGCTGTATCACCAAGTCACCAACCCCAGCCTTGCGGTGGGGCTGCTTGAGTTGGTGTCCATGCCCTTGCTCTGACGTCCAAGATTGAATAATGTGGGAACCATGGACCTCTGCCCCCTTCTTGAGAAGGTAACTTGGGCCCCATTAGAGGAGGGGGATGATAAAAGTACCCCAGATCCCTAGTTTGAATGTCGCAAAAGTTGTAATGCGACTGCTGACTGCAGATCATGCCTGCTGCTCTGGGATCGTTAAAATTGATCAGCACACAGTCCCCGGTGAGATCCTTGCGTCTATTTCCAATCCATCCCACACGTCGGACAAAGGCTATTCTACCATCAATGTGCCCTGGGAGAGGTCTATTTGCTTTGAGCCAGGAGAGCGTCTTGTGTTTGAGCTCGGAATACAGCTCACAAGAACACTCTTCGAGCTCAGGAACCCCCGTTAAAATTACCACATAAGGCTTACACCCAGGGGGGAGACTAGCATTTGGAATGTGCCTTCTTACCCTGTCTTTAGCCGGGGATTTAGCTGTGGTTTTCGCTGGAGGTTTGGGCACGGCCTGTTTGGCAGGAGTTGAAAGGGTTAGGGTTATATCACCCTTCGTTGTGATCACTGTATTTCCTGCTACCTTGGTGTTTGGCACTATGGGCTTGGAGTTTGTGGCAAAATTAACCTTAAGAGCCTTGGGTGCCTGGGTACTTGCTTTGTTCATTGGGCGAGCCGAACTGGGCTCAAGAGTAGGAGTTAGTGGTGTGGGTATAGTTCCGCTATTAAGTTGCTGCGATTGGGAAGCCTTTCCCAGGGCAGGCGTCTTTTGGCAAGATATGGGCTCAGGGTGAGCTATGGTGACAGAGGGAGCTAGGGGGACAACACCACTCGTTAGCCCTCCATTTACCTCAACCTGAGCCTTGGCGTGAAATTTGACTAGTGATTTCACAGCGTAAAAATTATCCAGCATTGACTGTTCAAGTGTGGCTAGTTTGCGTGTGAGACTGTCAATCTTATCTACGAGAGGCATCACCACAGACTTAATTATGCTCTCAACTTGGGGGAAAATGCTGGTGTCTAAAGAAGCCAATGGACCTGGTGTGCCCTCTAACGCAATATCTCCAGTGTGGGTCGCATGGGATTTTGGATATGGGACTTGATTAGAACTGGTACCCCCTTTGATCGCAGTATACCTACTTACTTTTCTATATGGTTTTTGAGAGCCTCCCCTGCGGGGACTGGCAGGACACTTTCTCTTCTTTAGTGGGACTGGTCCTAAAGTTAGTTTCCCTGCAGGGGTGTTTTGATGAGCCACTACTCTGGGGGTACTAACTGCAGTGTGTACTACAGTAGGTGGAGAATTCACGGCTTCGCTAGACAGCACAGGGGAACTAAAAGTTTCATGGATTTCAGGGTTGCGATCCAGCATTTGCCCCCCGTCGAAGGGTCAGTTTGGGAGGTTGAATTAAGGTGTGTTGGGTCAAGAACAATGCTTGGTGCGGTTGTAGTTACCCTTTCTAAACTAGCCCTAATCCGACTCACTCTCTCATCAATGTTTGGGGAATCAATTATCACCAGTGGAGTTGGGGAAACATATGCAGGGCTAGGAGCTAGAGCAATAGCGCCCAAAGATGAGCGCTTGTTGGACATGCTCATGGAATCCCGGGATAATCTTCGTTCTGCCAAGACTATCTCCTTTTCTACTATAGAGACTGCTCGAGTTATAAATTGGTCCATAGTACCTAAGACAACGTCTCCCGCAGATTTCTTTGTTTTACAAGATCGGGTACCGGAAGCCATTCTCCCGGTAATTGCGTACCCACTTTGCGGAGCCAAGAGATGTGGCCCGACCCGGCCTCTTCTGGCCCCTGATGGCCTAGGATGGTCCCGCCCTTGTCCCGGGCTTCTCCCGCGTGCTCCCGCACAGCGGGGGCTGGGCGTTCCTTTATGGGGGCGTGGGGCGAGTGGTGGGAGGGGCAATCGGTCTGCAGGTGTGCCGTGGCGCAGGGACTCCTGGTTAGTTGAGTCCCTGCAGCGGCAACGGCAGCGCTGGTGTCTTGAGCGCGACCCTGCTCCCTGAAGACCTTCCCTGGGGCTGTGAGCAAACGTGCTCCCAACAGCCTTGCACTTTCAAACTGCGACGCGGCACCCGCGCAGCGGGTGCGGCTAGCTGTAGCTGGTGACAGAAGGCTGCTACAACAGACTTTGCTAACAACGTGGGAAGACGCCGGTAAGCCCTCGGCGTTTCAGTGTCCCCCTGGAATAGGAGAATCTGCTTCCTTTTCTCCTCTCCTTCAGGGCGAGTGGTGGGAGGGGCAATCGGTCTGCAGGTGTGCCGTGGCGCAGGGACTCCTGGTTAGTTGAGTCCCTGCAGCGGCAACGGCAGCGCTGGTGTCTTGAGCGCGACCCTGCTCCCTGAAGACCTTCCCTGGGGCTGTGAGCAAACGTGCTCCCAACAGCCTTGCACTTTCAAACTGCGACGCGGCACCCGCGCAGCGGGTGCGGCTAGCTGTAGCTGGTGACAGAAGGCTGCTACAACAGACTTTGCTAACAACGTGGGAAGACGCCGGTAAGCCCTCGGCGTTTCAGTGTCCCGCTGGAATAGGGGAATCTGCTTCCTTTTCTCCTCTCCTTCAGGGCGAGTGGTGGGAGGGGCAATCGGTCTGCAGGTGTGCCGTGGCGCAGGGACTCCTGGTTAGTTGAGTCCCTGCAGCGGCAACGGCAGCGCTGGTGTCTTGAGCGCGACCCTGCTCCCTGAAGACCTTCCCTGGGGCTGTGAGCAAACGTGCTCCCAACAGCCTTGCACTTTCAAACTGCGACGCGGCACCCGCGCAGCGGGTGCGGCTAGCTGTAGCTGGTAACAGAAGGCTGCTACAACAGACTTTGCTAACAACGTGGGAAGACGCCGGTAAGCCCTCGGCGTTTCAAAATCTGTTTTGTGAATCTGGGTTACCTTTCAGTAGCTCTGGGAGGTTAGGGTGTATTAATTTTACTCCCGGAATTTTCTTCAGGCCGTTATACCTCTTCCCCAGCTTGGACTGTGCTTTGGGTTCCCCCCACTTCAGTTTTCACTAGCATGTCTCACAAATTAGGTCCTTGGGTGACAGACTCCGGTCTGCTAGTGTGGCGGGCTATTCTGCTGAGCCAGCACGCATTAGGATGCCATACGCGTAACGCTTCTATATTCATACTAGAGGAACACAACCCAAGTATCTTATAGGTATATCGGGAATTCATGCCACCTGCGTACGTAAATGTGTACACCTTGTGAAGTACCAGTTGGACTGGCTTGAAGGTTTATGCTACACCAGATGAAGCAAAAGGTACATTACAAGCGTAATGTGGCATGAATACAAGTTCAGAAGCGTTCTTTGTTCTGGTAGAGATTATTTCTGGAATGCCTTAGAGGCAATCAATCTCATGTTCTAAGGGTTCAGTAGAACATGGTGACACGTGTGCTATCACTGGAAGTTAGGCACGTTAAGAGGGAGCTCCATGTATGTTACTAAAGATATGTCATGTGCAGGTTACATTTAGTACCATGCCCAGCTTTACGTTTTACTGCACTATATGGCAGACTCCCAGGCATATGAACTCACTGGTAAGACACTTACTTAGCCGTAGGGTTAATCACTGGCTTTATGTTTTGTTCCCCTTCTTTTATCAGGGGGCATATTTGTATGGGGTTGAGGTCATCTGAAGGCCTGGGATGAGATGTTCTGGGAAGAATGGAAGGGGACAAGGAAGGGGTGAATTTCTTCACTCACTCCTATGTGCACCTGTCATCTTTTGACTGCACATTTCATTAGTTGGTTTGCATGTTCTTCCCTTTTCCTATGCAATAATTGGCGGTTCACCGGTTACCACTGATTAGCCTGGGCAATTGATTGATTTTCTGTCTAGGATTGCTCAGGTTTCTCGGTAGAAGTGGTAGTATGTGGCCAGTGCTTGCATCCCCTGTGCCTAAGCTTAGCATGTGGGATATGGCCTAGTAACATGACGCTTCCCTGCACTACTACCTGTGTTGCTGTAGTTTCTCCATGGTTTGCCCCGCCCAACTCCTCAACAATGTTATTGGGATTTTTCAGTTCTCTCAACTGACTGACAGGCTTTGCCTGGTAGGAAGGGGGCTTCTGCCCCAGTCTCATTGTACGATTTCTTATGGTTACATGAAGGGGGGGGGGGTCTTCTAATCGTTGTTTTATGTTTCCATAAATCATCCGGGGATGGTTACGTGTTGCAATACCTTTTCGCAGCATCTGTCTACTAGTAATGGAAATATTGGGTGACTCTTCCAACTTGCTTTGGAGGTTTAGTTTCTTTTAAGAAACCTTTTATTTTGTTTAAGAGTAAAACTCATTGCCCTGGTGGCGCAGCGTGCAGCTCTGCAGGGATACACACTAGCTCGGTCACCTTTACGCTGTGGGGCGAGAGTGTGACCTTGGTGTTGGGTTTTGCTCTCACTAGTTGAGTAGAATATTTACAGACTCAGACGTGGTCGTCGTCATTCGGTGAATAGACTGGGTGGGCATGCTCAGGTTGAGGCGAAGACTGGGCACGCCTTTTTTCCCTGCAGCTCTAGGTGAATCTTCATGTCAAGGCATAGTTGCACTCGCCCTTCTCCTGCACCACGGTGCCAGGCATTGCAGACCGGCTGTATGTTTGTGGTCGCGGCTACTTCTGAGCTACGCAGCCCCTTACCACACCTGGCACTCTGGCTCCCTAAGTAGCGTACCTATGTTAGTGTTTCCCCAGGCTCACTTTAGCTCTGGATTATCTGCCTATAGCCGTTTTTTCCTTGGCCTCATAGAGTCGCTTGTTGGGTTATTGGGTGGCTTTCCTGATTTGGTCTCTCTCTGGTTCTTCGTTCTATTGCTGCCAAGAAAGTGTTATTCAGGTCCTTTTATGGCACACATCGTGCTCTGTATCTATGGACATGTCACACATAGCAGTTGACACCTTGACAGCCACGGATGGGGGCGGCTATTTCTTGGTTGGCTATGCACAAAAGATTTGTTGTGGCTTAGTTATCTTATGAAATCGTAGCAGTGACCAAACCATGAGATGGGCTTGTGGTATGGTAGCGCTCACATTGGTAGTATAGTTAGGGAGACTTCGGATCAGCGGCAAATTTGCAAGCATTGGGTGGCTTTCCCGATATGGTCTCTCTCTGGTACTTCGTTCTATTGCTGGCAAGAAAGTGTTTTTTCAGGTCCTTTTATGTCACCCATAGTGCACTGTGACACAGAGACAGTATCTATATGGTTGTTCAGGTTGAACCCGTGTAGCTCTGAAAAATGGTGGCCAGTTCATGATGGACTATGCGAGAAAGCTTTATTGTGGCCGCTTAAGCTTGTGCAACTATGCAGCATTGACCATGTCAACAGATGGGCTGTTGGAAGCGTAGTGCTCCTTTTGTAAGAAATTTAGGGAGGCTATGGCACTCATACCTCCCCCAGTCTGATCCCACGAAGACCTATCAGCTCTGACTCCACTGTGGTTCAAGCTGATACTTTTTAGCCTCCACTTGTTCTTTTCGTGGGACACTTGGTGGTCCACATGCGGCCAGGTAGGCGATTGCTTTAGCTGTTTTTCGTGTCCGCAAGGGGCAGGCAAATTCCACAGTCTAAAGTTTCACAACAGGGGTTGTCTCGCAGTGGAGGGCCCCTGGCTAGGTGCTTGGGTAAGCGTTCTACCCAGACCGTATCTATTTAGTTGTTTTCAGGTATGAAAGTTGGGATTCCTCATGCAGCGTTCACTTACCAGAGAGTACGAGGAGGAAGTATTTGTTCCCCTAGTTGCACAGCATGGTATACAGTTGTATAGGCTGCCTGTTAAGCGCATCATAGGGGCCAACTAAGGCCAAGCACAGGGGGACGACTTGCGCAAATGTCAATCCTTGCCAGGTCATGGGTAGCCATCTTTAGCTAGAGCCTGTGGGGGTGATAGTGTTCGATTCCCAGTCTGGGGGTTTTGGGCCAGTTTTCCATCACCATGCGGTGCGGGGGCAGCGGGCTCTAGGTGCCTCTGAAGATCAGGCAAGGGTGTTTTGGACTGAGGTGCGTGTAACGGTATTTACACTTTATCAGACGGGTTCCAGCGGATACTCCTACCCACATATTGGGAACCTTGTGACACTCTATCTTTATTCGACTCCACCCCGGTGTATATAAAAGGGTCTCAAGTGGTTAGCAGGGTCCAGGTTCCTGTGACCAGGCGCTTGTTCAGTAAGCAGCATAGGTTGACCCGTTGCAAAGCCTTGCAGTGTATCATGATCAGGACTCTACACGCTCAATCCCCCTTATGCTGGCCGTGACACCTTGTGCGTGCACCTAGGTCCTTTACTACGGATTGCGCTGGTCACTGCAATGTTCTATGGCACTTGATAGAACGACCACAACGATCTTACGGTGGGTCTCGCCACCAGTGGGGGACAGGTAATTTTCAGTGGTCAGACATGTCTCCATCTCTTTAGGCAAGGCGCTAGTCAGGGGAGGCGCTGGAGCCAACACGCAGGAGGACATGTGCTGTATATAATGAAAGGATTCAGAAAAGGGGGTAGTGATGGACAGAGCATCTGAATTAAACAGAACACTCATACCCAGTCAAAAGATCAGGGCTTGATCCATCACCGTTTTTTAGCTCACCGCACCATCCCAGTTCAGAACCTGGCTATCTGCAAATTAGTCTGTCCCTGGCCCAGTGCATCATGGGAACAGGGCAGACCAAACTACCAAGCCAATTCTTTACTCCTCTTTTGTTTGTTTATGACTGATACCCAGGGGATCAGGAGTACTCTCCATTCACGTTTGTGAATCAAATCCCTTACTCTCTCTTTTGTTTAATTATATGGTCTTATTCAGGCATGCCTAAATACCTGATTGATAGGCTGCAGCTGGTCCAAATGCAGCGGCCCAATCTATTTTCGGGCTCCCCCTTGATGCCCACGTGTCTAGCCTTTTTAAGAGTCTTAATTGGCTGCCAGTAAGGAAGAGGATTATCTTTAAGACACTGCTTGTGACCCAGAAAGCTCTGTACTGTACTGGCTCAGGCTTTAATGCCCCAGAGAGAAATCTTCTTCCTGGCCTGAACCCCGCAAATCAAGAAGGCTAGGTCAGGGGGAAAGGCCCTCTCTTTCCTGGGCACCTCCCTTTCGAGCAAACTGCCTTTGACCCTTAGAAGCATCAAGGCAATGCCTGTGTTTCGGAAAAAGCTGAAAACGTGGCCATTTTCCAGCCCGTAGTTCCTTCTCTTCTTGCCCCCGTTGACACTCTTCGGCAATCAGCGCCAGGACACTCCTTGGAGTAGTGCTTGCGCTTTATAAATATCCCTACATAGAGATAAACATCAGCCAGACTAGCTTGATTCCAGTGGCAAAGTGAGCAAGGGACCCATGTCTTGGCAAACCCTGCCAACTTAGGGCAAACAAAGCTGAAACTTTTCACAGATCTGGGTTGAATCCATCATTGTACTTCAGCTCACTTCGGCACCCCAGTACAGACTCCGTTATATGCAAATCAGTCTTGACCCTGTTCCTTATGGGAACAGTCCAGCCAGATCTGCCAAGCCAGGTCTTCCTGAAGGTCATTCCCCAAACAGCAGAGGACCTAAGATGTCTCTCGGGAAAACAACTGGTGGTTGTGTATAAATGCAAGTCGCGTCTGGTCACGGACAGAAGAGGAAGAGGACAGAGAGCCGATCACGCCCCAAAGCACTGTGACTGCTGACCTGCACTGAGGCCTAAACTGTCAGAACCTATTGAATTATCACTTGCATGTGGAGTCAAACTGAGGGCGATAAACCTGTTGGAACAGAGACCACCTCCCCCCTGCAGAAAAATCCCAGGAGTCAGACTGGTATTTGGGGTTTTGAAATTTATTGATGCTAGTTTTGCACTTGTTTGTCTGGCTGTTGCCAATTTGACCTGGGCAGAGGAAGTTGGAGTTCACTGTTTTTTACATGCCCTATCTTTTGTCATGAATGGGGCTACATCATTTTAGAGGAGTCAAGGGTAGGGGTTGGAAAACAGAATTGTCTGCCTGTGGTGGGTGAAGGGGGGGCCGTGCAAGGGTGGTGCACAAAGGCGGACAGTGTGCACACATCCCAAATACAATGCAGAATTGATTCACTAAATACACCTTCACCTGGAATGTAAGGAAGGGGGATGGGCTCTGCAGCTAAGCACTATAATATTTTTGCATACCTGAAAGACAGGGAAACAGAAATGGCTGACCTGCAGGAGATGCACATGGCAGAGAACCAAATCAAGGCCATGCAATGTAAATGGCAAGGTCAAATATTTGTGAAAACCTACTCTGCATTCTCCAGCGGAACTATGATATGGGTTACTACCAGGTGTCCCAGACATGGCGAACCTAGCCATCTACAGAATGTCCTTCCTGCCCTCCCCACATGACGAGGAAAATTCAAATGCCCCAGTAGGCACTGAATTTGCTTTAATCTTAATTCAGGTGACAACTTTGCGTCTTCAAGCAACTTGACAATTTCTTGAACTTTACAGCGGGCAGTCTCCCTTCCATTTTGACCGTATCCAAATCGATGCCTAGAAAAACCAGACACGTGTTAGGCCCCTCTGTCTTTTCAGGAGTCAACAGTACTCCTAACTGATGTGCCATAATTTCAAATTGGTGGTATGCTCTCTCACAATCTTTGGTGCCTGCTGTGCCTGCAAACAAAAAGTCATCCAAATAATGAGTGACCAATTTATAACCTGCACCACTGCAGAAATGTACTAAATGCTTCGAACAGCTTGCAGGAAATAGCGCAGTACATTGGCAGAACTTCATCTATGTACAATTGATTGTCAAACTGAATGCCTAACAAAGAGAAGTCAGAAGGATTAACTGATAGCAAACAAAAGGCTGACTTAATTAGCCAACTCGGCTCCTGGGCCCACCTCTCTGATCAATGTAATGGCTACATCCACTGATGTACACTGCACTGCAGTATCATCTATTGCTATGAATTCATTCACTGACAAACCGCGAGGCCATGGCAGATGATGAATCATTCAAACCTCCCCTACTGCTTTTTTAGGTATTACCCCTAGTGGGGAAATCATTAGGTCAGGTAAAGGCCAATAATTAAAAGGACCTGCCATCCTTTCTTCTGCCACTTACTTGCCCAGTTTCTGCCTCACAATATAAGGATGCTCTTTGGCTGACTTAAATTGTCAGCAAATCTACCTGCCCTTGGACTTTGATAGATAAGTCGAAAACCTTCTTTAAAACCCCATTCCAACCATGTTGCATCCTCCCTGTTAGGATAAAATTTCAGCCAGTGACTCAAATTTTCAAAATTAATTGGAATAAAAGCCCGTGTAACCAGGTTGAAAGGATCCCCATCTACCCCTGCCTTGACCACTAACTCCAAAGCTTGTCTGGTCCCCAAAACATTGAAGGATTGCATGTTTTCCCCCACATTTTGAACACTTATGTTTGTATATACGGGGGTTCCGTGGACAATAACTCCTGTTAAAAATCCAGCAGGCACCGGAATTGGGATTTTGGCCTCTATTCCATGTCTTCCTCGCACCCACACCCCTCCCCCCGAGGTGGGCCTGCCAAAAAAGGGCCGGTAAGGAACTTCTAAACCGCTTGCTGTGTGCATGGTGGGGGGAGGTCTTTGTGGATACATCCATTGCACCCATAATTCATTGTCCACTTCCCCCCAAGGTTTATCGGGAATGAGGACCATTCGAACCCGAAACTCTTTGTCATAATGTAACCATGCAAATTCCATGTGGGCCTTACGAATGATATCAATATACTTAAATATAGATACTGCTCGCTCAGGGAACATTTTACAATATACACTGGCAAATATTAAAAATGCTGATGTCCATGTGTCAATAGTTGTGGGAACCCTCTGCCTTTTTGCCAATTCCCAGGCTTCTTCTCTACACCCTTCTTTAGAATGTATCCCTCTATGCAGTAGTTTGTACACGTCCACAAATTCACAACTCCAAATTTTCTCTTTAGTTGCATTGCTCTGATGAGCCCCCAGTGGCATAGACAACCCCATGTAAGACAAACATTTTAAACCATCAGTTTTACTCTTTTCCCCATCCTCTTTAGATTTTCCATCTTTGTCCACAACCGACTGGAATATCCCATCCATGACCCCTGTTTCTTTGGCATTGTTAGATATGGGGGGTCTCTAGTTGGCACAGGTAGGTACTTGTGACAAATAGGGGCCCTTGCCTCTAGTCAGGCTATGGGGGTACACTCCTAAAATAACCCCTGTTCACCCCCTTGGTAGCTTGGCACGAGCAGACAAGCTTATCTCAGAGGCAGTGTGTAAAGCATTTGTGAACACATACAGTAATCAAGTGACAGCACTACAAATGGACACCGCACAAGTTTTATATTGAAAATAAGTATTCTTTATATTGATTTAACACAAGACCACACAGGACAAAAATCCACAAAACTGTACTTAAAATGGTAGGTTTAGCTTAGTTCTCTTTAGTTCTTAAAATGCGACACTTTGAGTCAATGTACCTTAAGATGCGACACTCAGGGCAACGAAAGTGTTGCAAAGATGAAAATGCGGCAAAGATCATGTGCAAAGAAATAAAGACGTCAAGTTCTTCCTGATGCGGCATGCTTCTCCGATGTTGCGAGAAGTCTCAGCATGATGCGTCAGCTACAGCTGCGACACCCTTGTTCAGTGATGCGACGACAGCGGCTTTGGCGGTGACACTTCTCCAACGATGCGAGACGCTTTCGCTCGATGCGACAACTGCAGCGGCAACACCCTTGTTCAGTGATTCGACGAGAGCATTTCCGACGGTGGCACACTTCTCCGTGGATGCGGGGTGCTTTTCTTGACGCGGTGCAATGCGACAGCTACAGCAGCAACATCCACGATGCGACGGCAGCGGCTGCGATGGCGACACGCTTCTTCCTCGTTACGAGACGCTTATCTTGATGCGGTGCAATGCGTCAGCTACAGCAGTGCCATCCACGATGCGACGGCAGAAGCTGCGACACGCTTCTTCAGGGTTGCGGGATGTTTCTTGAGATGCGGTGCAATGCGTCAGCTACAGCGGCGACATCCACGATGCGACAGCAGCGACGGCGACATGCTTCTCCCTCTGGAGTCGCGCTTCCAGCTCCTTGCAACACGCAGTGTCTCTGAAGGCCTAAAACAGCAGCAGGCACTTCCAAAGAACTCTGGGGAGCTGGGGGTTGAAGTCTCTAGTCCCTGAGACTACAGCAGGAGGCAAGCTTGTCTCTCAAGCCCTTGGAGATCCTTCACAAGTTGAAATATAGCACACAAAGTTCCTCTCTCCTTTCTTTAGCAGTCAGGCAACCACTGCAGGCCAATCCCTCAAGCAGCACTTCAGCTTAGGGATAGTCTCTCCTCAGTTTCTTCAGGTTCCTCAGGAAAGGTTTCTTCTTATAGTTCAAAAGTGAACTAATTTCTTGGGATAAGGGTCCCAATCTTTATACCCTAAAATCCTTTGTCCTCTGAGGGCAGTGGGGGCTTTGCCTATTCCAAACCAGTTCTGGAGCACTCTGTTTACATGACTCCTTTTTTCCTTTCACAGTGCAGGGCAGAAACATCAGACGCCCCACAGAAGTTGGAGCCAGCATTGTGGAGGAAAGGCACAGCCCTGGAGCACTTTGTTGACATGATTCCTTCTCTCCTTTCACAGTGCAAGGTAGAGACATCAGAAGCACCACAGGAGGTGGAGTCAGCATTGTGGAGGGAAGGCACAGTCTAATTCAGGTCCCAGGTGCAACTCCTCCCTCCCATCTATATGCAGATCTCTCTATTCACCACTGGGCTGACTCACCCTCTCTCCTGGAATCCCCTAGCCCCTGTCACTCAAACTCCAAACAAGGAATACACAACCTAGCAGAGGCAGGCTTGGATAGTTAGACAAGAAAATACCTACTTTCTAAAAGTGGTATTTTCAAACACAGAATGTTAAAACCAACTTCACTAAAAGATGTATTTTACCATTATGAGTTCAGGCATACTAAACTCTAATTTCTACCGAGTTCCCTGAGTCAGTTAGCATTATAAAATGTAATAATCTAACTGCCCATTCCGGCCTATGGGGAATAGGTAGCCTTGCAATAGTGAAACACGAAAATGGCTGTAATTTACTATTAGGACATGCTTCACACATCAGGGCTTGTCCTACCTTATATTTACAATGCACCCTGCCCTTGGGCCTACCATACCATAGGGGCGTCTGATATGAAGAAAAGGGAAGGTTTAGGGACTGGAAGATGGGTGCACTTGCCCAGTCAGCTTGGCAGTACCAGACTGCACACAGGCTCTGCAATGGCAGGCCTTAGACACACTTTTACAGGCTGCTTCTGTGGGTGGCACAACCAGTGCTGCCAGCCCACTAGCAGCATTTGGAGAACAAGCCCTGGGCACTCCTGGTGCACTGTACTAGGGTCTGACAGGTAAACCAAACCAGCCAATCATGGAATCACTAATCCATACATGAATTTATAATAGGGAGAGCATATGCACTTTAGCACTGGACAGCAGTGGTAAAGTGCCCAGAGTCATAAAACCAACAAAAACAGGTCAGACAAAATATAGGAGGAAGGCAAAAAGTTCAGGGATGACCCTGCAAAAAGGGCCAAGTCCAACAGGCATCATCCTTTACATTATTCCCTTGATCTTTCTTACCTGCAGAGTCTGACTCCTCAATTGATTCCGTACCTACGCTTTTATCCACTACACTACGACCTGATAACTTGACTTTCTTGCTGTGTTCTTTATTAGTCCCCCAATTAATCCACTACTGACTCTCACCTGTTCTCATTGTATTGGCTGGTCCTGGAGGTGCCCGTTTTCTACTGCTTCTTTCTTGTGCTCTCTTCGCACCCTGTCATCTGTCCAGTAACTTCAGTCCGGCATCCCCATCCTGTAACATGTGACTTTTGGGAAAAATATTAGGACCCTCTGCCTCCTCAGCCTTTTTCAATTCTTTATACGTTTGCCACCGAGGTATCTCCCCCTCTTCCAATTCGACAACCTCATCCTCATAATCCAACTTACAATTCTCTTGGATCATCCACATACACAGAACTAACCCCTGGACATTCACCATCTCCCACCCCCCATCAAAATTCTTCAAATCCACTTTGTTGGAGGCTGGCACTGCAATCTTCTTTTTCCATGTTGTCGGAATGGTAGCACCAAACCTCTCCCTCTCTTCGGGCCGGTCCACCCAGGACGCTCTAGAACCAGCAGGGAAATCTTCACTGCATCTGGTACTTCCCTGCAGTATTCTCCCTCTGATGCTCTGCAAGCCACCAAAACCTGCAGAGACTGTGGTCCTGTCTACTCCTTTACTTGCTCCGCCTTGTACTACAACCATCTCTCCTGCTACCCAATTCCATTTACCAGCCTGCAAGGCTTTCTTGTGTCCCTTAACATTGCCTGAAAACTCCATACCTGACTTCGTACTGCCTTGAAAAACATTTTCACCCTGGTTATGAAACTTGTTTTCCACATTATTATTTTTTGTATAGCCTATGTCTTTCCCTCCCACTCCTTGAGCAGGTTCTATCCCAGAGGACAAGACTACATTCACCAACATGTCTCCTTTCATAGAGCTTTTTATAGCCAGCAGGGACCTATTCACACACAGTTTCAGCCCTTCATGTGGCACCTGTTTCCAGCTATTTTTGAAAATTGGCACTTTAAACTTAATGTTCTTGCTGGAAGACACAATTAAATTAATATTTGCCCCCTGCTGATTACAAGCCACTTGTTCTTGGCTTGAGGGCGGAACAGACACAGCACGCTGCACAATGCTCTCTCCTTTAACATATGAAACCCTCAATGCCCGCCTTTCACAGGTACAGAAGTCATCAGGAGACCAGCTGTAAGGTCTGTAAACGGACAGGGTAGAATATGCCTGACTTGGGCTTTAGCAATGCGGGAGGCGGCAATCACTTTCTTACCGTAGCCAGGGAAAGACCCTCAGAATTGTGTGTCGTACTGCCCCATCTCTCTACTGAATGTGGACACACAATTGCTGACCGCAATCTTGGGTAGCTGCCTTGGTGCCCACATGCAGTTTCTGGTCGACCGAGACCAAGCGCATTTCATCTCTGGATGCAGCCTCACAGACAATACAAAGAGGACATTGCACATTATAGATAAGGTTGGGGCGGGCAGGTATGGAAACCATATTCCTGGTGGTTGATGCTGAATAACGTTTGACTAAATACATTGGCCATTCAATACGGCCATGGAATTGGACTCAAAGGTTCATATCGTGGGTACTCATTGGTTACAGCAACCCGAAGGTGAGAATCGGAGGAAAAAGATTTTTTAACAGTGCCACTAAAGATTTAGCGAGGGACGAAACAGGGGTGGCCATTCCTCCCTCTACCCCTCCCCCCTTTTTGTTTACATTGTTTATGAAAGCTATGGCAAAAACCAACCAGGGGGTAACGTTAGGCTGAGAAGAACATATGCTCTGCATTTATGCGGATAATGTGCTACTGACTCTGACGGACCTGAAGCACTCCACCCCAGAAGTGAGTGAAGTACTGGGGCGTTTTCTGGCAGGGTCTCTGGCTTCAAAATGAACATGCAAAAATTCCAATTACTCAACCTGCAACAGACAAAGACAAGACTACAGTCCCAACTCTCACTACAGTGTGTGACAGATGGCATTCCATGCTTGGGACTGCAAATTGCTGTTTCTCTAGCAAAGGCTGTTCCTGAGAACTACATACTACTAATTAGGCAACGGAAAGCAGATTTCCAGGGCTGGTATTACCTGGTTGGGGCGCATTGCCACGGTTAAGATCACAGCACTCCCAAGACTACTGTACGTAGTGCAGACTCTCCTACTCCAAACTCCAAAAGGCGTGACATCCAACAGTTGTTCAGTGACTTTACATGGACAGGCAAAAACCCCAGACTAGTGATCAAGCAGCTGTACAGCCTAGTTGAAGAGGGAAGCTTGGGAGTTCCTAATGTTTTGCTTTATTATAACGCGGCCCAAATTGGATATGTAGTGGAGTGGCACTGCGAGGAAACTGAGAAACACTGGTGTTTTATGGCCCAGATAATAGCTGGCAAATCAATTTAGAAGACATTCTGGCTCCCTAAGAAACATAGACCAATGGGACCAGAAACTTCCCCAGTGACAAGAACGAAATTGAGGTACTGGAATATGGGGGTTGTAAGAAACTGGGTTACTGGTTGAGTGGAGTAAAACCTCAATCCTTGTCAGTGGCTTAGCTAGCCCTTTGGACGTCTGAGCCGGTCCCTGCATTTGCTGCTTGAGACGGCCTCAGGTAAGATCGGGGTGCTGGCTATCCCTCGCTACGAGCGTAGGTGGGAGTTGGGGGGGGGGGCTGCTGGCAATCCCTGCATTTGCTGCAACAGACTCAGGTAAGAGCGGACCCCAAAAATAATGCCGCCCTGGCTGGACCGCCCCCATACCCCTTGCTATGCCACTGATCCTTGTCAGGGTGAAGTCACAAGCAAACTCCAAATTAACCTGAACTCAACCCTCTGGTAGTTGGCACAGAGCAGTCAGGCTTAACTTAGAGACACTGTGTAAAATATTTTTGCAGCACTTCAAACAAGAATAAAATGAAAACATAACATAAGAAACGTCCCACACGAATTAAAAAAAAATAGAGTACTTTTTAATATATTTATAGACAACACAGTCAGCTAAGGACCAATGTTATGCACAACCAATAAGTTCCCTTATGTATGTATGCTTGTTGCCCACCTCTGTAAGTTGGCTACCGAACAGCCTAACATGAGAAATGTTTTATCGAAAGAGAGAGGCAACAATCAAAACATTTTATCCAACAAACAAAATTCAGAAGATTGTTTCAGTCATATTCATTTGAATAAATTCCTTTATTCAGCACTTCTTCCTTCTACCTTTCTAAGAATTCACTTTTTCGCACTGTCTTCGGTTGGTGCAGGGATTGAGCGTGGTCATCAACACTAGGTCTTGGTTGTGTTAGACAAGTGTCTACTTTACAATCTGTAGGTTACTTGCATTTGTTTAGGATTTGTAACATGATTCGGTGGATGAACAATAGTTACAAAAATGTGCTTACCATATGCCTCAAGAGATTTTCAACCTTATATGCAGCCTTTTTTTTTGTAAATCTGTTTTTATTAGTTTTATAGATGCAAAACATATGAAGCACATCTGTACAACCAGAGTACATGTCTCCGTCTACGCCGGTGGCAATGAAGCAGCATTTCGATCCATCAAGAGAACCTTATATGCAGCCTTTGATTGGCTGCCAAGTCAGGTCCAAGTCGCCCATATCTGAGAGTGGCTACGGACCAAAATACTGGACTAGCTACCATAACGAGTAAAGCAGTCGTCTTCTTGACATTATCTGCCCCTTAGTGTAAAAAGTGGTGTAAGCAGCCATACCGAGGGAGCACAAAGCGGAATGTTGAGAGTAATGTGTGACTTCTTGTTACATCTAGATTAACAGATTATATATTGAAATTGGAATTTCAGGTTGGAAGAAAAAAATCTTTCACCTAGGAGGCACAGCGCACCTAGGATGAAGAAAGATGTTTGGAAGTCTCTGAAGTCATCGAAGTGAAGAACTCCAAACGTTTCTGGAGTTTTGTTAACTCCCTACACTCCACGAGGCTCTAAAGTTGCAGCTAACACATGTGTTCAAGCATCGCGATCTGTGGCCGTTCCAGGTCCAAACTGATTTCTCTGTCTGCAAGCAAGACCCTTATTACTGGGATCAATTAATAATGGTTCTGTTCTCTTCTGACTGGTTCTCAGGGGTTTTGCCTGATTCTGGAGAGGGTCGATCTTGGTCCCCGTGTTCAAGACGGGTGGCACAGGCAGACCTTGAAGTTATAGAGTGATAACCCTTCTGGCTATGGAGGCCATGGTATGTCATACATTGCTGATGAAGGGTCTGATTTGATTTGGCAGAATCATTGTCCATTCTACCCATGAGTCAGACGGGCATTTGTACTGGGGATGTCAGATGATGTCCTTGCAATGCTCTGGCCAGCTAAAGGCTATTTATCAACAGACAGTTCCTCTTGACTTCATGTCTGCATTTCGTGAATATAAACGAAACTTTAAAGCTCCTAAAATGTGGTATGCCTGTTCCATGAACGGATAATCCAACAAAGTGGGGGAGGGGGTGTTCTGGGGGTATATATACATTTATACACTTTGGGGCATATTTATCAAACTTTCACGCAGCGCAGCAAGCCACTCTGCTGAGCTGTGCTGTATGAAAGAGAAAGGGCAGGAAAATGCTGTATTTAACTTTATACATTATGCATTTCTGTCCTTTCCTTGCGCTGGCGCACAAACTGCTGCCTAGCGCCAATGCAGACACCCTGGCGCTGTGGTGCAAGGATGCCTGCGTTGCAGCCAGGATTGTTTTTATGTAGGAAGAAGCAATCCTCTGAGGCAATTTCCTTTTTTCTATGTGTGCTGCAGAATGCAGCACACATAGAAAGAGGAAAAAAAGAGGTGAAATACAAATATTTCTCCTCACTATGCCTCCCCTCGGGAGGCATAGCATTTTGATTTATTCCCCAGTCTGCCAGTAATGGTAAATCTGGGAAGGCACCAGAATCCATGGGTGGATGCATAGGAACGCCCACGCTCTACCCAAGGAATGCCTTCCTGGTGCAGAGTAACGCAACTCAGCAACTTGGGCTTGTAGGCAGCTGGAGCTGTATATACTATACCAAAATGAGGTATAGTGTGCGCAGAGTCCAGTGGGACCCCAAAGTTAGGCAGAGGTAAAAGTAGATTGCACCTTACTCTCTATTTGTGGTAGTGTGGGCGAGTAGTAAGGCTTTATCAGAGGGCAGTGTTAGGCATTTGTTGTACACACTCAATCAGCAAATGATGTCACTCACTCAAAGACTGAACTCAGACCAATTTTGTTTGTATCAAAATTAGTATTATAAAGTATTGACTCCTTTATTTCCGTTTCACTCGAAATGGTCTGACATCCAAATTGAGTGAGGATATTTTTTCTTTCTGCCGTTTTGATGGGGTTACATTGCCTCAATTTGTATGTTATTTTTTGTGTGTCATGTGTTCAATAAATAGAATTGAAACAAAAATAGTATTGTTAATTTATTGCTAGAACCAAGCCAAGCCTGGCACAGGTAAGTGAAATAAATGCTTTGCAAAATATTACGGAGTGTTTACAAGTGAATGAGAGTTCAAAATGCCGTTGGTTGTAATACAGGGGAGTCAAAGTATTGGAATACTGTACAGATTACTTTTTAGTTACTTTTTAGATTACTTTTTATACTGTGGTGTTAGGCTCAGGGCAAAGGGGGTTCCAGTTGAGCACACAAAGTGCACCCGCAGGGGCAATGGGGCGGCTGGGTGCAGGGTGCTGTTTTGGCAACGGCTACCCTGTTGATGGCAATGGAGATCATCCAGTTTCAATAAAGACTGCAGGCTCAGGGACGAAGTTCTTCTGGAGGTGACCACCGGTTGGAGAGGACAGTTGGGATGTCTGGGGATGCTGAGTCACCGTCGGTTGAGCCACCCAAGGCCCTGGGGCTTCGGGTGCAGGGGTGTCTTTAGGCATCAGGTTTCTCTTACCAGCTCCGGTCCCAGTTGGGGGGAGTCTCCACAAAGAGGCTGCAGGTTTCGATGGGAGTTTTGAGACAGGTCAGAGATCACCAGATCTTGAGTCAGAACGACCAGGGAGACCTTCTCGTGGTGTTGGACCACTTGAACTCGGGCCGTGGGTGACGGGTGCAGAGTGGTGCAGACTCGCAGATTTGGCCGGAGCCAAAGTCTGTGAGTGAATGAATCCGGTGTTCACAGGAGATAAGGTCTTTTCTTTGGACGGCAGGGCAGGTCCTCGGGGTTCTTGAGGTTGCTGGCTGCAGGACACACCAGGGTTTTGCTTCTGCACGTTCGAGGTGGAGACAGGCCGGTAGGGCTGGGGCCAAGTCAGTGGGTGTCCTCTTTGTTTTTTCAGGGGCCATCTCTAAGATGCCCTCCCTTGGTGTGCATTTTTTCTTCAAATACCTCACTGGCATCTATGTGGGTTTAATGTGCTAAGAAGTTTTATACCAAACCTCTAAGTTTTCAGCAAAGCCATTATGCTACTGTGGAGTTTGTAATGACAAACTCCCAGTACCATGTACTCTTAATGGCATTTCTGCACTTACAATGTCTAATGATTTGGCTTAGACACTGTAGGGGTATAGGGCTCATGCACCTGTACCCTCACCACTGGTATAGTGCACCCAGTTACAGGGGTGGCTGATCTATGCCAGGACAGTGGGTTGTAGGCATGGCACATTGGGATGTGTGCCATGCCGACTCATCACTTTTTTCTACACCAAAACACGCAGCCTGCAAAGGCAATATGTGTGTGTGTAAAGGTACAGGGCCTCTGAGGTTGGCACAATAAGTGCTGCAGCCTTTAGAGGCCTTTTTTGGGCACAGTGCCCTGGGTACCATTTACCAGGGGCTGACCTGTGGTCAGAAAGTTCCTATTGGGTATTTTCTGCAATGCAGTTTTAGGGAAAGAACATTGGCCCTGGGTACCTGTTTGGCAGGAGCCCAGGGCACATTCAGTCAAAGTACATCAGCAATTCAGCACAAAGTGGGGGCAACCATGCAGAAAGAGGGCACTTTCTTACAGCACTGCATTTAGTTACTCTAGATTTATCAAGTCAGTAAGGGCCACACAAGGTAGCCTTTTGTGGCTTGATAAATCTGACTTAATAGTTGCGTCGCCCTTGCGCCCCATTGCATGGTACAAGAGCATCACAACTGAATGCTAATATGCCTTTTTGAATACGGGCCAAAAACGCTAAGTATGACTTAATGTCATTTTTCAGTGTAGGTAACATCTCTCTACAGACTCTTTTGTGTGCACAAGATAATGTCTTGTCTGACAGACTTCTCATTCGTTTACAGCGCTCTTTAAAAGCTCATATACAGTGTACTGAAAACAACAAAATGTCCTCATTAACTCTATACAAACTTCAAATTATGATATTTGGCAGTTAGAGTAGACATTTCCTATAATCAGGCTGGCAGGGGAGTATTGAGACTGTTTTGGCATGTATTTATCTGACCACCACCGTTGATCATATGGCCAACCACAAACCCCGTCAAATGTATCTAAAATCCAAACCTAATGTCCTTACTTAACTCAATAACCTTTGTAGTCGTATGTGACATATCTGACAGTTACTCCATTGCTCTTGTCTTCGAAGACATCGATGGAAGTTTTTTCAGTCCTTTTAAACAGACCCCTCTTTATTTGCATGGTTTGTCCTAATTTCTGGATAGGAGTCTGTCTTCTCTTATCAATGCTTGTTTCATGTGTCACAGGAGATCACACTTGCCCAGATTCTTCTTGAGTTGGAAGTGGTTTCTGCAGTTTCTACCTTAAAAGTGCAATACTTAAAGCAAAAGACTAGTCTAAGATCAGTTGTAGTAGCTCCTCGAGGGCCTTTCTATACGGTGAAATGTCCCAGGAAAGACTCCTATGCGGATTAATAGTTATCATTGAGAAAACCATACAGCTGATTTAATTTGATTCAGGGCCCAGATTTACTAATAACTGATGCACGGCAGTGCAGAAACCAGTTTCTCCGCTGCCTTGCATCAAAGGGAGAGATAAAAAAAATGTGCCATATCCACTGGATGTACTGCATTGTTTCTCTCAAATCAATGTTAGTATACTTTTGGCTGCCATGCACCAATGAAAATGATAAGCACCCACAGGCATGTATTACTTCTATTTTGCTGATACATGCTGTTGGTACTAACCCACCTCTAATCAAACATTCTCCTGTGAAAAGATTGTCTTAAGTTCAGTTTTGTTGTATTTACTTTCACAATTTTTTTCCCCTACGTTTTTTCTATTATTCTATCTCAATTGTCACAATTTTTTTTAATTATTAACATATGTCTACAAACACATTTCAGAATCCATTTCTATGTATTGTAACACAATCCCGAACAAAAATTTATTTTTTTAAATTTAAAATGCAGTGGTGTCACCCTAGGTGAGACCCCTATAATCATACCCAACACTATCATTCTTACTTCCATTCACACTGTAACACTAGCATACTCAGCATTCTAACAACAGTCCCATTTATCTGCACAGAAAATACGTGCCTCAGCAGTAATGCAGCAATTCTTGCTATCTGCGGTGGTGTTGTGAGCTGGGATCTGTTATCCAACAGAGGTAAACGCACGTTTCGGAGTGGGCATATAATGTGCCTGTTTCCTTCTTCAGGACCACACAACAGAGTTCAAAATCATTTCCATAGGTGGGTATGAGATGAAGCCTCTGCTGAAAACAGAACAACAAATGGGGTATGGGCCAACAAAAATAACTTCCTATGCTTTGGAGGAAACCCTTAATATTAAAGGTGGGTTCCCATGTGTAATACCAGCAAAATAGCACCCAGAAATGGTGCTGCACAAAAAGTGATGGTGTGGGAGAAGCTATCTACTTCATCCAAGCATTCCAGATACTCCACCCATGCGTGTTCATTATTCCCTATGCCAAACATGCAATTTTGAATAGAATCCTATAGATTAAATATAAGAAAAAAGGATATTCTACATAAAGCTGCAACCAGTGAGATTGATGTGTAAAGAATCTCTGGCTTATATTTAGTGTATATCAGATCCCCCATGCAAGATTGTATTTGTAAAAGTTTCTACACTTACTTAATTTTTTTTATGGACTTCCTTGCTCCTAGGGTGCTTACAGTCCTTAAGACGTAAGTAAGGATCGTGGAGCACAGTCAGAACTATATAAATGCGTGTCATCATAGATAATCCTATTTATTCAGGAGATAAATAGAATACAATATGTGAGTGTTATCCTGGCAAGATGTAGAGACATACTATAAAGTTGCTGTGATGACTTCTAATGTTACCTTGGTCTGGTGAGAACTTAGTAAATACCAGATCTGTAGGCGCTCCTTATATGTGGCAATTCGTGAAACCTGGTTTTCTATAGGTCTCCACATTCAATGACCTGGTTAATAACAAAAGTTGAAGGAAAAACTGTAGCCGTACCATCTCAACAATAGCAGTGTATAGCTGAACATCTGATAAAAGCATATCGACTGCATCACAAAAAAAGAGAGAGAGTTGGGGGAGTGGATGGCACAAAAGAGAGAAGGGGAGTAGATGGCACAGACATTGCTGCCCTGCTAGCATTTGTCTACTGGGGATAGGTGTTCAAAACTGAGTCTGACTTGTTCTCCCCGAGGCAAGAATCAGTGTTCAATAAGATGGATAAGTGTTGATTCTGTAATTATAAAACTAAATTTAGGCTATTAATTTCGAATAAACTATTCATTTTAACTGACATGCTTTGAATATTGTATAGTCAGGAGATACACGTTCAAAGGAGGTAGAAAGTCTGTAGGGTCCATGTATAAAATTTGTCTTAGGGGATATTGCTTGACTGCAAGAGAAAAGAGATGAAAAGCGTATATATTTCAAAAAACTGTTTAACGCTAGAGCATAAGTGCTGGAAACTCCTAACCAGATGGAAATGTGTTAAAGTACACAGACCAGGACTTACCTGTATGCTCTGTGGCTCCTAGGATCAAATCCTACTGAAACAGGAAAAGTATGTGTGGTGCGTATCCCGTGGTGCTTGGCTGGTCAATGATTACCTGGAAGCTATGTTTCAGACGCTGGTGTGTGTCTGTTATGGTCACCAGACTGGTGGCTTGTGGATCTATGTGATTCCCCTGTACCTAAGACTGTTGTTAAGAACCTTGGCATACGCCTAGACGAGGCACTGACCATAAAAGAACATGCGGCCAACACTGCTGGCTCCTGTTTTCATGTGCTTGGACTATTACGGCGAGTTTTGCCCTTTTCTCCCCTTTTCTACATGGAAACCTCTTATTCATGTATTGGTACTAAGCCGCCTAGACTACTGCAACACCCTCCTGGTCTCAGCTAATGAGTCCTCGCTGAGCAGACTGCAGGTAGTCCAAAACACCGCGGCACGCCTCGTCTCGAATGCTCCACCAAGATCGGCCTCTCTTCCCCTCCTACAACAGCTTCACTGGTTCCCAGTACGCAAGCGAATCAAGTTTAAAATTTGTTGCATCGTTCACAAGGCCGTGAATGGCAAGGGCCACAGCTATCTTGCAAAGAAATTCAACCACTATAGACCCACTAGGTTACTTCGCTCAGGAACTAAATCTCTTCTCCTGGTTCCTCGGTTCAAAAAATTGAGGATGGGTGGGAAAGCTTTCTCTCACCTAGCCCCTCTCTATTGGAGGCTCCCTAGCCCCCAGCTCCCTACCTACCTGCGGCAAAGCCCTGACCACCTTCAATTCAGAAGGCTCCTCAAAACTGTATTATTTTAATTTGCCCCCTTTCTTGGCATACTGTAGCTCGTCAATAGCGCACAGATACTCCTTCGGGGCTGATCCAGGCGCTCTACAAATAAAATAAATATGTATTACGTGCATACTCAAGGCCATATGGGAGACTCTACTGAAAAACCTACGCCAGGATTGAGTGGGGTTTTCCTGGTGATCAGGACATTCAAATAGCTGGAGGATGATGGGCAGAGTGAAAGACAAAAAAAGGCTAAAAAGATGGACTAAGCCTAGCACACTGCTATGAACAATCGTCTAATTACAATACGATCTTCAAAGTAGCCCATGCTGACATGGTCATAATAGATTGTAGATTGATATGTTATTGTAAAAAGAGTTGTATAAAGCTGATAAATGTGGTAACTGAAAGAATCTAGCAGTAAAAAGCAGATACACAATAATAGAGATGAATGAGCGATAGCTATCTTGCACAAATCTGATTTAGGTATCCGTGTGGTGCATTAGATGGACATAGCCGGACTTCCTGAATTGTGACACTATTTTCTACAGGGGTCTGCATGAGAGAGATAAACAAATGTGCCATATCCACTGGATGTACTGCATTGTTTCTCTCAAATCAGTGTTGGCACACTTTTGGCTACCATGCGCCAATGCACACACCCTTGTGCCATAGTGCAAGGTTGAGTGATTCCTCTAAAGCATGAGTTTCCTACTAATAGGGGACCCTTCCAGTACAAAAACAATCCCTCTCTAAGAATGTTAGTAGATAGGATATGCATCAAAACCCATTGCTGGTTGTACTGGAATGCCACTTTAAGAGAAATATCACAAAGTAGTGCATAGTGCAACTTTGCGTTACTTTGGGGAACTTTCAAACACAAACCTTGGTTTGCATTAGACAGTAAATTCCAACACTTTGCACTGGGCTTGAGTCACTTTTGCCTGTGCAAAGAGTTAGTAAATCTGAGCCCCAGTGTCGAGCTCTCCTGCTCCATAAGATCGCACCACAACTCCATTTCGACTCTTGTGTCTCCCCAAATATTACATCATAAAGCCCTTAATGGCACTGCCATGGCTCTCTGAAGTCAGATCTGTATTTTTCTGCACCCTTTGACACGGATCCAGAGTTGTTCTCTTATATCTCCAATACATTGATTGTTTTGTACTGCTTCAGGAATTATGTCACAGAAGAAGGGGTCGTCTGCCACATGTACTGCTCCTGTTGTTCAAGGGGTTCTTCTTCAAGCTCCCGTGGCATATGTGGTTTGGACTCTCTAGGCACCGTCTGGCCTGTTGCTGGTCGTGATTGTTGGCCTTCGACATATTTCAAGAACTGGGTGGGAATTCCTTGTATGCATCTGGAAGCTAAAATGAAAGTCAGTGTGTGCACCTTGGTACATTCTGCTCCCAGCATAGGTACACAGGTGCAGCCTCTATTCCGAGGAATTCTTCTCATTCCAAAAACAGCGCTTACTGGGTGAATGGAGGACTCATCTTCATCTCAGTGTCAGTCCTGATCACAGTACGGGTTCTCGTGTTGGCAGACCCATGCTCAGACTCTGACTTCAATGTCATCTTTCGAATCATAAGTTACTTTGGTGGATAATAGGTCGACATCAGTGCCCGCTCTGTTTCGACACTGCTGGCTCCGCTCAAAGCTGTTCCAGCACCGGTTGCGGCCCACTCTGAAGTGGTAGTTTCGCCCAGGCTTTGCTTACCATGGTCACGTGGTCTCTAACTCTCTCTGGTGCACCATTGGCCCGAGGCACCTGCTGGCTCTTCTGGTGTGCCTCTGCAGCAGCCTCTTCCCTCGTGCTGGTCAAACCCACCAATACTTCTAGAAGCACATTGGCCTCCGCAGCAATTATTTAGCTTTACTGTCTGTTCGGCTTCAGCCTGATATCGATGCCAACCACAGTGATGACGTGGTTTGTTTTGGGCTTGTGGGTATCTTGAACCTTCCAAGAGCCTCACCCAAGACTTTATCGAGGGATTTTATGTCCAAAACTTCGATAGTGAAGCAGAGTTGCTCTGTTCCCATACAGACTTTAAAAACTTTAAAAACGCTGCTTTGGGCTTCTAAAAGTCTCAGTGCCCTCTCTACTTCTGACATGGTAAGCCCTGATAGCATGGCCCTTCGGTTCAAGTCATGTCTTTTAAGACGTTTGTGAGAAAAGCAGCTGAAAATGGAAGAGATTACAACTAACATTTTTTACCAAAATCGAAGACAAGTCTTTTGATGTCTGAGCCCTTTTAATGCAACAGTGATAGCATTGGTTATGTATATTTGGGTTAGTCTGGCTACAGTGCAGGCCATCCACTGTTGCTCATTGACCAGCTACATTTGTGTCCTTTCATCCGTCTATCAAGGGTTTAGGGATGTAGACCCCTAGGTTTATACCTGATGCTGCTAAGATGCCTTCCTGCTCCCCGACTGACAGAGACTTTCTGTGGATTGAGGTGACAGGAAGAGACGGCTGTTCCGGTAATCTTACGTGCCTACTGGCGTGTTGCCCCCACACTCTGGGGATGGCACAGTTGGTCTGTGCACTCTTAAAGTGAGTGACTCTTTGTAGGCATACTTCGTTGATCTCATCGGACCTTCATGGGATCTTCAGGCAATCATACTGCTTGCGACCTCTGATGGTTACTGTGTCTTTGGCAAACAGACCCCCCTAACACTAGACGATGTTTCCAGGAGATGCACCAATACCAGATCTTGGGTTCAGAATCTCTTATGAGCATGTCTCATTGGTGGTATGGGGGGCTTAGAAACTTCACAGGGCTGCACCCTTACAAGCCTCAGCCCAGCATCACTCCTAACCTGGTCACCAGATGTTCGTACATACCTGTGACTATGGAGGGCACAGTGCCTTTGAAGGGTGGAGACCAGACGCAGCAATGTTTTTTTTTAAGTATTTGTATTGAGTTTTCTGTGGAACAAAACATTACATAAAGCATCACATCTATCAAAACTGCTACTTTGATGAAAAAGTGTCAATGGAAGAGCCCTCCACCTCTCCCGATCGAAGTCTGAGACCACCCTCCGTATATTGCAGTACAGGCTGACCTCTGTATTGGATGTCTCATATATATGCAAAAAATTCCTAGGCAGTCTGTCTCATATGCCATTAAGTATTGAAAACCTTGTCTGTCTAAGCCTAGTTGCCCTGGGCAATCTTGTTAGACAAAGGGGCCAAATCAGGGTATAGGTTAGTCTTGCCCCAGTTGAGGCAGTATCTCGCTTGGGCTCCATGCCTTTTGAATGTCCAAAAGACCACTGGTAGCATGTCAGTTGGTTTAGTGACCTATAGCAGGACATGGGTACTCACAAACTTTCTCTCTGGGGCCAAATTTACAATGTGGTTTGTGTCCAAGGGCCGCACCAGTGGGGGCTGGGTCAGTGGGGGAGGAGGTGGGGCTAGAGCAACAAAAAAACTGACCATGAGGTTGATCACTGGTCCCTGCAGCGGACGCCTTCGTCTACTGAGCCACCAGACCCGGCATACACACATCTCTCTCTCGCCCTCTTTCTCTCTCTCTCTCTCTGTCTCTCCCTGTCTCCCTCACTTTGTCTCCCTTTCCCTCCCTCACTCTCCCTCTGTCTCGCTCTCCCTCCCTCACTCTGTCTCCCTTTCCCTCCCTCACTCTCCCTCTGTCTCCCTTTCTCTCCCTTTCCCTCCCTCACTCTGCCTCCCTTTCCCTCCCTCTCCCTCCCTCTCCCTCCCTCTCTCTCCCTCCCTTTCTGTCCCTCCCTCTACCTACCTTTCCCTCCCTCCCTTTCCCTCCCTCCCTTTCCCTCCCTCCCTCTCTCTCCCTTCCCACCCTCCCCCTCCCTCCCTTTCCCTCCCTGACTCTCCCTCTGTCTCCCTTTCCCTCCCTCACTCTCCCTCCCTCTCCCTTTCCCTCTCTCACTCTCCATCTGTCTCCCTTTCCCTCCCTCACTCTCCCTTTGTCTCCCTATCCCTCCCTCCCCACCCTCCCTCCCTCACTCATCCTCAGTATCCCTTTCCCTCCGTCACTCTGCCTCCCTTTCCCTCCCCACTCTTCCTCCCTCTCCCTCCCTCTCTTACCCTCTCCCTCCCTTTCCCTCCCTCACCCTCCCTCTGTCTCCCTTTCCCTTCCTTTCGCTCCTTCTCTCTGTCTCCCTTTCCCTCCCTCACTCTCCCTCTATCTCCCTCTCCCTCCCTCTCCCTCTTTCACTCTGTCTCCCTTTCCCTCCCTCACTCTCCCTCTGTCTCCCTTTCCCTCCCTTTGCCTCCCTCACTCTGTCTCCCTTTCCCTCCCTCACTCTCCCTCTATCTCCCTCTCCCTCCCTCACTCTGTCTCGGTCTCCCTTTCCCTCCCTGACTCTCCCTCTGTCTCCCTTTCCCTCCCTTTGCCTCCCTCACTCTGTCTCCCTTTCCCTCCCTCACTCTCCCTCTGTCTCCCTTTCCCTCCCTCACTCTGTCTCCCTTTCCCTCCCTTTCCCTCCCTTCCTGTCTCCCTTTCCCTCCCTCTCCCTCTCTTTCCCTCCCTCCCTCACTCTCCCTCTGTCTCCCTTTCCCTCCCTTTCTTCCCTCACTCTGTCTCCTTTCCCCCCTCACTCTCCCTCTGTCTCCCTCTCCCTCACTCTCCCCCTGTCTCCCTCTCCCTATCTCACTCTGTCTCCCTCCCTCCCCCTCTGTCTCCCTTTCCCTCCCACACTCTGCCTCCCTTTCCCTCTCTCCCTCCCTCTCCCTCTCTCCCCCTTTCCATCCCTCCCTCTCCCTCCCTATCCCCCTCTCCCTCCCTCTCCCTCCCTCTCCCTCTCTCCCTCCCTCTCCCTCCCTTTCCCTCACTCTCCCTCACTCTCCCTCCCTCACTCTCCATCTCTCTCCCTTTCCCTCCCTCACTTTCCCTTTGTCTCCTTTTCCCTCCCGCACTCTCCCTCTCCCTCCCTTTCCTTCCCTCCCTCTCCCTCCCTCACTCTCTCTCCCTCTTACTTTCCCTCCCTCACTCTCCATCTGTTTCCCTTTCCCTCACTCTCCCTTTGTCTCCCCTTTACCTCCCTCACTCTCCGTTTGTCTCACTTGCCCTCCCTCACTCTCCCTCTCTCTCCTTTTCCCTCCCTCCCCCTCTGTCTCCCTCCCCCTCCCTCTCCCTCCCTTTCCCTCCCTCCCTCTCCCTCTGTCTCCCTTTCCCTCCCTCACTCTCCATCACTCTCCCTTTGTCTCCCTTTCCCTCCCTCACTCTCCCTCTGTCTCCTTTTCCCTCCCTTTCCCTCCCTTTCCCTCCCTTTCTTCCCTCACTCTGTCTCTGTCTCCCTCCCTCCCTCTCCCTCTGTCTCCCTTTCCCTCCCATACTCTGCCTCCCTTTCCCTCTCTCCCTCCCTCTCCCCCTCTCCCCCCTTTCCATCCCTCCCTCTCCCTCCCTATCCCCCTTTCCATCCCTCCCTCTCCCTCCCTATCCCCCTCTCCCTCCCTCTCCCTCTCTCCCTCCCTCTCCCTCCCTTTCCCTCATTCTCCCTCACTCTCCCTCCCTCACTCTCCATCTGTCTCCCTTTCCCTCCCTCACTTTCCCTTTGTCTCCTTTTCCCTCTCGCACTCTCCCTCTCTTTCCTTCCCTCCCTCTCCCTCCCTCACTCTCTCTCCCTCTTACTTTCCCTCCCTCACTCTCCATCTGTTTCCCTTTCCCTCACTCTCCCTTTGTCTCCCTTTACCTCCCTCACTCTCCCTCAGTCTCTCTTGCCCTCCCTCACTCTCCCTCTCTCTCCTTTTCCCTCCCTCCCCCTCCCTCTCTCTCCCTTTCCCTCCCTTTCCCTCCCTCCCTCTCCCTCTGTCTCCCTTTCCCCTCCCTCACTCTCCATCCCTCTCCCTCTGTCTCCCTTTCCCTCCCTCACTCTCCCTCTGTCTCCTTTTCCCCCCCTTTCCCTCCCTCACTCTGCCTCCCTTTCCCTCCCTCTCTCTCCCTCCCTTTCAATCCCTCCCTCTACCTCCCTTTCCCTCCCTTCCTTTCCCTCCCTCCCTCTCCCTCTCTCTCCCGTTCCCTCCCTCCCCTCCCTCCCTTTCACTCCCTCTTTTTTCCCTCCCTTTCCCTCCCTCCCTTTCCCTCCCTCACTCTCCCTCCCTCTCCCTTTCCCTCTCTCATTCCCTCTCTCACTCACCATTTGTCTCCCTTTCCCTCCTTCACTCTCCCTTTGTCTCCCTATCCCTTCCTCACTCTCCATCTCCCTCCCTTTCCTTCCCTCCCTCACTCTCCCTCAGTCTCCCTTTCCCTCCCTCACTCTGCTTCCCGTTCCCTCCCCTTTCCCTCCCCTTTCCCTCCCTCTCCCTCCTTTTCCCTCCTTTTCCCTCCCTCTCCCTCCCTTTCCCTCACTCACCCTCCCTCTGTCTCCCTTTCCCTCCCTCACTCTGTCTCCCTTTCCCTCCGTCACTCTCCCTCTATCTCCCTCTCCCTCCCTCACTCTGTCTCTGTCTCCCTTTCCCTCCTTCACCCTCCCTCTGTCTCCTTTTCCCTCCCTTTGCCTCCCTTCCTCTGTCTCCCTTTCCCTCCCTCACTCTGTCTCCCTTTCCCCCCTCACTCTCCCTCTCCCTCTCCCTCCCTTACTCTGTCTCTGTCTCCCTTTCCCTCCCTCACTCTCCCTCTGTTTCCCTTTCCCTCTGTCTCCCTTTCCCTCCCTCCCTCACTCTCCCTCAGTCTCCCTTTCCCTCCCTCACTCTGCCTCCCGTTCCCTCCCCTTTCCCTCCCTCTCCCTCCTTTTCCCTCCCTCTCCTTCCCTTTCCCTCACTCACCCTCCCTCTGTCTCCCTTTCCCTCCCTCACTCTGTCTCCCTTTCCCCCCTCACTCTCCCTCTCCCTCCCTTACTCTGTCTCTGTCTCCCTTTCCCTCCCTCACTCTCCCTCTGTTTCCCTTTCCCTCTGTCTCCCTTTCCCTCCCTCCCTCACTCTCCCTCAGTCTCCCTTTCCCTCCCTCACTCTGCCTCCCGTTCCCTCCCCTTTCCCTCCCTCTCCCTCCTTTTCCCTCCCTCTCCTTCCCTTTCTCTCCCTCACTCTCCCTGTCTCCCTTTCCCTCCCTCACTCTCCCTCCCTCTCCCTTTCCCTCCCTCACTCTGTCTCCCTTTCCCCCCTCACTCTCCCTCTCCCTCCCTTACTGTGTCTCTGTCTCCCTTTCTCTCCCTCACTCTCCCTCTGTCTCCCTTTCCCTCCCTTTGCCTCCCTCACTCTGTCTCCCTTTCCTTCCCTTTCCCTCCCTCCCTCTCCCTCTGTCTCCATTTCCCTCCCTCACTCTCCCTCTGTTTCCCTTTCCCTCTGTCTCCCTTTCCCTCCCTCCCTCACTCTCCCTCAGTCTCCCTTTCCCTCCCTCACTCTGCCTCCCGTTCCCTCCCCTTTCCCTCCCTCTCCCTCCTTTTCCCTCCCTCTCCTTCCCTTTCCCTCACTCACCCTCCCTCTGTCTCCCTTTCCCTCCCTCACTCTGTCTCCCTTTCCCTCCGTCACTCTCCCTATATCTCCCTCTCCCTCCCTCACTCTCTCTGTCTCCCTTTCCCTCCTTCACCCTCCCTCTGTCTCCCTTTCCCTCCCTTTGCCTCCCTTCCTCTGTCTCCCTTTCCCTCCCTCACTCTGTCTCCCTTTCCCCCTCACTCTCCCTCTCCCTCCCTTACTGTGTCTCTGTTTCTTTTTCCCTCCCTCACTCTCCCTCTGTCTCCCTTTCCCTCCCTTTGCCTCCCTCACTCTGTCTCCCTTTCCTTCCCTTTCCCTCCCTCCCTCTCCCTCTGTCTCCATTTCCCTACCTCACTCTCCCTCTGTCTCCCTTTCCCTCCCTCACTCTGCCTCCCATTCCCTCCCTCTCCCTCTCTTTCCCTCCCTCACTCTCACTCTGCCTCCCTCTCCCCCCCTTTCCCTCTGTCTCCCTCTCCCTACCTCACTCTGTCTCTGTCTCCCTTTCTCTCCCTCACTGTCCCTCTGTCTCCCTTTCCCTCCCTCACTCTGCCTCCCTTTCCCTCTCTCCCTCCCTTTCCCTCCTTCCCTCTCCCTCCCTATCTCCCTCCCTCTCTCTCTCCTCCTTTCCTTCCCTCCCTCTCCCTCCCTATCCTTCCCTCACCATCCCTTTCCCTCACTCTCCCTCCCTCTCCCTTTCCCTCCTCACTCTCCCTCACTCTCTCTTTCCCTCCCTCACTCTTCATCTGTCTCCCTTTCCCTCCCTCACTCTCCCTTTGTCTCCTATTCCCTCCCTCACTCCCCCTCTCCCTCCCTTTCCTTCCCTCCCTCTCCCTCCCTCACACTCCCTCCCTCACTCTCACTCTGCCTCCCTTTCCCCCCTTTCCCTCTGTCTCCCTCTCCCTACCTCACTCTGTCTCTGTCTCCCTCCCTCACTCTCCCTCAGTCTCCCTCCCTTTCCCTCTCTCCATCCCTTTCCCTCCCTCCCTCCCTCTCCTCCTTTGCCTCCCTCCCTCTCTCTCCTCCTTTCCCTCCCTCCCTCTCCCTCCCTTTCCTTCCCTCTCCCTTTCCCTCCCTCACTCTCCATCTGTCTCCCTTTCCCTCCCTCACTCTCCCTCCCTCTCCCTTTCCCTCCCTCACTCTGCCTCCCTTTCCCTCTCTCCCTCCCTTTCCCTCCTTCCCTCCCTTTCCCTCCTTCCCTCTCTCCTCCTTTACCTTCCTCCCTCTCCCTCCCTTTCCTTCCCTCTCCCTCACTCTCCCTTTCCCTCCCTCACTCTCCATCTGTCTCCCTTTCCCTCACTCTCCCTGTCTCCCTTTCCCTCCCCCACTCTCCCTCCCTCTCCCTTTCCCTCCCTCACTCTCCCTCTGTCTCCCTTTCCCTCCCTCACTCTGCCTCCCATCCCCTCCCTCTCTCTCTCTTTCCCTCCCTCTCCCTCCCTTTCCCTCCCACACTCTCCCTCTGTCTCCGTTTCCCTCCCTTTCCCTCCCTCACTCTGTCTACCTTTCCCTCCCTCACTCTGTCTACCTTTCCCTCCCTCACTCTCCCTCTGTCTCCCTCTCTCACTCTGTCTCCGTCTCCCTTTCCCTCCCTCACTCTCCCTCTGTCTCCCTTTCCCTCCCTTTGCCTCCCTCACTCGGTCTCCCTTTCCTTCCCTTTCCCTCCCTCCCTGTCCCTCTGTCTCCCTTTCACTCGCTCACTCTCCCTCTGTCTCCCTTTCCCTCCCTCACTCTGCCTCGCATTCCCTCCCTCTCCCTCTCTTTCTCTCCCTCTCCCTCCCTTTCCCTCACTCACTCTCCTTCTGCCTCCCTTCCCCCCCTTTCCCTCTGTCTCCCTCTCCCTACCTCACTCTGTCTCTGTCTCCCTTTCCCTCCCTCACTCTCCCTCTGTCTCCCTTTCCCTCCCTCACTCTGCCTCCCTTTCCCTCTCTCCCTCCCTTTCCCTCCTTTCCTCTCCCTCCCTATCTCCCTCCCTCTCTCTCTCCTCCTTTCCTTCCCTCCCTCTCCCTACCTATCATTCCCTCACCCTCCCTTTCCCTCACTCTCCCTCCCTCTCCCTTTCCCTCCCTCACTCTCCCTCCCTCTCCCTTTCCCTCCCTCACTCTCCATCTGTCTCCCTTTCCCTCCCTCACTCTCCCTTTGTCTCCTATTCCCTCCCTCACTCTCCCTCTCCCTCCCTTCACTCCCTTTCCCTCCCTCACTCTCACTCTGCCTCCCTTTCCCCCCCTTTCCCTCTGTCTCCCTCTCCCTACCTCACTCTGTCTCTGTCTCCCTTTCCCTCCCTCAGTCTCCCTTTCCCTCCCTCACTCTCCCTCCCTTTCCCTCTCTCCCTCCCTTTCCCTCCCTCCCACTCCCTCTCTCTCTTCCTTCCCCCCTCTCTCCTCCTTTCCCTCCCTCCCTCTCCCTCCCTTTCCTTCCCTCTCCCTCCCTCACTCTCCATCTGTCTCCCTTTCCCTCACTCTCCCTGTCTCCCTTTCCCTCCCTCACTCTCCCTCCCTCTTCCTTTCCCTCCCTCACTCTCCATCTGTCTACCTTTCCCTCCCTCACTCTCCCTTTGTCTCCTTTTCCCTCCATCACTCTCCCTCTCCCTCCCTCCCTTTCCTTTTCTTCCCTCCCTCTCCCTCTCTCTCTCTCCCTCTCCCTTTCCCTCCCTCACTCCCCATCTGTCTCCCTTTCCCTTACTCTCCCTGTCTCCCTTTCCCTCCCTCACTCTCCCTCTACCTCCTTTTCCCTCCCTCCCCTCTGTCTCCCTCCCATCCCCTCCCTCCCTCCTGCTCCCTCTGTCTCCCTTTCCCTCCCTCACTCTCCCTCCGTCTCCCTTTCCCTCCCTCACTCTCCCTCTGTCTCCCTTTTCCTCCCTCACTCTCCCTCCCTCTCCCTCTTTCCCTCCCTTTCCCTCCCTCACTTTCCCTCTCCCTCCTTTTTCGTCCCTCCCCCTCTGTCTCGCTCCCCCTCCCTCTCCCTCCCTTTCCCTCCCTCCCTCTCCATTTCCCTCCCTCCCTCTCCATTTCCCTCCCTCACTCTCCCTTTCCCTCCCTCACTCTCCCTCCCTCCCTCTCCCTCCCTCCCTCTCCCTCTGTCTCCCTTTCCCTCCCTCACTCTCCCTCTGTCTCCCTTTCCCTCCCTCACTCTGCCTCCCTCTCCCTCTTTTCCTCCCTCTCCCTCCCTCCCTCTCCCTCCCTTTCCCTCTCTCACTCTCCCTCTGTCTCCCTTTCCCTCCCTCACTCTCCCTCCGTCTCCCTTTCCCTCCCTTACTCTCCCTCTCCCTCCGTCTCCCTTTCCCTCCCTCACTCTGCCTCCCGTTCCCTCCCCCTTTCCCTCCCTTTCCCTCCTTTTCCCTCCCTCTCCTTCCCTTTCCCTCACTCACCCTCCCTCTGTCTCCCTTTCCCTCCCTCACTCTGTCTCCCTTTCCCTCCGTCACTCTCCCTATATCTCCCTCTCCCTCCCTCACTCTCTCTGTCTCCCTTTCCCTCCTTCACCCTCCCTCTGTCTCCCTTTCCCTCCCTTTGCCTCCCTTCCTCTGTCTCCCTTTCCCTCCCTCACTCTGTCTCCCTTTCCCCCTCACTCTCCCTCTCCCTCCCTTACTGTGTCTCTGTCTCCCTTTCCCTCCCTCACTCTCCCTCTGTCTCCCTTTCCCTCCCTTTGCCTCCCTCACTCTGTCTCCCTTTCCTTCCCTTTCCCTCCCTCCCTCTCCCTCTGTCTCCATTTCCCTCCCTCACTCTCCCTCTGTCTCCCTTTCCCTCCCTCACTCTGCCTCCCATTCCCTCCCTCTCCCTCTCTTTCCCTCCCTCACTCTCACTCTGCCTCCCTCTCCCCCCCTTTCCCTCTGTCTCCCTCTCCCTACCTCACTCTGTCTCTGTCTCCCTTTCTCTCCCTCACTGTCCCTCTGTCTCCCTTTCCCTCCCTCACTCTGCCTCCCTTTCCCTCTCTCCCTCCCTTTCCCTCCTTCCCTCTCCCTCCCTATCTCCCTCCCTCTCTCTCTCCTCCTTTCCTTCCCTCCCTCTCCCTCCCTATCCTTCCCTCACCATCCCTTTCCCTCACTCTCCCTCCCTCTCCCTTTCCCTCCCTCACTCTCCCTCCCTCTCTCTTTCCCTCCCTCACTCTTCATCTGTCTCCCTTTCCCTCCCTCACTCTCCCTTTGTCTCCTATTCCCTCCCTCACTCCCCCTCTCCCTCCCTTTCCTTCCCTCCCTCTCCCTCCCTCACACTCCCTCCCTCACTCTCACTCTGCCTCCCTTTCCCCCCTTTCCCTCTGTCTCCCTCTCCCTACCTCACTCTCTCTGTCTCCCTTTCCCTCCCTCACTCTCCCTCAGTCTCCCTCCCTTTCCCTCTCTCCATCCCTTTCCCTCCCTCCCTCCCTCTCCTCCTTTGCCTCCCTCCCTCTCTCTCCTCCTTTCCCTCCCTCCCTCTCCCTCCCTTTCCTTCCCTCTCCCTTTCCCTCCCTCACTCTCCATCTGTCTCCCTTTCCCTCCCTCACTCTCCCTCCCTCTCCCTTTCCCTCCCTCACTCTGCCTCCCTTTCCCTCTCTCCCTCCTTCCCTCCCTTTCCCTCCTTCCCTCTCTCCTCCTTTACCTTCCTCCCTCTCCCTCCCTTTCCTTCCCTCTCCCTCACTCTCCCTTTCCCTCCCTCACTCTCCATCTGTCTCCCTTTCCCTCACTCTCCCTGTCTCCCTTTCCCTCCCCCACTCTCCCTCCCTCTCCCTTTCCCTCCCTCACTCTCCCTCTGTCTCCCTTTCCCTCCCTCACTCTGCCTCCCATCCCCTCCCTCTCTCTCTCTTTCCCTCCCTCTCCCTCCCTTTCCCTCCCACACTCTCCCTCTGTCTCCGTTTCCCTCCCTTTCCCTCCCTCACTCTGTCTACCTTTCCCTCCCTCACTCTGTCTACCTTTCGCTCCCTCACTCTCCCTCTGTCTCCCTCTCTCACTCTGTCTCCGTCTCCCTTTCCCTCCCTCACTCTCCCTCTGTCTCCCTTTCCCTCCCTTTGCCTCCCTCACTCGGTCTCCCTTTCCTTCCCTTTCCCTCCCTCCCTCTCCCTCTGTCTCCCTTTCACTCGCTCACTCTCCCTCTGTCTCCCTTTCCCTCCCTCACTCTGCCTCGCATTCCCTCCCTCTCCCTCTCCCTCTCTTTCTCTCCCTCTCCCTCCCTTTCCCTCCCTCACTCTCCTTCTGCCTCCCTTCCCCCCCTTTCCCTCTGTCTCCCTCTCCCTACCTCACTCTGTCTCTGTCTCCCTTTCCCTCCCTCACTCTCCCTCTGTCTCCCTTTCCCTCCCTCACTCTGCCTCCCTTTCCCTCTCTCCCTCCCTTTCCCTCCTTTCCTCTCCCTCCCTATCTCCCTCCCTCTCTCTCTCCTCCTTTCCTTCCCTCCCTCTCCCTCCCTATCATTCCCTCACCCTCCCTTTCCCTCTGTCTCCCTCTCCCTACCTCACTCTCTCTGTCTCCCTTTCCCTCCCTCACTCTCCCTCAGTCTCCCTCCCTTTCCCTCTCTCCATCCCTTTCCCTCCCTCCCTCCCTCTCCTCCTTTGCCTCCCTCCCTCTCTCTCCTCCTTTCCCTCCCTCCCTCTCCCTCCCTTTCCTTCCCTCTCCCTTTCCCTCCCTCACTCTCCATCTGTCTCCCTTTCCCTCCCTCACTCTCCCTCCCTCTCCCTTTCCCTCCCTCACTCTGCCTCCCTTTCCCTCTCTCCCTCCTTCCCTCCCTTTCCCTCCTTCCCTCTCTCCTCCTTTACCTTCCTCCCTCTCCCTCCCTTTCCTTCCCTCTCCCTCACTCTCCCTTTCCCTCCCTCACTCTCCATCTGTCTCCCTTTCCCTCACTCTCCCTGTCTCCCTTTCCCTCCCCCACTCTCCCTCCCTCTCCCTTTCCCTCCCTCACTCTCCCTCTGTCTCCCTTTCCCTCCCTCACTCTGCCTCCCATCCCCTCCCTCTCTCTCTCTTTCCCTCCCTCTCCCTCCCTTTCCCTCCCACACTCTCCCTCTGTCTCCGTTTCCCTCCCTTTCCCTCCCTCACTCTGTCTACCTTTCCCTCCCTCACTCTGTCTACCTTTCGCTCCCTCACTCTCCCTCTGTCTCCCTCTCTCACTCTGTCTCCGTCTCCCTTTCCCTCCCTCACTCTCCCTCTGTCTCCCTTTCCCTCCCTTTGCCTCCCTCACTCGGTCTCCCTTTCCTTCCCTTTCCCTCCCTCCCTCTCCCTCTGTCTCCCTTTCACTCGCTCACTCTCCCTCTGTCTCCCTTTCCCTCCCTCACTCTGCCTCGCATTCCCTCCCTCTCCCTCTCCCTCTCTTTCTCTCCCTCTCCCTCCCTTTCCCTCCCTCACTCTCCTTCTGCCTCCCTTCCCCCCCTTTCCCTCTGTCTCCCTCTCCCTACCTCACTCTGTCTCTGTCTCCCTTTCCCTCCCTCACTCTCCCTCTGTCTCCCTTTCCCTCCCTCACTCTGCCTCCCTTTCCCTCTCTCCCTCCCTTTCCCTCCTTTCCTCTCCCTCCCTATCTCCCTCCCTCTCTCTCTCCTCCTTTCCTTCCCTCCCTCTCCCTCCCTATCATTCCCTCACCCTCCCTTTCCCTCACTCTCCCTCCCTCTCCCTTTCCCTCCCTCACTCTCCCTCCCTCTCCCTTTCCCTCCCTCACTCTCCATCTGTCTCCCTTTCCCTCCCTCACTCTCCCTTTGTCTCCTATTCCCTCCCTCACTCTCCCTCTCCCTCCCTTCACTCCCTTTCCCTCCCTCACTCTCACTCTGCCTCCCTTTCCCCCCCTTTCCCTCTGTCTCCCTCTCCCTACCTCACTCTGTCTCTGTCTCCCTTTCCCTCCCTCACTCTCCCTCAGTCTCCCTTTCCCTCCCTCACTCTCCCTCCCTTTCCCTCTCTCCCTCCCTTTCCCTCCCTCCCTCTCCCTCTCTCTCTTCCTTCCCCCTCTCTCCTCCTTTCCCTCCCTCCCTCTCCCTCCCTTTCCTTCCCTTTCCTTCCCTCTCCCTCCCTCACTCTCCATCTGTCTCCCTTTCCCTCACTCTCCCTGTCTCCCTTTCCCTCCCTCACTCTCCCTCCCTCTTCCTTTCCCTCCCTCACTCTCCATCTGTCTACCTTTCCCTCCCTCACTCTCCCTTTGTCTCCTTTTCCCTCCATCACTCTCCCTCTCCCTCCCTCCCTTTCCTTCCCTCCCTCTCCCTCTCTCTCTCTCCCTCTCCCTCTCCCTTTCCCTCCCTCACTCCCCATCTGTCTCCCTTTCCCTTACTCTCCCTGTCTCCCTTTCCCTCCCTCACGCTCCCTCTACCTCCTTTTCCCTCCCTCCCCTCTGTCTCCCTCCCATCCCCTCCCTCCCTCCTGCTCCCTCTGTCTCCCTTTCCCTCCCTCACTCTCCCTCCGTCTCCCTTTCCCTCCCTCACTCTCCCTCCGTCTCCCTTTCCCTCCCTCACTCTCCCTCTGTCTCCCTTTTCCTCCCTCACTCTCCCTCCCTCTCCCTCTTTCCCTCCCTTTCCCTCCCTCACTTTCCCTCTCCCTCCTTTTTCCTCCCTCCCCCTCTGTCTCGCTCCCCCTCCCTCTCCCTCCCTTTCCCTCCCTCCCTCTCCATTTCCCTCCCTCCCTCTCCATTTCCCTCCCTCACTCTCCCTTTCCCTCCCTCACTCTCCCTTTCCCTCCCTCACTCTCCCTCCCTCCCTCTCCCTCTGTCTCCCTTTCCCTCCCTCACTCTCCCTCTGTCTCCCTTTCCCTCCCTCACTCTGCCTCCCTCTCCCTCTTTTCCTCCCTTTCCCTCCCTCCCTCTCCCTCCCTTTCCCTCTCTCACTCTCCCTCCGTCTCCCTTTCCCTCCCTCACTCTCCCTCTCCCTCCGTCTCCCTTTCCCTCCCTCACTCTCCCTCTGTCTCCCTTTTCCTCCCTCACTCTGCCTCCCTCTCCCTCTTTCCCTCCCTTTCCCTCCCTCCCTCTCCCTTCCTTTCCCTCCCTCACTTTCCCTCTCCCTCCTTTTCCCTCCCTCCCCCTCTGTCTTGCTCCCCCTCCCTCTCCCTCCCTCCCTCTCCCTTTCCCTCCCTCACTCTCCCTCCCTCTCCCTCTGTCTCCCTTTCCCTCCCTCACTCTCCCTCTGTCTCCCTTTCCCTCCCTCACTCTGCCTCCCTCTCCCTCTTTTCCTCCCTTTCCCTCCCTCCCTCTCCCTCCCTTTCCCTCTCTCACTCTCCCTCACTCGGTCTCTGTCTCCCTTTCCCTCCCTCACTCTCCCTGTCTCCCTTTCCCTCCTTTTCCCTCCCTCACTCTGCCTCCCTTTCCCTCCCTCCCTCCCTCTCCCTTTGTCTCCCTCCCTCCCTCCCTCTCCCTTTGTCTCCCTCCCTTTCCCTCCCTCCCTCTCCCTCTGTCTCCCTCCCCCCTCATTCCCTCTCCCTCCCCTCTCTCTCCCTTCTCCTCCCCTCCCTCCCTCACTCCCTCTCCATCTGTCTGCCTTTCCCTTCTTCACTCTCCCTCTGTCTCCCTTTCCCTCCCTCAATTTGTCTCCCTTTCCCTCCCTTCCTCTCCCTCCCTTTTCCTCCCTCACTCTGTCTCTATCTCCCTTTCCCTCCCTCTGTCTCTGTCTCCCTTTCCCTCCCTCACTCTCCCTCTGTCTCCCTTTCCCTCCCTCCCTCTGCCTCCCTTTCCCTGCCTCTCCCTCCCTCCCCCTGTCTCCCTTGCCCTCCGTTTCCCTCCCTCACTCTGTCTCCCTTTCCCTCCCTCACTCTACCTCACTCTGTCTGTCTCCTTTTCTCTCCCTCACTCTCCTTCACTCTCCTTCTGTCTCCCTTTCCCTCTCTCACTCTCCCTCCCTTTCCCTCCCTCCCTCTCCCTCCCTCTCCCTCTCTCTCCCTGTCTCCCTTTTTCTCCCTCCCTCTCCCTCTGTCTCCCTTTCCCTCCCTCCCCCTCTCTCTTCCTCCCTTTCCCTCCCTCTCCCTCTGTCTCCCTCCCTCTGTCTCCCTCCTTTTCCCTTCCTCCCTTTCCATTATCTCACCCTGACTGTGTGTGCCCGGGCTAAGACAGCTTCCGGGCACACACACAGAGCCGCACCCGAGCACTTCACAGGTCCTTACAAGACCATTCGCGTGTTAATGAGGCTGTGTTGTATTTCACCTTTTAGCGCTGCAGCTCCACTCTGACTATGGCTGGCCCCCACAGAGCTGCAGAGTCACGGGTGACACTGGTAGATGTCTGCAAGGTCCATGGGCCGCCAGGGAAGGCATGCCGGGCCGCTGGTGGCTCGCGGGCCATACTATGAGTACCCGTGTAGTAGGATGTTATCGGCATCAATTTTTATGTTTAACATCACTGGAAACGCCTGCAATAATATAATATGCACAATGAGACGCCGCGTAATATATACTGTGAGGCTGATGGAATAGATAAAACGCTATATTAGGTGATGAAGAATTAGACAATAGAGAGTTTAACCCATGGTGTATTTCTTCATACCAAGAAGATAAATGAACAACTGAAACCATAATAGAATATTTTTTTTAAAATACAGCATGTTAGTCGACAGAGGGCAGAAATAAAATGAGATGGAATGAAGAAAACATCATAACTGACTTTATAATTACAGGTCTCTTAAAGAAAAATACATATCCTTTACCTGCACAGTGTGGTCTGCCAAATTACGGGACCAGTTAACATTACACACTTTTTTAAATATATGGGAACTGGGGGCACTATGTGAAATTGGCTAATTTTGACTATAGTTTCCCATTAAATTCTTAAAGATTTAAACAAAAATTCTTTTAGTAATCAACCTCAGAGAAGACAACCTATCACGGTACCTCGAGTGTTGGCGACATCCAGTGGCGATTGACAAGCAGGCCCTATCAGGGTTCTTGAAAAGTTGTTTTTAGACAAGGTAGTAGACCTTTTGCGATTCTTATCTGTTCCACAAATTACATAGTAAAAGAGACTGAGTCAAGTTGTATTTCTCTTTGCTTATTGTTTCCGCTTATGCCCAGTGCATTTTTATAAAAAAACAAATACGGTGGCTCCAACCAAGGTTCCTAGATATTGAAATCCTTTATAATTGGTATGTATAATACGCCAGTTAGAAATCTAGAACAACAATTAGGGCTATGAATAATATTTTTGAGAATTTGTTTTAATTGTTTTTAGATACATACCTGGAGTGATTTCTCTATTGAAAAAGTTTGCTCCTCAAGCATTGTAGTAACCCTACGGAGATAAAGAGGTAGGGATAGAGCTAAAGTGAAAAAATTCATGTTTCTTTTAATACAATCTTTTTTAAATGGAACAAAATATAAAATGTACAAGCTTGTAGATATGATCTACTTGGATAAAAACCAGATCACAGGTGTCTGCCATTACAAAGAATTATAGTATAAAATTGTTTTTTCAGCACTATGTATAATAATGATGGGGTGGGATGCTTTATGTTTTGAGATAGAATTAAATGTATCACAATGTTGTGATAGTTTGGTGTCAGCAACACAGGTATTTAATAATAATACAAATATTCTCCACTGTTTAGAAAACTGTCCTGAAGAAGGTGAACATCAATTGAAATCACCGAAACGCAGCGTCGGCTTTTGTTTTCTGTAATAAAATGTGTAACAATTTATTATGTTTTTATGATTTTATGGGTAAACTGTATTTTAACATTGTATGTGTAATAAATTGTACAAATGGTTTTTGACATATCAATCTTTGGGTTTATGTGTATTATTCTGGTGTTGGCTTACACAATGAAGGTTTAGGCTACTTTAATTGTTTTTTGCTTTTTAATATGCTTTTTTGCTTAGACTGTACTTACATATTTGAGTGTACATTTTTGGGACATATTTGACTTTGCTGTTGATTTTATACAGTGCCCACTGCCAATCATATGGTGCCTAGCATTAAGGATTGGCTAAGTCCTATTTACCCCCACCCTAGCATATTCACAAATAGGGGGGGCGGGGCTTCACCTGCCCACACTGAGCAGCCCCAGGGGTGGAAAATAACCTGCCCTGCTGAATTAAAAAATGTTGTTGAAAACTGGACGTGCCAAATGCTCTATTACATAGTCTTTTTGTGCTTGACACCTTATTTCCCCATTTCCTAGGACGGCAGCACAGGATGACCTTAAACAATCAGCTTGGTGTGCTACCACAAACCGTATTGGTCATGGGAACCTTAAGAAGCACACAATTTTCACCTGGGCGTACCCCGCAATGAGAACGGCTCCACATAGCTGTAATGCCAGAAAGACCTATATTCAACCTATTTATTGGTTTTTGCCCTTGGTACCTTACTGGTTGCAGCTCAGTGTTTTTGTAAAGCATGCATGCCCCCGGGGCATGCTGACGCTGATAACCGGTGTATGTTACCCACTCGCTGATATACTGCTAACTGCCCTTATTTGTATTGAAGGAATGCTGAGTGGTTCCTGAGGACTGTGGGCGTAAAACTCCAACCCAGTTTGACCCCAAAATTTGGGACAGGCCAAAAAGTAATCATGGCCTTCAAGGTACATCTACCCCAGCATTGACTATCAATGAATTTGTGACACCGGTGACAGAAGATCCCCTTCCAGTCTCGGGTTCTAGCCCATAGAAGGATAACCAGGGAGCAGACAAGTCTGTAGGAATCAGGGGGAACATTGTCTACAAAAACATGCCATTTCCTGAATATTGGGACGCCAAAAGGTCTATAATATCCTGTCGCCATTTGGCTCTAAAGCAGTGTTTACCAAACTTCTCTGCACCACAGCACACTTGTTAAATGACAACTACCACCGCCCGCCTGCCGCCCTGGTTAAAGCGCGGGTGACTGTGTCTTAACTGAAGCGACCCGATACCTGCCCTTGGCTGCAGAGGAATGCCCACCCAGTACCTGCTTCTATATGATGCCTGCAGGTGTTCCCCATGATGGCCCTCGTAGCTAATTGCACAATGCAGTCTCAGTATTTCGCAGTGCCTCTCTTTGTGTAGAAATTTCCTGAGTAAGTGTAAGATTATACTTTCCCACCATTTGGCTGGTAACCGGTGTCAAAGGCAGACTGTACATTTGTGGCTTCTGACAATACCTCTGGATATATACCACAAAACCACAGTGCACGTACAACCCACCAGTACCATTGGCTTTAACAATGCTTGTTAGTTGCGTAAGATAACTGAAGCCACAATTCTGGCTTTACTGTGTAGCATATTGAAAATGCATTCATGCTGCACTGGTGGGACTGTCACCTTAATGTGTTGAACATTGCATTAAGTGTCTCCCTTCATTCAGTAGCAAGCTCAACCGCAATTGGGACCATTACACTAATCAACTTCCGCAACAACCAGCAGGTCACCTGCACGTAAGCCAGGTGCCAAAAGCAGAAAGCGGGAGCCCTTTGGAAATGGAATAGCGGTGCGCAATCCCCGCGTTGGAGACAAAATTGACCTTGTTGTACTGCGAAAGAGGCACATACGGAGACTACATACTTTCTTTTGCAAAACAGAGACTGTCCGTAACTATTGTCTATATTGGGACAAAAGATTAACCATGCTATTATCACAGATCAAGTCTGATGTCATAATCGCTACCTCTGGCCTATTTCTCATAATTCGCCATATATGACTGACAACGCACCCTTATCCTGTGCTTTGTGTGATTCTAGGCCACGTTTGGTGTGAGCAGAGCCCCGTGAAGTATAATTGACTTTATGGCCGATGCTGAAAAGTAATAGATGAGAAAGATGAAACCATAGTTGACGAGCCCCGGCCAGAACCGACAACCCTTTTACCCTTTGTCCTTAGAAGCACATTCAACAATAAGACACTGAGAAGGGCCACATGCATAACTCCTGGTGGCCAATAAATGTATTCCTATGAATGTTATGGATATTTGTATTGATCCTAGTCTATGTGAGCTCCTCTAGTGAGCAAAAGTGGCCCATGGACTTAAAGCCAGGTACTAGTCTTAAAAGGGGTGTATCCCCGTGCGTATACTGGCTGGGGTGTGAGTGGCGTATCCCCCCCCCCATTGCAGTAAACCAAACCAGAAGCAGATCACTTGAACTGCTCTATATATAGATGATGGAATGTCATCATTGTACCTAACCATGCCAATCCATTGCAGAGGCATCCGAACAAGGTTGCACTTTATACCTTCTTATTCCTATGAAAGTTTGCGATATTTGTATTGTCCCTAGTGTCATATATGTGCTTCTCCAGTGAGCAAAAAGTGTCCTAATAGCCTGTGTGTGGTGCACCTGACACACTTAATCGCAAATCCCTCTACCTTTCCCCTAGCAAAAGATCAAAAGAGGGGAAGAATAATACATGGCCACTCCAAGGTTCGCATTTGAGAGGCAAGAAGTTCCTAAAAACCCAATTATGCTTGCCTCCCTTTATATGCCAAGTTTCCCCTGCATAAAATTCTATTGATGTCAACGATATCAAGTGCCACAGTATGTGTCATAAATGTATTTTGATAACGCTAGCCTGCAGGTGAGCACTGAACGTTCAACAGGATTACATTTGTACTATGAGTGCTCTACAAACTACAAAATCAGGAAACAACTCTATACAGTCCTTGTTAATTGTACAGTAACTCCAACACCAAACTCTTTCTCCGCACTGTGGTGGTGTAAAATATATTCCGGGTTAGCAGAGTTCTGGTTACATCTTACCATGTAGTGTAGTTCCTATATTCCCAATAGGCTCTGCGCATTGGAATAACATAAACGATAGTTTAGACGTAGGACTTAGGTCGACTAGGTCTCTATTGAATATGTTAGACTTAATTATGAATGCCAGCTAGCTCAGAGGTCACTAGAAACTTTCTCGAGTAAACAGGAAGGTGTTAACTTTCCTGAATAGACAAGAAGGGATTAGTTTCTGACAACCGCATAATCATGACAACTTTGCTCTCTCCAGAATAAGGAGTATATCTCCAGAGTCGCGGAAACAATAGATAACTATTTTACTCAGTCAATCGTGCATACTTAGGGGCAGATTTATGAGGCTCTTGCGCCTCCTTGCGCCGCAATTGCGTCACGTAATGTGACGCAACGGCGGCGCAAACAATGCGCCCTATTTACAACGTGACGCATCTAGGAGATGCGTCACGTTGGAAACCCCTGCGCCATAAGGAGGCGTTCCTGCGCAGGGGGGGGGCGTTCCTGCGCAGGAACGCCTCCTAAAAGTGGCTGAGTGAAATCTATGAGATTTCACTCAGTCACTTTCTACGTCAATTCTCTACGCCTGCTTGAAGCAGGCGTAAGGGTGACACAGCATGCATAGAATAGGTGGCTCCTGCAATGCGCCGCACGTACATCGAGAGATGCGTCACGCATCCTCACTGCCTTGCACCATGGTGCGCCGCATCATAAATGTGGCGCACCATGGGTGGCGGAGCAGTGGCGCACTGTGGCGCATGTTAACTGGCGCATCCCTGGGGATGCGCCAGTTAACATAAATCTGCCCCTTAGTTTCACCAGAAGCACAGAGAAATTGAGAGACGGGCGTTTTCAATAAAAGAGGTTATTTATTGAACAGTCTTCTTTCTCATGCAAGAGAAGTGAGTTGCCACAATTCCAATACTTGTTATAAAGTAAAGTGCGTACAGTAAAAGGAGTATTATAAAATAATACTGTAAAAGCATGGTATGGTTTCTAAGCCATACGGTGTTTAAAATAGATAAAATATATACATATATAAAACCATGACTAAACATACTCAACTGGTGCTTCTAAGAAACGCCTACCCCGGTGTACCTAACCTAAGCCTAGTACGTGGGAAGGAGTAAGTGAGCTGCAGTTTGAGTTAAAAGATAGTTTTTGCCAAGAATCTGAATCAAGAATTCTCTAAGGGTCTAATCAGCTCCGTACCTTGTTTATAGAATGAAGGAGATCTTGTATCTCTCTCTCAGGACTCGATCTCCCAGCAACCCGCAAGGGAGACCAGGAAACACTGGAGCTGGATTTCTCGGCAGGAGAAAAGACAGCGTCTGTCTCAGTGCGTCAATGGGAGGGTCGGCTTCCTTCGGCACTTGCCACAGCAGGGCGTCGGGCAAGTAGATAGCTGATCTGCTCCAAACCACCCTGTGTTTTGCTAGGGCAGATGCTGGTATATTTATACCTGGAAGGTGCCGAGTTTGACGTAAGGTTGGACATAAGACGTCACTAAGAACTCGCAGTTCTTTCAGGACTCCAGGAGTTCTAGGACAAATCAATACAGAAGCAGGGGGAATTCCCGGGCTGCTGGAGGCTTGGTTTGTTTAAGAACGTGTTGTGCTTTCTAGGAGTCTATGGGAGTAGCCTTGCCGTATTTGGACTGCATTGGCTATGACTTAATATGGATATGATTCTTATGCCTTTATAAGGATATGATTAGTTATAACCACATAAGGGCATAAATTGTGAATATTTAAATAGGGTCCTAGATATGTTTACAACACCCACTCCACGTATAATGTCCATCATTACTAAATACTAAGCAATTTTAAACATATGACTATGCATGTGTTTTCCATCCCACCCCAAAATACATAAAATGCATTTGAAATGGTATATACACAAAAAATGAGTAATATACTGTACGTTTTCAAGCAGTGGTATAATTCAGGTAATGCATATATAGCACGTTGAAACATTGGCTGAATGAATCACGAAAATTACATTTATGAAATGGCTCTTAATACAGAAGAGAAGGTCGAGACCATTTCATCACATATTTATACAAGATTGTACATGTGCTAGAGGCTGAATCAAAATATTGTCTCTAGAGTTTCAAAAATAGAAATCGTGTTCTCTAAGAATAGTTCTACTTTAAGCAGAGTATCATGTGCCAAAAAAAGGTAAATATTTTGGGAACGCGGAAAAATAATTTCGCTTTCAGGGCAAAAAATAGTTCCGCAGTTTTTTAGAAGTTCTGTTTTTCAAAATTAAAGGTCGAATTCAGAGTTAAGGGAACGCTATGTGCTCAAAAGTTATTCTCGTTGTTAGGAGAGAACATTATCTCAGATAGGGTGGCAAAGAATTTGTCTACAACAGTAGGTGAAAGTTGGACCAAGTCCGAAAAAGTAGAAATAGTGCAGATATGAGAAGCATTGCTGTCATCGGTGTTCAGATCAGCAATGGTCACAGAAGGTTGTACCTGTGTACCGCTTTCATCTCGTACCTCACCATCACCTAATCGTAATGGTGAGGTCTCAACGAATGCCGTCATCAGAATAGGTAGCCGCTGGGGACAACACGTTGCATGAGCCGTTACCGAACCAAGCAAAGTATCGATATCCAAAGGTACTGCTGATGGTAGTGTGAGACAGACGTCCAACACGCATTCTTCTCCGCATAGCAGGCATCGTAGAACAGGTAGGATGCAATCTTGCCAGATTGGGATGAATGAAAGAAACCAGGTAGTATTCAGATCTCTTAGCCGAGCCAAGCCGAATACTTTAGTTATCCTTTCTCGGTATCTCATCGCTAGGATCGTTTCTTCCATGGTAGCCTGAGTTTTTTTTGTGGCTGGATTTGCCATATCGGAGCAGACGGAACAAAAATAAAATTCCTGCTACGAGTCCCAAGATGAGAGGCAGGCCGCCAAACACAGAGTGCACGAAATTCGGGAAGATGCTCATAACTGCTTCAAAGGGTGCTAATAATCCCGAAATAATTGTCTTAAATACATGTGCGATGCCACTGGTATCAGACATGTTTACAATTTGACCTAACATTTCTACGAAATGCACGGGGCAAATTTTGTTGATAATAATGCATGTATCTCTGCCTCTGTCCTTGCAACTTGCAGATAATACGTCTCTCTAGATGAGGTTAAAGGCACAGTTGTTTGTAAAAGAATGGATTTCATTCTGCTTAAAGTATCAATTCGAATCGAAGAGATATTCAGAGAAGGCAATATCGTTGCCTCCTTGTCTGGTTTGCTGTTTGGATACAATACTTGCATACAGCAAGTGACCATGGAAGTTACACTGACGAGATAGGCCCTTCCTGGCACCATGCCACAACAGCTGCGGTCACTTATTAGAACGTCACTGCCGTTGGAAAGTTGTCTGAAAAAAGGCTCTATCTGTGTAGCTGGGGTGCCGTACAGGTGGCATGAAAGGTTATTTGATGAACCTTCGCAGGCTCCATGCAAGTTAATTCCTTGACTCAGAAGTGTACCGCTTAGTGAATTTTTAGTTATCACCACTAAGAAATACCTCTTTTTCCCCCCACTGTAACATTTATGTGTATAAGGTAGATTCCAGGTCGACTTGATGTAACCTTTACCCAACCTTTCATACAGGCCTGCTGGTATATGCTTTTTTGGCAATATTGAAACTGAAAAGTCGTTATCGGAATTGTAATTGTGCCATGTATTATCCATTCAATGACGGGTCTTTCGGAGACTGCCAATGGCAATTTGTCTAGTTTTTCAATGCTCAGCACCGTATAGTCTGCTCCTTTTTGTGCCAAAGAGATTTATTTATCAGTAAGGTTAAAGATAAAAAATAATGACGTTGTGTTGATTAGACGCCATGGCACGTAGCCTGAACGGAGGTTTTGTAACGTCCCGCCTAACTGTACAATAGAACGTAATTGGGACTGGCCATGCTGTAACATTAGCATATCCTGTTCTATTATATCAATAGCAGATGATACAATGCTGTCCAGTGAATAAATTCTGGAGGACAAAGTCGTTAACCCATTGTCCACTACAGACAGTGATTTTTCCAAATTAATACGATCAATTTCTCGTATTTTTTCAGCAGTTTCAATTTGCGTTACTTTCCGAGCTTTGTTGTAAGCAGCGTATATACCGGCATATATGAAACATTATTGACGCTGTTTGCGAGGTCCCAATATGAAATCTCGCAAGTAAGCACCTTCTTTAAGTAAAGTCAAGTGTTGCTTAATTTCAAGCATTGTGGATTTCTGTAGCCATTCGAGGCATAGTTCCCCTACACTGTATGTTGTAATTATCCCTGGATTGTTGTCTCTGGGAATATCTTGGGTCTGGCCTGTTCTGTTTGAACCCCTGTCTTTTATTCAGGAATCTATCTTGACAGTTATTAGTGTCTGTGGGCCACATCAACCATTTTCTCCAATCAGGATTAGTTCTGTTTTGTTGTAAAATATGGGATACGTCTATTTCCGCATCTGTAGAGCTATTACTATCAGGTATGGGCTTTGGTATAGACGGTTTGGTTAAGTCCTTTATCTTGGCTAGGCCAAGACAGGTTGTTTGTTGAATGGTGTCATTCAGGAACATTATTTGTTCTGGGATAATGCAGGCTCTGAATAATGATTCTAAACCTTGTCCCTGCCAATCTTTTGTACCCCAGATGGTTTTTGATTCAATGTTGTTTTTCCAAAATTCAAAACCAAATGTAGACATTTTTTCATAACATTTTGTGGAATATATCAATTTAGTATTAGTCAACATGTTTTTCATTCATGTCTTATTTAACATTTTAAAATAAAACGTTTCTGGATCAGTGATGTTAAACCCTGAGAAGTATGGGAATTTCTCATAAAATGTTTTGAGCTGCCTTTTGGCGGTGTTGGACAATGTTCCCATTGATTATAAGTAAAAACATTTCTAGGATTAGCAGATTTATGCAAATAGTGATGCCCATAATGATTAAAGCAATACATTTCTTCATACTTTGATGAGCCTTCTAAATAATCATGTTCTGTAAATTTTTCTGACATTTCTAAATCTGACATCATATTATTAATATTTTCCCAATCATCAGAGAAAGTACTAGGTGATACAAAGTCACTTAATGAAACCTTGAACTGATGTGAATATCTCAACAGTTCAACCGGGCCATAGATGTCGTAATCAGTAGCGTCCCATGCTACACCACCAGGTATAGGAATGGCTGTGATATTTACTGGTGATAGTTCTCTTTTTTTAATGTGAGAAGATCTGTGAGGCTTTAGTACCAAGTTGATGTTCTGACTTGCTGTGTCCATTGTACTGTATTTTCCTTCAATCATTCTTCCCAAGCTTAAAACCAAAATGAGCCAGAGTAGGAGTAAAAGTACACCTAACACAATCCATCATTCAATCCATGGTGAAATCAGATATGTTTCTTTGAGTTGATGAAAGAGTTCACTCATTTTTTCTTTGAAAGTTTTAGTTGCTGGCGTTTCTTCATGTTCACTTGGATCTTCAGAAAAGTCATCGAAATTGATGAAGTAGCCAGATGCAGTTCTGTCAATTGTTGGAATTGCTTCTGGATTTTCATTAATCTTTGCATTTGTGTAGTCAGAGGCTACATCATTGTAGATTGGTGTTTCTTGACGAACTGTTGCAATTTGGGTTTCAAGAGGCACAAGTTCCATGGCTTTGTTGCATAGTCCTTTTTTATTCACTGCAGGTTTATCAAAAGTGATTAGTCTCTCAGTTGAACCTCTTGAATAGTAGCAAGGTTTGGTATTCTGCTACTTCTTGGGAGTCCACTGGGCCTACTACTTATTATTGGCCACATGATTGTGGTTTTACCAGGTCGATTGATACAACTCTGTTCTCCTTTTTACCAGCAAGGGGCGGTAGTACTACTGATCTTGTTCCGCTGATAGCTAAGACAGGTACTGCTTTTCTGTAAGAAGGCCCAAATTCCTTCTTCACCGCGATCTTTTCTCTGACCAGATCCCCAATCTTTGGAATCCAGACAGGTCTTGCTGGAACAGGTGGCTTTTCTTCAGTGGCCGTTTGCTTTAGCTTTGTGTTACTTAGACTTCTTCTTGTTTCATTTAAGTCCTGTAAAACAGCCAAACGATCTTTGATATCAAAGGTTTTTTGTTCTACCACTGAAGTCTGACAATCAAGATCTTTGATTATCATTCTAATACCAAACAAAAGTTCATACGGAGTGATTCCCCCCAGAGAACGTCTTGGCAGATTATTAAGACTACGTTGGACACTTGTTAGATGTTTGACCCACCCATCACCCGAACCTAATACCCTCGCTGTTATAGATTGCTTTATGTCACGTTTTTTTCTCTCCACTACCGCATTTCCCTCGGGATGGAATGGACTAGAGTACCGCAATGCAATGCCTAAGCTGGCCATGGCCTCCTTGTAAGCTCGAGAGCTAAACGCAGGACCCTGGTCGGAATGTAGCATGCCAATTGCGTATGTGCCGATAAAGACTCGCAAATCTTTTATAACAGTTCTGGCGTCAGCCGAGCGCTGGGGCCACATCCAAATGAATCTTGTGCAGGAATCCACTGCGACCATGATATATTTATAGTTGCCATCCCTTTGTAAGGGACCACAGTGATCCAGGTAAACACATGCTAATGGTTTATCTGAGATTAGAAGGGGCGTCTGTGCCGGTCGTTTCACTGTTGATACTTTCATTCTTTGGCATATTTCACATTCTAGAACATAGTTTCTAGTCTGTTTTCTCATGCGTGGCCACCAATATCTCTGTTTTTATAACAATACTGTGGCGGAAACATCAGCATGTGCAGAGGCGAGCCCTTCATGTGCCGCTAAAATTAGTCCTAACCTGTGTTCCATGTTTGGAATTGCTCTATCCCCCACTCCAGGGATTACAGCAAAAGGAACATTATTCGCATCAGTTTTGTATGAGTACTTTACTGGAAAGCCTTTCGGAAGTGTCTTACCACTGTCTTTTACTGAAGCACTGACAGCTTACATTATCTCGCTGTCTATTTTTGTTTTTGACCGGGTAATGGCAGCTACGGAAGCCGTTTGCACAGCCACCTTCGCGGCCTCATCGGCCAATGAATTCCCTGCAGCGTGAACGCCATCACGTTGATGACTCAGTGTATGTATCATGTGAGTCTTTTGTAGTTCTTTCTGTAAAATAACTACTTGTTCCCAAAGCAACTTATGCTTGATTGTGCCACCTTTTGCATCTTTGAAACCGTTTTGAACCCAGTTCTGCAAGTATTCATTGTAAGACTGGACGCAATAATACGAATCGCACACTATTAGTGTGGGGAATTCGCGATCGGTATTTTCAAGCGCCATCTTAAAAGCCTGTAGTTCAGCTCATTGAGCTGTACAGTCTCCGAGTGATTGAGTTTTAGTGACCAGGGGTCTAAACTTTCCGTCGTGCCACCGACCTTTAACGATCGCGCACGCAGCACTATATGCTTGTTTACCCCCAACTGCGGGTTGTGCTGAACCGTCTGTATATATTATACAGTCGTAATGTTCGAGAGGCAGGATTTCGGTCGGCAGAGGACATTCATATTCGTATTGGAGAAATTCTTGCGTTTTTAAGTTAGGATCAAATTCGTATACTACGTTTGATGCAGCAAGAGAATTAACCCATTGTATCCATCTTGGATGTAAAGCTTTAGCACTCGGAATGCTGGCTTTTATTACTGCCTCTAGGGCAGGTACAGGTGTAACGATTATTATACGTTTACCTTGTGCTAGGGCTCTTTCTTTTGCTACAGCAGTTTGAACCGCAGTCAGAATTTTTTCAGTAGAACTGAATTTCATTTCAGCTTGTGTGTACAAGTGTTATTTATAAGCTATTGGTACTGTTTCTCACTCATTAGAGTTAAGGTACATAAATCCGCATCTTCCTGGGATGACTCGGATTACAAGGTTGCGTTCGTTTGCGCGTGTTTGCAGTTTTGTTTTAGATAACATGTCTGTTTGTATTGATTTTAAAAATTTTGTGTGTTTCTGAGTCCAATTGATTGGTTTGAAATCAGGTTTTATTAATTCGTAAAGGGGTTTAACCCTCTCTGCATAGTTTAGAATGTAAGTTCTTCCGAAATTCAGGAAACCTAGAATTGATTCTAAGTTTTTCAGCGTTTTTGGAGCCTGGAGTACTGCACACTTCTCTAAGAAGTTGTCTGCTAGGCTTTTGCCTTCACTTGATAATTCATATCCTAAAAATAGGACAGTGAGGTGGGCAATGCGGGACTTTTTAAAGTTGAATTTGTACCCTTCAGATGCGAACCCAAGTATAATGGTGTTCACTCTTTTCAAGTGTGTCTCCAGGTCATCGTCTGTAAGATAGATGTCATCGACATAAGATATTGCCTCATCATCATACATTTGTAGTAATTTTGTTACCCTGGCTGAAAATACTCCTGGGCTGTTCTTGAATCCCTGGGGGAGACGACAAAATTGCCTTTGGGCCCCCATACTTGAGAAAGCGGTCAAATACCTGCTTTCTGGTGCAATGTTTTGACAAAAGAAACCATTTGAGATATCTAATGTTGTTTTATATTTTTTGCGCACAATGTTATTCATTAGTGCTGCACTGTGTGAGTTTTGTACTGCAAATGTTTTACAGCAGGAGTTTAGGTGTGTGTAGTCCAAAACTAGAAGATATGAATTGTCTGGCTTGGAGACAGGAAACAAAGATTTGTTCATTTGTGAGGTGCATGTTTCAATCACCCCCTGATATTAAAGTTGATCTAAGATCTCCCTGACTTGTTTTTTTAGCTTCTTGCTTAACAGGATACTACGTCTGTGCAGTAGGTTGATTTTTTAACTGAATTTTATGGTGAGGAGAATCATCATCCCATCCTACATGATTTTTATATAATGCAGGGACTTGGGCCACTGCCCATTTTCTAGCATATGTGTATTTTTTATGAATTGGAATGTTATTTGAGAAGGCAGGCATAATCATTTCTTCGCCATGTGGGCACTCCCTGACAAACTCTGGTGGCCAGTCCTTTTCTGCTAGCAGGATATCATAGCCTTTAGATAGGTTCTCCCAAAACAGACCTTTAATTTTTCAAGTTTTGTCCCCCTCTATACGTAATGTTATTTCATATAATTTATGGGGCACACTAACTCTGGTGTCTGCAGTTTCCACCTGAATGTATTCATTCGTGTCCACTGTCTTCAGAAGATTCATCAGGATCTTGCGAGCTATGGTCACTTCTGCTGCGCTGTCTAGCATTGTCTGGGCCCATTCTCCGTTCTTGACTTGTGTCCTCAGAATCCTCGGCATGTCTTATTTTAATACTGGCTACCTTCTTTTTTGGAAATTGTAATTTTTACTTTGATGAGCAGGTTCCTTGTCTTTGGACTTGACGCGCTCTTCTTTGTGTTCTGACCGTCCTCTTCTTTCTGATTTCTGTGAGGAAGTCTGAAAATATCGAGAGGGATGTGTATCATTATCTTGATATCTGTCAGGTTTTCTTAAATTATCCCTATTTCTAAGGTTGTATCTTTTTGCAGAGGGCTCCCGTTGTGGAGACCTGCCCCCCCCCCCCCCGTTCTGGAGATCTATTTCTCCATTGGGGAGACCTTCCTCTGGACTGGAACTGTTTTTCTCTGGGAGTAGTTTGTTTATTACCCTCTGTTAGAATCAGCTGGTCTCTAGTTGGCAGAGGTATACACTTCTGACAAATAGGGACCCACCTCCTCTAGTCAGGGCAAGGGGATCACTCACTCAGATAACCTCCGCTCACCCCCTTGGTAGCTTGGCAGAGCAGACAGGCTTATCTCAGAGGCAGTGTGTTAAGCATGTATGACCACATACAGTAATAAAGTGAATACACCACAAATGGACATAACACAGAAGGTATTATAAAAATAAGGATGTTTATATAAGGCTTAGCACTAGACCAAATAACGACAAAAATATACCACAATCTCAATAAATACTCTTTGGAAGGAAAAATAATAGTTCAGGTAAAGTCTCTTCTTAGTAAACAGTTCTTTAGCAACAAAGGTAACTCTTCTTCTCTAAAGCACAGTTCTTCGCAACAAGGTAACCCCCACTGGAGTAACCCGACGTCGAGGCAGAGCTACTCCAAACGTTCGACGTCGACCGCGAGGAGCGCTACGTCGGGCCCGGAGTCGAAGCAGACCCCACAAACACAGTATCTTTTAGAATCAAGAAAACGATGATCTGTGGTGCCGAGAAGTATCGGCGTCGGCCGAGCCTCTGGGTCGGGGCGGTCCGCAGCAGCGTCGAGAGATGTCGGGCCGGAGCAGCGCTCACAGTGGCGAAGCAGGATACGGCGTCTTTGTCGATGTTGTCGTTGCAAGAGTGAGCAGCGCTCACGGCGTCGAGAGGGGCTGTGGTGTCGAGGCGATCGGTAGCGGCGTCGCTACTGGCGTCGATTGGGCCCTGCGGCCGGCGTCGAAGATGCGGGACACTGGAGTCGTACTCACGATGTCGCGCTGGATTCGGCGGCATTGGCGGCGTCGTGATTGCTGGTTTCTTTAGATGTACTGGATTCCCACGTTCCAGCAACAGGCAATTTTAGCAGATGGTGAAGTCCTTTAGCCCTGTGACTTCAACAGGAGACTGGCACTCTTCCAGCCCTTGGAGATTTTCTTGGCAAAGCTTGAGAGTACACACTCAGTTCCTCTCTCCTTGTTCCTTGGCAAAAATAAAGAAGCAACTGCAGGATTCCCCCCAGCAAACAGCACTCTGGCAGAAGGGGTAGGCAAGTCCTTGGATCAGCAGGTTTCTTGTCCCTGGTATAGGTTTCCTTATCAGAAGTGATCTAACTTATTTGGTTCAGGGGTCCTTCTCTTATACCCCTTTTCTGCTTTGATCCCTTTGTCCATGTAGGGGGATTTCCCCCATCCTGGGTTTGTTGTGGGTGTTGCCAGGCTGAGGCACCTGGCCTATTCACTTGTGCAGGGCAGGGTCTTCAGCCGCCCAGCAGGAGGTGGAGCCAGTATTGTCACTGGCAGGGGCAGGGCCATCAGTCGCCCGGCAGGAGGTGGAGCCAGTATTGTGTCAGGCAGGGCAGGCTATCCGGAACTACTCTTCCCCCACTCTAAACGCAAATGCCTCATTCACCCCACACTGACTCATTCAGACCTCTGGAGCCACCCAGCTCCTGTCACACACACAAAAACCAGCAGAGACTGGCAGACAGTTCGACACAAAACTAGTCACTTTCTAAAAGTGCTAGTTTCAAACTCAGAATCTAAAAACCATCCATCCTAAAGGATGTGTTATCAAATTCTGAGTTCAGGGATACTAAACTCGACTTTTCACCATGCTCTCTGAGTCTGTTAGTGTATATATAGTGTAATAATTCCGGCAGCCCAGTCTGGCCTAAGGAGAGCAGGTAGCCTTACAATAGTGAAAAACGAAAAAGGCTGTAATTCACTATTAGGTCATGCCACACACATCAGGGCTTGTCCTACCTTATGCTTACAATGCACCCTGCCCTTGGGCCTACCATAGGGGTGACTAACATGAAGCTAATGGAAGGTTTTAGGGACTGGCAAGTAGGTGTACTTGCGCAGTGAGCATGGCAGTACCAGACTGCACGCAGGTTCTGCAATGGCAGACCTTAGACATATTTTTCTAGGCCTCTTTTGTGGATGGCGCAACCAGTGCTGCAAGCCCACCAGCAGCATTTGTATTTCCAAGCCCTGGCACTCCTGGTGCACTATATTAGGGACTGACAGTAAACCAAATAAGCCAAACATGGAATCCAATTAATCTATCAATTTAACATAGGGAGCACTTGCACTGTGGCACTGATCAGCAGTGACACAGTGCCCAAAGCAATATTCCAGCAAAACATCATAAACAGAGGAGGCAAACAGACAAAATAAATGGAGGAGAGACTCATGCCAATGATGCCAGGTCTAAAACCCTCCCACTTCTTTTTTGGTGTAATGAAATTATTTTTAATAAAGCTCTTTTCAGGATTTTCAGTTAGTTGTGGTTTTAGTGGTTTCCCACCCAAACTATCTCTACCTAATTCTTCATAGGATTTTTCAATTATTCTGGCAAGTTCAAAAGGTTGTTCTGCTATATCTGTTTCTTTCAATTTTTGGCGGCAGGTTGTACCGTCAATTGTCAATTGAACTAATTGTCTATATGCTTTTGTTAATTCTTTTAGCTTAACTAAAAGTTCTCCGCTTGACATTCCTTCAATGTCAGGATGTGGTGTAGAGCTGGCTAGAACCGGCCATGTGGCTCCTGGTCTACCATGGGGACCGAGCCTGGTGAAGTGATTTTGATGTTTTAGGGCGCCATTAAACCAGAGCTGGTGCTCTTGGTACGTTAGTGGAATTTCAATGTCCTCGAAAGGAACGTATTCTTTTGGAGATTCCTCTATTTTGTAGTAGTGGAACTCGTGTGTCACAGCATGTGCTGCTGGAAAATGTATCCAGGAATAGAATACCTCTGTCTGCCGATATTCATGGGCCTCTACCACAAATATGACTGTACCACCTCTTGGTAATACTCCATTATTTATAAGTTTGTAAGTTACACTTTTCCTTACATTGACTGGGATGATTATAGCCTCCGGGTCATCTTGCCGGAGACTTGTGTCCTCCGCTAAAAGTTGAGCTGCTAACGCTTCTCTTTCTCTTTCCTCTTCACCTTCCGACATTTTGCTGACAGATAGTTTGCAGAGCAAGTTTCAAGGAAACAAAGATTAGGTGCACAATATTTTGGAACACTGTATCCTTCAACGTTGACTAAACCAAAAACTAATACATAGGAATCTCTTCCTACTACGTTTTGGCGGATATTAACCTTGCACCCACTCCAGACGTCTATTGGAGTATTTACGGGAATAAGGGGTCTGCGTGAAAAGCAGTATCTAGCGTTAAATTATCGCCTTACTAAGCGTTGGGCGCCATGTAGTGTAGTTCCTATATTCCCAATAGGCTCTGCGCATTGGAATAACATAAACGATAGTTTAGGCGTAGGACTTAGGTCGACTAGGTCTCTATTGAATATGTTAGACTTAATTATGAATGCCAGCTAGCTCAGAGGTCACTAGAAACTTTCTTGAGTAAACAGGAAGGTGTTAACTTTCCTGAATAGACAAGAAGGGATTAGTTTCTGACAACCGCATAAACATGACAACTTTGCTCCCTCCAGAATGGAGTATATCCCCAGAGTCGCGGAAACAATAGATAACTATTTTACTCAGTCAATCGTGCATACTTAGTTTCACCAGAAGCACAGAGAAATTGAGAGACGGGCGTTTTCAATAAAAGAGGTTATTTATTATTTATTGAACAGTCTTCTTTCTCATGCAAGAGAAGTGAGTTGCCACAATTGCAATACTTGTTATAAAGTAAAGTGCGTACAGTAAAAGGAGTATTATAAAATAATACTGTAAAAGCATGGTATCTAAGCCATACGGTGTTTAAAATAGATAAAATATATACATATATAAAACCATGACTAAACGTACTCAACTGGTGCTTCTAAGATACGCCTACCCTGGTGTACCTAACCTAAGCCTAGTACGTGTGAAGGAGTAAGTGAGCTGTAGTTTGAGTTAAAAGATAGTTTTTGCCAAGAATCTGAATCAAGAATTCTCTAAGGGTCTAATCAGCTCCGTACCTTGTTTATAGAATGAAGGAGATCTTGTATCTCTCTCTCAGGACTCGATCTCCCAGCAACCCGCAAGGGTGACCAGAAAACACTGGAGCTGGATTTCTCGGCAGGAGAAAAGATAGCGTCTCTCTCAGTGCGTCAATGGGAGGGTCGGCTTCCTTAGGCACTTGCCACAGCAGGGCGTCGGGCAAGTAGATAGCTGATCTGCTCCAAACCACCGTGTGTTTTGCTAGGGCAGATGCTGATATATTTATACCTGGAAGGTGCCGAGTTTGATGTAAGGTTGGACATAAGACGTCACTAAGAACTCGCAGTTCTTTCAGGACTCCAGGAGTTCTAGGACAAATCAATACAGAAGCAGGGGGAATACCCGGGCTGCTGGAGGCTTGGTTTGTTTAAGAACGCGTTGTGCTTTCTAGGAGTCTATGGGAGTAGCCTTGCCGTATTTGGACTGCATTGGCTATGACTTAATATGGATATGATTCTTATGCCTTTATAAGGATATGATTAGTTATAACCACATAAGGGCATAAATTGGGAATATTTAAATAGGGTCCTAGATCCGTTGACAACAACCACTGACGGATAGCACAAGCAGTCTGTGGCCAGAACCCTATTGACGAACAAAGCTAAAGCACCCGGACTGCAAAACAATCCTGCATGCCCTGTGGTAATAGTGAAAGTGTCACTCGCTGTCAAAGAACCGTGATATTCTTGCACATCAATAAGAACATGTCCCAAGCGCCATGAGGGGAGAGGAAATACTCTCACAGATGTGTAGGACCCGGGCTTATTACTTCGCTACATTGTTTAAATAAATCCAGGTTAAATGTGCGGTGGCAGACAGGTTTCTTCACACCCCAATGAGCCTCAGTGACCCCTGGATGCGCAACAGTGGCACGCCTGACACCGGAGCTGCCCTGTCACAGATCATTGGTCCGCCAGTGCAGCCCGCGGCTGCCTTAGGAGAGGTGCTGGAACAGCACCGGATTGGATGGACGCCAATAGCATCCTGCAGCCTAGCCCAATCACAACCCGGCTGCGGGCCCTAGACCCATGTCACCCTAGCCTCAATAAACTAAGACTCAGTCTACACACATTTACTCGCTTTTTCCCTGTAGTGGTTGTACATAACATGGCTGTGGCGTGCAGCAACATAAAGCAAGTGTTGTTTTGCATTCCAGGTGGTAGCCTCCCCGTGGTCAACGTAGTTAAGGACGTGGCCTGAAGACGTACCTAAGAAACTGTGCTTTGCTAATGTGCCGCTCGACTTGTATCTGGCTTGTTTCTTTTATTGCAAATCGAAGATGATTTAACAAGAAACATCCTACCTACAACAAGTCAGGCTGTTGGCTTTGTAATGATCGTAGTTGTATAAACTAAAGCCGCAGCACACAAGCTCGATCGCAAGCCTGAATCCAGCTACAGCAGACCCCGGCTGGCCCAACAGAAAAAGATCCCGCGAGACCCTCCGATATCACGTCATCTGCCCCGGGACCCTGCTAGGTTTGGAGCCACCGGTGCAGGAACTAGACAGGACTGGCTAGCTTCTAGGGTGACCAACCGTCCGTAAATTTCACGGACAGTCCGTAATTTTGGCCATCTGTCCGTTGTCTGTGAAGGATTCTTTAACGGACGCCATTTGTCCGTCATTTTAACAGGGCACCGGTTCCCCACCCTAAAGCCAGCACAGCTTGCCGCCACCTCCCTTCTTGACTCCGATGCTGCACCAAAGCTCCTCAGACACCCAGCAGCATTGGAGAGGCACAGCGGGGTGGTACCCTCACACCTCCAGCCCTTGATGAGCAGTTCAGGGGTGCTTGAAGGTGACTGAGAGGGGGGGGCTGCAGGTTCAGGAGCAGCGACATCTATTCACATGCAAACAGCCCTGAATGCTTTACGTCTCTGCTATTTAGAGGGGCCTCACACATTCCATTTCTACCCAGGGCCCCAAACATCCTAGACTCTGCCAGGTTACACCCCTGATTACACGGAGGCAGCACGTGGTTCTCTTCACAGAGCGTAATTACTGTCACTAAATTGTAAGCAAACCTTGGTTCTTCAAACATGCAGTCTATAATGTAATACAATAAAGAAATGGCACAATCGCACCCACACTGATTAACAAAGTATGGAGGACAATCAGTTCAATCAGTTCTCTTAGAGTATCTCCTGTAAGTACTGTACATCACAGTGGGGGATGGCATTTTGGACAGAGAACCTGTCTTCTCGATGTCTTGTGCAGGAGGGGGCGAGGAGCCCAAGATGATACTAGAATACTGCATGCCCACCCCTGTGCCCACCCTGGTGGATCCTGTTCCCTCTCCTGTGATGGCTCCTGCCCTCCCCTCAGTGATGGCTCCTGTCCCCCCCATGTGGTGGCTCCAGTCCACCCCCGCCTGTGATGGCTCCTGTCCCCCCATGTTGTGGCTCCAGTCCACCCCTGCCTGTGATGGCTCTTGTCCCCCCCTGTGGTGGATCCTGTCTCCGCCCTGGGTGGCTTCTGTCCCAGTCCTGGAACGGCCCCTGCAGCGAGGGTGAAGTTCTTGATGGGCCTCTTCTCAAAAGGGCTCAGCTCAAAATTAATATGGAAAGGTGGGTGAGTAAGTAAGTGAAGGGATGGGTGAATGGCTGGATGAATTAGTGAAAGGGTGAATGAATGAATGAAATATTGAATAAATGGATAATGAGAGAGGATTGATGGATTGATGAGTGAGGGGAAGGATGGAGAGAAAATGTAAATAGCTAGATGTATGGGTGGAAGGGTAGATGGATGATGGATGAGGGGAAGGATGGATGAGGGGAAGGATGATGGATGAGGAGAAGGATGGATGGATGGATGGATGGATGGATGAGGGGAAGGATGGATGGATGAGGGGATGGATGGATGGAGGGGAAGGATGGATGAGGAGAAGGATACATGGATGGGATGGATGGATGGATGGGTGAGGGGAAGGATGGATGATGGATGAAAGGATGGATGGATGAGGGGAAGGATGGATGGATGAGGGGATGGATGGATGAAGGGATGGATAGAGGGGAAGGATGGATGGATGGGTGGGTGTGTGAAAGGATGGATGGACGAGGGGGTGGATGGATGGATGAGGGGATGGATAGAGGGGAAGGATGGATGGGTGGGTGGGTGAAAGGATGGATGGATGGATGGATGATGAGGGGAAAGATGGATGATGAGGGGAAGGATGGATGGATGATGAGGGGAAGGATGGATGGATGGATGAGGGGGTGGGTGAAAGGATGGATGATGAGGGGAAGGGTGGATGGATGGATGATGAGGGGAAGGATGGATGGATGATGAGGGGGTGGGTGAAAGGATGGATGGATGATGAGGGGAAGGATGGATGGATGGATGATGAGTGGGTGGGTAGAAGGATGGATGGATGGATGATGAGGGGGTGGGTGAAAGGATGGATGGATGATGAGGGAATGGATGGATGATAAGGGGGTGGGGGAAAGGATGGATGGATGATGAGGGGATGGATGGATTATGAGGGGAAGGATGAATGGATGATGAGTGGGTGGGTAGAAGGATGGATGGATGGATGGATGATGAGGGATAAGAATGGATGGATGGATGATGAGGGAAAAGGATGGATGGATGATGAGGGGAAGGATGGATGGATGATGAGGGGAAGGACGGATGGATGGATGATGGGTGGGTGAAAGGATGGATGGATGGAGAGTGGGTGGGTGAAAGGATGGATGGATGGATGATGAGTGGGTGGGTGAAAGGATGGATGGATGATGAGTGAGTGGGTGAAAGGATGGATGGATGAGTGGGTGGGTGGATAGTGGGTGGTTGAAAGGATGGATCAATGGATTAGATGGTGGGTGGGTGAAAGGATGGATGAGTGGGTGGGTGTATGGTGGATGGGTGGATGGTTGGGTGGATGATGGGTGAGTAGGTGGATGAGTGAAATGATGGATGGATTGATAAGTGCAAGGGTGAATGAATGGACGTATGAGTGAAAGGGTGGATGTAAGGATGGATGAGTGAGTGAAAGGGAGGGTAGATGGACAAAAGGATGAATAGATGTGTGAAGGAGTGAAATGATAGATGGATGAGTGATAGGGTCAATGGATGGATTCATGAGTGAATGAGTAGATGGATGGGTGGATGGATGGATGGAAGGAAGGATGGCTAAGTGAAAGGGTCGATGGAGAGAGAAAGGGAGGATGGATGGATGACTAAAAGAGTGGATGGGTGGAAGGATTAGTAAGTGAAAGGATGGCTGGATTGGTGAAAGGTTAAATGGCTGAATGGATGAGTGAATGGATGGATGGGATGAAGAGTGGATGGATAAGTGTACAGATGGATAGGGTGAAAGGGTGGATGGATGGATGGGTGGATGGATGGATGGATAATGGAGGATGAGTGAAAGGATGGATGAGGGGATGGATGAAGGGATGGATGAGTGAAATGATGGATGGAAGGATACATGATGGATAGGTTTGCAATGGTTGAATATGTTTGGAAATGGCTAGGCTTACTTATATACTATTGCGCGACCTCTGATGTGTCTGTAAAACGTACCTATTGTCCTGAAGTTTTGTCCTGAATTTTGACCTCCTGTCCTGAATTTGTGTCCTGAATTTTGACCCTTTGTCCTGAATTTTTATACTCACCGTCCTGAATTTTCACCAATGCCAGTTGGTCACCCTACTAGCTTCCCGGTTCACTGCTCCGACCGCTAACAAAGCATTTCATGCCGCCTAAGAGTTACTACAAATACGCCCTGTTCAATTCTTCCCTGACTGAAAACAGCCCCTCACAAGCACTAGAGTTGACAGGTAAGCATAACACTAAGTCGGTCGTCAGTATCAGAGCCCATTACGTGAGCACCAGATGCTTTACAAGGGGGACATATTTATTTATGACACAGGAAGATACATGATTTGCCCAGAATCACAGAATGTTTGCGTTCAATGCCGGGACTCGAACCTGGTGCTTCCAGCTTGGAAGTCAGGCGCTCTAACTGTTCTGCTGTACGACACGGTTCACCCCCCATCAGTCCCTCCTACCTGCGTGGCACCGATGAAACAAGCTACTAGCTTGTTTCATCGGTGCCACGCAGGTAGGAGGGACTGATGGGGGGTGAACCGTGTCGTACAGCAGCTTGAAGCTAGGGGCGCGCTAGTCCCCCTGGCCAAGCGTCCTGCGAGCGGGGCACCATGCTATTATACTGGTGCCTAATGCACGGCGCCGTCGCAGCCCCCGCAGGCCTGTTACTGTGCACGCAGCATCGCAATCTCCTGGATGGCAGAGGCAGCTTATGACCTCCCGCCCCAGGAAGGCCAACTGGATGAGGTGCAGGGGGAGAGCGCAGCGCTCGCAGCCCTCCCCCCCCACACACACACACAGGGAGATGTGTGTGCCTCGAGATGACCCGCATACCTCCACCCCCACTGAATGCCCCCACAACCGTTGAGCCGCCTCCTGCTACCCCCCTAATAACATGGAGTGAGGTCAATTCGCAAAGGGGGGGGGGGGCAGGAGCCAACACGCGGTCTGAGACCCAGTTGTCCAGACAGGGGCGCCTTCACCGCGGTACCCCCTGGCACAAGAGCGTACACCAGAGAGGGGGGCTTGTACAGTGGCTTGTGCGCTAGCCCTTAAAACAATCCCTCACCCGGCACCTATCATTACTCGGGGTCAGCGAGTAAAGCCCGTAGCAGCTGCTCCCAGCCGCATTCGCCACTATAGCTCTCGCACTGGTACGCTCCCCACAGCAGCAACCATAAGGCACTAGCTTTCATTAAAATTGGAGGCAAGTGAAATGCTGGCAGCACCAGACCGACCTCTTCCCGATTGGCCCTCATACTGGTGTGCCCCCCAACACCACATGGGGGCTAGGAAGCACCCCACTCGCAGATAACACTCCGAGGCAAGTCGCTCCAGCGCAGATATCTAGCAGCATTGGAAGGCACAGCGGTATGGCAGCCTTGACACCTCCAGCCCTCGATGAGCTGTTAAGAGGTGCTCAAAGGTGACTGAGAGGAGGGGCTGAAGCTTCAGGAGCAGGGGCATCTATTCAGATGCAAACAGCCCTGAATGCGTCACGTCTCTGCAATTTAGAGGGGCCTCACACATTCAATTTCTATCCAGGGCCCCAAACATCCTAGACTCCGCTCAGCCAGATTACACCGAGGCAGCACGTGGTTCTCTTCACAGAGCTTAATTACTGTCACTAAATTGTAAGCAAACCTCAGTTCTTTGAACATGCAGTCTAGAATGTAATACAATAAAGAAAATGCACAATCGCACCTACACTGATTAACAAAGTATGGAGGAAAATCAGTTCAATCAGTTCTCTTAGAGTATCTCTTGTAAGTACTGTACATCACAGTGGGGTTGGCATTTTGGACAGAGAGCCTCTTGTGCAGGAGGGGCCGAGGAGCTTTAATACTGCATGCCCACCCCTGTGCCCACCCTGGTGGATCCTGTTCCCCCTCCTGCGATGGCTCTTGTCCCCCCTGTGGTGGATCATGTCTCTGCCCTGGGTGGCTTCTGTCCCATCCGTGAAGTTCTTGATAGGCCTCTTCTCAAAAGGGCTCAGTGAAATGATGTCGATTCCAGAGTCAGGAAAGTGGTAGTAGGTGATTTATTGAAGAGACACGTAAATCACATCTGATCTATCAACCTGGGTCGTAACTGTCATCCCATGGAATCCGGAGCACAGCAGTGTTCCTGATTCCATGCATGACACACAACACCACACATTCCCCTTCGTAAAGAAATAATTACAGGAACACAAAGAAATAATTAATAACGAGAACTAGCAAATATTACATATTGAGAAATTGTGGAAAGAAAAAACATAAATACAAATATCTGGATAACATCATACAAAATACACAGATTGAATTATCTATAAAGGTGATAGTCCTTAGACCAAACTGGAACATGACATTTCCTCTGTACACGTTGAACTGGCACATTGTCGTCAGTGGAACAGGAAGACTTAACTTCAGGAGAACAGTGAAGGGTTGTAGAACCCGAGAATTTCCTCCAATTACTTGCACTATTGGAAGATCTCAAGCCAGAAAAAACTTTAGACCCTGGAGACACATCCTTGGGCCACAACCACCTAGGAACCTTAACAACCCTAGACAAGTTCCACACGTTTCCATCTGAAAGCTCGACAACTTGCCTTCCTACACGCGTGACCATCAAAGGACTGGAATACCGAGACTCACCAGACTTGACATTCCTGCACTTCTTGACACGGACCCAATCATTGACACTGAACTGGGAAGGACCACCACAAGGAGCACGATCAACGTCAACAGAACTCCTGGAGCCAAGCATTCCCATCCAAGGTTGAGACAAGTTAGAACCACACCTCCTCCCTCTCATCTTTTCAAAAGGATACAGGTCCCCCATGCTCCTGGGTGTGTTTCTGTAACACCACAGAACCTCACTAATGGTTTGTTTGCAATCTCTTCCATTTTGCAAGGCAAGTTGAAGACCTTCCTTAAATACTCTGATCCACCTCTCCACGATGCCGTTACTTTTGGGATAATACACTGACACGCGTCTATGCTTTATACCATGACGCTCCATAAACTCTCTCATCTCCAAGGATACAAATTGCACCCCATTGTCAGTAGTAATTGATTCTGGAAAACTCTCCCTTTCAAACACTTCGTTTAAGAACTTGATCACAACACTAGATGTTATGCTGGAAACCATCTTTACCTCAGGCCACTGAGACAACTGGTCTACCAAAATTATTGCGTACATCACACTCTTATTAAACGACAAAGGACCAGCAATATCCAATGATACACTTTCCCAAACACGTGAAGGTCTAGATATGGGAAACAATTCACACTTAACATGCTTTTGAGATTTATCGCTTAAACAGCAATCCAGACAGTCTCTAACCTGACGTTCTATGCACTTGTCCATTGCTGGCCACCAGAATTCACTTCTAACCCTTCTTTTCATGGATGTCATCCCAGGATGACCTTCGTGAGCCATATCTAAAATCTTGGATTGTAAGTCACAAGGGACCACTAATTGTAAACCTCTAACCAAAACATCCCCTACAACGGACAATTCTTGTGCAACATGAAAGAAAGGGAGAAACTCATCAGATAACAACTCTTTACGAGGCCATTGTGTTTTTACAAACTTGCTAACATCACCAATAACAGAATCATTATCACACGCTAACTTCCATGCATCCTCATCAATACAACCTTTGGAGATTTCACATATTGACACAACATTATCATCATCCTTATCTTCTTCCACAACATTGTCATCGGGCACGGGCAATCTAGACAAACAGTCAGCTAAGACATTTCTAATGCCAGGGATATACTCCACTTTAAAATGAAAGTCCTGAAGCTGGTACTGCCATCTGGCAATTCTTGAAGTCGCTTTGCCACAGCCCTTGGTAGTAAATAAATCCACCAACGGACGATGGTCAGACCAAAGCTTAAAAACAGTGTCATACACATATTTACGGAAGTATTCAATGCCCCACCAGCAAGCCAGAGCTTCCTTTTCTAATGTGGAATACTTGCATTCAGCATCCCTCAAGGGTCGAGATGCGAACCCAATCGTCACCAATTGACCTTTTTGACGTTGCATCAATACTGCATCAACTCCTACATTACTAGCATCAGTGATGACAAATGAACTGTTAGCAGTATTAAACGTCGCTAACGCAGGTGCAGATATGATACTTTTTTTTAGCAATAAAAACTCTTTTTTGCAGTTATCATCCCAAAGAAATTGGACATTTTTTTTCATCAAGTTCCTCATGCCTACAGTCTTGTCGGAGAATAGGGGGATAAATTTTGAATAATATTCTGCAAGCCCCAAGAAAGATCTGAGCTGATCTTTGTCAACAGGGTCTGGAGCTAACTCTATGGCCTTGACTAAATTCATTTTCGGGGAAATGCCCTCCTTACTTATGGTGTGCCCCAAATAGTCAACAGAAGATACACCAAATTTACATTTTTCTTTCGTAAGTGTTAGACCACTATCTTGTAACACACATAGAACTTTATACAAAATTTCGGAATGATCAGATGGATTGGATGCGAAAATCAAAATGTCATCTTGGAAATACAAGACATTGACAAAATTCTTAAAAAGATTATGCATGACCCTTTGAAAGACGGAAGATGCTGATATTAGGCCAAAAGGCATTCTCTTGTACCTAAAAGCACCCTCTGAAGTGATGAAGGATGTCAAATGCTTACTATCCTTGTGCAATGCTATCTGATGATAAGCATTTGACAGGTCCAAAGTGGAGAAAATTGATGCCCCCTTCAATTTCGTGAACATTTCATTAATATTAGGGAGTGGATGTCTATCCACCCAAACATTTCCGTTTAAATCCCTCAAATCCACACAGAGTCTTACTTTGCCGTTGGGCTTGTGAGCGACAACGACTGGGGATAAACAAACAGAGGATTCTATCTCCTCAATGACGTCCAAATCACATAACCTTTTAAGTTCAGATTTTACTGCATCTCTTAAATGTAATGGGACATTCCTAACCTTGTGAACTTTTGGTACGGCATCTTCCCTTAGAATGATTTTGTGTTCAAAGTTTTTCAAAAGACCCAACTTGGAGGTCGAAAAAACCAAAGGAAATTTCTTTTCACATTCCCACCCTCGTCGCCAGTGAAATGATGTCGATTCCAGAGTCAGGAAAGTGGTAGTAGGTGATTTATTGAAGAGACACGTAAATCACATCTGATCTATCAACCTGGGTCGTAACTGTCATCCCATGGAATCCGGAGCACAGCAGTGTTCCTGATTCCATGCATGACACACAACACCACACACAGCTCAAAATTAATATGGAAAGGTGGGCGAGTAAGTAAGTGAAGGGATGGGTGGATGGCTGGATGAATTAGTGAAAGGGTAAATGGATGAATGAAAGAGTGAATAAATGGATAATGAGAGAGGATGGATGGATTGATTAATGAGGGGAAGGATGGATGAGAGAAAATGTAAATAGCTGGATGTATGGGTGGAAGGGTAGCTGGATGATGGATGAGGGGAAATATGGATGAGGGGAAGGATGGATGGATGGAGGGGAAGGATGGATGGATGAGGGAAAGGATGGATGGAGGGGATGGATGGATGGATGATATGGGGAAGGATGGATGGATGGAGGGGAAGGATGGATGGATGATATGGGGAAGGATGGATGGATGATATGGGGAAGGATGGATGGATGGAGGGGAAGGATGGATGGATGAGGGGAAGGATAAATGGATGGGAAGAATGGATGGATGAGGGGAAAGATGGATGATGGATGAAAGGAAGGATGGATGAGGGGAAGGATGGATGGATGAGGGGACGGATGGATGGATGAGGGGAAGGTAGGATGGATGGATGGATGATGAGTGGATGGGTGGAAGGATGGATGGATGATGAGGGGAAGGATAGATGGATGGATGATGAGGGTCTTGAGCTCAAAGTCCACTGACTCGATAATTCTCGCCTCGGCGCCTACTCTAATCATGGGTCCCACGCTGCAACTCTGGGCAATAGCTTGCTTAATCTCCACAACGGCCCCTACAACACTGGGATGCCTGGCTTCACCTTGGGGTGCCCAGGAAGGGCTTCTCACAGGGAGAGCCAGGAAGGGTTCCACAGCGTTCTACAGCGCCGGGACGCCCCGTTGGGGCAGCTGTGTGCTTTACAAAATACACTACATTTACATTACATTTACATGAGTGGGTGGGTGAAAGGATGGATGGAGAGTGGGTGGGTGAAATGATGGATGGATGGATGGATGAGGGGAAGGATGGATGGATGAGGGGAAGGAAGGATGGATGGATGAGGGGGAAGGATGGATGGATGAGGGGATGGATGGAGGGGAAGGATGGATGGATGGATGAGTGGGTGAAAGGATGGATGGATGATGAGGGGAAGGATGGATGGATTGAGGGGAAGGATGGATGAGGGGATGGATGGAGGGGAAGGATGGATGGATGGAGGGGAAGGAAGGATGGATAGATGGATGATGAGTGGGTGGGTGGAAGGAAGGATGGATGGACGATGAGGGGAAGGATGGATGGATGATGAGGGGAAGGATGGATGGATGATGAGTGGGTGGGTGAAAGCATGGATGGATGGGGAGTGGGTGGGTGAAAGGATGGATGGATGGATGAGGAGTGGGTGGGTGAAAGGATGGATGGGTGGATGGGTGGGTGGATGGTGGGTGGGTGGATGGTTGGTTGGATGATGGGTGGGTGGATGAGTGAAATGATGGATGGATTGATAAGTGCAAGGGTGAATGAATGGACGTATGAGTGAAAGGGTGGATGTAAGGATGGATGAGTGAGTGAAAGGGAGGGTAGATGGACAAAAGGATGAATAGATGTGTGAAGGAGTGAAATGATAGATGGATGAGTGATAGGGTCAATGGATGGATTCATGAGTGGATGAGTAGATGGATGGGTGGGTGGATGGATGGATGGAAGGAAGGAAGGTTGGCTAAGTGAAAAGGTCGATGGAGAGAGAAAGGGAGGATGGATGGACGACTAAAAGAGTGGATGGGTGGAAGGATTAGTAAGTGAAAGGATGGCTGGATTGGTGAAAGGGTAAATGACTGGATGGATGAGTGAATGGATGGATGGGATGAAGAGTGGATGGATAAGTGTACAGATGGATAGGGTGAAAACTGGATGGATGGATAATGGATAGATGAGTGAAAGGATGGATGAAGGGATGGATGAGTGAAATGATAGATGGAAGGATACATGATGGATAGGTTTGCAAATGGTTGAATATGTTTGGAAATGGCTGGGCTTACTTATATACTATTGCGCGACCTCTAATGTGTCTGTAAAACTTACCTATTGTCCTGAAGTTTTGTCCTGAATTTTGACCTCCTGTCCTGAATTTGTGTCCTGAATTTTGACCCTTTGTCCTGAATTTTTACACTCACCGTCCTGAATTTGCACCAATGCCAGTTGGTCACCCTAGAACGACCTGGGCCCAACCTCTCAAAGTCTTTAATCGCCCTCTCTAAACAGACCCCAGGGTGACCGGCTGATGGCTCCCCCTCGCCTGCTCGCCCGGCCTGACGCCATCCCGTCACTAGGAGGGCCCATAAAGAATTTGCAGGCTCCACAAGGTGAGTAGGGTGGTCGGTCCCCTGGTGCTGCAGTTTGTACCCGGGTGGAAGGAGCCCCCAGGCTGCAGCGGAGCACCGTTGAAGCACCACCGGCGCAATAAAAGCCCATCACCAGGCATGCAAGGATCACCTAGCCACCACTCCTAGGTTGTGATCCCTAGCTAATGCCCGAAGCAAGTTAAACTCTCCCGCTGGTAGTATTGCTGCCACAGAGAGGCCAAACCTTTCATTTAACTGGCCCTGAAACAAACCTGCATCGGACCAGCCGGGATTAGCAGCAGCTGCTGGCCTCCTCCACCCGGCCCCGATTTGGAGCCCAGACCTGGCACAGCAAAGAGTGCTTCAGCTGCCACCAATTAATGCCGGGCGGGGGCCTTCCTAGTACTAGGATTGTCTCAGAGTGGGTAACACTGCTGTAGTGCACCCCCGGGCCTACCAGGGAACCCCTCTGGAGCAAGCTGCATGTCATGCCAGGTGCTGGGCCAGAAAGCACGAGCTCGTAACCCCCAGAGCTGTGCTAAGCCCCCACCTCCCCCCGCGGCAGACCGTCACCTACGGCGGCTGCCAGGCATGCGACACCCGTTAGTGCCTGCCGGGGGAGAGGGGGAGTGTTTGCAGTCACCGTGCTTACTGCTCCTTGGTTACCCGCAGCTCCAGGAGAGACGTGGAGAGACGGGGATTGAAAGTGCCCGGATGCCACTCCCACGGCCACTCGCCTCCCAGGTGTCTCCCTGACTGCACCGTCATCGTCTGCTCTGCCGCTGGACCAGGGAGCTGCAAATCCCCCCCCCTGCCCCCCCCCCCCGGACACCAGCCCAGACTATGACCGTGAAGTGCCGGGAGTGAGGGTTGAGGGGGTGAACATGGACTCACAGCATTAGCAGCTCCGACCAGCAATGTCCAGACAGACGGCGTGTCCAGCGAGGCAGCGGCCGTGGCGTGTCCGGTGCGACAAAGAGGTCGTCAGCCTGAGTCATGTCTTCTCCTGTCAGATACCTTCTGACAGTGATGAGTTTTTGGATACCGAGGCAGTAGCCTCATTACTCCATATTCATTTAGAATTTTGTAGTCGCTGTTTAGGTTGTCTTATTGGTGTGTGACGCTTTGTCACAGTTGAGGTTGTATCACATGGTCAGCTCAGTGATGGGCCGCTGGTAGCGGTCAGTAGAGTTTGCAGATATGTCAGCATGTTTCCTCAGAGAGTCTCGTCTTTTTCCGTCTAGAACCTTCTGTTAGTGTTGAGGTTTGGTTGCCTGCCGTGGCGATTATGCCATCAGGCAGTGAGCGGGTTTTAGTTGCTTGCCGAGGCTATTATGCCATCAGGGCAGCGGTGAGTTATGCGTATCTGCCGGCGTTTGCCTTCAGGCAGTGATGAGTTTTTGGATGCTGCGTTGCTGTTTCATTTTCGCAAGGTTAGCGCTTCAATGGGACGCGGGTAGCGGTCAAATGGGTTTGTAGAGATATCTGCAAGTTTCCTGATCAGTGGGTTTTCTTTTTGATCCAGTCCATTGTAGAACGTCCTGTTGAGTTTGAGGAGATGGTCGTCCAGCATCTCGATGCCTAGGTCTCTGTGGAGGTCTACTGTTCGTGTGAACATGGGAGCACCTGCTGCAATCCGTAAGGCCTTACTCTGTAGTTTTTGTAGGTCCTTCCGAAGCTGTGGGCGGCAGCCACTCCAAACTGGTGAAGCGTATGTCATAGTTGGTCGAATTATTGCAGTGACTACCCGCACCTTGCTCTGCATGGGCATCGACTTAGTCTTCAGGAGTGGGTATAATGCAGCCAGTTTGGATGCTGCTTTCTGGCAGGTCTTCTCTATGTGGTTTCTCCAGCTGAGTTTAGAGTCCAGAGTCACCCCCAGGTAGGAGCTGCTGTTTTCCCATTTGACCTCGTCCCCATTGAGTCGGATCTGTGGGTGTTTCCTGTTCTGCTTCCTGGTAAATAATGTTGCAGTGGTTTTGCCTGTGTTCAAGTGATCTGCCAGTCGCTGTACCATTCGGAGAGTCTGCAGAGCGATGTCTCCAGGTTCTTAGCCACTTCTTTGTCGCTGAAGGATTGAGAGATGACTGCAACATCATCTGCGTAAAGGGCAAGATCAGTCTTCTTTAGGTCCGTGGGGATATCGTTTGTGAATATGTTGAAGAGGAATGGTCCTAGGATTGATCCCGGAGGCACTCCAGCAAGAATTGGGCGTGGCGATGAGCATTCTTCTCGCACTGCCACGTGAAAGGTCCGTTTTGTCAGGTAGCTGGACAGTAGCTTGACCAGGTAGCTGGGAAACTGGAGCTTGATAAATTTGTAAAGCAGTCCCTCGTGCCATACTCGGTCAAATGCTTTAGCTACATCCAGAAAGACTACTCCGGTGCACTTGTTGATGTTGAATCCATGGCTGATGATGTCCACAACTCTGAGGAGTTGGTGATTGGTTGAGTGATCTTTCCGGAACCCAAACTGTTCTTTAGCAAGGAGGTTGTTGCTTGTCGCAAAGTCCAAGAGACGGGCGAGGATAACTTTTTCAAAGAGTTTTGATAGGCCAGATAGCAGACTTATGGGGCGGTAGTTTGCAGGATCTCACAGTGGTTTCCCAGCCTTGGGGAATACGACGACTCTTGCTTCTTTCCAGGCGTTTGGGAAATAGTGGTGCTGCATGCATGCGTTAAATATCTCAGCAAGGTGATCCACTGCAGTATCTGGGAGCATCTTGATGGCTTGGTTGGCTATTCTGTCCTTCCCTGGTGCGTTGCCGTTTTTTAGTGTTTTTGCCAGGGCCAGTAATTCGCCCATTGAGCATTCTTCAATGTGTGCAGTTTCTGTTTCTGGTGGGTGCTCCCGGTGATGCCTGGCGACCTCTTGCTCGACTTCTGTTGCCAGTTTGCTTGCCTGGTTGGGCCTGAAGGATGCCTCCAGCGTGTCAGCGAAGACCTCAGCCTTATCCCTGTTGCTGCACTCCAGGTGAGTCCTCCCTTGTATCGGTGGGTTTGGTTCCTTCTTCCCAGTCAGGCGGCGGGTCATTCTCCAGAGAGAGTTGTCTGAGTCCTTTAGGTTAGCTGTAGCTGCTTCCCATTTTTCGCCTCTGTGCTGGCTTATTTGCATCTTCAGCTGTCTTGTCAGTTCATTATACTTCTTCAGCAGGTCGGGGGTGCGGTTCCTTTGCCACTCTCTGCGGGCTCTGTTCTTGTCAGCTATTGACTGCTTGATGCCCTTCGGGAGATCGTAGATAGAGCATCGTTGTAGTTTCTGCTCTGGAATGCTGCGCTCAATAGCTGTGTGGATTGAAGCTGTGAAGTGGTGAATCGCCTGGTCAATGTCTTCAGTGCTTCGCAGGGGACCAGGGACCAGTGTCTCCACCAGGCATCTCTTGTATAGGCACCAGTCCGCCTTCTTGAAGTTGTGCCTGTTGCCCTGCTGCTGGTCTTCAAGTACGTCTCCAACTGTGATCAACACTGGGTTGTGGTCGGATGTCAGCGCTGTTAGGGTTTCAAGCTCCATAGACTGGGAGAGATTCTTCATGACCACAATGTCCAGAACATCCGGTTTATGCAGTGCAGAGCCTGGATAGTGTGTTGGTTGAGTCCGGCCGGCCACTACAAAGTCCTCCTTCTTTGAGTGGGCAAGTAGGGCGTGTCCTTTGCTGTTTCCCGTCCGAGAGTTCCAGCATTTGTGCTTGGCATTAAGGTCGCCTCCAATTAGTGTTGGGATGCTGGGGTCCAATAAAGCATCCAGGTCCTTTGGGCTTAGCTTGCCTGGGGGTGAGTAGGCGGCGATCAGCCGCAGCGGGCCTGCAGATGTCTGGATCTGTATGCCAGTTGCTTCAATGCTCCCAACTGGTGGTAGGGAGATCTCGTTGTGCTTCACTTTTGTGCTGACGATCACCGCTGTTCCTCCGCCCTTGGCTCCAGTGGCGCGATCTGTGCGGTATACCCTGTGGTTTGCTATGTTGAGCTTCTGGCTTCCTTGGAGGTGGGTCTCGGAGATAAGCGCTATACCCATGTCCATGGTTTCCATCAGGTGCAGGAGTTCTGCAGTTTTCTTCTGAATGCCATTAGCATTCCACACCACAAAGAGGGAGTTTCTTTTAGATTTTGCTGCCATTGCTGGCGTTTTCTTCACCCTGGAAAAGTCCGGCGATAAGATTCGCCACCATTGTCACCACCGGGTGGATGTTCATGTCTGCAACTGTTTTTGCAATCTTCGCGATGAGTTCCTGCCAGTTGATGGCTGAGCCTATTTCACAGGATGGTACCGGTGCGGTTGTTGGAGGTGGGCTGGTTGAGCCTGTTCCACAGGATGGTCCCGGTGCGGTTGTTGGAGGTGAGCTGACTTGTTTCGGTTCCGTGACGTCCGCGTATGTCCTTCCATCCACGTGTGCATCTCTACTGTTGTCGGTTGTATTGGGGGTTGGGATCCTGTGTTCCAATGCAGGTCTGCGGTTGTAGGTCTTCCTTTGATGCTGGTCTGTTGCTGATGATTGTTGGGAAGACCTTTGTGGTTGTGGGGGTGGCTTGCGGTGTTCAACCTTCTTTGCATTCTGTAGGTAGGGACAGCCGCGATAGCTCGCTGGGTGGGGTCCTGCGCAGTTGACACACTTTGCTGGTTCGGTTTCCCGGTTCCTTGTGCATTGGGTAGAGGTGTGTTCTCCTCCACAGCGTAAACACTTTGGCTTCTGTTGGCAGAGAGCAGAGGTGTGCCCCAGGCGCTGGCAGTTGTAGCACATGACTGGTCCTCGTTTCCCTCTAGGTGCTTCTGTGGTTACGATGCAGCCGCAGAGCCGTGTGACTGCTGAGAGGTCTGCTGGTTTCCCGTCGTGGCTTGCTGACAGGGTTACGACAAAGAGGGGACATTTCTTGCTCTTGTCTGCTGGAGAGGCAATATGTGCGATATTTTTGACTGGAAGCCTGCGTTCAGCTAAGTCCCCAGTGATGTGCTCAAGTGATGCATTTGCTGGGAGCCCCCGTATTACAAAGCACTGGGCTTTTGCAGTGGTCATTGGAAAGGTGTAATACTCCATTTTCTGGTCGGTAAGTATGCTGGGCACGCTCCTGTAGTCGTCTGGGGTGGTGAGCATAATCTTGGCGTGGTCTTGCCTGGGCTTGATCATGTAGGGGGAGTTGCAGTGTTCATCCAGCATCTCCACGAGGTCCTTGTGAGTGGCTAGGTTCTTCAGGATGATGGGGGGGATCCTTAGTCGCTTGGTGGGACCTGAGGAGGTCTCGGGTTCAGGAGCGGCGTGGTCTTGAGGGTGGGCATCACCGTCCTGGGTACCTTGGAGAGCCAGGTAGCGGTTTGAGTTTGGTATTGCGCTGCTTGCGAGGGGAGGGCGGGCAAGCTTTGTTGCTTTCTCTGGTGAGTCTGGGCACGTTTCTCGCCCCCTCTTCATTTTAATCTGCCATTCCCTGTCGCCTTCGGCGGCGGTGCTGGGTTGAGCCATGGCGTCTGCCTCCGTGGTCATTTAATGCAGCTGGTGGAGGGGTTAAGGGGTTTGGGCTCTTCTCCTTCCCCTCTTTGGCGCGCAGCCTGGCCCCGGTCAAGCCAGGGAGACGCAGGCCCAGCACCTTAGAGGAGCGGGAGAGAGGGCAGAGCGGGCCGGGCCGAGTGTCGGTGTGCAAGATAAATCAAGATAAATCAAGCAAATCAATCAGGCAGCGGAAAAAATTCAACAAGCAGAGCGCAGGTGAGCAATTGGAATCTGAAAAGTAAAATCAAACAGGCAGCGGTAGTGATTCAACAATCAGAGCGCAGGTGAGCAATTGGAATCTGAAAAGTAAAATCAAACAGGCAGCGGAAGTGATTCAACAAGCAGAGCACAGGTGAGCAATTGGAATCTGAAAAGTAAAATCAATCAGGCAGTGGAAATGGTTCAATGAGCAGAGCGCCGCAATTACAAGGTGCAAACTGTTATTAAAATCATGTTGTAGAAATTAATTGGACACAGTGCAGCAATGCCAAAGCAATCAGGGCACAGGAACAAGCTAAGGAATTTAGTCAGTCAGGCAGAATTCAGCAAGTCAAATTGCAATCAGTAGCAGCAAAAATAACAATCAACAAGCACTAAGCAGAGCAAAGCTCCGACCGAAATTCAGTAAAAAGCTGATCAAGCAGTGTAAACAAGCCAGATCTACCACAAAGGACAGAAAATGGCGCCTACCGGGTGTCTCGGGTATCAGCTGATGCAGTCATCGGCTCCGGAAGATCCGCTGGTCAAATCGGGTCCTCTGGGGGCCGTCTCGATCGGAATCCGGAAGGAAGTGGCGGCCGGGACGCAGCTCCGACGTCCGAGTCACCAAATCAGTTGCCCATTTTGATGTCCGGCATTCCGGCTGCAACGCCGACGTGCGCCATGGCCGAGGTCGTCAGCGTGGTGGGGGGGACCTATATACCCCTGACCCCGCCTCACGCACCGGATATGATGCAGCACCACCCGCACCCAGGAAGGGGACTCCACCAAAGTCCATACCCCCTCAGGAGGAGGGGAGGGTGTGGGGTGCCCGATGCCACTAGAGGGCTGCCCTCTTAAGTGGCCTCCTGCGGTAGCCACGGGCAGCCGCATAGCACCATCATGGCAACACTCCCCACCCCCAAGCACATAGCATGCATGCAAATAGGTACACACCACACAGATTTTGTATTGGGAAAATGCTGCAGGTTTATTACATGCAAAGCATTTCTCCTTCCTTGCACCTAGTTGAAAAGGGCACAGTTTTCTCAAGCTAAACCCAATCTACTGTTTTTAGTAAATTAGGTTTAGCGTGAGAAACCTTGGCTGGTTTCATGGGAACGCCCATGCACCACCTTAGGTACGCCCCCATGGCGCAAAGTACTTTTAAGTTATTTACAGCGCTAAACAAGTTTAGAGCTGGAAAGTAAATTACAAAAAAAAGATTTTGTGTCATTTTGCGTCACTCTTGTGACGCAAACACAGCACAAAAACTCAGTAAATCTCCCCCTTTGAGTCGACTGAGGTCTGCTAACCAGACCTCAGTGCCAGTGCCTGACCCCAAAACGTGTTTGTCACATTGGCTATACCCAATTGGCATAGGCTAACTTACTTGAAAGTCCCTAGTATATGGTACCCAGGACACAGAGGGCATGTAAGTTAGAGAGTCACCCCAGAAATTGCAGCACTGCTTGTGCAACCTTGGGTGTGACAAAGGTAAAACAAGTCTTTCAGTCTGCCATTGTGAACTGGAAGACCTGTTTTGATTTGCTAGCTCAACTTTGTCATTTTAAGCCATGGTGAAGTCGAATATCCTGCTGAAACGTGTAAGTCACCTCTATGGCAGGCCTACTGGGCCCTAAGGCAAGGTGCAGCATATTTCATTTTTTTTTTTTTAATGCAGTAGATGTTTATTAATCATATTTTATTGATAACTAACAGATTTAAAACAAACAGACAAAAATAAAATTAAAAAAAGATAACAGTGGTGGCACTGATGTAAATAGATTTATAAAACTCAGAATAACTATTACGAGGGAAAAATAAAACGGCACTAGCAGAGCCAAGCATTCCAACCAGTGAAATAAAGGGGAGGAGGTTTACTTTACCCAATGATTTGCATTGCACAAAGCATTTTACAGCTCTAGCCTATTTCAAAGTTCTACATACGCAACTAATGCAGCCTACCCAAAGGAAACAAATTGAAAAAATATTTTCTTTAATGTCAATAAATTAAACAGTCCATCTTACAGGAAGGAAAGTTGCCTGTGTCCCATTCTTGCTTGACAGTTTAATAAACCTAAATTTTGAAAGTGTATAGTTTTATAAACTATTTTATGTTTGCAAATTTAGCCTATGCTAACCTTTAGCTGCAAGGCTGAAAAACAGTTTAATTAATGAGAATTCTACTTGTGTGTGGTGTTCAGCTCAAGTCTTACAGGCATAGAATATGCATATCATTTCTGTCTGTACAACTGAAACTATCGGACAGTCAGATAATGGTTGCAGAATGTATTCTTTAGGTGTCCTAAACATCTACCAGAAGGTGCAATCTGTTATTACAATGTGTACGTTTAAAAGTACCAGCTTAGTCGTTTAATTTTTGTGCACTCGTGTTGTATGTTCTTTCTTTTTATACCAAAGACAAAAAATTATCTATGTAAGAGTTCTCTGGTGTTCAAAACTAAAGTGAAACTATTTTCAAATGCCTGTAGCCAGGGACACTCGCCTAGCTTAAGTCTGATTCACTGCAGATTAATCTTATTTAGGGTAGGCTAAAAAGGGCCATTGGGAATCTTTTGGTATGCATGCAATTGTGAAAAATCTAAAATAGTCTACAAAGTAAGAAAATGCTTTCAATGTTCCCATTTCACTTCTTATCTAATGGTTCTTCTAACCACCAGCATGAGTACATTAAAAAAAAATCTGAAGTTTTCCCCCCTTTGCTCTGCTTTTAGTTCATGTTGCACCTTAAGTATCTCCTCTTACAAAAACCAGTACTGATGACAAAGCTGCATCCTGTTCCTGAATGAAGTGTTCATTTCATTATTTGATGACCTACATGGATTCATTCAGCTGTTTGATTTAAATCATTGAAGTACATGTCGTGCAAAAGCCCCAAACCCTTCTGTTCACTGTACCCCGCTGTAAAGGTATTCTTACCAACAGCCTGCGTTTCCATGTTTAACCTGTTTTTTAACAAAGGCTGTTGTGTCCCAGCCATTTTCACAGGGTCCATTGACACAGGGCTATATCTCAATGAGTCAACCATCTCAGATGAGCCAACCTGGTCTTTCTCAACCAGAATTATCACAGGACAGTTACCTTGGAGATGAGTTTAAGTCCCAGATTGATGTGGCGCTATCACAAGACTCCACTTACCAGGGTGAACGGGCTTATCAACATGGTGGTGTGACAGGGCTGTCACAATACTAGAGTGATGAGGAAGAAGAGCTAAGCTTGTGTGGAGCTTAGTTCATCCGCATTTTATTCTAGGTGCAGCATATTTCATAGGTTGAACATGTATTTTTCGTGTTCTCACAGTAAAAATGCGAAACAATGGTTTTACTGTGGAAAGAATTGGTCATCCCATTGGCAAGTGCAGGATTACACGCTGACCCTTTAGCTGTGCTAACTCCTGAACTGTGCAATCATAGTTGATATTCCAAGGGATCAAACAACTCATTGCATTAAGCCCGACTTGTTTCTCATGTCGAAATTAATGTACCAATTTACTGTGTGCATCGTTTACAAAGTTACCACTTTGTCCTTCAATCCTGTGCCCTTAACGGTTGCACATGGAGCTTTTACCCGAGAAAGCTTTCTGCCATCCAAGGGAGATGTGGGAATGGTTTTCCTGGAAAGCAGATAATAGGGGCCTGCAGTGAAGAGAGGTGTTGCCTCTCTTCTGTAGGAAGGCACATGGGTGTTGACCCAAAAGGCGAGCTTCAAAGCTGAAGCCACCTTTGAAAAGTGAATGGGAAATCCTTGGGTCAGGGTAGCCCCATTGTTTAGGCAGACGATCTGGTACCTGGGAAGGAGAGAGAAAACCTGTTGTCAAACCATTTTTTCAGGGGTGCGTAGCCCCTAAGGTAGCGCTACTTCTGGCTTGGGCTAGGGAGCTCTGGACACGGGTTTTGCCATCTTGGTAGTGGACAGCCCATTAGCTACCAACCTCATCCTAACCTGAGGGCATTTTCTGAGCATAAATAGGGAACCCCTGGCACCCGGAACTCATATCTCATCTGGACTGGAAGAAGAACTGAAGAACTGCCCTGCTGCATTATGGAACCCGCAAAGAGAGGATGCACTGGTGTGGACTGTGACTGCTAAGCCAGATTGCTAGCAAAGGAGAGGGACTGTGCCTACAGTGTCCGGCTCTTGGAGAAGTCATCTCCAGAGCCTAGCCAAATTCATGAGTCTCCAAGGGTCATGCTGACCTCCTGTTCACAGCACAGGGCCATGACAGCTGAGAATCCTGCTGGGACAAGTTGGTAGCACAGAATCTTCAGATGGCCACCAACCACCGCTGCAGAGCACCATAGACCAGGACCCGATGCTCAAAGTTGCACCTGAGATCATTGAGCCCAGGAGAGTCGTAGGTGTGCAGTTTGGTCACCCAGAAGCCAAGTTATAGCCAAGAGAAGGAGTTGGCTGTGACAGTGATACCGAGCAACTGGTATCTCAGTGGCAACTGGACTTCTACCAGCATCAATGAGACTTCAAGTGACATCAACCCTGAGACCAGGATCTCCTCACCCCCCTTGTGAACTGAATAGTAGCCACAGGAAAATCCCCATCTACTGCATCGCATCCACAGCATCTTTGAGCATATTCAGCATTCTTCATTCCTTGATTCAGGACTACTTCCTTAGGATACCACTGCAATGGAAAAAAAAACCTGGACATAACTGAGGAATGGTCCTGCCCTTGAGGTAACTGTTTCTGAGGACCTTACTCATCCGCCTGTCTGGCTCCCTACTGCAGTTGGTCACCTAAAGTGAGTATATAAATGACCACAAAACAACTAGCCCAACTTTTTGGTGAAAAGGTTTGTAAGTTCCAAATTCATTGAATTTGCCAATGCTTGTTCAACATTGAATGAAATGCTTTGATTTACTATACCTATAAATTATATATATCTGGGACCCTCTAGGGGATCTTTTTTTGTTGTGGTGTCTAAACATACATAAAATAAAGTCTATTTTTATAAATTGGTGTCGGATTGTCTCAAGTGTCTTGTCAATTTGTTCTTTAATAGTTTTGGGGCTGTTTAAATATTTTACACTTGTTCCTTTGTGTAAGCCTTGCTGCCAGTGCTTAATTTGAGCAGGTCCTTTCAGGTGCTCAGCACTGGCACTTCTTTCACAGGGCCGGGGCTACAATTTCTGACCCTGCAGGTGGTGGTCTCAATATTAATTGTTCAAATTCAAAATAAAAGGAATAACATGCATTGCATGGTGACTGGCAAATGTTCATACGCCTGTCCAGGCAGGCATGATTGTGTTTCACCATGTTAGTGATAATGTCATCACGCCGATCACAAATCCAAGAAGTTCTCGACAAACTATGTATTGCATTCTATTCCCCGAGTCTGCTGCACCCTGCCACTGCCTGAGCCTAAGCCTCCCATTGGATAATTGTAGCTGGGAGCTGGCTCATGACGGAGTTGAAGTTAGGAAGCTGTGAGAGCGCATTTGGAACTTGGGAGTGAGGGCTCTTGAGGAAGGATAAACGAAAGTAAGCATGGACTTTCCACTTGCTGTGTAGCCAGAGAAGCATATCCCGCAGCCCTGCATTGCTGCTGTACTCAACGTGCTCGATGCTGCTGTGACCCAACACAACTTTTGCGCACCATGGCGTCACCTGGAGAATCTGTGCGCTGCACACCAGCATGGTATTTGCTGAGCGTGCGTGAGTTCAGTAGGCACCACAGCCATACTTACCAGCATTGGCAGCATTACGGCTGGTACAAAAGGGGATGATGGCTGGAGCGTTTGAGCAAATCAAACACTCACCCCCAGTCAACTGATCTGGGTTTAATCCATCACCATTCTTTAGCCCACTCAGCCACCCAGTTCAGACATGCCCATATGCAAATCAGTCTGACCCTGTGCCTCATGGGAACAGTCCAGCCCGAACTGCCTAGCCATGTCTTCCCTGGACCGGAAACAAGCATCCTGGGACCGGTTTTGGATTCATAATCCTCATCAGCCAGGCTCTCTTGAACCCAGTGGCCAAGTGAGCAAGGGACTCACGTCTGAGCATACCCTGCCAACTTAGTGCGAACAAAGCGATACAAAAGGGGATGATGGATGGAGCGTTTGAGCAAATCAAACACTCACCCCCAGTCAACTGATCTGGGTTTAATCCATCACCATTCTTTAGCCCACTCAGCAACCCCAGTTCAGACATGGCCATATGCTAATCAGTCTGACCCTGTGCCTCATGGGAACAGTCCAGCCCGAACTGCCAAGCCATGTCTTCCCTGGACCGGAAACAAGCATCCTGGGACCGGTTTCGGATTCATAATCCTCATCAGCCAGGCTATCTTGAACCCAGTGGCCAAGTGAGCAAGGGACTCACATCTGAGCATACCCTGCCAACTTAGGGCGAACAAAGCGATACAAAAGGGGATGATGGATGGAGCGTTTGAGCAAATCAAACACTCACCCCCAGTCAACTGATCTGGGTTTAATCCATCACCATTCTTTAGCCCACTCAGCCACCCCAGTTCAGACATGGCCATATGCAAATCAGTCTGACCCTGTGCCTCATGGGAACAGTCCAGCCCGAACTGCCAAGCCATGTCTTCCCCGGACCGGAAACAAGCATCCTGGGACCGGTTTCGGATTCATAATCCTCATCAGCCAGGCTATCTTGAACCCAGTGGCCAAGTGAGCAAGGGACTCACGTCTGAGTATACCCTGCCAACTTAGGGCGAACAAAGCGATACAAAAGGGGATGATGGATGGAGCGTTTGAGCAAATCAAACACTCACCCCCAGTCAACTGATCTGGGTTTAATCCATCACCATTCTTTAGCCCACTCAGCCACCCCAGTTCCGACATGGCCATATGCAAATCAGTCTGACCCTATGCCTCATGGGAACAGTCCAGCCCGAACTGCCAAGCCATGTCTTCCCTGGACCGGAAACAAGCATCCTGGGACCGGCTGGGGACAATGCCTGTGCTGTAGAAGGCAGGGTCACATCAAGCTGAGCAGTGGATGCTGATGCCGTCGCCATCCCTGGACCTTCTTATTACAGGCATCACTAGTAGTGACATCATCTGCTGTGCTCGAGCAGCTACCTGTTTTGCAAATAATCCAGTTATACTGCACTGATTAATATATGCAAAAAAAGCATTTTCATTTGGGGGCCGATTCTGATTCGGGAAAAACCGCTCCGAATAGCCGTTCGGAGCGTTTTTCCCGTCCGAATCGTACCCTGCAACGTCCCCCGTACGTACGACGAAGTACGATTCGTACCAGGAGCCGTACTCCGTACGAGTCGTACAGAGACCATACGAATCAAATCCCCGTCCGAATCTCCCTCGGAACCCGCTGTACGCGACATCTGTACGGTTCGCGGCTGGTTTTTAAGACCCACCAAGTACGATACGTGTCGGGTACGCACCGTACGACCCTTTTTCCACGGGAGCTGAAAACAGCAGTAAAAGCAGAGTTTGCACCAAAACAGGTATGAAATGCCCCCCCGGGTACGGTGCGTACCCCCCATGATCGCAGGGGTTCGGTGCCTACTCCTGCGATCATGGGGTGTACGCACCATACCCCATGTACGATGGGTGTACGCACCATACCCCATGTGCGATGGGTGTACGGTGCGTACACCCATCGTACATGGGGTACAGTGCGTACACCCCATGATCGCAGGGGTACGCACCGTACCCCCTGCGATCATGGGGGGTACGGACTGTATGGTGTGTATGTGTTTGTGTGCTTTTCCGTACGACTCGCCCTTACCTGACGTGGACCGTACGAATCGCGTCCTCATACCCCGGTCTGGATCGTACTCGTTGGGTCGTACGGCATGTGTACGAGTCGTACGGCATGTGCACGAGTCGTACGGTTCACGGTTTCAGCCTTGCAATACGTACGGATCGCGATGATTCGGACGGATTCATGGGTTACAAATCGTACTACGCGACTCGGACGGACGGGTGCGTTTCGTACGGAGAGGGCTCCGGATAAAAATCGTACGGACGTTTTTTTTCCCGAATCGGAATCGACCCCTTGGTGTACATTTTGTTTTTGCACTCGGTGTAGGTAAGAGAGTAAAACACATGTCATCTTCCTCTTCTTTAGGAAAGACAACAGGAAAATGCAAAGTTCAAAATAGCAGGGACATGTACAGGCTGACGACAGGGGTCACAGGCAGCAGCAGTGTTATAAATGAGAGAGAGAGCAGCAGTAAAGAGGAGAAAGAAACAACAGAAGAAGAGAGCGATAAGACGGAGCTAAGTAGAAGAAAAGGAGAGCAAATCAGATACAAAGAGATAGCAACCATGATGTGAAGAAGAGAGCATTAAGAAGAGAGAAGATAGAATGAAAGGATGTAGAGGACAGGACAGAGGAAAAAAAGCAGACAAATGATAAAACAGAGACACAGCTAATCACTGCTAGAAGAGTGATTGTAAAGAGCCAAGATCAAGGGGAGAGAGAGCAGAGCATGGATAAAAGTGAAGGGGAAAAAGGGCAGGGGTAGAATGAATAGAGGTCAAATCAGAAATGCAGGGAATAAGGTACACACCAGGTGTGACAAAGATGATAGAAAACAATTAGAGAGGTGAGAGGATAGACTCTTAGAGCAAAGACTTAGGGGACAGACAACAGATTAAGGTTAGAAGCTAGAGACTCAGGCAGTGAGGCGGTGAGCCCCACTCACTCCGGTGAGTGGGGCTCACCGGAGGAAGAAGTGAGCTGAGGCCTCCTTGGCAAAATGTATAGCACCTGCACTTCTTTTTTTTTTTTACAAATTAAGCACTGCTTGCTGCTCAGAACCACAGCTACCTAAGGATGAGCTGAAGGTTTGACAAACAAAACCTACTGGTCCCAAAGGGGTTAATAAGTGTATTATACGGCGAGGTTGCACAACCACATCATATAATAAGTATAATCTTATAATACACCCCATGTGCTTTTATACTTTATGTAATCTAAAAGTAGTTGGGGTGGAATGGCGATTTAACATGCCTTCCACCTTCGAGATGTGTTTTGCTTTAGAGCAGTTTGGAGTAGGATATGGTTCCACTTTCTGATCGTTGTTTGGAGGTTGAGTTCCTCTACACCAATGTAGTTTTCTGGTATTCTTATGACCAGAAACATGATTGCGATGTCCCTTTGAACATGGGTTGTAACATGTATAGACTGTATATTTTTTTACACTTTGTTTTTAGACTTGCAGATAATGTATTCATTTGCACTGCACTGTAGATCATGTAGTCTCTAAATCTTAAACTGAAAACAATATGTCAGAGTATGAGCTATAACTTTGGTGCTGCCTATATGCTGAGTTGGTGTATGATGCTAATGAACTGTGCCTTTTGGACACTAAGGAGTAGGTATTTTTCGACATGGGCATGGTCAGGGGTGGGTCGAGAATTTATAGGGCTCAGGGCTTAAAAGGAATGTCCACCACCCTCTAATGTGCATACAACGTGTGATAACCCAGCAAATTACATCACAGGAAGTTCCATCAGTTGTAGTCCTTTGACATCTTGAAGCGACTTTGTAAGAACCAAACTTCCTGGTGTGGATATCAATAAAACAATGGAAGCACGAATATTAATTCTAATAAAATAAGGACATGTCATTTTTTGAAGTTCTGTTACATGGTAATACATAATATTAGTCACACTGGGTGGAAATGTTTGGCCTAGGTCACTTCAAAACGCAAATGTCTAATCAAATGTTAAGTGCATCTATATATGCATTATATATGTGCATAGAGCAAACCAACCCGAAAGGCACAGGATAAAAGTACATGGTGAAAGCCAAAGACACTGTCAATATGTGATAGGACGGGCAGCTGGTTTGTGAACTGTTACTGCATCAATTACAACACATCTGGAGTAAAACCGCAACGCTGCATTCACACTCACCATCACCAGCTTCTCAGAGCACATGCACAGTCTGAGCAAGTAGGATGTAGCCAAGGTGCCAAGAAAGGAAGTGATTTCATGGAAGCACTCTGAGGCCACAGCACAAGACAACACACAACATCGTCTAGTCGTGTCACAGACGGATCACCGAGAGAACCTGAGCAGATGGGCAGAGAGAGAGGAAAAAGCTCCATGTAAGCGTGGTGAAAATGAAGCAGGTCTGCATGGGAGAATATAGATGAAAAAATGATAGTGAAAAAAAACCCAACATGAAACAAAAAGAAACATCACTTGAAAACCACCCTATACGAAACATAATGATATGGACACATGCTCTACAAACTAAGGGGCCCATTAGGATGGCGGGCGGACTTTGCCCGCCCGCCACCCCTGCGGAAGTAGGGACCGCCCGCCATAAGGGCAGGGGTCCCGTGGGCAGCATTAGGATGCGTCCGCCACAGTGGCGGGTGCATCCCGCATTCCTACCATTGTGGCAGGCGGTGCACTTAGCACCGCCCGCCACAATGGCAGGAAAGCATGCTGTGCACTTCCATGCACAGCATGGCAGGCACAGGGCGGTGTCTGCCATGCTGTGCATGGAACTGCTGGGGGGTACCATAGGTATCAGGGCGCAAGACCTGACTGAAGCTTCTGATAAACGATGGAGTTCATACCTATGGAGAGATCAAGCCCCACGAAGTGGGGTAAACTTCCAAAATATTGGATGGCAGTGCACACAAGCACTGCAAGGATTGAGGCCAGGAGGAAATATCTCAGCAGGAGACAGGATATATAGAAGGCAACCTCTAAAATACCACCACTAAAAAAGGGGGAGAGACCTACACCTCCCAAAGAAAGAGAAGGATAAAGAGAGAAACAAGTTCTTCAAGCAGAGGAAATTTGCCAAAGAAAGTGGAAGTGGTTTAAAGGACTTCTGAAGGCTAGAATCATTATCACCTCCTATGAGGAGGAAGAAAAACCTTCATGAAAAGGATGCTAAGGGACTCCCCCGCCTCCTTGGAAACCAATCCGCAAAGAGGTGGTTCCATAATGTCTAAGGGACACATGTTCCAGAAGGAAAACTGAAGCTGAAAATTAGCCACAACATCGATGAAAGGGGTGAGATTATGACATCTGAAGAACAACCAATGTGGTATGCAAATGCCTTGGCTGATATCAGAATTGGTAAATAATAATACCTATAGGAAACAAGCATTGGCATAGCCAATAGGTCTCGCCTGTGGGGCCGTATAAGTATTTATTTATGCAGCACAATATCCTTGGTGCAACAACATCAACTGTTGAATGGCTAAACACTTATAAGGTTCCAAAGACGAGACCTATTCGCTATGCCAATGCTTGTTTAATAATACCAGGCCTTTGCCCTGGCACCAAGTCTTGCCAGAATGACGCTGTGGAATGTTTCCTTAAAAATCTGCTCAGTATTATTACATATGGTATGGTAAGCAGCATTGTGGCGCTTTTATAGTGGTAACTCATCTTTCTGCCCAGAATGAGGGTCTTGGAGTGCTTTATGACTGGAAGGCCAGTGTAGTGGTTGCTATATTGTATCTCTTTAGATATAGGAAATGCGCAGTATGTCATGGTTGCGCTGGATTATGTTAACGTACGGATATACTCACAAATGTCATGTAAGTAAGAATGTCCGAGAGGTAAAGAAAGGCAATGTTACAGAATAAATCAGCTTGATTAGGGCAGGTTACAGAGAATGAGTGATATGTTAAAGTGGGATGATAAGCAAAGCCCAGCCTGCGCAATATGTGAGGATCTGAGAAGCTGTAAACATCTGGCCAGTACATGCTCAAATATTTTTCAGAGCAAGGAACAAAAGTTTTTTTAAGAGGATGAGGACATATCAGGGACAGAGTAATAAGGGTGTGCAGTTTGGTGAATGCTCCATTATATATTTGGTAAGGATAATTCTGCTGTTAAATGGATAAAAACCCAGCATGAGGGACAAGTATTTCTCAATTGTGAGGTCTCCGGAATGAACCATTGGGGATACACAGAACTGATAAGCGAAAACATAATTTCTGAAGACAAATCAAAGCCAGATTTCTATCTACCATAGACATTAGCAGATTGCTCACACCATTCTACTGACTCTGTCTCCCATGAACGCAACCAAACTTTCTAAACTAAAAATATAATGAAATCCAGCTTTCTAAAAGTATGCCGAATTTCAGCATGCCCATGTACTCTTTGACGTTAATGATACTTTGTACTCCGTTATCTTTATACACCATATTGTTGAATCAAGATGTATTGATATCCATAAATGTCTGCTCTTCTGGGGCCTGATGTATGAACAATAGGTCATAAAGCAGTCAGTGATTTCCCCCCAGCTGGTTTGTAGCCTGACCTTCATTTTATGATACAAAGGATTTACCGATCAGTTGCATTGCAAGATGTACACTCGCAGCGGCGCACAACGCATGAAGCCTCATTAAAATGTAGGAAGCAGGAGGCATTTTACACCCAGACCAGTGTCTGCTCCCTCCCCGCTTCCCTCTTGATTCGCTTCCACCACTCACAAGCTGGAAGCTGGAACACTTTGTGAATGGCTGATCGTCAGAAGCTAGAGGTTGGTAACCTGCCACTTGTCACTGATTTGTGATGCCAGTTGCAGGCACAGCGCATCGGTATATAACACTGAGACCCCGCAATATGATAGGGGGACATCCCTTTCATGCCCCTCCTCTTTGCAATTAGAATTGATCCCCAAAAGGTATTTTGGTGGTTATGACTCCCATGCTGCCTTTAGTACACTGGGCCTTGCTCATTTGCATTCTCAATGCCTTTCGGTTTTGTGACTCACAGACTTTGGAACAACAAATGTTTTCCATGCATCAGCCCAGCAACATAGCACTTGACAGTAGAGTCTTTGTAGTGGTGTAAAGTACAGAGATGTAGCCTACCCAATATTTCTCAGTTTAGTGACCTCTGAAAAAGTGGAGATTTTCAAGTTGCAAACACGCTTCTGCCACAGAGGCATTAACCAACGGAACTACTTTACAGGTAGGGGTTTAATTTTGTTAAAGAAGTCTTAATTGATTTTTGGAACCCATAAAACAAGCCTGATTTACAAAGTAGCGCATTGCAAGAGAGCACAGGTAGGGAATTCGCATCTTGCTCACAGTATCAAGCACAGAAAAGCAAGGATTTTGAAGAAATGTGTGCAGGTTTTGATCGGTCGTTTGAAAAGGAAGGTAGGGGGCCTCAAAGAACTGTGGTGGGAAATGAACCATTGCATTAGAGTGGCCTTTGATACCCAATGCACCACTGAGCTATAGCCTAACAAGATCAGTGGCAGGAAACCTTCTTGCCAATGTATAGTGAAAGCAGAACAACAAGAAGTGCAAATGCACTAATAAAGGTCTTAGGAAAGAGCTAAAAATCTACCTAGGCCAGGGATCCTGCCACTTGTTCTGTTACCTCCTATATGGAAAGAAGTATACCATTAAAGGGAAGAAAACCCCCTTGGATATGAGAGATTAGCCATATGATGGTTGCAAGGGATGGGGGCAGGGTTATATCCCACTGGTGCACTACTTAACTCACAAGCAGTTCGTGTTCAGAGACAGATAAACTGAAATCCCTATAAGGGATACTTATCGCCAAAAGTAGATTGCAAAATGGCTATAAGGCATACAGAGGATGATCCCCATAGAACAGGGAGCAAGGCAACAGTGCATCCGCACAACACAAGCAAAATACCCTCTTTAGAATAAGTCCTCAGTAGAAAAACTAGCTTCAGAAAGAAGCCTGTAAGAGCAGGCGCATATATGGCCACAAAATAACATACTTCCCAGAAAACTGGAAACTTAACCTGTCACTGACAGTATAAGAAGAATAAAAGTACATACAGCAAGCAGGAACACCTCATCGGATGTCACCCTGGGAAAAGGAGGGGTTTTAAAAAGAAGAACAGCCAATGGGCTCAGCTCTGTGAATGGCTCATGTGTGAATGTAAAAGGGACCTTCACCTGAACAATCCTAGTACAAGGGTACTATGAAAGTAAACGTCAGAATTGAGAATCTGCTCCGCCCTCGACTATCTCGAAATTGCCACAAAGCAGAGTCTGCAAGTGCGCCGAAGAGATAGGCATCATCAACAGGCATATCAATCAAGGTGGTTTGAACAGCCTCATAAAACCTAGAGGTGCGCAGTCAGGCACACCGACGTAGTGCCACTGAAGAGGCCATATCCCGACCGACAGCATCAGTGGTATCCATACCACAGCGAATGATTAGTTTAGCTGCTTGTTGCTCATCCCGTAATAACGAAACAAGATTGTTCCTGGTCTCTTCCAGAAGGGAGGGAAGCATGCACTCCAATGAGAACCACAATGCATGGGAGAAGCGTCCAAGGACATAAGAAGTATTAAAGGACTGCAGTACGGAGCTGGCCAAGGAGAAAATATGCCTGCCACAAGTGCCTAGTCTTCTGGCCTCTCTTTCTGGAGGGACAGCAGGGGGGAAAGATCAACATTTTAGGTGGCCAAAGCAGCCTGCGATGGGTTTGATGTCTGAGGAGACATGCCGGATCTCAAGGGGCTGGATGGTGTCTGTGAGAAATAGAGCGATCGTTCGGGTTTAGCCCAAGCCCCAATAGAATATCAAAAAGAGCCTCACTATAAGGAGCACTGGCTCTACCCCAGATTGGCCTTGATGCAGGATGCCAAGTAAGGGATCTGTTGTCATTTCCACAGGAGTAAGTGTCACATCCAAAATGACAGAAACTCGTCTGAGCATATCCGCCAGAGAGGAGCCTGCCTCCATAGTCAAACCAGGAGGTGACAGGAGGCCTGAGGCTGAGGAAGACTCCAAACCACTAGCTTCACCCAAATCAATCAACCAGCTAGACTCCATAGGAGGTTGAGCCATGCCATAGATGGGATGGTGAAACTCCTAACCCACTCCCTCACCTCCATAATCCTATTCCTCAGAAGGAAACATGGAAAGGAGGGCTAAGGAGTGCCAGGCAAAAGAATCTGAGACGGGCGGCTCCACCAGTGGCACAGCCATACCTGCCTGGTGCCGAAGAGGCAGCGTCAGAGAGGGGAAGTGGGGGGCATCAATCGGCAGCGTCAATTGAGTTGGTAGACCAGACCCAACGTTGTCACTTGTTGACCAGACCCAGGTCCCGAAGGTGGTAACCCTGAAGGGCTGTGCACCAGGGTCAAAATTTATTTGGAATCCGAACTGAGGCTCAGGGCGAACCTGCTGGAGTGGATGCAGTCACAGCCTCGTGCATCTCCTTGGGGTCAGAGGGCACCCCAGGGAAAGGTGAAGACTCAAAGATACTATGCAGGAAATTGTAATATTCTTTCTTCTGGGTCAGAGTTGCCCCAGCTCCAGGGTAGGTCGGAAGGTGTGAGGTAGACTTGTGCACTGACTCTTCAACCAAAGATTGTGAACAGGCTTTATGTGGCAAAGTAAGTTGGCACCATGACTTCGACCACCTGCGTCATGACTTACCACGGGATGGTGATGGAGTGACCCCCATGAGAACGGCTCCTGGATTAGACATGCAGCTGTTTGGTGGAGCACGAAGGAGACTGAAGTCGATGGAAAGTCTTCGAAGACTGCGACACCCGTGCCGCTAGGAGCTTCATTTTATGTTTCCTCAGTGCCTTCGGTCGAAGTTGAGATCAGCAGTCACACTCCTCAGAGTCATGGTGCTCCCCCAGGCACCAGATACAAACAGAGTGAGAGTCAATGGAAGATATTTGTTGTCTACAGGACCCACAAGGCTTGAACCCTGAGGACACGAGAAGTTGTATAAAGGCTGAGTGTTCTGTTTGACGAAACCATTGAGGTAGACCAAAAACGACCTCAGGAACTGCTCATTAGCTCCACGTTGTAAGCTCAGAAAACAAGAAACTGATGTCAGGAGAGGGCTTATATGGACTCCGTCAACATCTCATCCGGAGGACAACATCACTACAGATTATCTTGATGCCCTCTACCAAAGAGCAGAGGTACTGTTGTGAAAAATGTCCGGATCTGGTCTGGCGCCTAGTGAGAATTCTAAGATAAGTAATCTGTGACGAGATGTCTCTAACAGATAATGCTTTACTATCCTGACCGTTACGTGGCAATCTGGCTGAAAAAGAGGTATTATACTTTAGAAAGCATTCACCCTAGCAAGACTTGTGTAAGCCTTCCCCACCAGTAAGTATAGGGTAGCCCCGAGACAGGCTTGTACCTGAAGGGGTGGAAGGTGGGATTTGGCTATGTTTATTGTGAAGCCCAACGTGTGAAGAAGGTCTATGGTAGTTTGTGTGTGTGCCAGATATTGCTGCTGTGTAGCCCTCTTGATCAGCCAATCATTGAGGTAAGGGAACAAGAGGATACTACCCTGCCTGAGGGGAGCGGCTTCCACGGCTAGACACTTGGTGAAGACTCAGGGGTTGCTGTTACCCCAAAGGGCAGCACTGTGAACTAATAATGTTATCCACTCGTCACAAACTGCAGGAATCTTCAGTGAGTGGGGTGGATGGGAACATGGAAGTAGGCGTCCTTCAAGTTGAGGGCAATCATGAAGCTGCCTTGCTGCAACAGAAGTACAACATTCTGATGTGTGACCATGTGGAAATGTTCTGACAGGTGCACTTGTTGAGGGGCTGAAGGTCGAGTATAGGACTGAGGGAGTCATCTTTCTTGGGAATGAGAAAGTACAAAGTACACACCCCTTGGCCACGATATTGTGGCAGCACTGGCTCTATGGCCTCTTTGGCAATTAGAGCATGCATCTCCTCTTCTAGCAAATGCTAGTGTCCTGAGTACAAGTTGTGTGTATGTGTGGAGTGATGTTGAGGGGTGTTTGGGTGAGTTCTAAACAAGACCCCTCCTGTATGCTGTCTAGAACCCATCTGTTTGAGGTAATTGCCTTCCTTGAGGAATAAACCTCTGTAGCCTGCCCCGGGTTGGTATTGAGTGTTCGGAGAGATGGTGGAATGCGTCACTGTTTTGGGGTGGTGGCTCCTTTAGGAGCTGCCCCTTTGCCACTACTGTTGCTTACTGTAGTGATATGAAGGTCTGTAAAAGTACCGATCTTCTGTTACTGCCAGTAGTGAAGCACACTTAAGGAGCTTGCTGTGCATATGTTGTTGACTTGTAGGATATAGACTTCTCGTGGTGGTTCACGTTATCGAAGGACAAGTCAAGGATCTTCTTTTGCACTTTAAGAAAAGGTTTTGTTTCTGCCGGTTGGTCTTCAAGCATGTAGGCAGTCAGGGGTGAGATATCATTTAACACTTGGCAATTGTACTGATCAAGGATTGCCAAGCCATTGGAAATCTTTATGGACATTGCTGTCCTTGAATTCCACTTCTGCCAAGGGTATCTATAAACTTGTCTATTCCAAGAGTTGCAGACGTAAGAGCAACAAGTTTACTTCTTCCTAACATATATCCGTGGTATCCTAGAAGACACCTGTTGGTATGGTAGGGGAAGAATGCTGGTTATATTCCAGACTAGTCATGATGTAGCCAATGGATGGGGTGCTCATGAACAAAGAACATTCAACTGGCGACGATAGGGCGTTAAGAACCCAAACAAATTACATTAGAGGATTATTGGTCTGACAATTTATTATAATTATTTTGTACAAGCAACATGGCATGATGATGATGAAGCAACTTGTACGGTGCACAGCTACTCAGAGGAGTGTCCTGACACCAAGCACAAGTCAGAGATGAAAGATAATCTTTGATTTAATCCTGGACAAAAAGCCAGGTTTTCAGTCTCTTTTTAAACATTGTTACATTGCTAACAACGGAGAGCTCAAGAGGGAGGTTGTTCCAGGCTGTGGATCCAAGATGGGTGAGAGACCTTCCTCCAGCTCTCCAACGCTAAATTCAGGGCATCTCTACTACAAGTTTATTTGCCAACCTCAGGTTTCTTGCTGGAACATGAAATTAATGCTAGTGCTGATGTAGACTGCACCTGTCTTGTACAGGGCTCCGTGAAGTAACAGCAAAGTCTTAAACAAGATTATTTTCCTGATAGGAAGCCAGTGAAGAGTGCACAGATGGGGGGACATGTACTTACTAACTGGCAAATTCAAAAGAAAGAAAGCTGCCACATTTTGGACCACCTGAAGCTGCTCCAGCAGACCAAGGTAGAGGGCATTGCCATAGTCCAACCTCAAGGTTATCAAGGCCTAGATAACCGTCTTTTTTGCTGTGAAGGAACTTTTTGACAGACCTCAGTACACCAATGCAAGTGCCCACCACAGACTTAGTTGAGAATTGCAAAAATGGAAAGCAGAAAATGGCATGTGGACACTAGTGCATTTTGTGAATCATCACCACTGTGAGAATTTGGCCGTTTGGAAACGATTTAACTGCTTTAACTGAGATAACATCATGCTGCTATGAAGGTGACTGAACAGGCCGGTCAATTTTACCTGTGCACTTGATATCAGCAGCATGTGCCGAACAGTTGTACATTGTTATTACAGGGAGCGTCATTGTCTCAGGAGCATCAGCGAGTCAGTGACGCATTGAAGACTGAAGGGTCGACAAAAAAAGGTATGCAGCGTTTCCAATACATCACCATGCTTACTTGCAGCTGCACTTCATGACGGTGCAGAGACAGAATAATGAGTTTTTAATATCGACATACACAAATATCGAGTTGGAAATATTGTAATACAGGAATATCAACAGCAAGAATATTGTGGTCAAGAATATCGAGTTTCAGTTAAGAAATATCGTTTTTGAAAATATCGAAGTTAGTAATATTGTTTGCAAAAAAAATTGTTGTTTAAAATATCGATGTTTAAATTAGTGTAATGTATTTTAGTATGTATTTTGAAAGTATGTGATCTATTTTTTATATAAGTATTGCTTTTGTTTTTTAATATGTGTTACATTTTTAGTAGTGATTCATTTTATGTTAATTAAATTTCGCATTTAGTTCTGTAGCGGGTTGTGGGTTTATAGGGGAATAGGGTGGGAAGTAATTTAATGATAATAAATTAATTAGATGTTATTACTTATTAGTATTTATTTAATTTAGATTGTATATGTGAATTGTGGGAATTAATTATTATTAATTCATTATTAATTGGTTGTTAACTTTTATTAATTTATTAGTTGGTAATTATGTTTATTTGTTATTTGTTTAGGTTGTGGGTTTACAGGGAATAGGTTGGGAAGAAAAAAATATTTTGTTAAATAATATTTATTAGTATAAGAGAAAGTACCACATTAACAGTCAACATGAGGTGGAAATGTTAGCAGGATAAAAAGAACAGCATGTTACAAATGATGTAATCCAAAAAGACATAAAAGGAAAACAACCTTATGCATTAAAAGTGAGTAGGAAGAATTAAAGGTACTTAATAAATCAAATAATGTTATACCAATGATTTTACAAGGAAAGGAGAGAGAAAAAAGAAAGGGAAATAGGATCAGAAGGAACAGAAAAAATAATAGAAAAGGGATTAGTGTAAAGAAGAAATAAGGGAAAGCCAGAGCAAATCAGATTTAATTTACTGAGAGAGCGTTAACAAAGAGACAGTAGAGATTCTATGTTCATTACAAATAAGATTCCACCAGGTTAAAATACAAATTTTGGAATGATCTTTCCAACAAGTTAAATAACTTTAAAAGCAAGAGCAATGTAAAGGTCACACAATTTTAGCTTAGAGGAGTTGTTAGAAAATGTATCAAACATGGAACCAAGGAAGACATTTGAAATTGATAGTGGAATACAGCATTGAAATATCTTAGAAGTTACAGACCAAATGGAGTTCCTAAATTTGAAAACATTAGGGCAGTGATAAATTAAATGCAATAGTGTGCCATCAGAGGAAAGACAAGACCAGCAAAGGGGAGAGGAAAAGGGATTCATTTTATGAATAAAAACAGGTGTAAAAACTACTCTATTATATAGAAATAATAAGGATTGAGTAATATTAGCAGCTACAGAGGTGGTAAAGATTTTGTACCATAACTTATCCCATTTTTGAATCGAGAGAGTGAGTGAGAGGTCTTGTTCCCATGACAGTTCAAAAGGGGATTTTTGTCTTTCAAGTATAGGGGTAGCAAGCATTTTATAGGTAAGTGAAGCTTTGGGGGAGGATTCGGAGGAAATATTGTATAAAGGGGTCACAGGGATGAATGGAGTAGAATCACCAGGTACATTTTTGGATATTAGGAAGGATTGTAGTTCCTGTGCTAATTTTGAGTTTTGGGATATATATGATGAGGGCAGGTTATAATGTTCTTGTAATGTAGTACAGGGTATGACAGAGTTATGGAATATCAGTTGGTGAACATAAAAAATATCCTTTTCTTTCCAGTGTTTAAAGTAGAAAGATTTGTAGCGAAATTTAATGAATTTGTTGTACCAGATGGAGGAGGCAAGGAAGGCTTGATAAAAAGTAGAGCCATCAGTAAATAAGGAATGTAATAAGTGTTGAGAATATTTTAAAATGGGATATTTAAAAATGAAAGTACAGTTGGACATAAAGCAGATATCATTAAAAGAGAATTCATGTAGCAAGGAGCGTTCAAAAGTAACCCAGCGAGGTATCAGTGAATCATCGCCTTGGCGATTTAGAGAGTAAAATTGTCAGATCAAAAAGGTGGTGTGATATAATTTAAAATTAGGGAATCGTACCACTCCTTCATTTTATGGTTTAAGTAATCTAGATAAAGCAATACGTGCAGGTTAATTACACCATAAAAATGTTGTGCATAGAGAATTAATTTGGTCAAAATAATAATTTGGGATGCGAAAAGGTAGCATAGAAAGCAAAAAAAGAATAAGAGGAACAATCATCATTTTGATAGTATCCAATCTGCCCCACCAAGATACAAAAAGAGGCGACCAGGAAGTAACCAGATTTTGAATTTTAAGTTTTAAGGTATTAAAATTATGGGAGAGAGTGTGAGAGATGGTAGGTGAAAACCAAATACCCAGGTACTTGAGTTTAGACGAACACCATTTAAAGTTCATATTAGAGAACATATACTGGTAACATAAGGAATTTAAAGGCAAAACTTGAGTTTTAGAGAAGTTTAACTTGTATCCGGAAATTTTAGAATATAGATCAATCTCCTGCAGGATGGGGGATAAAAATGTGATAGTTTTTGAGAGGCAAATCAAAATATCATCTGCATAGGCAAATCATTTGATTTCTTGGGCATTGTATTGAAAACCTGTTATAGGGGGATTGTGATGAATGCGTTCAAGAAAAGGTTCCAGGCATAAAAGGAATAAAAGAGGGGAGAGAAGACAACCTTGTCTAGTACCTCTGTGCAAACTAAAATACGGGGATAAAATACCATTGACAGAGTTACAGGCACAAGGTTCTGAGTACAATAATTTAATGAATAAAGTAAATTTGGGTCCAAATCCGAACCAATTGAGAGATTTCAACATAAAATGCCAATTTATACGGTTGAATGCTTTTTCAGCATCTATGGACAATGCAGCAAGAGGGTCTGGATATTTCTTCCCTAGCGTAAGAATAATAGAGAACATTCTAGCATTATCCAAAGTTAACCTACCTTTAATAATGCCAGATTGATCAGGTTTAACTAGCAAAGGTATAACTTCAACAAATCGAGAGGCAAGAATTTTTGCATAATTAATTAATGAAATTGGGTGATAATATTGATATAAAGTATGATCTTTATCAGGTTTAGGGATAAGTACAATGAGAGCATCCAGAAAGGAGCCTTCAGATTTAGATTGTGAAATGAATGAGGAGAAAAGTTCAAGTAAGTGAGGAGCAAAAGTAGAAGAGAGAGAGGAGATAAGCTCTATAGAAAAACCATCAAGGTCAGGAGCCTTAACTCTTTTTAGAGATTTAATGGCAAGGTACATTTCTTGCAGCGAGATATCCTTTTCAAGAAGATTCATAACTTCCCGTATATAGGGAGGGTGTGGGAGATCAGCAAAAAATGATAGGATATCATTTTTGGAAGGATGTGTATCACATGTATATAATGAATTATAGTAGGACTGGAAAGCATTTACAATGTCTGAATCAGAGTGTAATAAATTATTAGTACGGGAGTTGCGAATAGGACCAATGGATTTCTTTTCCGGTTTCACTTTTAGGTAATTAGCTAACATTCTACCCGCTTTGTTTTGGCCCCCATGATACATGGACTTTATTTTAAGTAAAATATTACATGCATTGTTAGTAGCTAGTTTGTTTAAATCTGATTTCACCTTAATAAGGTCCCGAAATGAGTAGGGCAGTTGGATGTAAAGTAAGCATGTTCAAGCGTTTTGCTATGTTGGAGACTAGATAGGAATTTATTTATTTATTTTATTTATTTAATTTTGCCATTTATTAAGAGCAACGAATACCCATAGGCCTCTCGGCGCTGGAATGTTCCCTAAATCCTCCCAATGGCTCGACCAAGTGCTAACTAGTTATTGATCGAAAAGCCTCGTCTTCAGTCCCCTACGGAATTGTAGCAAGGAGGAACACGTCCTAATGTGCTGAGGTAAAGAATTCCATAGCTTGGATGCGGCAACCGAAAAGCGACGGTCCCCCAAGAGACTGTTTTTGATCGTGGAGTGACTAGTAGGTTTAGATTGGCCGATCGAAGTTGTCTGGCGGGTTTATAAAGTCTAAGCTGGTCCTTAAAATACTGAGGGCCTGAATCGTTCAGTGTTTTATATACGATGCACAAAGATTTGAATTTAATTCGGTTGCAGACAGTCAGCCAATGATATTTCCGGATGGTGTTTGCTATGGAAGAGAACTTGGGTGTCCCCGAGAGCAGACGTGCAGCTGTATTCTGAATAGTCTGGAGCTTGGTGGTGACCCTTACCTGAGCATTTAAAAACAATCCATTGCAGTAGTCTAGGGACGATAGCACTAGGGTGGTAACCAGGGTTTTGGCGGCAGAATCCGGCAGAAATGGAAGAATTTTTCTGATCAGCCTTAGCTTGTGGTGGGCTGTTGCTGCTACCTTATTTGCATGTGCTAGAAAGTTAAGGTCACCATCGAAGATTATGCCCAGATTCCTAACCTTAGAGGCAGGCCTGGGGGGGTCACCCAAAGCTGCAGGCCACCAGGTTACTGACCAGTCAGGAGAAAGAGGTCCAAAAATAAGCACCTCCGTTTTTCCGGAGTTCAGCTTAAGGCAGTTCGCTGCCATCCATTCTCCAATTGCTAGCATTCCGCGTTGGAAGCGCTCTGCCACCTCAGGTCCATTGTCTTTGATGGCTAGAACTAGTTGCGTGTCATCGGCGTATGAGGTTATGCTCATCCCGTATGCTTTGATGACATTAGCAAGGTCCGACACATATATATTAAATAGTGTCGGACTTAGGGATGAGCCTTGTGGAACCCCACACGGAAGTGACATTTCAACTGATTGATATGGGCGCAAGGTGACTGCCTGGGATCTGTCAGCCAGAAAGGATGCAATAAGATCCTTTGCAGTAAGGAGAATGGCTTTCTTTCCGACACGGTCGAGCAAGATCTTGTGGTCGACCGTGTTGAAAGCCGCTGACAGATCCAGCATTACTAACATTGCCGTTGCTCCCTGGTCTCTGATCGTCCTGATCTCATCGGCGGCCTTGATTAAAGCGGTCTCCGTTCCATGATATTTCCGGAAGCCGAATTGCGATTCATCCAAGAGAGAATGTTTCTCTAGATGCTCGACTAACTGGTGATTCATGGCCTTTTCTATCACCTTGGCTAAGAATGGAAGGCTTGCAATGGGCCTGTAATTCTTTAAATCTGACTTATCGAGGGTGTCTTTCTTCAACAGGGGCTTCACCAGCGTATTCTTTAGGGGGTCTGGGTAGATTCCAGAAGCCAATACCGAGTTGCAAACTGCAGTGATGACAGGGATGAGTGTGTCCATCGCCGGAGAGAGCACTGAAAGAGGACATGGGTCTAACGACGATCCAGATTTGATAGTAGAGACCAGAGCCTTTATTTGATCAATAGTGAGTGGGTTGAAATTTGTCAAGGCGTTATCCATAGGGAGGGCCGATGGGGCTAATATTGTGGGCCGCGACGTGAAAGCCTGGTAAATGTCATTCACTTTGGAAAAGAAAAATTTTGCCAATTCATCACAGAGAAGTTGGGAGGGGGGTGGGGTAAGATCAGGGGCATTGCCTGACAGTGATCTAGTAATGTCATACAATTGCCTACTTGAGTTTTTGGCATTTTCTATTTGAGCTGAGAAAAACGTTTTTTTTGCTTCTATGATCATGGCTTTATAAACACTCAGTGACTCTTTATACTTTGCCTTGTCCTCAATGTTATAATTTTTCCGCCACTGCCTTTCCCTATTTCTGTTCTGTTGTTTTTGTCTCCTTAATTCCTCTGTGTACCATGGCGCGGATGGGGTATTTCTATTACTTGATAATGTTTTGGTTGTTTCTAACATATTCGTGGCGTAAGCAACCCAATCATGGTATTGTTGAGTAGCAGTTTTTGAGTCCTTAGACAACAAAGGACAAGTACTTTCCAGAAGCCTTTTTAATTCAGTCTGGTTTATATTTTTCCAGACTTTAACTGATCGTGGGGTTAAGTTATTACTCGTGCTCTTCAGTTTTTCTTTAATATTGAGTCTACTAAATACTACATAGTGGTCGGTCCAAGGCATCGGTTGGATGTTGGATATGTGTAGACTCTCCATATTAGAGAAAATGCCATCTAAAGTATGTCCGGCTTGATGGGTGGCAGCTGTGACCAATTGTCTAAGCCCCAATGTGGCCATATCAGTGATAAGTGCCCGAGTGTCCCTATCGTCTTCTTGTTCCAGATGGAAGTTCATATCCCCCATAATAGTGAACGACTCTTCCAAAATTAGTGATTCCATTAAGGTACTTATATCGGCTAGGAACGCCGACCTTGCACCCGGTGGTCGGTATAACAGTATTCCGTTAAAATTGAAAAGGGGGTAAGCTTAATGCCAAACTGAAAGGCTTCACATGTGATGGTTGGAATAGAGGATATCTTAACGGAGAACCTTTCGCGAGCTATAATTGCCAGTCCTCCTCCTTTTTTCCGTTGTCTGTCCTGTCGGAAGCCTTATAGCCCTGCGGTACGGCGATTACTAGGTCCGGGTCGGATGCATCGTCCGTCCATGTCTCTGTTATAAACAGAGATAAAATGAGAGGAAACGATGCACAGCTAAATGGTGAATCAGGTAGTCAAAGTATGGATAATTTCGGGTGCACACGTGGGTGGTGTCTCCGTCCGAGGCACCTTGGAAAATGATCAAAAGGTCGTGTGTGCATGGATCATGCAACTACATCCCCACGATTGGCACACCATATGAGTAATTCTTCAAAGGGTAAATTTAGTAGTTCAATTTATTTAGACACAGGTAGATTGATATTAAATTCATATCAGTAGGTAGTTCGTGTTCAATAAAGTTCATAGTTCAAAATGAGGAACAAACATGAAGATGTAACTCCAATGCATTTCGGGCAAAGCCCTTTATCAAGGAGTGCTAGAAAGAAGGAGACGAATCACCGTCAGAATGCATTAAAGAAAAAAATGATAAGCTAAACAATGACAAGAAACGGTGCGTAGCGCTTAGCTAGCAAAGTGCCTGGCGGGTAAATTAATAGTGGAGACCAGGGTGGAATAAATGGATAAGGTGCCGTTCAATCAGACTATGGTGCTAAGTGACTGGTGACCTGATATGCAAAATATTAAAATATGGCGGTTTAATCAAGGTGCTCGTATCTCTAAACAAAACGTGTGCAGTGCAGTGCGCATTAAACAAGCAGTCGCGTAAGGCGTCGGTCAGAAAACTTACTTCAACTTCAAAGTAACGTCGTCCGTTACTCACAGGTTCGTGGTTCCCGGCAGGAAAGCTGAGAAGCCATATAGCGTGTGACGCGAGGTGTAAGACATAAAGGGCGGACTAAGCTGGTGCGTGAATGATATGGGCGCCATGCTGGAGTGGGGAAAAAGGTGCTCATCGTCAAAGAGGCAAAAGGTGTGACAGGGGTATGACGTGTAGCGGAGAAAATGTGAAAATAGAGGTGAAGAATAAAGATAATCCATGCAAGGTCATGTGATAGTAACAAAAAGTGACAAAATGTATGAAAACACACGCAGCATGCGAATCAATGTAACATGATAATAACATTATAGGTAGCAACTGAATTCACAGCGGTCATTTAACCCAAAAGGCTTTTGGGTCTGGAGACGATAAATCCATTCCAACTCTCTCTTCAACAGGAGTTTGTTATTGTCAGTGCCCTCCTTTTTAACAACTGTTTCCAAAATGATATATTGCAGTTGAGCAATAGAGTGACGAGCTTCAGCAAAGTGCATGGCAATGTTAGACTTAACGTTTTTCAGTCGAATGTTTGACTTGTGTTTGTTTAAACGTGTCTTTATTTTTCTTTCGGTCTTTCCCACATACAGTTTACCGCATGGGCATTTGAGTGCGTAAATTAAGTTTGAGGAGTCACAAGTGGCATTGGTTCGGAGTTTGATTGTCTTGCCTTTCATAGGGTGATGAATGAAGTTGCCTTTGATAGCTGAGTTGCAGTGGCTGCAGTTTAGGCACGGTTGCGTGCCTTTGTATTTTTGACCTGAAGGTGTAGGGTTAGATAGTATTTCCTTGATGTTTTTACTTCGGGTATGAGCAAACAAAGGTACAGCTCGATATAGTTCATCAAAATCTGGTTCAATCTGAAGGATGGGCCAGTGTTTTAATATGATCTTTTTATAGATCTTGCTGACTGTTGAATATTTGGACACCAGGACGTTTCGTGTCTGTGCTGTATTGGGTTTTTTTGACAACGCTTGTTGTCTGGTAATTTGTGTTACTCGAAGCTGTGCATCTTTAACAACCTGTTCTGGGTAACTTCTCTCTACAAATCGCTTTTGCATCTCATCCATACGTTGATCCAAGGTTTGTTCGTCAGAAACAATGCGTTTTACTCTCAAGAGTTGAGAGAACGGTAGATGTCTTTTAAGTGACTCCTGGTGATGACTCTTGTAGTGCAAGGTGTTATTACGGTCAGTCTTTTTTCTATGGAGGTCAGTGATAAGACCATTGGTGGTGATTTTAATGTTGACATCAAGAAAATTGATTTCCGAATCATTCATTTCCCATGTGAGCTTAATGCGGTCGTCTTTAGAGTTCAGTTGTCTAAGAAATTGTTCAAGAGAGGCTTTGGAATCCATCCAGATGAAAAACAGGTCATCAATGTATCTTGTGTATAGGAGTATTTTTTCATGGTTGGTTTGATCGCCATATATATATGTCTTTTCAAAGTTTTCCATGTAAATATTGGCGTATGAGGGGGCCGCACAATTTCCCATAGCCATTCCAGAAAGCTGTAGGAACCACTCGTTGTTGACTTGAAAGTAGCTATGGTAAAGGGTATATACCATCAGTTCCATAAGGAGCGTTTGCATGGAGTTATCAATGTCACTGGTGAGCAAAGCCTGTTCAACCGCTTCAATGCCTCCCTGGTGAGGGATGGATGTGTATAAGGAGCTGACATCAGCGGTACACATGATGTAATGATTGTCATGATTGATTTGAATTTCAGATAATTTGATTAAAAATTCTGTGGTGTCCTTGATATAGCTGTGGGCTTTGGTGACAATGGGTTGTAAGTATTTATCGATCAGTTTGCCAGTCGCTTCATGGATTGAACCTCTGGTGGACACAAATGGTCGAAAAGGAGGATTATTCAAATCCTTATGAATTTTGGGACTCATTTGTAAAGATGGGCTCCTTGGATATTGTGGTAGGAGAAAGTTCTTAGTACGTTCCTGTATGATGTTATTATCAAAAGCTTTCATGACGATGTCTTGGAGAGTGTTGTAGAATTCTCTAGTCGGGTTCTGATCCAATTTCATATACAGGGAAGTATCACAAATATGTTCTTGTAGGCGTTGATTGTACAAAGAGTTGTCAAGGATGACAAGAGCCCCGCCCTTGTCGGCTTTCAAACATTTAATTTCCTTGTTATTAGCCAGAGATTGAAGGACATCACGATCTTTAGGTGTGAGGTTCGGGCGTCGATTGTGGCGCTGAAAATTAATCTTTGACACGTCGTGGCGTACCAATTTTTCGAATAAATCAATTGACTTATGGCTACAGGGAGTCTGAAATGTGCTTGCCGGTCTCAATCCTTTGAGTTCATCAGGTTTGCTGTCAGTGGTAGCTGGTAAAACTTTTTCAAAAAAGTAGCGCAACCTAAGAGCCAAAAAGCCAAAGTCACATGTGGACTCTGTGGAGGAAATGCAGCTCAAGCGCTGGAATGCATAAAATGGCGGCCGCTCTGTACTTCAAAGAGCCCACGATAAAATCCCACTCCTGACAGTCGCAAACAAAAAGTGAACCAAAACATTAATGGAATCTTACTTTCTGTAACAAATAGACCCGGGAATAATCATGCTGTTGAAGAAAAGTCCAAGGTTTGTTTGAAATGCCACTTATTAAATCATTGTAGAACCGTAGTGCTTTATAAATCCACTAGAGAGCAGACAAAGACCACCTTTGGGACCTTTTGCATTTGGCTGAGAAGTTAATTGCCTTTGATTTCAAAGGACAACACGACTCGTTTTCCCTGCCCTGCACTTTTTTTAAACTGCATTTTATCATGGAAATAAAAGATCCATGCAGTCTGTAATCAGGTTTGTAAACGGTTCAAGATGCCAAGCATATGCGCTACAAAAAGAGAAATATATCAGGTAGAGGATAAGCAGCACCAGCGCCGGAATGCATAAAATGGCGGCCGCTCCTTACATCAGGGAGAGTTGCACATTATGTTGAAATGCGAAAAAAGCGGGTATAATTTCAGCCCCTCTCACTCAAAAGACTGCCACAATGAAGAGACATTGGAGACCAGCTTTGAGTGAGCTGGGCATGGTCTCAATGTGGGCGAAATTGAAATTCTTCGCTCTGTGGACGGACGGAGCTCAGAAGGTTGCCGCCATCTCTTCGGATGAGTAAGGCGTTGGGAAGTAATTTAATTATAAAAAAGTATTTAATATTTCTTATTTATTAGTATTTATTTAATATAGATTTTATAGTGTCAATTGTGGGAATTGATTTATTATTAATTAAGTATTAATTGGTTGTTAATTTGTATTAATTAATTTTGGAATTCTGTTAAGTGTGTTTTTTTAAGGAGTGGGTTGTGCGTTTATAGGGGAATAGGGTGGGAAGTAATTTAAGTATAACAAATAATTTAATATTTTTTATTTATTAATATTTATTTAATTTAGATTTAATATTATTAATTGTGGGAATTAATGCTTTATTAATTGGTTGTTAATTATTATTAAGGGTTACGGTTTTCCATTTTAACGGATATTTTACATATAAATACAGACGGAAAATATTTAGGCCCCCATTAGGATGGCGGGTGGACTTTGCCCGCCCGCCATCCTCCAGGTACGCCATAAGGTCGGGAGTCCCGTGGGGGGAATTAGGATGCGCCCGCCACAGTAGCGGGCACATCCTGTATTTTTAGGTCTCGCGACCTATCGATGCGCGCATGCGCATCGAGCGGAGCGAGAATTCAAGTGGCGAAAATTCTCGTGAAACCACCAGCTTTTTGCTGGCGTTTTCATGCAGTTCATGTGAACCACGTGTTCAAACATGAACGCGCATCAGCCTCCCTCCATTTGCCGCACAGCACATCAAAGGGCTTCGCCCAGCGTTCGCTCTGCGGCTTCTCGGCTTCTCCTCCCCTAATCTCCTCCCCTAATTACGCCGCACACAGCCTTCCTTGCATTTCTCCTCCCCCTCCCCAGCCAGCTTCCCCCAGGCCGTGTTCCCTCATCCCTCGCACCCCCTCCTCCTTCCGCTTGAGCTGCGTGAACACGAGGGGCACACACTACTCTTCAAAAGAGAAAGAAGGTTGCCATTCTCCCAAAGGCTGCACCCTTCCCGGAAAGCAGAACCCAAGGCTCACAGTTTCATAAAGAACGTCTCTAGCCAACAAGTAAGAGATTTGGCTAAAGATTTCTGCTGTTTTAGAATGGCTCTCAGATGAGATATTCGCGTGGCTGACATAAATTAACAAATTCCGGAACACAAACATTCTGTCAGAATTTACTCCCAACACCACCATCCTATCGAGTCCATTGAACACCAGCGCATCGTGCAATGGTAGCTGGTGCCCCTTGCGTAGGCCAGTCACCCTGGAGCATACTGCAAACTAGGCTATTCCTACCTTCAAGCCGAATCTCGCATATCAAACAGACTGCTGAACACTAAAGCTTCTACAGCTTCTTAAACACTGAAACGGGCCAGCAAGGCACACCCCCATCAAAACACGCAAACATAAGACCGTCACTGCAAGCGGCCAAGCTATCAGCCAACACGGATTTACAAACCGCTCACAACAAAAAACAAGCATTGGCATTGCCAATAGGTCTCGCTTGTGGGACCTTATAAGTATTTAGTTTTGCAATGGTAAAAATACATGTTGTGCATTTCATTTCATAGCACAACGTGACGGGCACCGCGCGGTGCCTGCCACGTTGTACTTTGAAATGCAGGGGGGTCATGTGTACCCCCCACCCCCCGGTGTCAGAGCAGACTCCGCATGCCTTTCCGTGGTGGTAATGCCGCCACGGAAAGGCATTGGTAAATGCCCATTGTAATATACCTGGCGGTGTCTGATAGACACCGCCACCATATGAACCCTTTTCCACCCCGGTCGCAAGGCGACCAGGGCGGAAAAGCGGCAGACGGTCTTTCCGTCCGCCACGGATCCCCCAGCCATGCTAATATGGCGGGGTGTCATTCTGGTATGGATGGCGGGCTACCGCCGGCCTGGCGGGGGCGATCTGCCCGCCATCCTAATGGGCCCCTTAGTTTTTTGTCTGTATATATAGAAATGGGAAAATACTGACAAAACAAATGCTCCTGCCGTCTCTGTGCTCCTCTATAAAATCGGTGTCAGAGGCGCACAGGGGCTGCAAATGAAATCTGAAACTACTGATGCTCTGGAGAGTGGTGAACAAGTGCAGCTGGGAGCGTCATGTCTTCAGAGACCCTCCAGCACCCCTCGCTGTGGTGCTCATGAAAGGTGAATTCTTTGAGCAGTGCAAGCATCCGATGTCCTTTAAAAGGTGTGAAAACACCCCAGGACATCGGCTGCAGACCTAGCAACCTTTTGTTGTATTAGAGGGGGAAGGACTGTAGAACAGCATGCGCAGAGCCACTTTACAGAATTGGCCAGAGGCATGGTGTGTAGACGTGGGTTGTGGGCTGGTTTGGCTCACTGTGTTGTTGAGATGCCAGTGAAATGGGACAGCCTTGGCACGGTCTCACTCCCAGCTCTGTTTTTTGATGAGCTTGATGTCTTTTATCTTTGCAGAAAGTAAATGAGGACCATGGTAAAATGTGCCTGATGCCATGAGCAGTTCTGTTGCCCTTGTAGAAAAATTAAGCCTTCACTAAGTGCTAAACTACCCCGTTGTAGAAAAAGAATAATATTCCACACATAAAAGTAAATAAATTATGATCTCTGTACACACAAAAAAGCCTGGTGCGAACATATGTCTTAATTGCTTTATATTTGTTATTGAAGAAACTTTTCCTAAAGACAATGCACATTATTCTTGCTTTGTCAATATTAGCAAGCAGAAGTTCTGTTACGGTCCAAAGCTGTGGTATTTGCCATTCCAAACCAGCGTCTTGTGTATCTTATACTTTACCCTGGTTTCTGATGGAGATATTACTATTAACCCCTTGGCCGCTGCGCTGGGGGGAAGGGGGGCTGCGCGTCACCGCCATGCTCGTGACGGAACGACTCTGTCACGAGCCGCGGGCGTGCTGTGCTTGTGAAGGAGTGGTTCCGTCACGGCCCGCCCGCTCAATAAAACGGCCGCGCAGGCGCGGAATTGACGCCGCGTAGGTGGGGCCGCCGCGCCATGACGGTACCACTCTGTCACCAGCACAGCGCGTCCGTGGCTCGTGACGTGGTTCCGTCACAGGCACAGAAGGGGTTAAATGTCGTGCCTGGGAAAGGAAAGCACCTGGTGTTGGTGATTATATTTCAGTGGTCGAACATATCCTTCACAAACCTGACAGATTGTCAGGCTGCTTATTCTTTCCCACTATGGATTCAGCCAACAAAGTATGCATGTCAATTTGAATAAATGAGGAAAAATACGAGCTGCAGAGCCTTTTTTTGATTGCGACAAAAATAAATGTGGATAAATACAGATAAAATGACCCAAAAATAAATATGGATAAATACAGACAGATATGTTAAAAAAAGAATACTATAAAACCGGGAGCCCTAATTATTATTAATTAATTGATAATTATGTTAGCTGTATCATTTTGAAGGAGCAGGTTGTGGGATTATAGGGTAAGAATAGGATGGGAAGTAATTTAATTTTAATATATTTAATTATAATTTTCATATATTAATATTTATTTAATTTATAAATTATAGTGTTAATTGTGGGAACTAATTGATTAATAATGAATTATCAATTGTTTGTTAATCAATATTGATTCATTAATTATTTGGCAATTATGTCAATTGTGTAATTGTTTTAGGAATTGGTGGTGGGGTTTATAGGGGAATAGGGTGGGAAGCAATTTACTTAAAAATAATATAATAATTCATTGTTAAATAATGGTAATTAATTAATTAAAACTTAAATATGACAATTTTGTAATTAATTTGAGATGTGAGTTTATTTATTTATTTATTTATTTCAATTTGTATAGCGCATTATCACCCCAGGGTCTCTAAGTGCTTGTACAAGAAAAAACAACTCTACAAAAAACAGGTAGCCAACTTACAACACTCCCCATGCTTCTCGGAAGAGTGTGGTTTTTAACATTCGGCGGAATGGCAGTAGATTAGGCTCCTTACAGAGATTAGGTGGTAGTTTATTCCATGCTGCAGGAAGCACAGTGGAGATAGCACGCCCGCCCAAGGTAGACAGGCGGAAACGTGGATTGACCAGGAGAGTGGCTTCAGAGGACCGCAGCACCCTACCAGGGGTATAGCCCGATAGTCTAGTCTTAATATAGCTGGGCGCGTTACCGTAAAGTGCCTTGCGGGAAATACACAATCCTTTAAACAATGCCCTCTGTCTAACAGGGAACCAGTGTAACTGACGCAGGAGAGGTGAGGCATGCGTCTTCCTAGGCTTCTTAAAGATCAGTCTCGCTGCATCATTCATTACTGTCTGAAGCCTCGAGAGTTGTTGCTGGGGCAGCCCTATATACAGCGCATTCCCGTAATCCAATCGCCCCAGAATCATAGCTGACACAGCGCTTCTTAGAGTGGAAAACGACAGCAATTGGGAGATCTTACGAAGCTGTCTCAGAAGACCAACACACGTGCCTACCACTACAGACACGTGCTTCTTCATAGACAAATTGCTGTCAATATGGATTCCCAAGCTTTTCACCACGGTTGCTGGTACCGGCATCCTACCCAACTCCTTGGGCCAAAACCCATCATTCCAAGGGCTGCCTGAGATGGTTATAGGCAGCACCTCGGTTTTATCAGGATTAATCTTCAAGGAGTTGGCGGACATCCAGTTTAGCGTGTACCTCAGGATGTTATGCAACCTGGCTTGTACTCCTGGAGAATCCTCTATTTGGATGACGATCTGCGTGTCGTCAGTGTAATTATAAATATGACATTCCATCTGATTAAGAGCTGAAATCAATGGCTGCAGGTAAATGTTAAATAGGAGCGGTGAGAGAGCCGAGCCTTGCGGCACTCCACAGGTGATGACCGCTGATGTTGATACTAGGTCGGACAACTGCACTTTCTGCAATCTATCTTGCAAGAAAGAGGTAAGCCAACCTAGTGCGGACCCCCCGATGCCCAGATCTCTCACACGCGACAGCAGTTGACTATGACACACCGTGTCAAAAGCCGCGGAGAGATCAAGTAGCACCAGGGCCCCAGGGATCTTTTTATCAGCTCTACACCTCAATTCGTCCAAAATGGACACCATCACCAGCTCCGTACTATGATGTACCCGAAATTCGGCCTGATTCTGCTCTAACAGATCATTGGTCTCCAGATGCTTTGAGAAGTATGTCAGCACATGCTGTTCCAGAACCTTTGCTAAAAAGGGTAATTGGGAGATGGGCCTGAAATTCTTTAGAATTTTGACATCCGCCCCGGGCTTCTTGAGCAGCGCAATCAACCGGGCCTCCTTAAGCATAGCCGGAACTTGTCCAGTTTCCAAAGACTTATTTAGGAGGTTAAGAACATCCTCTTCCAACCATGGCATAGCTAGCTTAAAAACCCTCGGGGGGCAAGGATCCACCTGGGAGCCTGACTTCACCCTCCCTACCAAGCTGGCTAGCATCTCCTTCGTAATCAAGGGGATAGTATTCAGGGAGTTATCGACTTTAGGACTAAGAGGCGTAACTTGTAGTGAGCATTCTAGGACAGGAGAGCGAGAGATTTCTAACAGGAGATCTTCAATTTTATTAGTGAAAAAATCCTGGAATCTTTGACAGTCCTCCTGCAAAAATTCAGGCCTCTGCTCCCTGTTCTTCCTCAATTCAGAGAGCACCTTGAAGACTTCTTTCTGCGGATTTCGGGCTGTTGCAATCCTAGTCTCAAAAAACTCAGATTTTCGTGCTAGGATAGCCTTTTTGTACGCGGCAAGCTCTTGCAGATATAGGCTCTGTGCCGTCGTATTATAGTCCCTCCTCCAGGCTCTCTCAGGCTTCCGAAGGGCCTGTTTCCTTGACCTCAGCGAGTCATTAAACCAAGGCACTCCTGCTCCTTTGTCCACCATTTTCACCTTTCTGGCCGGTGCCACCACTTTATTGGTTAATTTTAGTTTGTCCCCTACCTTCTGACAAGTGACCTCTATATTATCGTCACATGTGGTTGGTGCGGTGGAGTTTAGTAAGTTTCCCACCAATTCTTCCTCGTTTATGGAGTTCCATTGCCTCACAGTTTTCCAGGCTGCCCTGGATTTCCCTCCACATTTTAGTGCCACCTTCTGTCCCCTGATTAAATAATGGTCAGACCATACACACGGTCTACTAACTACCGGCCTGACCCCGGGGTCAGTCGACCACACCAGATCCAACGTGTGGCCCTTGTCATGGGTGGGACCTACCACGTGTTGTATCAGTCCAAGCGCTGTTAATGCTTCCTCTAGATGACTTTGGGAGATGTCTCCCAGTGGAAGTTAAAATCTCCCATGACCAGCAGGTCCTTATAACGAGACCTAAGGTCATAGACCAACTCAACAAAACCATCCATAAACTCTGAAGCAGCCCAAGGAGGACGGTACACCAGTAGGATGACCAAACAGTCCGTACCCACCTCGAATTTAACCCCTAAGATGTCTGCACCGCCCAAGCTTTCAGCACAGACTTTTTCAGCCTTCCAGCAGCTATTATAGAGGAAAGCGACCCCCCTCCTCTCTTGGCATTTGCTCGATTCTGACAAATAGCCATATAATTGGGAGGGAGGGAGGCCACCACATCTGGCGTAGAAGAGTCTTCCAGCCACGTCTCTGTGACCCCCAAGATGTCTAACTCTCCATCTTGTAATATTGTAAAGATTTCTAAATTATGTTTCTGAAGCGATCTGGTGTTTAAGAAGCCATATGTCAAAATCTTATCTACTTTCCTATTTTTCCTACTTTTCTGCTCAAACAATGATTTGAGCAGTCCTTCCTTCCGCAACAATGTTAGACAATCCCTACTAAGCTCTGGGTTCCCCTGATGTAAATTCATCAGCTCCGATCTACTATACCTGACATACGGGCCAGGGTTTATGGCATCTGGTCCCGTTAGGGCGCGGATGGACGCAGATGCGCTCGCCTCTGGCGAGCCTCCGGCGCGCACGCTGCGCGCAAACGCTGCGCGCTAGCATGTGGCAGGTTTAAATAGGCGTCTTAGGTAACCACCTGACAACTCGAATGATGTCCCAAAATGGCGCCCGCCAGGCGTCCAAACTCTCCCCAAGCCAAGATGGCGTCCAAAAAGGTTTGTGATGGTGCCAAGGACCCGCTAAGCAGCGGTGCAAAAACAATTATCGTGCAGGTATGTGGGGCATTCACTATTTAAAACTATATTCAGCTACTAAAAAGACAGAGTCCCTGCAATAAAACAAAATGCCACAGAATAGCACAGATTCACAGCGCAAGCCGCGTGAAGCGCGTTTAGTCAGAGCCTCATTCGTGAAGTCAGTTACCTTGCACAGTTGTGGGGTTTATATTGGTAAAGGGTGGGAAGTCCATTATTTTCAATTAATTAATAAGTTGTTAATTGATGAAAATGTAATAATGTAAAATTAGTTATGGATATTGGGTAATGATTTTAGGTGTGTGTCATGGTATTTTTTGGGGTAGATGGTGGAAAGTATTTTAGGTTTTATTAACGAATGATGAATTGCTCATTATTATTCATTCATTAATTGATACACATTTATGGTAATTGTTTGGTCAGTAAAAGGATTTCTAACTGTTTTAATTTGTTTTCTAATTAATAATATTTGTTTATTTGATAATGAATTATGTTAATTATGGAGGTACACTTTTTTAGAAATGTAGATATATGTGTGTTGTGAATTGTGTGATGTTATAGGTTAGGACATATAAAATATATTTTTTTTGTAACAATTAATGTTTTTGATTATTATTAATTTCTAGTAAATATAATTTGTTTGAAAATTATTTTTTAAAGTTGTATAAAAGAATGTTTGTAAGTAATTTATTAATGGCAGTGGTGATCCGCCTGCCATAATCCACCATCCGCCACCCAATTCCCCCCGCCATATTACTATGGTGGGGGGACCCCGGCGGACGGAAAGACCGTCTGCCGGTTTTCCGCCCGGTCGATGAGGCGACCGGGAGGAAAAGGTTTTAATATGGTGGCGGTGTCTGGTAGACACCGCCATACATATTAGGATACATGCGGGAATTTGCCTTTGTGGCGGCAACGCCGCCACGGAAAGGCATGTGGTCCTTGACATTGAGGGCCTGTAGCAGGCCCCAGGTATTTTGGGGCATAGGTACCCCCGCACATGGGGGGTACCTATGGTACCCCCCTGCATTTTCATGTACAACGTGGCAGGCACCGCGCGGTGCCCGTCACATTTTGCATTCAAATGCACAACTTGCATTTTTAACCTTGCAGTGGGTGCTGCTGGCAGCACTGCCCGCCGCAATGATAAAAATGCGGGATGCGACCGCTAGTGTGGCGGGCGCATCCAAATTGCAAAATGCGGGACCGCCGCATGCATTTTGGGCGGTCCCATTTCCCGGGGCTATGGCGGGCGGACAAAGTTCGCCCACCATGCTGATCAGCCCCTTGATTTTCAATTTTGTATTGACTTCAGAGGGAATATTACTTTTTATCCCTCTGCTATCCAACACTTTCCCTACTGTTGCACTAACTGGAGTGGGAATATTACATTTGACCCCTCTGCTATCCAACACTTTCCATGCTGTTGCACTCAATGGAGTGGGAATAGTAATTTGTACCCCTCCGCTATTCAACACATACCCTACTGTTGCACTCACTGGAGTGGAAATAGTAATTTTAACCCCTCCGCTATACAACACTTTTCCTACTGTTGCACTCACTGGAGTGGGAATAGGAATTTGTACCCCTCCGCTATCCAACACTTTCCCTACTGTTGCACTCACTGGAATTGGAATAGTAATTGTTACATCTTCGCTATCCAACACTTTCCCTACTGTTGCACTCACTGGAGTGGGAATAGTAAATTTTTCCCCTCCGCTATCCAACACTTTCCCTACTGTTGCACTCATGGGAGTGGGAATAGTAATTTTTACATCTTCGCTATCTAACACTTTCTCTACTGTGGCACTCACTGGAGTGGGAACAGTAATAGTAATGGCAATACGAATTTGTACCCCTCCGCTGTCCAACCCCGTCCCTACTGTTGCACTCACTGGAGTGGGAATTGTAATTTGTACCCCTCCGCTATCCAACACTTTCCCTACTGTTGCACTCACTGGAGTGGGAATAGTAATTTTTACCCCTCCACTATCCAACACGTTCCCTACTGTTGCGCTAGATGGAGCGGGAATAGTAATTTTTACATCTTCGCTATCCAACACTTCCCTACTGTTGCACTCACTGGAGTGGGAATAGTAATTTTAACCCCCCTGCTATCCAATACTTTCCCTACTGTTGCACTTGGAGTGAAAATTGGAAGTTTAAAAATGATTAAATATATTCATGTTTTAATTTATAATATCATGTTTTTTAATTAGATTTTATGTTACAGGTGTATGTATTTTTATATATATATATATATATATTTGTAATTTTTAATATATTTATAACATTTTTGCAATAAATGTAAATTATTAGTGTATTAATTATTTTTATGTAAATATACGTTTTTATATTACTTTTTATATATGTATGTTCAAAATGGTTACATTACATGTATTTATTATATTTGTTAAAATGTACATTACATCTAAATAATTTTTTAAAGTTATTTTATTATTTAATTAATTCAACTTTATTTTTTATATATAAAAAAGATATTTCGTACATCAATATTTTTTACATATATATAATTTTTTCTATATTTTAGTCATTACATTATAAAGATAGGATGTCGATATTTTCACAAACGGTATTTTTGTGTCGACATTTGTGTATAGGGATATTTTGGTCATCGATATTATGCAAAAGTATTTGGATCAAATCTCAAATCTGGGAGAAAGACTTCCTTATTAATGCATTGTTTGGGGCATGGAAGGCAGGAAGTATATGAAAATGTATCTGACCGAAGAGGATGAGGAACAAAATGATTTTGACATTTGTATTAAAAAGCTAGATTTGCATTACTTACCTAAAGTGAGTACAGTTCTACAGAGATATCACTTTGAATGAGGGAGCAGAGAAAATGCTGAAGAATATATTACAAGCTTCAGGAAGTTAGGGTCATCTTGTAAATTTGGAGCCACACTAGAAGAACATATCACAGAACAATTTAAAGATATCGCTGTGATAAGTAAGGCATGGGTACCCCCCCGTGCACACCCCTCCAACAGAGATGGAGCCCGCAATTGGTCCCCGAATCCAGCCTCCTCCAGTGTTTTCGCGGTGGGATGACTGCCGCGAAAAGACAGACAGAAAGGGATTTCCTAATCTCTACGGCAGCGCAATGCTGGCCTGTGCTTTGGTCCCGCAAGGCGAGCAGAAAAGGACCGCCTTGCGGAACCGTGGCGGACGGACTTTCAGTCCGCCAGGGACATTGTGGGATTCCCACTGCCATCCTAATTCGGCGATGGGAATATCCTATGTGATGGCAGAAGGACCGCCAATGCCGGCCCAGCAGTGGCGGTCCTTCTGCCATCCTAATGATCCCCTAAGAGTTCCACAATTGAGATAGAAGCTCCGAGTGTCTTCTGGGCAGTAAAGAAATGAAAGAATTATGTGTGAGGAAAAACTTTCACAGTATTGACCGATCACAAGCCCCTATTCGAAGTGGTTGGTAAGAAAGGGCTCAACATGATTTCAATGTGCATTAGTAAATGGATAATAGAACTGCAAGATTTTGATTTCCAAGTTTGCTATGTTCCCAGATCACAGAAGAAAGTGGCAGATTGTCTGTTAAAGTTTAGTTCAGACCTTGTCACCAGGCAGGTCGCTCCCCTCACTGCCACACAGCCCCCCTGTGTGCCCTGTGCCCGCTGCTGCTGCTGCTGCTCGTGATTGGTTGTGCCCATTAATACTGCCTGAATTTTTGTTCCACTGCTATTCTGTGCATTTTCCGCTTCTGCTGTCTTGCCCCCATTCTGCCTAGTGTCTCCCTTTATGCCCCATTTTGCCTGTTTCTCCCTTGTGCCCCCGTTTTGCCTGTGTCCCCATTTGCCTTCTGTGACCCCCCGCCCGCACACCCCTCCGTGTTCCTGCTGCTGCATCGCCTGCGACTCCGCCCCCTGCATTCCCATTTGCCATCCCGCTCCCACCTCCCAGCTGCTCCCCCCTCCTTCATCCCCTCATATGGAGGGCACGCAGCGGCCGAGCAGCGGATTCGAGCAGCGGATTTGTGCAGCGGGCACGCGCTGGCGCCCGTCTGGGCACGTCCGAGCCTGGACCGCGCCCAGCACCAGGACCACTGGCCCATGCGAACACCACAACGCCCGCCTCCGCTACGAGTCCAGCACCCTCCACGCACTCAACGCCGGACGATCACGCACCTGCTGCCAGTTCGCCCCAAAGCGCACCCAAGGACCCTTCTCCTGCCGGAACTGCAGCTTCACCAGCATCCAACCCGCTAACTGACCAACTGAAACACCCAACTTCCTCAGATGCATCCTGCTCAACACCCGCTTGACCCACAAACACACCGTCGAACTCTGGGACCTACTCGACACCAATGCCCCAGACGTCGCCTTCCTGATGGAGATCTGGCATAACCTCCCCCTCGGCACCTGACATCGCCATAGCCATCCCGAAAGGCAACAAGATCACCCGCAAGGACCGCACCAATGGAGTTGGAGGAGGAATTGCCATCATCCACAGAAACACACTCAAAATCTCGACAGACACCAACGACACCCTCAGCACCGCTAAACACCTGCACTTCCAGATCCACACCGACCCCAACACCACACTCAGAGGCACCTTCATCTACAGACCCTCCGAACCCCGACCGCAGTTCAGCGACTCCATCGCCGACTTCATCAGCACACACGCCCTCGCCTCCACGGACTACATCCTCCTCGGGAACCTGACTTCCACTTCGAGAACAACAATGACACCAACTCCACCACCCTGATCGCCAACCTCGGAATCAGACAATTCGTCACAACACCCACCCACGCCGCCGGCCACACGCTCGACCCCATCTTCTCAGCAAGCACCCACGTCTTCTTTAACCACACCACCGAACTCGACTGGACCGGCCACCGATGCATCCAGTTCACCTTCCAGAAACCCACCACACACCACCACACCCAGCAGATGCCTCGCCGCCGCTGGAGCAAGGTCACTGAGAACCAGCAAACCACCGCCCTCGCCCAGAACCCACCCGCAGACCCAACCGACCCGACGCTGCAGCCCGCTGCCTCAGACAATGGATCAACGACTGCACCAACACCCTCGCCCCGCTCAAGAAGCCCCCCAACACCTACACCAGCAAGAGAGCAAGCTGCTTCACCGAAGACCTCCTGGCCTCCAAGCGAACCTGCCGAAAACTCGAAAAAACCTGGATCCGCAAACGAACACCGGAAAGCCACGCAGCCCACAAGAGCGCCACCCCCAGACACCACCACCTCATCAGAGGCGCCAAATGGACCTCCTTCAAAGACCGCCTAGACAACAATGCACACAACAGCAAAGAGCTATTCAGCATTGTGAAGGAACTCTCCAGCCCCAACTCCAACACCAAGACATCACACCATCACAAGACCTGTGCGACTCACTGGCCACCTTCTTCCATCCCAAGATCGCAGACATCCACAACAGCTTCAGCTTCAACGCCATCACCACCACGGCAATCGCAGAGACCCCCGCTCCCACGACCACCACCCGCACCAACCACCTGCTCGCCTGGACCAACATCAACGACGACGACACCATCAAGATCATGAACTCCATCCACTCCGGATCCCCGGAAGACCCCTGCCCACACCACATCTTCAACAAAGTCAACAGCACCATCACACCCCACCTCCGGAAAACCATCAACATCTCCTTCAAGACAGCGACCTTCCCGGAGAGCTGAAAGCACGCAGAGATTAACACCTTACTCAATAAACCCAAGGCAGACCCCAAGGACCTCAAGAACTTCCGACCCATCTCCCTGCTCCCGTTTCGGGCGAAGGTCATCGAAAAGGCTGTCAAGAAACAGCTGACTAGCTTCCTCGAAGAGAACAACATCCTGGACCCATCCCAGTCAGGGTTCCGCAGCAACCACAGCACCGAAACTGCCCTCATTGCCACCACCGACGACATCAGGACCCTGCTTGACAACAGAGAAACCGCGACCCTCATCCTCCTGGATCTGTCAGCCGCCTTTGATACGGTCTGCCACCGCACACTAGGTACATGCCTCCACGACACCAGACTCCAAGAGAAGGCCCTGGAATGGACCACCCTCCTTCCTCTGCAGCAGAACTCAGAGTGTCCGCCTCCCACCCTTCCGCTCCAAAGCCACCGAGATCATCTGCGGCGTAACCCAAGGCTCATCCCACAGCCCAATGTTGTTCAACGTCTACATGGGACTGCTCGCCCTCGTCACATGACGGCACGACCTCAACATCATCTCCTATGCCGACGACACCAAGCTGATCCTCTCCCTCACCAAAGACCCCCACACTGCCAAAACCAACCTCCACGAAGGAATGAAGGCCGTCGCCAACTGGATGAGGAAGCCAACTGAAGCTGAACTCGGACAAGACGGAGGTCCTCATCCTCGGATCGACCCCCTCGGCATGGGATGACTCCTGGTGGCCAACTACCCTAGGAGCACCCCCTACACCCACCGACCACGCACGCAACCTAGGAGTCATCCTCGACTCCACCTTCTCAATGACGAAGAAGGTCAACGCAGTCTCCTCCTCCAACTCAACACCCTCCGCATGCTTCGCAGGATCTTCAAGTGGATCCCAACCAAAACTAGAAGGACGGTTACAAAGGCCCTCGTCAGCAGTAAACTAGCCTACGGCAACGCACTCTACGCCAAAGCCCTGGCCAAACTCCTGAAACAGCTGTAACGCATTCAGAATACCTCCGCACGCCTGATCCTTGACCTCCCCGGCCGCAGCCACATCACACCCCACCTGAGAGACCTGCACTGGCTCCCCATCAACAAGAGGATACCCTTCAAGCTCCTCACCCACGCACACAAGGCACTTCACAACACCGGACCAGAGTACCTCAACAGCCGTCTCAACCTCTATAACCCCACCCGCCAGCTCCGCTCCGCAGACCGTGCCCTGGCCACTGTCCCCCACATCTGGAGAGTGACCGGCAGCGGCAGATCATTCTCCCACCTCACCGCCAAGACGTGGAACACCCTCCCCATGCGCCTGCGGCAGACCGAAGACCTCCTAACCTTCAGGAGACTCCTCAAGACCTAGCTCTTCAAACAGTAGCAGCGCTCCCCCCTCGCCCCCCCCCACCCCCCCAGGGCCTTGAGGCCCTCATGGGTATGTAGTGCACTTTATAAATGCGATGATTGATTGATTGATTGAGTAGTGGAGACAGTAGATGAAGGTGAAGAAGATGGAGGGAAAGTATGCAGCATTACTGAATGAAGTATCTCTTGTGAAGAATGGTTAGATGCTGTAGGAAGAGATCCTATATTGCAAATGCTTACTATAGCCATACAAAAAGGATGAAGCTCAGAAGGAAACAAAGATTCTGTGGTGGAAAGTGGGCAATTAGCTGTCTTGTGAAGATGGAGTACTTTTGCGATGTTTGAAGTTGGTGGTGCCAATAGAGTTAAGGGAGAAAGTAGTGAGACTAGGCCATGAAGGACATCAAGGAATGAGTAAGACCAAAGGAGGACTACGTTTGAGTTACTGGTTGCCAGGGTTGGACATTTTGCTTTAAAAAAATGTGGTCAGGGAATGCAAAGATTGTGCAAAGAGCGACAAACTTTACAAGATTAGGAATCCCCCATGGCATACAGCGACATGCATGTGAAATTGGAAAGTTGTAGCTATTGCTATAGTTGGACCTCATCATGATAGGGGAGTGACCAGTTACCTGCTAGTATTGGTTGATCAATTCTCATGGTGGGCTAAATTGGCATTGTGAATGGGATAGAAACCAAAAATCACTGCTTTTCTTGATGAAATATTCCATTGGGAGTGGGTACCTAGCACACTCATGACTGACAATGGTCCACAAATGGTTTCTGCAGAAATGGAAACATTCTTACCTCAAAAAGGCATTAAACATAGGTTGTGCTATCTATATTAGTCAGAAGAAAAAAGTATTGTTGAGAGATTTTATAGAGCTATAAAAGAATGTATCCAAATGTAAATAGCTGCTGGAAGAAAGAACGTTTAACAGTTTTTCTGTTTGCTTAAAAATATTCGCAAACACAACAGGATCATGGACGGAGTGCTGAAACTTTTCAACCACTCACCCCCTGTCATAGATCTGGGTTTTATCCATCGTACTTTTGCTCACTATGCCTCCCCAGTTTGGACCCAGCCATATGCAAATCAGTCTTGACCCTGTTCCTCATGGGAACAGTCCAGCTTAAACTGCCAGGCCAGGTCCTCCCTGGACCAGAAACAAGCTTCCTGGGAACGGTTTCGTTGTTCACCATTCATCGGCCAGGCTAGCTTGAATCCAGTGGCACAGCGAGCGAGGGACCCACGTCTGGGCATACCCTTGGCCACTTAGGGCGAGCGTAGCAAGCACAACAGGATGATGGACGGAGGGCTGAAACTTTTCAGCCAGTCACAGATCTGGGTTTAATCCATCGTTCTTTTGCTCACTATGCCACCTCAGTTTGGAACCATCCATATGCAAATCAGTCTTGACCCTGTTCCTCATGGGAACAGTCCAGCTCGAAATGCCAGGCCAGTTCTTCCCTAGACCGGAAAATTTTTGGACTGGTTTCGGGTGTTTTTTTTTAACTTAAATTTACACTAAACTCCATAACTCAGAAAGTACCATTTGAACAGTTCAGAGGGAGGAAAGCGAGCAGAATTGTGGTTGCATTCGGACAAGGAAAGGTGTGTGCAATGGAATGAGGAAGATACTCTGGTAAGAAAGGCAAAGAGACAGAAGTTACATTATGATGCAAAGAAATCTTAACTCAATCCAATTCAAGGTGGGAAATATAGTATTAATAAAGAAACCTGTGAAGTCAAAAGATATTTCAAAATTTTCGGTTTCTCAGAAGATTGTTTAAAAATGCTGTAAAGATGGTAGGGTTTGGAATCTCAATAGAGTTGTAGAGTATAAGGGAAACACTCCTTTGTAGGTTGTGGCTTATAAAGTTGTAGCTTATAAAGTAAATACTTCTTTGTGGGTTGGAGCTTGTATGGGAATTGTTCCTTTGTTTAGTATTGTGTTAAACTACATATGCAAATTGTACATGTATCTCGTGTAAATAATTATTTCACATTGCAAATAATTGTATTTCATGGTAATATTTAATGCAAACTGCAATTTGTTGAGCTCTGAATTGTTTTTTAAAGGATTTAAAAATGTTTGATTATAAAAGCGGGAGATGTGTGGTATCCTAGAAGATACCTGCTCGAATGGTAGGGGTAGAATGCTGATCATGTTCCAGACTAGTAATGATGTGGGCAACGTTCCATTTTGGACAGCTGAAGCGTGATCTGGAGAAGGTCAGACCCGCGGATGGGTGGGGGGGGCTCGTGCATAATGAAGCTACAACCTCTTCATATAAGGCTCTGTGCCATATTACAGCACCAGCAAATGACTGAGTCAACTGTTTGGTGGGCAATGAGGCATGCTGGAGCCACCTCAGCATGGTGATACTTTTTGTCAGAGGAGAACAGGGACTAATGTTTATTCACTAGACATTGCCTTCACCGGCTTTAAATCCTCCTGCCACGCACACAGCAGAAAAGAGACGGATTCATAGAGTTCCTGGGTTGCTCCTTGAAACTGTAGAGTGACCAGTAAATCAAATAATTTCACAGACTACTTCAGAAGTAAGTGGAAAAGAGCCCCACAGGGAGCAGAATCTTGCTCAGATGAGGTCTTCTGCCCATCTTGATGCACCATATAGTGTCTCACTCCTCGTTGGCCTCATCTTCATCCTTTCCTTTTCTTTTTCCTCCCACATATAGTGAGTGTCAGTTACAGGGGGTGGTGATGGTAGCTGCTATGAAGGTGCGGATGGTGGAACCAGCCTTTCTGGTGGAGATGGCAGCATTTTCAAAGGTTGCGTGGGAAACCTGTAGAAGTTGTTGATCAGACGCAGGAGACTGCAGAAAATCTCAAGCAACCTGAAACATGGGAGGTTCTATTGCATATTTCTTGTAATAAAGGTAATTGTGGGAACACTGTTACACCCAATAAAGCTCGGACACCATATGGCTGAAGTTAAGTTCTTTATTTCCCCGGAGCACCGGGATTGCGTGACTCGTACTCGGAGCTGTCAGCGCCACACAAAATGGCCGCCTTCCGGTTCCTCTCCCCGGACTTCCGGTTCCGGCGCTAGTCCTGACGACTAGACCGTCACCACATTTCTCCCTCCTTTATGCAACTGACATTTATAACATAGTTAAACACTCTTACTTATTGTCCATATCGAAATCCTGGAACCTCTTGGGAGTTCTCACGATTCTTCCTGCCCTCGTTCTCACCACCCCTTCAACCTGTTCACCTTCACGTGCACCAAGCGTGTCTCAGTTCCTTTTCTTATTTCCACCAGTCTCTCCTCTTCACTTCCTTTCTTGCCTATGACACCTCCTACGCCACTCTCACAGTTGCTCCCGTCCTGTTCATTCCCTTTCTCCTCTACCTGTCGCGCCCCCTTTTCAACATGCTCTTGTCTCTCTTCTCGACGTACCTCTTCCACTGTCCCTTCATTCCTTTCTACACTTTCCTCTGCTTCCTCTCTCCATCGCAGGATTTTGCTGCATTTCGCCATTCTATCCTGCGACCACACCTTGCCGTCGCTGAGTAAAGCTGATCTGGCGTATGGTTCTAAAACTTGCAGAGGCGGTGTGAACTTGCTCTCTCCTTTCCTTTTCATGGTCGCAACCTTCACTCTCACCCAGTCACCCTCCTCTAGTGACACTCCTTGTACATTCCGCCTCTTGTTGAAATGTTCCGTGTATGTCTCTTGTGCCCTCTCCAGATTCCTCCTTACCACTGCTGGCGACCATTTACTCTGTACCACCATCTGTCTCCACGCAAGGTTATCTTTGGTGAACGGTTCTCTGCCTCTCAGTACTTTGAAGGGGCTGTAACCTGTGCTGCCCGGTGTGATTCGGTAGGCCCAAAGCATTTTGGGTAGCTCTTTTTCCCAATCTTGCCCATTGTTAATAGCTGCTTGGATTGTCCCCATAATCACTCGATTAAAACGTTCCACTTGTCCATTTCCTGCAGGGTGGTATATGGGGGTGTGCTTGACCTCTATCCCGTTCCTGGATGTGAAGGCCTCCCATTTGGTGGAGACAAACTGTGGTCCATTGTCGCACGTTATGGTCTTGGGGATGCCTTCTTTCAAGAATATGGTGTTCAGGAATGATACCACCGCCTCAGTGTCCACCGTGTCCCTTACTTCTACTTCCGGCCACTTGGAGAACCTGTCAATCAAGACAATAGCGTATTTCTGTATTCCTTCCGTGTTCAAGATGGGTCCTATGATGTCGATGGACACCATCTCCCACGGTCCTCCCGGCACTGGGAACTTCCCCAACTGTGGCCTTAACATGGTTTGGGATTTGTCTGCTTTGGAACATGAGTCGCACTGTCTCACATATCTCTCTATTTGGGCGCCGATAGCTGGCCACCAATACCCATGTCTGGCCAGGGCCTTGGTCTTCGTGATCCCCTGGTGTCCTTCGTGTAACAGTGCCATCAGGTGTTCTATGAGTCCCTGAGGGGGAATGATTTTGTCACCCCTGAGTTGGAACAGGGAGTTCTCCCCCAGCGACAGTTCGTCTCTCACTTCCCAGTATCTCCTCAATGTCTCTTTTAGGTGCCTCTTTTCCGGCCATCCATGCATGACGTATCCCTTGATCGCATCCAGATCCCCATCCTGTTGGTAGGCCTCTGCCCATTCCTGTATGCTGATCACCTTCTCCTTGTCCTCCTGCACCGTCGCTACCATGTAGCCTTACCATCCTGGTGCCTCCTGCTCGTGCACGCCTTCCATGGCTGCCGCTCTACTCAGGAAGTCTGCCACTTTGTTCTGAGGGCCCGGAATATACTCTACCTCGTACACGAAGTCCAAAAGCCTTAGTGTCATCTTGGCTATTCTTGGTGTGGCATGTGCGTGGCCATTGGATGTTAGGACTTTTATCAGAGGTTTATGGTCAGTACGGACCAAGAACTTGGCTCCCCACAGGTATTGTCTGAAGCGTTCCATCGCCCACACCACCGCTAGCATCTCCTTTTCGATGACACTAAATCTTTCTTCAGTTGGTGCTAGCGCTCTGGACGCGAAACTGACCGTCGATAGTTCACCATTGTCACCCCTTTGCATTAACACGGCCCCTAGGCCCGGTCGCTCGCATCGGTGGTGAGGATAGATTCCGCCGCTGTGTCAAATCCCTTAAGTGGAATGGCTCTGCTCATCTCCTGTTTTAAGGTCTCGAACTCCTCCTGCTCGTCCTCACTCCATTTGAATCCATTCCTTTCTTTCAACAATTGGCGCAGGCTGTGCGTCTTGGTGGCAAAGTTGGGGATAAATTTACTATAGAATTCGGCCATGCCCAAGAATGACCGTACATCCTCTTTCTTCCCTGGGGAGGGCGTGTTCAGTATCGCCTTCATGTTTGATCTCTTCGGCTCTATTCCGTTCTCACTAACTTCATGGCCCAGGTAGGTAACTGACGACACACCAAATTTGCACTTGGACCACTCTGCAGTGAGCCCGTTTTCCTGCAACGTGCGTAGCACCATGTGCAGTTTCTCATTGTGTTCCTGTTTGGACTTCCCCATCACAAGGATGTCGTCTTGGAAAAACTGGATTCCTTCCACCTTGCGAAAGAGTCTGTGCATCAGCTTTTGGAATACAGCAGCCGCTGAGGTCAAGCCGAAGGACATCCTGACGAATTTGTAACACCCAAACAGTGTTATGAAGGATGTAAGGTGGCTGCTGGAGGGTTGGAGTTTTACCTGGTGGTAGGCTGATGACAAGTCCACCGTTGAGAACCACTTAACTCCCTTAGTTTTGGCAAGTATCTCATTTATGCGTGGGAGTGGAAATTTGTCTATGAGGATGTTTTTATTAAGTTCCCTGAGGTCCACACACAGCCTTACCTTCCCGTTGGGCTTTTGAGCGACTACCAAGGGCGACAACCATTCTGCACTTTCTATGGCCTGGATCACTCCACCTTTCTCCAGTCGGTCGAGTTCCTCTTGTATGGCTTCTCTGCAGCGAAATGGTATGTTTCGGACCTTGTGAATGACGGGTTTCGCTCCTTCCTTCAGCTGTATCATGTGTTTGAACTTGGCCAATTCTCCTATTTGTCCGCTGAACACTTCTGGATATTCCCTACGCCAGGCTTCCTCCTCTTGTTCTACCTTCATTTCCATCAGCAACACTTTCTCGATACACCCTGGGTTCAGCATGATCCCCAACGCACCCTGATCCTTCCAGCTGAGTACTGATGGCCCCTTTTCTGCCACATAGAGTTTGCAGTTGGCTTGGCGTCCCTTGAATTCGAAAAGCAACGGGCAATATCCTAGCATGGGTATCCTCTGTCTGGTGTACTTGACGGGTCTCACATCCACGGGACGTAGCTCCTCCTTCACTTTTGACCTAAAACTCTCTTCCCATATCTGTCTTTGGACAATCGTAATGGGGGCTCCGGAGTCCGCTATCATTTCGATCGGTACTCCTCCTATGCACATGTTGAGCCTTGGCTTGTCTGACTCCTTGCCTCCTACTTCCAGGACTTGGGCATCGATGTAGAGGATTTCCTCGGAGTCTTCTTCCTCCAACCATGCCTCTTCCTCCTCCCGACTTCCTTGGTCTATGTATTTGACAGTGGTTCCTTTGGGTTTCCGACGGCACACCTTCTCATAATGCCCAAATACTCCGCAAAACGCACACTTAGCCCTAAACGCTGGACAGGCTTTGTCGTTGCCCAGGTGCGACGCGCTCCCACATCTGTAGCAGGTTGGTCTCCCCCCTCTTCCTGTCTTCGGGATTGCTCCGCCCGGCTGTTGGCTTCTTCTGGTTTCTTGGAATCTGGGGTTATCCCGTTGCCTGGGGGTGTCTCCTTTGTTATGTAGCATGACCTTGCATACAGTTTGTGTTCCCCCATTGTCTCTCCTGGCTGCCTGTGCGAACCGTTTGGACATCTCTACCTTCTTTACTTGGGCCCACACCTCCTTCAGAGGGGCGTCTCCGTTGACCCAGAGTTTTTCCTGGACATGCGTACTCGTCGTGTGCATTATAATTTGATCTCTTACTAGATCATCGTGGAGGACGCCAAACTTGCACGTCAGTGCCAACTTCTGCAATGCCGCCACATACTCATCGACCGTCTCTCCGCTCTCTTGCTTCCTCTGGAAAAAATTGTGTCTGTCAATGGCCACACATACCACTGGCCTGTAATGCGCATCTAGGGCCTCTATGGCGTGTCTGCACACCTCCGTGTCGTTCGCATCTCTCGGTTCCTTGACTATGGTGTCGTACACCCTCAGCCCCTCTGGACCCAGATTGTGTAACGGGATCTTCCGTCTCCTCTGTTCAGTGTACGCCACTTCACTTTCTTCTTCTATCGCCTCCAAATAGTTCTTGAAGTACCGCTTCCAATCTTCCCAAGGCATTGTGGGTTCTCCTCGTTTGGGAAGGAAAGGCACCATGTGGGTGAGAGAAGCTGATGGGGTCGCCATCTAGCCTGCGCCCCTTGGGCCTGCCTGGGCGGGAACCACGTTGTTGTGCGGGCTGCCCGGAGCCTGTCTGGTGTCTATGTCTTCTTCGCTCTCCTCTCTGCTGCTCACGCCTCCTGTGGCCCCTCCTGTGGCTGTGCCTACACGTGGTTTGCCCCTCTCCGCCTTGCTTGGCCCCTTACCCCTCTCCTGCTGCTCCGCCAGCGTGCCTAGGCTCAGGGTGTGAGTACGTGTAGCGCAGAGCTCAATTCCGCCACTGCCTGTGTCGCTGGACTAATCGTTGTTCTGGTGTCTTATTATTATTATTTTTTCCGCTTGCCGCCTGTAGTTCGACGGTCACCCCTCTTTGGTGGGCGTAGTGCCAGGTGTCTTGACTGCCTGGGGCCACTCCACTCCTCTATCACGGAGCGTCACTGTACCGTTGTTGAGGGGGCTGCCGCTTTATCCTCCGTCCTCTGCCGCGCTCCGGGTTTGGCGCCAAGGTCGCCTTGCTGGTGTACCCTTCTGGGCCAGCTCCCTCTGGCCGTGTGGGTGTACCCTTATACTGTGTTCGGTTTTTTTTTTTTTTTTGTATGTATCCTGTCTGCTCGCGTTCAGTCCTGGTCCCGCCTCGTCGCCATTGTGGGAACACTGTTACACCCAATAAAGCTCGGACACCATATGGCTGAAGTTAAGTTCTTTATTTCCCCGGAGCGCCGGGATTGCGTGACTCGTACTCGGAGCCGTCAGCGCCACACAAAATGGCCGCCTTCCGGTTCCTCTCCCCGGACTTCCGGTTCCGGCGCTAGTCCTGACGACTAGACCGTCACCACAGTAATAGGCTCAGGAAGTCCTCCGTATTGCACTGCTGTGAGAGTCGCATCATGAGGTAAACCCTGTGCAATCAAATAGCAGACTTCTTTGTGGATAAAATCGTCATCATCCAGAAAGACTTTCCTTCTCCCCCGACCAACTCTTATGAGGTAATGGATAACTACCCCCCGCTTTGCAGTTTCAAACCTGTTTCCCTCCAACAAACAAGCAAGGCAATGTTGGCATGTAAATCAGGAGCTCCCACTGATTCTTGCCCTCCTGGCATTCTTCATCACCTTATCGAGGCAGTAAATCCTTGTATTAATTTAATCATCAATGAATCCCTCGAGCAAGGGATAGTGCCCAACGATTGGAAGAAGGCTATTGTGAAGCCCCTGATGAAGAAGCTGAACAAATCTCCCACTGACCTCACGAACATGCGCCCCATTTCATTACTGCCTGTCCTTGGCAAGATCACGGAACAGTTAGTATATGAACAGCTAAAAATATTTGTAGAGACTCATAACATCCTGCACCCTCAACAGTCAGGGTTTCGCCCCGGTCATTCCACAGAAACAGCCTTGATAGAACTATCTGATTCCATCAAGTTCTTGCAGGATGAAGGAAGGCAAGCCGTCCTCATCCTGCTCGATTTAACAGCAGCTTTCGACACTATCTCTCATACTATTCTGATTAATAGAATGCGAGAGATTGGCGTGACTGATACAGCCCTGTCATGGGTTAAATCTTTCCTGTCCAACAGGTCCCAGACTGTGTCTCTGGGTCCCTATCTATCCAGCGAAAAACCCACTAAATCAGGAGTTCCCCAAGGGTCCATATTAAGCCCCCTTTTCTTTAACATCTATATGGCCCCCCTCCTCGCTGTGATAGAATCTCATGGGATCCTCGTCACGTCATATGCTGACGACACACAACTTGTCGTCACCATTGATAAAAAGTGCTCGGACGCAGCTTTGCGTTTCCGGACCTGTCTTTCTGATGTATTTCAATGGTTGAATACAAACCACTTGAGGTGTAACAGTGCAAAGACTGAAATCATACCGTTAGGAAAAAATCTATCCTTCTGCCCGAAGGACTGGTGGCCCATAGGATCAGAGGCCCCACCTAGTGCAGCATCTTCCTCGCGGAACCTGGGCGTGCAATTTGATTCTTCCCTTTCCTTCGACGATCATGTCAGGATCACTGCTGGTCGATACTTCGGACTTATCAAATCTTTAAAGAAATTCTTTGACTTCCTCTCCATTGCAGCTAGAAAATCAGTCGCGGTAGCCTTAATTCTCTCCCGACTTGATTACTGCAACGGGCTAATGGTGGGAGTGAAAAAGTCCACCCTGAGGAAGCTTCAGAGTATACAACACGCAGCCGCCAGATTGGTCCTGAAACTCCCTAGAAGGTCATCTGCCTCAGCTGCATTAAATTCCCTACACTGGTTACCACTCCATAAAAGAATTCTTTTTAAACTTTTACTTACCGTTTTTAAAGCTCTGAAAGGCACAGGGCCTCATTACCTTGCAAAACGCTTCACCTTTTACAACCCCTCACGATGTTTGAGATCCTCTGGAACAAATCTCATAATGATTCCCAGGTTCAAGTACAAGACTAGGGGTGGGAAAACCTTTACCTTTCTGGCAGCAAGGGCATGGAACAACTTACCCGTCAACTTTAGACTAATTGAAAAAGAGAGTAAATTCAGAAAACTCCTCAAGACTTGGGTATATCAACAACCTGACACCTCTGTACTAGCAGCCATTTAGTTCCAGACCCTCTCCACTTATCATCTATCACTTATCTACTTCATGCTTGCACAGCGCCAAGATGCTCCTTCCGGAGCGATAGTACGCGCTTTATAAAAACCCATAAATATCAAAATATCAAATAAGGGATTTTAGGGTCGTTGTCCACGTAATGTTGCCTAGTTTCTTCAAACCCAGATCCACCGAAACGAACCACAGTCCATCATGTCCCACCTTCTCTTCCAACTTTCTTAAAATCCAAACATCACTGCAACGGGAGCCAAAAAAAGAAAACCAACAAGCTCCTCAAACAGGCCACAGATAAGTCCAACAGGTCATAAACAAAGCATATACGGCTGTATCTATCTGCCAGCTGTTAGTTCCTTCAGATAGCTTTCCGCTTGAATTTTCAGAGGTAAACACCCAAATCCTCCCTTGGTGTATAACCTTCAGCCGAGCAGGGTTCATCAAATATACCTCACATCCAGTTTTTTGGAAGGGGCTGATCAGCTGGCGGAGCCGCCATCTCCTTTCCACTTTTTGTTTTTCTGAAGGTTTCTTATGTCTTCTCCCTTTTTTCTCTTCTGGTTTTTCTTTTTTTGGGGGGTCGGGGAGTGACAGGGTGACACTCAGGAACGCGGGAGGCATCGCAAGTGTCTGAGGACCTTTTTTGCCTAAATGGAGGGTGTGCGGGTTGGGGGGGGTTGGGGTGTGGGTGGTGGATCCATTGCAGGGAGGTTTGATTTAACAAGTGGGCATTTTTGGGGTAAGAGGACAGCTTGGACAGGGGGGTATCTTCTTTTATGGTTTGTAAGGAACTCATGTTTATACAAAATGGCATGTATTAGGATAGCCTCTATCAATATTTGTGGGCTGAATAATCCAGTAAAACGGCGTAGGGTGAGAGAAGATGTCCGATTCTTGAAGGCAGATATTATCTGCCTTCAAGAGACCTACATCGAAGCTAGTCGTAATAAACTCCTGGAATTTGAGGGATTTCAATTAATTTCTTGGACAAAGTTGGAAGCAAAAACTAAAGGGGTTGCGATATTGGCACGTCAGGGTTTGGTTAATATAGTTCGTTCCTCTGCCGAGGAGTATGGTAGGTGGGTCATTATACATGGTAATATCTATAATAAAGTATTCACATTGTGCTCTATCTATGGTCCGGTATTGGACGATCCGGAACTCTATAATTGGCTTAATCTAGAGCTGGTTGGTTGGCCCGCTCCGATCATAGTATGCAGTGATTTTAAAATCAATATAACTAGTGAAGTGGCCAATCACCCAGATATAGGGTATATTGGGCGGAAACCTAAAGTTTTCAGGTCTTTGGCTCAAATGAAAGAATTATATGGTTTGATTGATATGTGGGCTTTTGTTAGGAGAAATGACCCTAGGTTTACCTACTTCTCAGCACCGCATAAAATTCACTCTAGGTTAGATTATTTCTTTATCTCTCAAAGCCTGATACAGGGAGCTAGAATAACTAGATACCCCAGAGTAATGTCCGATCACAACCCATTAGTACTAGAGGTCAACATACAGTCTAGGGGAAAAAGACAAGATATATGGACTTTTAATCGGGGTTTGCTGAGAGACAATGCCTATATTGAATACATGGCAATGTGGATAACTAGATTTTTAAATGAAAATATTGGTAGCACAAATATACAGAATGTGTGGGACACACTTAAAGCGGCGATTAGGGGCGAGACCACTCGGTATGGATGGGAGAGCCAGAAAAAGGAGAAGGAGAAGGAGTTATATAGAGTATTGGAAGATGCAGGGCTTAATCTTGCTCAGGTTATATCGGGGGTGGCGAGGCTGAAACAGCACAAACAAGGATAATAATTGCAAAATCTGCCATAACTGAAATTTCTTTAGGCTATTGGGGTTGATAGTGCCCCGCCCCCAGCAATGGTGGATCGTTTCTGGTGTGCTGGTGTGCGGCAGGCTGGCGTTTTCGTCCCTGTGAGCCTTGTTTAGTGATTGCGGAGCATTTTTCGACGGAAGTGTGGCTTGGCTGCCGAGGGCTCGCAGCTCCAGGATGCCGAAATCTAATTAAGGAGAGAATGTAAAAGGCGGCGAGGGGTGAATGGCAGTGTTAACGGCAAAGTGGTGAAAAACGGCAGAAAAGGCTGCTGCAGCATAAGCGGCGGCAGCTTTCCCTGAAGTGCTGTAGACACCGCTATCTGCCTGAGGGGTCCGGCATCTGCTCGCAAAAGTGGGGAGAGTGACCGGCGTTCTCCAGCGGGGCTAGAAGAAGAGTTCTGAAACTCTGAAGCTTTGACAAAAAAGAAAAGTGGCCATAGTGGCAAGCAGCCTTCTCAAGCACTGCAGACGAGCTTTCCCTGAAGTGCTGCAGACACCGGCCAGCAGCGTTCTTTAGCGCTTCTGTCTCACGAGGCCCTGGGTTTAATCACAGGCATTTCCACTGGCTTTATTATGTGGCGGCATGAAGAAGAGCTCTGAAGCTCTGGAGCTTCGGCAAGTAGCTTTCTTAAGCACTGTAGACGCACTGAGGGCTGCAAGAACAACAGTAACAGTAACAGTAAAAGCAGATCAGGAGACGCTGCGCAGGCTGAGTGGTGACGGAGAGCAGAGAGGCTACGGGGCACAAGCACGGATTACAACCCCCAGGAGGCTGCCGGGGCGACGCGAACATCACACGCCCCTCCCCCCTGAAACCGGGGATCTTTAAAAACTTCTTGCGTCTCCCGCTTCATGGGAGACGCTGGGCAGGCTGATTGGTGACGGAGAGCAGAGAGGCTATGGGGCACAAGCACGGACTGCAACCCCCAGGAGGCTGCCGGGGCAACGCGCACATCACACGCCCCTCCCATCTGCAACTGGGAGTACTTCACTGAGTGCCTCCTCCCGCCTCGCGGGACGCACGCGGGCCCGTTTGAGCCCGTTCGAGGTCGAGCGAGGACGGGACGGGGCCACCCTCTTTCGCCTGCATCACACGCTACTGACCAAGGTTAGTGCAAAGACATTTTGATAACTTTTGCAGACGGCACTCCACAGCCACAGTTTTACCTAATTGCTGTTGCACCTAATCTTTGTAATGGCAACTTCAAATGGGGAAAGGGAAGAAAGTCGATCCTAGGGGGGTCGTTCATAGGAACCCTGGACCAATTTCTTACCAGGGCATCATCCATGCTGGCCCACCAAATTGATATTACGCAAAGAAGGCTATCCCTGGACCCCAACTTTGATAAACGGTCTTCTTTGGGACGTTTGGCGCAGGTACCATCGCCAAATCGGCAAGGCTTTCTTGGTATACCTGCCAGGGGGGCCAGCAGTGAGGATCTACATCAGGTCCAAGTAGAAATTAGACCCCGGTTTCCCCAGTTAGGGTGGATGCTGTATAACTTGTTCAGGGCCCAGCCAACAGGAACGATCCCCTGGGTCCGCCTTCCACGAAACTTCAAACTCTATCTGCAACCATTTCTTAGAGGTATGCAGAAGCTGTGGTAGCAGCGGCCAAAAGGAAGCGAGGGGATGTCCCCCTGAATAAGGGGAAAGCAAAAATCCAAAAATGCAATAATGGTGGTGATGGCCAAATGCCCACGGCCTCAGAGATTTCAGTTATTGACCAGTGGTCTGAACAAACGCCCACGACTTCTTCAGCTATTAATGCCCCATCATCCAAGGAACAGGGAGAGGAGTTCTGGATTAAAATGGAAAACATCTTTTTACCAAGACTTGTCTCCCCTTGCATGAAAGACTCAACGCTATTGAGAACAGACTATTATGCCTGGAACGTTTGTATCCAGCTGTCACAGGGGAGGGGGTTGCTGTTCAAATAACAGATGCTAATGATATCATAGCAATGCCCCCAGGGAGTGACAATGTTCCCTGTAACCCTCCTGCTTTGCAAGTAAATAACTCAGATGGCCTGACGCTCCAAAGCATCCCGGCATCGGGTCAGGTGGCCCAGACTAGGGTGAGCATTGTAAACTACCATATGAGGAGCAGAACTCAGGAGCGTCAGAGGGGCACCAAATCCCCAAGTCCAACCTGTTAGTTGTGAGTCCGCCCCGTATGTAATAGTTCTCTCTGGGGTGCCAGTCCTGGACCAGGGGAAAAGGGAGGATTATGGTGACCTAAAAAATAAATGCATTAACTGGATCAACTCCAATAGGCCACTACCACTGCACGTATCAAGTGAAATTCTTTTCGCGCGACGTGTAGAATGGGTAGGGACACGGGTGAAAAATATTAGGGGTGCTTGCGCAGTTATTAATTTTAGGGACAGTAGGGTGGTGGATCACATCTCTACCTGGGCCCCATGCCACTCTGGCACGCAAATTCAATCAATACCCCTGACTTATTTTTATCCCACTCCAATTGGGGTCAGAGGGCAACAGTTTTGGGGCGGACGTGATATTCGGGGTGCTAGGACCCAGGATACACAAGCTGCCCGGATGGGAAATAACAACAATTCCCCCAGATGTGACTTGTTTGCTTTGAGTAATAGATTTAGCATCCTAGACCAGATAGATTGACAGCCAACTACTGTCCTATTCCAACTTCCACCTGGTGATGCGGAGGGCCCATGCATCGCCCATACTTGTCCAGATTCTTGTATGTGGCCTACTAAAGTACCTAGTCCCCCGGAGGGTTGGATAGTTAGGAAGGATCTAGGGTGTGCTGGTAGGGCGACTAGGATTGACAACCAGGGAATGGGTGCAGATACTGGAACTCCCTACTTGGCAACTCAGGCGGTAGTCAGTGGCGTAGCCTCCCCAGTGGTTGTGGGTAGGATGTTTGAGCGCGAGGGTGAAGGGACTGGCCAAACTGCCCTTGGGAATATTACTGAGGATTTGGCCACTTTGGGAGGTAGGGCAAACCTAGAGAAACCAGAAATGGGGGCGGGTGAGATAAAGGAATCAATTAAAATTCTCTTTTGGAATGTGGCTGGGATTAAAAACAAACTGCTGTGCCCAGAATGGGGAGCGTTTGTGGAGGAAAGTGATGTCTGCCTATTTCAGGAGACCTGGGCGCTGGCCGATACACAAAGGAGAGGGTATTCTACCTTTAGTGTACTGGCAACCACGAAGGGTAGGGGCAGACCAGGGGGACTTACTATCTGGGTTGGTACACACCTGGGGGCCCAGGCAGTCCAGATCCCCACTGGGTCGCTAGATGTGCAGTGTGTTTTGCTTACATTCCCATTTACTCGCGACCAACCCCGAGTGGGAAGGAGTCTGGAACTATTGACCAACTCAGGCAGTTTACTCTAACTCTTGACCCATCAATTATTTTAATTGAGGGTGGTGATTTTAATTGCCAGTTCGAGCCACTCACTGATGTGACACAAGATTGCCCAGACGACGAGGACCAGCACTGGCACATTCCGGAACCGCAGATCCCGGTAGTCAGAGCTTGGACTCCTCTGGTGTTACAAATCAACTCATTCACCATCTTGTCCTCTCTTAGAGCTTGTAATGGGAGGACAAAATCAGACAGACAGAGGCGCATGACATTTTATAGAGAAGGCCAAAACTCCATCCTGGACTACATATTGGTGGAACCCAGAACTTGGGGAATGGTCTTGGATTTCAAGATCCATGATAGGAAAGATAGCGACCACAATCCTTTGGTTATGGCTATGTCAAATTTAGTCCCTGATCAAAACTTAATAGGTCCGCCGCTCTTACTAACCAACAACAGGCGGAGAGTCAAGTGGCCACAGATACTAGGCTCTCCAAATAAACTCGCTGATGTATACCGAAGGGCTCTGACAAGTCTGAGTGACATGGGCGAGGTGCTGGACAAAGCCATGCACTCGGGGATTGGTGATGAGCCCTTGAATATACATCAGGGGCTCATCCAGAATCTCTCTGATGTGTTCTATCCAGAAGGAAGACCAAAGGCAAAACCAGTTGTAGCTCATCCCTGGTATAATGCCCGCTGCAGGGAAGCCAAAAAGGACCTGCTTGTTGCGGTCAAGACACGGGACAAAACTAAGATTAAGTATCTCCGGCACTTATACAAGCAGGCTATCCAGAACGGAAGGAAAGAGTGGGAGGCAGATAATTGGAAAGACCTTAGAGTTGCATTAAAGTCCAAAGATTTTAAATCTTTCTGGACAATTGTTAGCTGCGGGAGTAGGGTAGGCAACCTAGACATTGAACCAAATATAGCTGCATCGGCCTGGGAATTGCACTTTGGGGCTTTGTATTCCTCTTTGAGTAACGATAGCCCCGCAACCCCTCTCCCATGGCTCCCCCATGAGTATCGACTGGAGGGGGCCTGAGAGATAACATCTACGGAGGTAGAGGCTGCTATCTTGAAGTAAGCTCCAAACAAGGCACCTGGTCTGGATTTGTTACCGGGAGAACTTTATCGTTCTGAACCAAAAATATGGGCCCCTTATTTACGTGTTCTCTTTAATGCTATATTGAACGGTATGGATCCCCCGGACACATGGCGGGGAGCTGAAATAGTTCCTATCTTTAAAAAAGGTTGCCCCCTTAAACCGTGTAACTACAGGTCAATTAGCCTGATAGCGAAGGAGTGATCAATGAGTATTGAAGCACTCAGTGTTTGTAAAATACCCCTCACACACCAAAAGGCCCCTTGGTGTCATGCTTCATCATCGGGGTCTTCGCACCCCTCTATCGGGATGCGGCGTGCTGCGACCTACGGCTACGCGGGAGCACTTATAGTATTGGCTATGTGTGGTGTACAGTGTGTGGGGTATGTTTTTAAGTGAGTAGGGGGTGTAGTGAAAAAAGGTTAAAAAGTACCTGGCACTAGAGTGTTAAAGAAAAACAATTTTATTCTGAACTCTGGCTGGTACTGTTAAAAGAAGTGCAGGGCGAGGTCAAGTCTGTTGTATTAATGAACAGGACCTCTGGTGTGCTTTGTTGTCGACATGTTTCGGAGGCAAGCTCCTTCTTCAGGACAGGGGCACAAACTCCCCTCCCTACTCACGTCTTCTTCTACAAAAAAATTTGTATTTACAGAAAAGTGAATTTTTGTAGGAATAGGCTAAGTGTGCCTACAGCGGTCTGCTACAAGCTCAATGACCTGTAGAAAGACAAAAATAACACCTAATGGTTACCCATGTAGCGGGTAGTTCATGCAGGTGCAGTCACCTGGAACCTCACCATTTGCTTATTAATAAGCCTGTTGAAAAAAGGGGGACTCACAACACATACAACATAAAACACATAAAAACCTAGGATTTACTGTAAGTTGTATTCATACTTGTGAAGCTTGGTTGTAGGCTTCATGAGCAAAATGGGAACGTTGGGGTGCTGCTCCAATGGCTATCTGTATTGAAGAAGGATGCAGCTTTTATAATTCATTCTATCACACTTACTTATGTAGAAGAGTGCAGATGGTCGTAGGATACTAGCTCTTCAGTATTATACTCACAAGGTCAGGACGCTCTGATCGCCGCCTTACCCCTCACGCTGCTCCGCTGGTGTGGAGTCAGGCAATGGTCATGGTTATTTATACCCCGTTTTACTGATTGAGCGGAAGCGATTGTGTCTCCATGTATGGGTATTCCGCTTTTCAACCATACAGGGCATTCGTATGTAATAGGCGCGTTAGCACGGGATCAGCGTCTGCAAGTACAGGAGGTCGTTTCTGAGCTTGCGCACCGGACTGCCACTGTTCTTATGCGCACGCGTGTTAGGAATTGATGTGTCCGTTCCTGGCGCATGCGCATTCTGCACCCGCGCGTCTCACTGAATGTCTTCAGCGCGCGTGTGTTAGTTATGTACCAATGTTACTAATGCGCGATGGATGAAATAAAGTGGATATACAGCCATGGACATATTTCAGTAGGAAATAAGAGTCATATGTCTACTCATAATTATCGGTTTTACACGAGTGGTATTTACATTTGATAAGTTATTTGACCTGATCAAGTCGATCATTTAAAGTGAGCAGATATTGCACAGCAAGGGTCCCCCGCTTGCATATTACTATGTATATTACGCTGACAGTTGACTCCAGGGTAAGTCATCGTTGAGCCCATTTAGATGGGTACCCAATCGGAACACCCACCGTTGTTCCTTTTGAAAAAGGCCCACATCAGAGGCTAATTGTTCAATGACTGTCCATTTTAAGTCGTTGACGCAGTGTTGGGTGGTCAGAAAGTGCGTTGCCATTTTTGTTGTGCTTTTTTTACATCGCACGTTGCTTTTATGTTCATTCATTCGTGTTTTAATGGCTCGTGTGGTCATTCCAACATACTCAAGGTTACATGGGCACTTTATAAGGTAAATTACGTTTTTGGAATTGCAATTCGTGAATCTCCTTTGCTCCCATGTAGAGCCATTGCGAAAGGTGAGTCTGGTGCTTTTTTCTGTCAAGTGACAGCTGCTGCAGTTTCCGCATGGGAAATGACCCTGGACGCCTATAGATGGTTGTAAGGTCACAGTGGTTGGTTTTGGTCTGGTGTGTACCAATATGTCTCTGAGGTTGCGTCCCCTGCGATGTGCAAACATTGGTTTTTCCAGATCTAACTCGCCACTTGTTAGTATTCTCCAATGTTTATTTACAATTTTGGACACTTCATTTGACATTGTGTTAAATGTTGTTACACAGATCGGTCGTTTGTTTTCTGTGGGTTCCTTAATTCGTTCCTCCAGCAATGCTTCCCTGTTATTGTTTTTTGCCCTCTTCATTGCTTTGTCGATAATTCTGTTGGGATATTCTCGTTGTTTGAGTTTTTCTTTTAGGTCGTTCGCCTGCTTCTTGAATTGGGACACATCTGTGCAGTTGCGCCTTAGGCGTAAAAACTGTCCATATGGCAGATTTTCCCGTAGGTGTCGAGGGTGAAAGCTGTCATACCTCAGCAGGCAATTTCTAGAGGTTGGTTTAAAATGAGTGGTTGTTTTTAACACCCCTGCATCTGCATAAATGTTGAGGTCCAGGAAGACCAATGTTTGGTCTGAAATGGTGCTCGTGAATTTCAGGAAGGCATTCTGGTTATTCAACCATTCCCGAAAATTCTCAGCTGATTGGCGATCGCCTTCCCAGATGACCAGGACGTCATCGATATACCTCCTCCAGCATTTTATATTCGACCTGTATGGATTCTGATCATGGAGAATCCTGCTGGTCTCAAGGTGGTGTACGTAGAGTCCATCCAGGCTCGGAGCAAAAGTGCTTCCCATGCTGGTCCCATGGCATTGTTGGTAAATCGTGGTTTTGTACTGGAAAAAGTTTTTTTGCAAAGCCAGAGAAATGCATTCTAGAACCAATCCTCGTGGTGTTTGATATTTCCATGGTGTGGAAAAAAGCACCTCCTCAATAATCACCAATGTTTCATCATGGGGAAGGCTGGTGTAGAGGCTTTCCACATCAAGGGACATCAGGAGTTGGGTTTTTGGGTCAAATGTTGTTTCTTGCAGTAGTTGTAAAACAGCCTTTGTGTCCTTTAGATAGGTGTTTGTAGATTGTACTAAAGGTCTCAGAAAGGCATCAGCGAATTTCGACAGTGGTTCTAAAATTGAGCCAATGCCTGAAACTATCGGTCTTCCCGGGGGGTTGGTGAGATCCTTGTGGATCTTGGGAATACTGTAAAAATATGGAATGCGTGGTTTTTTCTGCTCCAGGAATTCTCCTTCCTTCTTGCTTAACCAATCATGTGCTAGGCCTTCTTCAATCATACCCCCGATTCTCGTCCTGAGGTTTTCTGTGGGATCCTGTTGTAGGACCATGTAGTTGCGTCTATCGGACAGAAGTCTCAGACACTCGTTATCGTAATCCTCAGTTGACTGTAATACTATGGCTCCCCCCTTATCTGCCGGTTTTATAACTATACTTGTATCTCCAGATAAGGTTTTTAAGGCAAGTTGTTCTTCCTTTGTTGTGTTGTGGAAAGTTCGTGTGGAGGACACATCCAATTTGTTGACCTCTGTCATGACAGCCTTTTCAAAAGCAAGTAACTCAATAGGGAGTACTGAGTCAGGAGGCGTGAAGGTAGATTTAGGTCTCAGACCCGTGTCTGTTGTCAAGGCTTGTGATGGTTTGTCTACAAAAAAGGCCTGCAGTTTCAATTTCCGTACAAATTCCTTCATCTCAAGGTTCACCTTGAAGATGTCTGGTCTCTGCGTTGGTACAAATCCCAAGCCTTTATTCAATACCTGTTGTTGGATTCTCGTCAGAGGTTTAGAAGTTAAATTCACCACTAGGTCCCTCTCTGGTTGCTGGTTGATGCTTGGTTGGGCAAGGAGCCTGTCATGCTCCTGGTTTGCCGGGGGTTCCCTTGATCTGTCTCCTCCCATGTGACATTGTTGCCTTTCCGGTTCTTTCCCCGTGTCCCTGGGCGGGAGCCTAAAAAAGGTTGTGGACCATAGAAACCTCCATTGAAGTCTTGGTTCCATTGTGGAAAGCCCTGAGCATCAGTAAGGTGGTTGAACTGGAATGGCTGGAATGGTGTTGGTCCCATGTATTGTGGATACTGGGGTGGGTATCCTCTCCACCCTCGTTGTCTTGGGAACTGTTGTCTTCTTTGCCTCCACCCACCTCTATTCGGGCGATTCCTTCTACCACCGCTGGAATTTGAGCTGGCGGAACTAATGTCTGACCCATCACTGTCTGTATCATTTTTCGTGGATACATAGTCGGCCTTAGTGTATGGATAAGTTCCTTCAGGTGTGAATTTGTCTTTATCTTTGCTCAATTTGTTGAGTTTGCTCTGCTTCAAAGTAAATTCAAATTCTGTCATTTGTTGGTTGAGCTCATCTAATCTGATCTAAAGACAGGCTCCTTGCCCAACCAAGCATCAACCAGCAACCAGAGAGGGACCTAGTGGTGAATTTAACTTCTAACGCAGACCAGACATCTTCAAGGTGAACCTTGAGATGAAGGAATTTGTACGGAAATTGAAACTGCAGGCCTTTTTTGTAGACAAACCATCACAAGCCTTGACAACAGACACGGGTCTGAGACCTAAATCTACCTTCACGCCTCCTGACTCAGTACTCCCTATTGAGTTACTTGCTTTTGAAAAGGCTGTCATGACAGAGGTCAACAAATTGGATGTGTCCTCCACACGAACTTTCCACAACACAACAAAGGAAGAACAACTTGCCTTAAAAACCTTATCTGGAGATACAAGTATAGTTATAAAACCGGCAGATAAGGGGGGAGCCATAGTATTACAGTCAACTGAGGATTACGATAACGAGTGTCTGAGACTTCTGTCCGATCAGATTAGATGAGCTCAACCAACAAATGACAGAATTTGAATTTACTTTGAAGCAGAGCAAACTCAACAAATTGAGCAAAGATAAAGACAAATTCACACCTGAAGGAACTTATCCATACACTAAGGCCGACTATGTATCCACGAAAAATGATACAGACAGTGATGGGTCAGACATTAGTTCCGCCAGCTCAAATTCCAGCGGTGGTAGAAGGAATCGCCCGAATAGAGGTGGGTGGAGGCAAGAAGACAACAGTTCCCAAGACAACGAGGGTGGAGAGGATACCCACCCCAGTATCCACAATACATGGGACCAACACCATTCCAGCCATTCCAGTTCAACCACCCTACTGATGCTCAGGGCTTTCCACAATGGAACCAAGACTTCAATGGAGGTTTCTATGGTCCACAACCTTTTTTAGGCTCCCGCCCAGGGACACGGGGAAAGAACCGGAAAGGCAACAATGTCACATGGGAGGAGACAGATCAAGGGAACCCCCGGCAAACCAGGAGCATGACAGGCTCCTTGCCCAACCAAGCATCAACCAGCAACCAGAGAGGGACCTAGTGGTGAATTTAACTTCTAAACCTCTGACGAGAATCCAACAACAGGTATTGAATAAAGGCTTGGGATTTGTACCAACGCAGAGACCAGACATCTTCAAGGTGAACCTTGAGATGAAGGAATTTGTACGGAAATTGAAACTGCAGGCCTTTTTTGTAGACAAACCATCACAAGCCTTGACAACAGACACGGGTCTGAGACCTAAATCTACCTTCACGCCTCCTGACTCAGTACTCCCTATTGAGTTACTTGCTTTTGAAAAGGCTGTCATGACAGAGGTCAACAAATTGGATGTGTCCTCCACACGAACTTTCCACAACACAACAAAGGAAGAACAACTTGCCTTAAAAACCTTATCTGGAGATACAAGTATAGTTATAAAACCGGCAGATAAGGGGGGAGCCATAGTATTACAGTCAACTGAGGATTACGATAACGAGTGTCTGAGACTTCTGTCCGATAGACGCAACTGCATGGTCCTACAACAGGATCCCACAGAAAACCTCAGGACGAGAATCGGGGGTATGATTGAAGAAGGCCTAGCACATGATTGGTTAAGCAAGAAGGAAGGAGAATTCCTGGAGCAGAAAAAACCACGCATTCCATATTTTTACAGTATTCCCAAGATCCACAAGGATCTCACCAACCCCCCGGGAAGACCGATAGTTTCAGGCATTGGCTCAATTTTAGAACCACTGTCGAAATTCGCTGATGCCTTTCTGAGACCTTTAGTACAATCTACAAACACCTATCTAAAGGACACAAAGGCTGTTTTACAACTACTGCAAGAAACAACATTTGACCCAAAAACCCAACTCCTGATGTCCCTTGATGTGGAAAGCCTCTACACCAGCCTTCCCCATGATGAAACATTGGTGATTATTGAGGAGGTGCTTTTTTCCACACCATGGAAATATCAAACACCACGAGGATTGGTTCTAGAATGCATTTCTCTGGCTTTGCAAAAAAACTTTTTCCAGTACAAAACCACGATTTACCAACAATGCCATGGGACCAGCATGGGAAGCACTTTTGCTCCGAGCCTGGCTGGACTCTACGTACACCACCTTGAGACCAGCAGGATTCTCCATGATCAGAATCCATACAGGTCGAATATAAAATGCTGGAGGAGGTATATCGATGACGTCCTGGTCATCTGGGAAGGCGATCGCCAATCAGCTGAGAATTTTCGGGAATGGTTGAATAACCAGAATGCCTTCCTGAAATTCACGAGCACCATTTCAGACCAAACATTGGTCTTCCTGGACCTCAACATTTATGCAGATGCAGGGGTGTTAAAAACAACCACTCATTTTAAACCAACCTCTAGAAATTGCCTGCTGAGGTATGACAGCTTTCACCCTCGACACCTACGGGAAAATCTGCCATATGGACAGTTTTTACGCCTAAGGCGCAACTGCACAGATGTGTCCCAATTCAAGAAGCAGGCGAACGACCTAAAAGAAAAACTCAAACAACGAGAATATCCCAACAGAATTATCGACAAAGCAATGAAGAGGGCAAAAAACAATAACAGGGAAGCATTGCTGGAGGAACGAATTAAGGAACCCACAGAAAACAAACGACCGATCTGTGTAACAACATTTAACACAATGTCAAATGAAGTGTCCAAAATTGTAAATAAACATTGGAGAATACTAACAAGTGGCGAGTTAGATCTGGAAAAACCAATGTTTGCACATCGCAGGGGACGCAACCTCAGAGACATATTGGTACACACCAGACCAAAACCAACCACTGTGACCTTACAACCATCTATAGGCGTCCAGGGTCATTTCCCATGCGGAAACTGCAGCAGCTGTCACTTGACAGAAAAAAGCACCAGACTCACCTTTCGCAATGGCTCTACATGGGAGCAAAGGAGATTCACGAATTGCAATTCCAAAAACGTAATTTACCTTATAAAGTGCCCATGTAACCTTGAGTATGTTGGAATGACCACACGAGCCATTAAAACACGAATGAATGAACATAAAAGCAACGTGCGATGTAAAAAAAGCACAACAAAAATGGCAACGCACTTTCTGACCACCCAACACTGCGTCAACGACTTAAAATGGACAGTCATTGAACAATTAGCCTCTGATGTGGGCCTTTTTCAAAAGGAACAACGGTGGCTGTTCCGATTGGGTACCCATCTAAATGGGCTCAACGATGACTTACCCTGGAGTCAACTGTCAGCGTAATATACATAGTAATATGCAAGCGGAGGACCCTTGCTGTGCAATATCTGCTCACTTTAAATGATCGACTTGATCAGGTCAAATAACTTATCAAATGTAAATACCACTCGTGTAAAACCGATAATTATGAGTAGACGTATGACTCTTATTTCCTACTGAAATATGTCCATGGCTGTATATCCACTTTATTTCATCCATCGCGCATTAGTAACATTGGTACATAACTAACACACGCGCGCTGAAGACATTCAGTGAGACGCGCGGGTGCAGAATGCGCTTGCGCCAGGAACGGACACATCAATTCCTAACACGCGTGCGCATAAGAACAGTGGCAGTCCGGTGCGCAAGCTCAGAAACGACCTCCTGTACTTGCAGACGCTGATCCCGTGCTAACGCGCCTATTACATACGAATGCCCTGTATGGTTGAAAAGCGGAATACCCATACATGGAGACACAATCGCTTCCGCTCAATCAGTAAAACGGGGTATAAATAACCATGACCATTGCCTGACTCCACACCAGCGGAGCAGCGTGAGGGGTAAGGCGGCGATCAGAGCGTCCTGACCTTGTGAGTATAATACTGAAGAGCTAGTATCCTACGACCATCTGCACTCTTCTACATAAGTAAGTGTGATAGAATGAATTATAAAAGCTGCATCATTCTTCAATACAGATAGCCATTGGAGCAGCACCCCGACGTTCCCATTTTGCTCATGAAGCCTACAACCAAGCTTCACAAGTATGAATACAACTTACAGTAAATCCTAGGTTTTTATGTGTTTTATGTTGTATGTGTTGTGAGTCCCCCTTTTTTCAACAGGCTTATTAATAAGCAAATGGTGAGGTTCCAGGTGAATGCACCTGCATGAACTACCCGCTACATGGGTAACCATTAGGTGTTATTTTTGTCTTTCTACAGGTCATTGAGCTTGTAGCAGACCGCTGTAGGCACACTTAGCCTATTCCTACAAAAATTCACTTTTCTGTAAATACAAATTTTTTTGTAGAAGAAGACGTGAGTAGGGAGGGGAGTTTGTGCCCCTGTCCTGAAGAAGGAGCTTGCCTCCGAAACATGTCGACAACAAAGCACACCAGAGGTCCTGTTCATTAATACAACAGACTTGACCTCGCCCTGCACTTCTTTTAACAGTACCAGCCAGAGTTCAGAATAAAATTGTTTTTCTTGAACACTCTAGTGCCAGGTACTTTTTAACCTTTTTTCACTACACCCCCTACTCACTTAAAAACATACCCCACACACTGTACACCACACATAGCCAATACTATAAGTGCTCCCGCGTAGCCGTAGGTCGCAGCACGCCGCATCCCGATAGAGGGGTGCGAAGACCCCGATGATGAAGCATGACACCAAGGGGCCTTTTGGTGTGTGAGAGGTATTTTACAAACACTGAGTGCTTCAATACTCATTGATCACTCCTTCGCTTCCCCCCCTTCCCTTTGAATGTTGGATTTCTTTTGTTTACTTAAGTACCAAAGTGGAGCATAAATCCAACGATTAGCTCTACCTCCCTCATATGTTTTTGTTACAATTAGCCTGATAGACGTGACGCAAAAATTGATGGGTAGAATTATTTTAGGTAGAATACAGAGTTGGATGGAGGATAACGAGATTCTATCCCCTTTCCAGGCTGGTTTTAGGCAGGGTACATCAACTGTGGACCAGTTATGTAGACTACAGGTCCAATATTGGAAAACTGTTACTGTAGAGGGTGGCAGCCTCTACATGATCTTTGTTGACCTGCGGTCGGCATTTGACCTGGTGCCTAGAAACAAATTGTGGAGGGTACTACATGAATTGGGTCTACCACGCTATCTACTCAATGTTCTAATGAGGCTTCATATTGGCACTTACGCCCAGGTAAGGTGTGGGAAGCATGGCAAATTGTCAAGACGCTTCCCGGTCAACCAAGGGGTACGTCAGGGTTGTGTCCTGGCTCCCACTCGCTTTTGCTTTTACATAAATGGATTGGTTGATCACCTCCTTGGTGCAATGAACATAGATGCCCCGAGGTTAGCCATTGGCCGGGTGCCCGCTCTGATGTTCGCGGACGACACTTTGTTGTTGTCCAAGACATCAACGGGCATCCAACACATCCTCGATGGCTTTGCCGACTTCTGTTTATCTAGGGGATTGGAGATAAACCTAGATAAAACTAAGTTCATGATCCTTAACCCTCCGAGGCAGACACGCCCGAATCCCCTCCTGGGTGGAATCCCACTTGAGAGAGTGAAGACCTTTGAATATCTGGGAATCACCTTGGGAGAACACCTGGAATGGGATCCACAGTTGGCAAAAGCTGCACTTAAGCTAACAAAGGTCGTGGGGGGGATCCAGAAGTTGCATAGAGAGTCCGAATTCAAGCCTGTGGCTCCAGTAATCGAAATCTATAATGTACAGGCTAGATCAGCAGCTCTATATGGGGCCGAACTTTGGGGGCATCAAAAATCCCACAATCTAGCCACGGTGGAACACGCATTTGTGAGGAACATATTGGGTCTTCCTGTGAGTACCCCACTTGTACCATTGCGCATGGACTTAGGACTACTCCCTATTGAGGCGGTTATGCCTCTAAGCCCGCTATTATACTGGAAAAGATTGTGGTCCGTGCCGGAACTCATCTGCTACAAAAATGAATTCAGGGAAATTTGGGATGCATTAAAAGTAAGAACATTAGGTGGCTGGCCCATATAAAGATAACCAGTTGTAGGCTAGGCCTATCGGAGCTCTGGGAAACCCCAGAAGTCGCCTGTCCGGCGCTACCCAAAGCTGATTTGAGCCGCCACTATAAGAACCATAATTTAGCATCCCTGCATGCGAGCTCTGGGGGGGGGGGCAGATTGACCACTGAGTTCCTCCAAATCAAAGTAGATTATAAGAGAGAGGAATTTTTAGATTTAATATTCCCTGCAGTAGCACGAAAATTGTATATGCAATTTAGATTAGGTACTCTTCCTCTTAGAGTGCTCACCAGTAAATGGGACAAAACTAGGAGTGAGGAGTGCCCTGCCTATGGTTTCTACCTCGAAACCAAAATTCATGTTTTCTTCTTTTGCCCAGCGTACCAGGGCTCACGTAAGCACTGGCTACTTGCAATTTGTAGAAACTTAGGTTTCCGCCAGTGTGCACATGCATTTAGGGTGTTAAAATATGATACGCACCCCCTATTATTTTTGCTGTCTCCCGCTTTTTGAATGCAATGTGGCACAAACGCAGGAAATTGATTACCGTACCCAGTGTCTAGCACGAATTCCTGTTTTAAATTCAATGTGATGTTCGATAATGAATTCTAAGTTTAATCTTGTTTTATTCGGTGCATAGTATTGTATGTTTACCTGTAAATCTGTATATGTAACGTATTTTAAATGTAATTCTTAATTATTATCTTAAATTTCTTATTATATGTATTTCTATGAACTTTTATGGTCCATCGTGGCCGAAATAAAGTTATCGAACAAACTATATTTCTTTAGCAAAATCCACAAGCAAATATGTAGCCTGGCGATCTAAACTGTATGAAAACAGTGAAAGAGCGGGTCACATGCTAGCAATAAGGACTAGAGAAAAAGCGGCTGTTTTACGGATAGACAGTATAATGGACCCAGATATCGGGTTGGTCACGGAGGAAGGGGCAATTTTATTGGCTTTCCAGAAACTTTATCAAAAACTGTACTCTGAGGATCTTACAGATAATTATGATATACAGGCAGCAATACAAAGGTATCTTGGTGAGATCGAGGTAAGCTCATTGTCATCTGACGATCATGAAATGCTCGATGCTTCGATTAACTCAGAAGAGTTATCTTTAGCTATTGATTCTCTTCCATCCGGCAAGGCGGTGGGGCCAGATATTTTACCTGGAGAATTTTATAAGATTTTTCAACTCCAGCTTGCTCCTATCATGTTAGAGATGTTCAGAGTGGTTCAGAGTGGGGATAACCCCCGAATCTTGGCGGATGGCTGGGATATTAACATTTCTAAAGAAAGGAAAGATAGCAACAGATACTGGTTCTTACAGGCCAATTACGTTGATTAATAGTGATATCAAAATGTATTCAAAGATTCTTGCTAACCGACTGGCAGTGGTCATCAAAAAAATGGTTTCTCCGCAACAACACGGCTTCGTACCAGAGCGAGAAACTATCAATCATATACGCCGAACTATCATGCTGTTCGACTACACCAAGGTTACAGGAGATCCTATGGCTTTAATTCTGCTAGACGCGGAAAAAGCTTTTGATAGGGTCTCCTGGCTTTTTGTATGGGCCACACTGAAACATTATGGTTTAGGGGAGAAATATATTCGGGCTATTCGGAGCATGTATGAACAACCAACGGCTCAAGTATCGGTGATGGGGGCCCAATCAGCAACAATAAATATACTACGAGGATCAAGGCTGGGGTGCCCTTGTTCCCCCCTGTTGTTCGCCATCTATATTGATCCTTTAATTAAGAAGATATTGAATGATCCAATAATCCAACCCGTGCAAGCTAAGGGTGGGGACACAAAAATTTTAGGCTACGCTGACGATTTAGCGATTCTGACTGGCTCCCCGCAGGTGGCTCTACAAGAAATTTAAATTTTAACATCGCAGTTTGGCAAGATTTCAGGCTACCATTTAAATGAAGGAAAAACTCAAATAATCTGTAATGATAGAGTTAGCTTAGTGGATTCTCGCACAGTAGGTATTTCAAATATTTAGGGATAGAAATTAGTTCAAAAACCGAGGAAATAGTGGAGATCAATTTAAAACCCCTTATACATAAATCAGAAGTGGATGCCCGTTGAATGAATAACCTGCAGCTGACGTTGATGGGCAGATGTAACGTTATCAAAATGATATTCCTCCCTAAAATGTTATATTGCTTTAGAGCAATTCCTTTATTGATAGACCAAACTTGGTTTAAAAAGTTAGGTCGGATCGTTTAATGGTTTTTATGGGCTGGGAAACGCTCTAGAAGGGCTCTTAAATTTATGACTTTGCCCAGAGGGTGGACAATACCTAACCTTCAAATATACTACTGGTCCATAACACTGAAACAAATAGGGGACTTATTGGATGGATGAAATTCGGATTGTCTGGATACTTCGATATATAATTTAATTTATGGGGCAGAGGCTATGGGACTTTTGTTTCGACATGTAGATTTTGCGTATTTTAAAAGGGTCAGGTTTAAGGTCTTCATTGGCGACTTTAAAGTCTGGACGGCGGTCCGTAAAATGTTTGAAATTGGACGGTTTCACATATATTCTCCTTTCGCAAGGAATATTCTTTTCCCAGAAATTTTCCGGGATGCTTATTTCAAGAGTGGACAGTTCAAGGGGTCAATTGTATAGGGGATATTATTTCTCACATTAGTATTATGACCTTTGAGATTATAAAACAGAAATATGGGATAGGGAATAAACAATTATTTACATTTTTACAGATCAGAGATTTTCTTTGTAAAAGAACTGCCACCTGGATACATATTCCGTTAGTTGAATTGATTAATGGGAGCCAAGCGACTATTTGTTTATTTATTTATTATTTGTGTATTTTATAAAGCGCGCAGCTACCCCAACGTGGTGTCCCGGCGCTGGTGAACAGATAGCTGTGGGTTCAGAAGAGGGAATCCTAGCAGAAAAGAAAAGTTTTGAGGGATCTGCGAAATTCAGATTCCGACTGAATCAGACGGGGGGAAGCGGAAGTTTATTCCAGTGATTGGTGGCGCATACCTGTAAGGTTTTGCCTCCAGATCGGGCTTTTTTGAATCTGGGAATGACTAATAACTGTTCGGTATTGGTGCGGAGTGCTCTGGAATGACTGTATGGGCGAAGACTAGAAGTAAGGTAGGCTGATCTTAGGCCTTTAGTAGTCCAAAAGGCCAGGGTCATGGCTTTGAACTCAATCCTTTTAGGGATGGGCAGCCAATGTAGCTTCCGCAGATACGGAGAGATGTGATGTCTAAGTGGAATGCCGCAGACCAAAGGGCCACGGCATTTTTAGCTATCTGGAGTCTGTGGCACAGTCCTGCTGTCAGGCCCAGATAGAGTCCGTTGGCGTAGTCCAAGTGCGATGTTATGAGCGCCTGGACTATGGTTTTTCGGGTGTTGCTGGGCAAATAGTTTATGAATTTTTTTATCATTTTAATTTTGCAAAAGCAAGCAGCAGAGACTTTGTGGACTTGATTGGCGAAGGACAAGCGATTATCCAATCTAACCCCCAAGTTTCTGACCGAGTCCTTAGGGGAAGGGGCTAGACTCAAGTCTTCCAGCCACCAAAGATTAGAGGCAAGAGGGGAAGGTTGGTTGAAAAAAAGGACCTCGGTCTTACCAGCGTTGAGTCTCAAAAAATTGAGGTCCATCCACTTCGCAATATTCCTAAGACATGTTTTTAGGGGGTCAAAAGTTGTGGGAGATGACTCATTATAGGAAAAAAGAATCTGGATGTCATCAGCATATGATGTCATTTTGATTCCTGACTGAGATAACATTTCTGCTAGAGGAGTAAAATAAACATTGAAAAGGAGCGGACTCAACGAGGAGCCCTGCGGGACACCCCACTTGAGTGGCCTAATTGGGGAGGTGTAAGGGGGAGTGTGAACTTGTTGTTTTCGGCCAGAAAGAAATGATGCGATCCAGTTAAGGACCGTGCCCTGGACTCCAATGGATCTCAGTCGATTCAGGAGGATTGGGTGAGAGACGGGGTCAAATGCTGCAGAGAGGTACAGCAGCACCAACACCGCCCTCGATCCCCGATCAAGGGTCCACCGCACAGAATCGGCCATTTCAATCAGGGCCGACTCTGTGCTGTAGCCCGAATGAAAACCATGCTGAGAATCGTGAAGAAGGCGCTTGGATTCTATAAAGCTGGCCAGTTGTTGATGGGAAAGCTTTTTCCAGGATCTTGGCAGGGGCAGGGAGTAGGGAAATAGGCCTATAGTTTCCCGGGACCTCTGCGTCCGCGTTAGCTTTTTTCAGTATCGGGACTAGGAATGCGTGTTTCCACGACTCAGGGTAAATGCCCGAGCTCAGGGAGACGTTCCATATGGAATTGAGATGGGGATTTAGGAATGCTGCTAGAGCTTTATATTGCTTTGCTGGCCATGGATCACTAGGAGATCCGGATTTACATTTAAGAAGTTCCTGAAGGGAGAGATCCTCTGATATTTCAGAAAATTCCGCAAAGACTGGAGCCGTGGCGGGATTAGCTAACTGTTCTTCCCCGATATCAGAACAATCCATTTTGGGGAAGGAGGCAATTTTATCTTCAAAGAACTCAGAGAGTTGAGTACAAAGAGACTGAGACACAGGCGGGCGACGGTTCAAAGCCTGTGGATCAGTAAAAGATTTGACAATATTAAAAATCTCTCTGGAGGAATTACTAGCTTTATCAATTCTATCCGATAAAAAAATTCTTTTGTGTGTTATAATCAGTTTACGATATTCTTTGAGAGCAGTCCGGTACTTAGATTTACTTTCTGCTGATAAATTCAATCTCCAGCAGCGTTCAAGGGATTTACAAGCGGACTTTGTTTGTCTCAGTTCCTCCGAGTACCAGGGGGCAGCTGGAGCAGATCTAAAGGTTTTAATTGGTCTGAGAGGTGCCAATGAATCAATGGCTTTGGTCACCCACGCATTAAGGTTAAAAATGCGTGAGTCGAGGTCAGAGGCCAAGGGGGGATTGGAATCTTTAGTATACTCAAGAGGAAGATCCGGGGAAATTTTGCTCCAGTTTCTACCGAGTTCCTTAGGGGTGAGAAAGGGTCTATCATGATGGGTCATGTAGACAGCAAAGGGAATAAAGTAATGATCAGACCATATAACTGGTCTGGGAACCTTACCCGAAAAGTCGGAAAGGTTAGAGCAGATAAGATCTAGCGTATGGCCGGCTTTGTGAGTGGGGGAAGTTACCAGTTGAATGAGATCACCGGCTGCCAATATGGAAATAAAATTCAAACTAAGGGAGCAGGTAGCATCTTCCACATGAAGATTCAGGTCTCCTAGCAACGTAAAATTAGAATACCGTGTACAAGCTTGAATGATGTAGTCCGTTAGCGTTGGTAGATGTAAGGGACTAGAGTTAGGGGGTCGATACATCAGAAGGCCAGAACAAGTAACCGACGCCGACAGTTTGATGCAGAAAGGGAGGCCCTTAATGCAGCCAATTTGTTCATAAAGGGGCGAAGTAATCGTCCATTTAGATTTATAAATAATGGCCACCCCTCCTCCATGTTTGCCATTTTGACGATTAGCACATAATATGCTGAGGCCATCAGGAATGGCCAGGGTCAAGGCAGAGTTTGTCACCTCGCTGAGCCATGTTTCTGTCAAGAATTGGAGGTCCCAATCATTATCCTTGAGGGACTGAAAAATGTCTAATGCGTGTTTTACCAATGATCTACAGTTTATTAGTCCGGCTGTTAGAGTCATTGTCACTCCGGGACCACAGGACAGAGGCAAGGCGTGCGATGGAGGTTGTCTATCTCTACTGGAGTTATTGTCCCAGGAGAAACCACAGATCTTACATAAGGAGTCCAAGCTCGGATTTTCTGATGTATGGAGCAGGGTGTGGAGGCCCCCGGCAGGTCTTAGGGAAAGTAATTCCTGTCGGCTATAAGTATTCCTGCCGGTGGTGTTAATTTGGGCAGTATCGCTGGCCCCGGCCGCATGAAGGTCACGGACGGGCGCAGACTGACTTGCCTTTGGCGCGCCGCCGGCGCGTCCGCTGTGCGGCCGAATGAGGGTGGCCATATCAAGCAGGTGAGGGTGGGACTGGCCAGGCTACTGGACCGCAACCCGCAATATCTTCTATATATAAAATAATAAATGAGAAAAGAAGTGATGATTTAACTAAGCATTTTGACAGGTGGCAAGTGGGTTTACAAGCAGGACAAGGTGAATGTGAAGATTCTCTTATGTATAGCCAAACAGCCTGTATCTCTGCAAATCTTCAGGTACAATGTTTTAAGACTTGGTTCAATTTGTATATAACTCCTGTCTGAATTCACAAATGGGGGGGACCTCTGGGACAAACTGTTCCCCGATGTGGGGAACTTGCTGCAGACAGTATACATATGTTTGCCACCTGTCCCACCTTGTGTCAACTGCTTAACAAAATAAACAGCGCTTAGGGCAAATTCTGGGATATACAGTATCATTGACATCTCAAGTTATTATGTTAGGTGTTTCCAATGAAAACATGGCTGAACCAGAGCGGAAGATGCTTTTCGTAGCAATGGCTGTGTTGCGGCTTTGTTTAGCCACAGTATGGCTGGAACCGGTCCCTCCGACCCTACATGCATGGTTTAGCAAATTTCTATGTGTGTATAACTGCGAAATTTCTGTATATAGGAGAAGAGGAAACAGGGCTCGGAGGGAGGGAGAACAGATCTGGGGATTTCTTACTAATTGGTTGAATCAGGAATAATAATGCCCAGTCTGAATGTCTGAATGACTGGTATATTTGTCCTCGATACCCTGTGGGGATCCACTGGGGTTGGGTGGGGGTATAATCATGAAAAAGAGAACCTAAGGCATAGTGGTTTATTGTATGCTCTATCTTTTTTTTGTGTGTGATTTGTATCTATGTCTGTTGACCTAATAAAGGACCGAATGCTTTGCTTTGGTAGATTTTCCACTATTGAAACCTACGTGTACAAAGGGATAACAGACATATCCACGAGCTGCACCTATGCTGATGGAGTATCAATGGGAGGATATGGTAAGTACTAACAGCAGGAACATCGTCAGCACTGCTGTCAGCCGGAGATGAAAGAATAAGTTGAAGGGTTCACATCTGATGAGGAGTCTGTCCACAAGGCAGATGATGCACCCGGTGTATGTGCCTTTGCTGCTGACTAGAACAGCACCGATGGACTTAGGGGGGAATGTCGCATGAAGTACAGAGAAACCAGATTTTTACACTATTTTATGAGCAGAAAGATCCTACAGCTTATTCAATGCTACTTAGGTTGAGCTGGTATGGAAGGTGGTGATTTCTCCTTGGAAGCTCTTCGGGTGGCACTTCATTAGAAAATTCTGATTCTGGCAAGCTGGCATACTACTTTTTTTTTTTGCACCTTCTACAAGTAAGTGCTTGGTGAAGTGAAGCACTACGACCAAATGTATGCCTTGAAGAAGGACTATTTTCCTGGAAAAAAAAGCCAGAATTCTTTCTCCGTTTTAAAGGTAGTCTTGCATATGCCGCTAAATGCTGCCATGTTCTTAAAGTACAAGCTGAAGATGCTTGTGAGGATGGTCAATATTCACAATGGTTCCTTCGGGTATGCAAACTGATTCCTTCAATATAAGACTTCACTTCATTATCAATTAAGTCAAGTTTTCTAGTTACTCTGGACAGAGCTCCCAACAGAGAGCCTGTTCACCTTACAAATCCAGCATTAATGACATTTGGGGTAAAAGATCTGTTTTATTTAATCCATGAATTAATCATTCCATTCACAAAAAACCCCTAATACATATCAAGATTGTCAATCAAAAACTTTTTCACAATGTCATAAAAACTTTACAAAATGCGGCGCAGAACATACAGTGTTATATTGTGACATCAAGTGAAATCGTGACACTCAAACTGTGATTATATACAATTGTGCAAAGGAATGTGAGGGAAAGAGACAAAAAGTCTTTTGGCCAGTTTCAGTTTTTGATTAATTTCTCCCAGTGATCCACTTTAATTTGTGGTCATGGAAAACTGGGTATCATATACTGGTCCAAATCTATCAGTTTCGTCGATGTTTCGACCCTATGGACGCCTGACTAGTGGGTCTATAGCGGGTCTTCTTCAGGACATGGGACTGCGAAATGGCGCCACTGGGCCTTCATACAATGGACCCTGTATTACTCTCGAAGAGATTACTTCTCTCGTGATGGACTTTCTATGTCCTTTTTAGCTGACACTGGCCGTGTCCATCAATGTCACCGGGGAGCGGTGCTTAGAAGGTTTAAGTCGGTTGCTTTAATCAGATCCGTCATATGAGTTCGACGATCCGAAATTCAGTGATAGTGATTCCCGCACCACATCAGGTTTAAATTGCGTATTCTTCAGGTTCAGACGCCGTATTAATCGGTCAATCTGTAAAATTCTCTTCGCATGACCCTTATGTTGCTCCTCGCTACTTCCGCACACAAATCACATTTTGAGTGTCACGATTTCACTTGATGTCACGATATAACACTGTATGTTATGCGCCGCATTTTGTAAAGTTTTTATGACATCGTGAAAAAGTTTTTGATTGATAATCTTGATATGTATTAGGGGTATTTTGTGAATGGTATGATTCATTCATGGATTAAATAAAACGGATGTTTTACCCCAAATGTCATTAATGCTGGATTTGTAAGGTGAACACGCTCTCTGTTGGGAGCTCTGTCCAGAGTAACTAGAAAACTGGACTTAATTGATAATGAAGTGAAGTCTTATATTGAAGGAATCAGGTTGCATACCCGAAGGAACCATTGAGAATATTGAACTTTATTGCCCAGGTTCTCAGGGATACTGGGTTACCCCATGGTGATTTACATTGTGAGGATGGTCGGCAAAGATTATTATCTGACCACAAGTAGAACAGTCCTTGAAAAGGGATCATATATTTTTCTCATTTAAAGTAGCGTTAGCCAAAGGGAGGCAAAGTATCTTCCCTGGTCCAGAGTAAAAATCCTTAAACAAATAATGAAAGTTGTATATTAAACTGGTTGCCGGCACTCCAATTTTCATGGACAGCATTGCAGTAGTACATTATTAATTCTTCTGTTTGTTACTTCAAATGGAAAAATTCCAGCCATCCAATACGTTTGATCAAAGTAGGTAATAATTGACTTCATCAGGGCTGACACAGTGTTTACAATTATGTCATGAGTTAATAGTTTTAGTTCTCCAAAGTAACGTATATCTGGGGAATTGTATCTTGTGGTCTTGTTCCCAAACTTTTCTTACAGCTGAGCTGGGATTGGTATAAGATCTAGAGGGGAAATAAAAAAACAAGTTACTTACCTTCTGTAATGCCTATTCTGGTAAAGACTATTTAGCCGCAGATGTCTCACCTTTTGAATATAATCAAGCATCAGATTGGCTCCTGAAACTTGTAGATAGCAATTCCCTTCGGTGCTGGCAGGTGTCGCCGTGCGACATTGTGCTGCTGAGTCTTGTGCGGTCATGACACCTTGCCTAGGTTATATACATGTGACCTGCTTGCGTTAGTTTCTCTCTGGAATCTGTGGCAACAGACGTGGACTTAATAGAAACTAATAAGCAACAGTGTCTAGTACTTTCTGAGATGGACCATTCTACAGAACGGGGATGGCAGGTGACTAAATGCAGTTAGATTGTCTCTACCAGAAAAGGCACTACAGAAGGTAAGTAATTTGTTCTTCTGTCAGAACTTCAAACATTGTACACTCTCTGCGGTAAACAGATCGGGCCAGAGTTTTCCCCTTAGCTGGAAAGTTTCCCGACCCGCCTAAATCAAGGTTGTTATAGAGCGTGGCTAATCACCTGGGAGGGGCTCAAGGAGCTAGGTTGGGGAGAGGTGGGTGGCGACGAGGGGAGGTTGGGTGGGGGCTTCTGCAGTTCAGTCGAAGAGCCAGGTCTTAAGTTCCTCCCTGAATTGAGACAGTGACTGTGATTGCCTGAGGTGCATCAGTAGGGAGTTCCAGGTCTTCACAGCGAGGTAGGAGAAAGATCTTCCTCCAGATGAGATCTTGCAGATCTGTGTGATAGTGGCCAGAACCAGATGGGCGGAGCAGAGATGTCTGGTTGGTGTGTAGAAGGAGAGGCGGTGGTTGAGGTATTTGTGTCCGATGTTGTGGAGGGCTTTGTAGGCATGCACGAGGAACTAGAAGGTGATTCTTTAGCTGATCGGGAGCCAGTAGAGGTCCCTCAGGTGACCGGAGATGGGGCTTTGGCAGGGGATGTCAAGGATGAGTCTGGCAGAGGCGTCCTGGATGCACTGCAATTTCTTTTGGGGTTTTTGGGTTGTGCTGGCGTAGAGTGCGTTGCCACATCAGAGTGTGATCCGCTTGGTAACGTCAGCCAAGTTCATCTGCCCTGGGGTTTAAAAATCCCACTGCGTGCTGGATGATCAAAAAGATGCCCTGAGCAGTCAGCCACTTCCAGAGGTGATGAGATCCTGACAATTGGCCAACAATCTCACTCTGCCTAGTTTGTTGAAATACCATATGGTAGTGGTGTTGTCTGTGAGAACCTGCATGCATTCCCTTATGAAAGTCGGGAGAGCCTTTCGCAATTCTGGAAGGTTGATGTGAAGGTGAACTTTCACCAGATACCAGAGTCCTATGATCATCACCTCTTCTAGATGACCTTCCCAACCCAGTAACAATGCATCTATCACAATTGTTAACTCTCAGTAGGGAGTGGGGCCTGCCAACAATACAACTGCGGTCAAGCAACCATCACTACAGATCTTTCGCAGTATCCTGCACCACATGGATGGAATCTGACAGATTACATTGGTGCTGAGTCCACTTCAGATCCCACTGCAGAACTCACATGTGCCACCTGGTATGGACCAAAAGCAGGATTCAAGCGGCCCAGAAGCCGCAGGGCCGCGCTCACTGATGCCCAGGTCAAAGATTGAAACAACAGGATCATAGCCCAAATGTCTTGGACTCGTTAAAATGAAGGGATAGCTCAGAAGAGCAGTTTCCAGGATGGTTTTGATGAAGGGGAGCTGCAGGGAAGGATTCAGGTGTGACTTTGCAACACACTGATGGTGAAACCCAACAGTATAAACTGGTCAGAAGTCATCTGGAAATGATTTACAACTGTTTGATTCAAGCCACATTCAGTAAATAGGTATGAGAAGACTGGACTTCCTAACCTCCGCAGGTAGGCTACAACTACCACCTATCACCTTTGTGAACAGCTGAGGTTCCTGGTCAGACAAAAAATGGGGACAGAGAACAGATAGTGCTCCTGGCCCACCTGAAACTGCAGGTAGCACCTGTGGAATAGCAGGATAAGAATGTGGAAGTATGCGTCCCGCAAGTCCAACACTACCATCCAGGATCCCTTTTCAAGGGCAGAGAGAACTTAGGACAGGGTTATCATCTTGAACTTGTCTTTCCTTAAGCAGAAGTCCAGAGGGAAAGATATCTAAAATGGGGCAAATGCTTTCATCCATCTTCAGTATCAGAATGGAACAACCAGTCCCAATTTCTGAAACCGGCACACTCTCTATTGCTCCATTTCTCAAGAGAGCTGGAGCTTCTTGGAGTATAGACAAGCGGTCCTCCGGGAGTTGTTGTAGTGTACATGGCAAGTCTGGAGGATAGGTAAGGAAGGGTAGGGAGTAACATTATTCCACGATCTTGAGTAACAAAATGGTTACTTGCCACTAGGAGTAGTTTTGCAGCTTGAAGGGTTTTCTGGATTCACATGCTGTGCATTATTCCATTATCTAGTAGTTGGGTCTTGAATGGTCTGCATTTCTGTTTTTTTTGTGGTTGTTAGGTCCATCCCATGTGTGACATTAGACGGCACTCCAGAAGTTCCTGTGCATGATAGCCATCTTCGGATTCTTTTTTCCCTTTCTTGTTGAGATTATGGTTATTTATTTACTTTTTCTAATATAAATATATGGGGGCAGATTTACAAGCCCATTGCGCCACTTTTGAGTCACTTTTCCCATGTTAAAAGTAACGCAAAATTGGCGCAAGGGGCTTGTAAATCTGCCCCATATTCTTTTACGCAATCTTCCCACCGGTTTGGTTTCCTAAGCTGCAAAACTACTCCTACTGATAAGTAACCATTTCGTTTGGCAGCATGAATCCTTTTCTGGATTCACATGCTGTGCATTAGATTATGTAGTGGTTTTCCCCTCCATGGTATGAGAGGGGTGAGATGTGGAAGAATTAGCCAATATGTGTTGAAGTACTTTCTGTCCCACCTGTGCTTCCTTTGTCATTTTTATTTCCTCTCAGTAATGCTTGGTGAAGGTATATGGGGAGGCCCATGTAGGAGCTGCACATATGTCAATTGGCAAGCCTAGGGTGCACACTTTTTTCTTGTTGAATGTGCTCCTGGGCGTCAACTTAATGTTTTTCCTGCTGAGGAGTAGCATATTTGAATGGCCTCCACAATCCAGCCTGCAATTGTTCTTTTTGTGGCGAGTGAACCTTTTCTGGACTTTGTGTAGGAGATGAACAATTGATTCCCTTTACGGAATTGTTTTGTCTCCTGTAGATAATATAGTAGCGCTCTTCTTACATCCAGGGTATGAAGGCTTCTTTCCAGTCATATTTGTAGGTTTTTAAAGAAAACAAACTGAATGCGTTGATTCATGTGAAACTTGCTCACCACTTTAGGCAGAACTAGAGATTAGTTCTTATAACTGGCTTGTACTTGTAGATTTTCATGTATGGTTCCTAAATAGTTAATGCTTGTAGCTCAGTTACTCTTCAAAGTGACATTATGGCTATTAGGAAGGCAGTTTTTATTGTGACAAGCTGGGTTTTTGTTGCAGTAACCCCCCTACTTTTTGCCAGACCACTGATGCACTTTGACTTGATGTGCCCTGGGTCCCTACCAATCAGGTTCCCAGGGCCTGTGTTCTTCCCCAAAATTGTACCCAATTGGCATCTCTGGCCACAGGTCCCAACCTTTATTAGCTGTAACACCCCTAAATCTAGTATTTAGGGGCAGCCCGAACCTTGCTTCCTCAGACAAGAAACCAGAAGAAGAAAAGAAGAAGAAAGACTGAACAGCCGTGCTGAAGCTAACAAGAGGAGGACGCTCATTGACTTGGCCTCAGCCCTACCGGGTTGTTCCAACCTCGAACCTGTTCCAGTAAAATCCTGGTGTGTCCTACAGCCAGCAACCTCGAGAAACCAGCAGGAGCTGGCTGCCTTCACTCCCAAAGACTCTGTCTCCCGTGAACACCAGATTTGTTCAAACAACAGACTCCAGCTCCGCAATGATCCACGAATTTGCACCACTATGCACCTGACCGAGTGGGCAAACACCAAGAGGAGGTCTACCTGGTGATCCTGACCCGAGATCCACCAACCCCTGGCCTGCCTCAAGCCTGCAGCCGACGCATGCAGCCTCAACCCGGAAGGTCGCCCCAACTGCAACCAGAAGCTGGTAAGAAGATCCAACCCTAAAAGACATCCCTGCACCCGACGCCCCATGGCCTTGGGAGACCCAACCAATGGTGCCTAACCAACCCCCAACAACCCAACTTACCTCTCCAAGTGGTGGTCGCACCCAGAAGATCTTCATCCCCGAGCCTGCAGTGCTTTTGCAAACTGGAGACTCCTCATTGAAAGCTACAGGTTTTCTGACACCAAAAAAGCACTCTGCACCCGGCTGCCCCAGTGCCTCTGAGGGTGCATCTTTTGTGCTGGCCTAAACCCCCATTGGCCCCGAGCTTATGTCCAGGAGCTTTGCTCCCACAACCCAGTGGCCTGCTCGTCAGCAGCCATCAACCAGAGGCCCCCTATCCCCCATTGGATAACATTGGGCCTCAGCACTCTGCACACGGCAGCCCTAGTGCCGCTGAGGGTGTAAAAAGAGTGCATCCTTGACCCTGGGGGATGCCCGAGTCTAACCCCAGAATAGGATAACATTGACTGTTTTTCTATGAAAAGTTTCTAAGTGTGAAGTTGGAAAATCTAGGAAATCCTTTTACAACTGTACTAAATAACAAAAAAACTTTTACTTACCTGTTTACAGGAAATTTCCCAATGTAGTATCCAGGTATACTACACTGTGTAAGAAAAGTAATCTGAAATTAATGTAATGGTCATTTTACTAAAAATCCCATTCAAAGTATATGTACTGTATTTCCAAAGCATTGCATTTCTCACAGTACGGTAAATCAAAACTAAGTGCTTATACACTTACAATCTGAACTGTGTTACAACACTATATTTACCGTAAAGTATTTATCACTTACCTGTGGCAGGCTTGCTTGGTTCTAGGAAATAAAATAAATAAAAGAATATTTTTATATAAAAGCAATTGGTCTGGAGTTCAGTCTTTGAGTGTGTGAATTAATTTGCTGACTGTGTACAACACAGGCTTAACACTGTCCTCTGATAAAGCCTTACTGCTCGACCACACTACCACAAATAGAGAGTGAGGTGCTATCTACTTTACCTCTGCCTACCTTTTGGGTTCCACTGGAACACTATACCTCACTTTGGTATAGTATATACAGAGCCAGCTTCCTACAGACATGCCAAAGTTCTGCTTTGTGCATTGGTTTGAAAGGTTCCGTCATAAGCTGTGTCAGCACAGTGTTTAAACTCCACATGTAGGGCCTGATTACGATTGCGGTTTTCCCGCATCCTCCGGGCCGGCGGAATGCACAACTTACATTTTTATCATTGCGGCGGGTGCTGCTTCAAGCAGCCCCCGCCACAATGATAAAAATACAGGATGTGACCGCCAGGGTGGCGGTCACATCCTAATTTGCACGGAGGGACCGCCGCTGCCCCTGCGGACGGTCCCTCCTACTCTATGGTGGCAGACGGACTCAGGTCCATCCGCCATCATAATCGTCCCCTTAGTCTGGAAACCTCCTTAGAAGTGTGATGTTTTTGGAACCTTCTAGGAATCTTTTAATGAATGGTGATGTGAAGAAACTTTTACATGATGCTCCCCTGGTGTATGCTAGAATTGCCACCAGGTGCACCTTGATGCTTAAATAGATGATTGTACTGTCTAGCAAATGGGTAAGATATAGTAATACTGTTTCCTGTTTAGATAATGAATCTAGGGTATTATCTTTACGCCAGATGAGACACCTATTTCACTTAGCTGTGTAGTATTACCTTGTGGGTGTTTTTCTTGCCTCCTTTATTATCTCCATTGTTCTTTGTTGCAAATTTAGATGTCCAAATTGTATGTACTCAGGTGCCAGGCTGTGCATTGATGATTCCAGGTGAAATACTTGACCACTTTGCATTGTGAGCAGGTTCTAATCTTGTTTGAATTTGAGTATTTGTCCCTTGGACATTTAGAGTAGACTTGAGTACAAGGTTTGTCTCGCCCACTGCAGGGCTATGAGAATTAGGCTTGCCCCTGGATGCCTAGCCTCCAATAACTTGTGCAATAGAGGAATTGGGCGGTAACAACATAGGCAAATGTCCCTAACCAATTAGTGACACGGCTTTCCCTCTGACAGGTGGTGTTGGAACCTCGAGGCGAAGGATTGGTATTTACTCTTCTTCGCTGTTACAAATAGGTCTATAGTTGGTATCCCGCCGAGTTTGAATATTTTTTCTAGGCTCCTCTGCTTTACTTCCCATTTGTGTGAGCTACTGTTCTGTCTGCTGAGCTGATCTGCTCCCGTGTTGTGTCCTTCCCTGGTAGATGGATTGTTTGCAGACTGATCCTCCTTGGTATAGCCCATTGCCATATCTCCTGAGCTAGTTTGCTGAGGATGAATGATTTTGTTCTTCCTTGTTGTATTGTCTGTCTGGTTCAATACTGTCCTCCCTGCAATGTGAGCTTGGAAGGCCTTTAGTGCTAGAAACACTATCTTCATTTCCAGGAGGTTGATGTGTTTTATGGAGTTTGAGTTGTTCCATTGACCCCATATTTTTAATGTTTTTTGTCTGTGTCCTTTGTGAGATACATCTGTTGTGATGGTCACTGAGGGAGTTGATTTGAAAGTTCTGCCTAGTGTTATGAAAATGAAATGAAAATAAAATTTATAACACACACTAATATCCACGGGTTACTAGACGCGGTGAATACTGCAGAATTGGCTAACCAAAAGGAGAATGAGAGAAAAGTGTTTGGGCAAGTTGTTAAAGAGCCACGTTTTTAAGAGTTTGCAGAATGCCAGAAGATTGCTTTCCTTCTTACGTATTATAGGAAGAGAGTTCTACAGGCTAACAGTGCCTGCCACAAAACGTCTTCCCCCCATGAGGCAGTTTTGCCCTAGAAGTTACCAGATTGAAGGAGGCCATGGACTGCAACTGCCTCTCTGGGATATACCATCTGAATCTCTGTGAAAAATAATCAGGGCCAAGCCCATGTAGCAACTTAAAGGCAATACAGAGGGATTTGAATTTGATTTGTCTCTTAACTGGCAGCCAGTGCAAAGATGGGTAGGCATGGGTCACCGACTTATGTTTTGGAATAGCACGCAGAAGATGGGCTGCTGCATTTTGGAGGACCTGCAGTTTGTTAAGATACCGTGATTGTATATTGATAAAAAAGCCCATTACAGTAATCGATATTGGACAGAATGAGTGCTGTGACCACTGCTTTCTGGAGCTCTGGTGGAATGAGAGGTAATATTTTCCTGATGGTTTTAATCACAAAGAAGCAGGAGGAGGTGATTGCAATAATTTGTCCTCCAAATGACAAATTGGAGTCAAAATAGACTCCAAAATGTTTTACCTTTGTGACTGGCTCAGGAATTTCTCCCAATTCCCGAGGCCACTAACTTGGTGTCCAGTAGGAGTTATCTTGTCTGCAGAGAAGCACCTCCGTTTTACCTGAATTCAGCTTCAGGCAGTTTTGGGCCATCCAATTGCGTACTTTGTGCATACAGTCTTGGAATCTTGATGCAGTGTTCGTTGGCGTATGACGAAGTCTTAAAGCCAAAGAATTTGATGAGTGCGCAGAGTGGAGATACATAAAGGTTGGAAAGGGTTGGACTCAGCGAGGAGCTCAATGGCGCCGTGCAGGGAAAGGAGAAGAGTGGGTACTTGAAGCCCCCAAACCCCACATGTTGCTCTCTATCACTGAGAAACGACTTCAGTTAATCCAGCACTTTATCCCTAATGCCCAAGGAAAATAGATGATTTATAAGAAGGTCATGGTTGACCGTGTCAAAGGTCGAAGAGAGTTCAAGCAGAATCAAGGCCGACCTCCGGCCTTTATCCACGACCTCTCTAATTTCCTCCAATACATTTATCAAGGCCAATTCTGTGCTATGTAGACTCCTAAAGCCATATTGAGAGCTAGCCAAAACTTTATTCTCATTAATAAACTGGGTCAGCTCTATATTCATAACCTTCTCCAAAATCTTGGCCGGCAGAGGTAAACGGGAGATAGGCCTTTAGCTGCTTGGGTCTTTAGTGTCCAGATTTGCTTTTTTCAGCCACGGGAGAATAGACGCCCTCTTCCATTGTAGAGGAAAGAATCCCTCGGAAAACATAGATTTAAAAATATCCTTGAGGTAGCTTGCTGTAACCTCGGAGACTGAGTGGGGGACTTTTGGGGGGCACGGGTCCCAAGGGGATCCGGATTTGGCCTGATTAAGAATGGTCATGACCTGTGCATCAGAAATATAATTTGAGGTATTAAAACTGGGGATAGACACTGCTGGAAACCCTGATACCGTGAGTCTCTCCGAAGAAGTGGAGGACAGCCCCTTCATGTTAACATCCGTTGTCCGAGAGGTGCATGAAAAAGAATCAGCAATGGCTTTCAGTTTTGCCTGAAAGGAGTCTGCTAGTACATGCAGAACTCTTGATCTACATCCGTGATTGTTTGTACTGGGAGTTTGCTCAGCTTCTGAACTGTTGAAGAGAGTTCTTTGGAGGAATTTAGGGATGTCCTGATTTTAAAAGAAAATGTGTTTTTTATTTGCAGCTAAAATGTTTGTCTTCTATTCCAGGATGGCTGTTTTGTAAATGAGCTTGTCGTTAGGCTCATAATGTGTATGCCATTTCCTCTCCAGCCTATGACACGTTTGCTTCTGAAGTCTCAGACTGTCATCAAACGATGGCTCGGAAGGGGTGATCCTTTTATGATAGTGCTTTTAAATGGTGCTAAAGTATCGGAGGTCCAATTATGATAACTCTTGGTGGCCTCGTCTAGATCAACTGGGAGGCCAGGTTTAGAGTAGTGCAAATGGGTCTTAAGGACTTCTGGGATGATTTTATGCCATGAGCTTTTCAACGATTTGGTTGTGTTTTAATGGCGTAGGGGAACTGGTTCTATTGCATGTTTCTGCAGGAGGGAAAGCACTGCTTGTTTTAGAATCGTTAAATGCTCTGTTGACATTGGACGCTGTTTGGGTGGTATGTTTGGGGGGAGTTGAAGTCAGCTCCAGGCAATAACCCAATTGGATGATTTGTCTCACCCACCTGTCCGTGGCAATGGTGTTCCAGACAGGTAGGAACTGTGTCAATCTTCCCCCGACCGGAGTATATGGTCCAGGGGGAGCTGCGGGAAGTCATTGTTTGGAGGTGGAGGCAGTGCGAGTCACCCGTGCAGCTAGGGGGGGTAAGGGGGGCGATCCGCCCCAGGCGGCACTATTGTGCGGGCGGCGGCCGCGCAGCACTGGTGGCCCGTGGCGGTGGCCTTTATCATTTATTTGGAGATTCAGTCCTCAGTAGTGTCCGTGTCCCCAAATAAATGATAACGGCCGCTGCCACAGGCCGCCAGTGCCGCGCTGCCCCCATGTGAACAGCAAGCCCTCGCACTGCTTGTTAAGCAGCGACCTACCCAGTTTGTGGTTCAAGTCCCAGGGCCGTCAATCATGTAGCGAGCGAAAGCTCTACCAATGACGGCCCTGGGTTTGGCCAGCCCTCGCGCTGAAAAGTAGCGCAGCACCACGGCAGGAGTGACGCATCACACGTGACGCTCGCCTCTCCTGATCGGCCGCCAGCATGACCATCAGTAGGTAGGTGGTGTTATTTTAATGCATAACCTGTTCATTTTAAATTGAATTCTCGATCACATTAAAAATAGGATGTGGAGCTGTAGATCGGAATTTGTTTAACCTGAATTATTTCGCTCTAAACGGTGAATAGAAGGGTGTGCTGCATTGTCTGATTGAAGTGCATTAGCTTAAATGTGCATGGCTAAGCAATAGTTAGGACTTGTACGGGTCAAGGCTGAGTTTCATTGGGCTAACCATTTCTACTGTAATAATAGCAAGTTGATGGAGGAGAGGGCAGGATGGCAGTTTACAAAATGAAATATATGGATTGAAATGAGCGCTGCCGAGGGATAGGGATGAGACGCATTGTTAAGTGTATGTGGGTACCAGTCCCAGTAAATTAGGTGTGATCGACAGGATTAACGTACTTTCAGATCCCCATGCTTTCCAATACTTTGTTTTACGTGAGCACTGAAGATAATGCCTACTACCGGAATAGCGTGTGATGCTGCAGAACGAGGCTGAGACATGGTTAAAACTTTATTTGTAGCAAACTGGTGTTGGTCTTTCTTTTTTTTTCATACGCCTATCGTTCAGTTGGTTGTGTTTTATTCAAAGCGTGTGATGGAAATGAACCACCAGCGCCTCAGTCGATACCCCCCCCCCCTCATTTCGTCTTGCAGATTCCACCGGTGACCGTGTTGTGGGCCACATCACTCTGAGCAGGGCCGGCGCTAGGCATGGGCAGCATGGGCGGCTGCCCAGGGCCCCGAGCTCAGCCCATCAACAGGGGCCTCGCAAAAGTGTTTCCCCACCAGCCTCGCACCTGTGGTGAGCACTGCGTGGCCCAGGGAAGGGCTGCCTCTCCTCTTGGCTTCGCAAGCATGTGTAAGAATGGGAGAAGAGGCCCCCCTCCCCTGTGCCTCGCAGCACTGGTTAATGGCTGTTAACCCTCAGGGAGGGGGGCCCTTTCCCCCAGGGCTGTGCAGCCCACATGTAGTGCGAGGCCCATCTGCCTTTACAGCTTTGACCTTTAATTGGGGACAGGGTCGGGTTGCGAAGGCAAGCAGTGCTGAAAGGTGTGACATGTGGGCCGGTTGTTAAAGGGCCTCAGCTTCATTCCTGCCTCCCAGGCCATCACACTTCTGGCTATGGTGTGCGGGGCGAGGGTGTTAAGTGTGGCAATCTGCCTTAATTGTGGCCAGGTGTAGCTCTAAGTGTTGTGTAATTCTCCCCTCAGCCCCCCATTGGTGCCGCAAAGAAGCGTCTTGCCCCAGACCGCTCCCCTGCCAGGCAATGGTGGGTGGGGGAAGGTGGGAGTATGCAGGGGCGTCACACATTTTAAGCACAGGTAGTTATGCCCTCATCTAGCAATGGAAATGTACTTGATGGTTCAGTTTTCACACATGGCAAACAGATGTGTATGCATTGTACGTGTAACAACCTCTTCCTTGTACATTGATAACGTTTTGTTAGACAAAGCACTATTCCCAGTGTAGCATCAACCTTGAGAGTTACCTCCAAACACCAGAACAAGAACATCATATCTCACCTCCTTGTGTTCTATTGCCATCCGGAGCGGAACTCTGCAAAATACCATTAAATCTTAGTCGCTGAAACTCATACATACTATTAGTGCATCCGGGGTGCGAATATCTCAGTAACATGGTAACAATGTCACGTTGTGAGACCTATATACAAACTACAGAAAGATACAATTTTCCATACAGTATCTGAAGCTTTTGATACAAACAGCTGCTTGAATTTGTGTTGGAAGGTATATTTTACAGCAACATCATAATTATCCCCCTGTGTACTTAAACACTGCATTTGCTTTACCTTTGACCCGTTCAAGACTTCAAATTGTTAAAATGATGACACGGAGTCTTGCACCTGAGAAAGAAAACGCTGGAGCCTGCAAAATGACCTTTCCTCCTTAGCATACCTTGAAGGAGGTTTAAACAATCTAAGGGGTTAAATTAACACATATTATCCGAGTACGAAGCCTCTAGCTCAGTGTATGTCTTTTCAAGAGTACTTGGTTCATGATGACAATTACAACATATTTTCCTCAGCATCTTACAAGGAATCCAATTCAGAATAAGGAAAAATATATTATAAAACATTAACAAAACTGATTTTGAGGGTGCTAAATAAAAAACAAACTGTTTGATGAGGGTTACAAAGAAAGCAAACTTTTTTATTGGAAACCCTTAACAATCACAGTTTCTTTACTGAAAAAAAGTTAGTTAAGGGATAAGATAATTTCCTGTCGAAAAAAACACAGATCTCTGAAATGATATAATAGCACAGCCTCCCCCTTCACAGGGAGAAAATGCTGTAAGAGGATAGGAATTACAATGAACTGGAGCCGTGGACTTCACACGTTGATGTGATGACTCCATTTCTTGCATAGTTGGCAATGCAGCGCGCGTAAGGTACATTGTTTTATTTATTTAAGTACTTACCTAACTCCTGTCCGTCATATGTCGGACTCCACTATCCCCCACCCTGCCTCTCCCTTGCCCCACCCATGGTCTTGTGGGGTTATGTGTCCAATGCACCCAAATTATGGCGGTATTTTACTGCTCAGTCAGTGACCAGAGGGTAGTGGGGAGTCATAATTTGACTTGCTTGCACGATGGCTGGCCTGCTCTCCTACACCTTGCAGCCATGATCCTGTTCTGCGATGTCCAAATGTCGTTCTCTCCCTTGGGCCTTATGTTTTTTACTATATGCGTTGTGTTTTACACTTAACATAATTCTGGCGAGTAAAGAGCCTACACACAAAAAAGATTGTCCTACGTCTCTTAGCATGTGCGTGTGGGATATTGGTGAGAGAGAGGATTAATGTTAAAACAAATTACGAGGTATTAATGTCATCCTAAGGTAGCACAATAATGGCACATAAAGATAAGGCAGCCTTTTGAAATGTGCAATTATATCCATGGTGAGTGAGGTTTTCTCTTGTGTCATTTTATATTTTGAATGATACCGCCCCTCATTACCTCACAGGATTGCCCCCTTTATGAGGCAGAACTGGAAATTGTATCATGCACTCATCTGGAAACAATCAGTTAACGAGGAGTATATAATATACATCTTTGTGAGACCTGCACCTAGCTTTTCCATCCAATGTGACACATTTAATCCATTTAATACAGTTTTAAAATATATGGACTTATTTAATTTGTATATTTATTTTTTTGTCAATGTTACTGCTATCCATGTTAGGTCTCTTCAGAGATGCCAAATAAGATCAATAGTCCTGCGGTATAACTGTCTGTTATGCCACTTCTTGTGATGTTACTAAGGGCGGCTCCTCCACTAGGGCGGAGGAGCGTCACCCCACTGCTTTCTCGCAGAGCGAGAAGCAGAAATATAAAATGCAAAAACGACCATTTTATGTTTCTGCTACTCACACTGCGAGAAAGCAGAAGTGTTTGGTTGGGGGCAGGCGTGTCTGGTTTATGGCAGGGGAGGAGTGCCTTGCCCCCTGCTAAGGGCCCTGACTGTTTGGTCGGCCCTCCGGGACCGACCTAACCAGTCATGCACACTCTGGCCTTTGTCCATGTAGGCACCAATGCACCCTACATGGAGAAAACGGCCTCCCCATAGGCGCCTGGCTGGTCGGCGTCCCAACCAATCACAATGCTGCCTTTGGGGAGGAAGGCTGCCTGCTTCCTTTTCCTGCCAGAGGCAGGAAAGAAAGAGAGCAGGTCAGGAGCAGAGATGAAGCGAGACCTGGGAAGGTAAGTTTATTTTATTTTTTAAATAACCCCTGCGAGACCTCCCACCCGTGAATCGTGCTAGCCGCGACTGGATTTTACATGCAAATTAGAGGGGCCTCACATCTTCCCTCTCGCCCGGGGCCCCAGAAGTTCTAGGACCGGCCCTGACTCTGAGTCACGGGAACTGGGAAGGGTTTAAAGGGAAACTGCACTGTGTCAGGTGTACACAGACAGGGTTGTATCACAAGGTTTCCAAATTCCTTCGTTGGACTTTACTTTCACTTATAGGCATTGTAAACTCCTCACTTGTGTGGTGGTGGTGGGGTTGATATTCAGAGTGGGAGGGGGTGAACAGCTGCAAGGCGCGATGAAAAGGCTTATAATACATCGTTGGGAGGGAAGAGTTCTGGACAGGGTAGGTCAGAGAATAAGGGGAGACAGTGAGAAATTATGGCAGAGATGGGCGTGATTAAGACACAGGGGCTGAGGGAGGGGGCGTCATGGGCCACAATGTTCCCACGCCCTTTCTTCAAAGTCCCCCACTCTCTCAGTGAGACCCTCTGACGACCAACGTCTTTGTACGCACATAATAAAAGAACACAGGTGACAACAACCTCCCTCTGCCACTTACTGCCGAGATACACATTCGGGTGTGAGTCGCTGCGCTGTAAGTGCCCCAACATAAGATAACATAACAAAATCTGTCAAACATATGCCTGATTAAGGAGCCGAGATGGGTGGCCAGAGCAGACCCGGGAGCTTGAGGGGTGGGGAGAGAGGGAGGAAGGAAAGTGAACATGAAAGGCAAGGGGGCACTGCAGACGGGGAAGGTAAAGGGGGAAGGAAGAGATAGTTGGGTAAGTGGTGGGAAGAAACTGCAAACAAGGGGAAATGAGTCAGGTGAGGGCACAATGCGCATGGGGAAGAGAAGCGTGGGTAGGGGATAAAGAGCAAAGATGTGGAGTCTAAGAAAAAGGAGGGAGATTTTTAGACATGGTGGGTAACCTAGAAATATGTTTAAATATAAGCCTCTTATGTTGTATGAGAAAATTATAAAAAACGGTGATAGTGCAGAGACACATGGAGATGTTAAGTTGCACTATTGACAATTTACTTAAAGAAATGTATAATTTGCGTATGGTGTAGGACTCATTTGCCACTGTTGACAAGAACAATGAGATCTCTGGGAAGGAATAACATTAAAGTAATCTGTTGTGACTACTTGAATAAGAGTGGCTTGTTAATTAAGGCAGAGTTTGGAGTCCAGGATGGGCAGACAAAAGAGGGAGCGGAGCGAGACCACAGGTGTGAATGGAATTCAAACAGTGTGAATGATTTGTCACTGTGACATGGAGCTAGGAAATAAAAGGCTTGGCCCACCTCGTGCAGCCAGGCAGATGAGATGTGTGTTCGCTGCCATGTGCCTGTAGTTGTTCTGGGATTATAGCATGGACTCCTGCTCTGAATTCAGCAGGGTGCTGCAAGATCATTAATATGGGCAGTGCATCCGAAGCAGTTCATGGGCTCGCTTGTAGTACAGTGCTGTGTTTCTATAGTATTTGCATCCGCCGCTTCGCCCTGTCCTGACTGGGATTAAGAGATGATTTTAACAGATGCAGTCGCTTTATTTTGTTATATGCATGGTTATTGGCAGACAAATGAGATGAGGCGTTTTTCTAGGTCAAGCGTTTTAAAGCCTGCTTTGATGCCTTTTAAATTTAGATTTATCTGCAAAGTTTGCAAATTTAAAATAAAGCTGTTTGGGTTCGCTGGCTACGCTCGCTCGCCACGGTGCACTCAGACAGAAACTTTCCGCCGCACCACTTTCAAATGTCACCAGCCGCCACTGCGCTTCACAGGGTACTCGGTTAGAGTTTTTCATTTCCATGGCTGTCGTCTGCAGTTTCCTTGGTCTGATCTGCAGCCTGTAGGTGTGAGAATTAATGTAAAATGGTAACCGCGCTGACATTGTTGTCAGTCCTTGTAACGCCCGTTGTTGTTTCCCAACACACGTGACAGCAGCCCAGAACTGTAAAACCCCAAAGAGAGGAGAACAAGGCAGGCTGTTTTTAAATCCACAGTGCCCAGGTTGCTGTGCAAACCTACTCTCGTGTTCTTGCCAATGTTTGATTATGATGCCAGTGGCAGGTTGTCTTTGCTTTGCTTTGCAGCTAGGTCTGATTTTGGCACAGCTCTGTTTTATCCTATCATTATGCAAGCAGAGGTGGGGAGCTAGGAGTGATTTGCACTAGTGAGCGTTCATCCACACAGTCAGGTCTGTCACATCGTCCCCTGTAGGTCTGCTCACCTTCCACAGCTCGGGCACCAGTGACCGTTAATTGAATTCCCCTTCAGACTGGCGTCACAACCCAGGGTAATTTCCCGCGTTTTGTGCACACTGAGGTGTGCACAAAACGCGGTACACATATAGCGACATCATCTGTGGCCATGATTTGAAGGCTGCCTACAAGGTGGGAGTTCACCTGCAGATTGATGTCACAATCAGTGTTAAATGGTCCTGTTTTGGGCACACTGAAGTGCTGCAGGACTAATTCTTTTTGGGTAAGCCTATTAGTTGGCTTGGTAAACTGCTGAGAGTTATTTTTTTACTGGAGTTAATTTAGTAATCATATATGCAATTAATTAAAACCTTTACATGAGAGAAAATGCAAGTAACAAATATAAAAAGCATGTACTCTATCAAAGAGCTTTTTTAAAAACATGTTTAAAAAAGGCTGTATGCTGTGCCACCTTTCCAAGCCTACACACGAGTGCCAATGATCATTTCAACGTTGTCCTAGTTAAAGTTATTTTTTCTTGTGTTTTTCTTAATTCTTTTTTATTAATTGTTTCAAAAACAACTAACTACCCACCATTGTGCTGCAGTTGGGTTCCAGATACTATCAAGCGATGACTTCAGGTTTGAGAGGGTAACCAGGATGTCTTCCACATACAATGATACTTCGTGTTTTGCCATGAAAGTTGTGGGAATTACAGATAGCAATTGCCAAGGGTTCTAAAGCTATGATAAACAGCAATGGGAAGAAGGGGCACCCATGTCATGTGCCCCCACGGACAGTGAAGGGTGGAGATACGTGACCATTACACGTCACCCTCGCTGTCGACTTAATATAGCGCTTCGGGACCATGCTAGAAAAGTGGACCCTATGTCTGCATGTTGTAATACTTTGTTGAATGGCTTCCCCCTTATAACTTCCCTGACCTTGTCCTCAGTCATGGGGTGATAGAGTTGTGACCGTTGCGTTGGGGAAGGATTAGGTAGGACATGTTATTTCAAAAAGTGTTCGATGACAGTAGTAGGACTATCGGTTTCCGAGGTGTAGAGGGCTGCATAGTAAAAGCGGAAAGCCTCCAAGATGTCCAGTGGTGCGTTCAGGGTGTTCTGTCTGTGTGGAGGATAGCCAGTATAGCACAGGATACTTCCTGTTGGTGAGCCTGCAAGGCCAGAAGGCGTCCAGGCTTCTTCCCCCACTAATAATGCCATTGTTTAGGGTGTAAAAGTGTTTTTTTTGCTCTGGTGGTGTACAGGGTGGGTGTAGAGTGTGACCTATGTGGGGTTTTGGTGTTGTGCTTCATGTCTAGTAGGTGGTTTTACTGCTGTGGTCTTGTAGCAGCAGTTAAGTATGGAGTGGTGTAAAGAGGAGGTGGGGATACATTTACTTATGCGTTTAGCTACCATTTTAGTTCTGGTGGGCCTTCATCAACTGAGACTTGACCTTTGAGGTTTCCTCTATGCTTATGCAGCAGTTTCCCACCCTTTCTTAATGCAGTGGCGTAGAGAGTAGCATCGTAACTTAAACCCTGCCAATCCACCCCAGTTGCTTGCGGTCATTTTTACTCAGATCCCCCCCCCCCCGCCACTATCTGCCATGGGCAGCAATCTGGGGGGTAGCCCCGGGCGCCAGAAGCTCTAGCTACGCCTCTGGTGCGAGTATTGGTAGTTTTGCCTCTGTCTTTGTTGTTATTGCCCCTGTAGCCTCATCTGTAATAACCTCTGGTAGAGGAGGTCTGTGTGGCACTCTTATAGGAAGTGGAGGAGTTATCAGTGTTAAAGCCTCTAAAAGCACCCCTATAAGATGAGCGACGAAAGGAACTTCTGGGAGTTTGCAATTGAAAAGCTCCCATTAATTTGGCGGTATCTGTATCTTTTTTCATCTTTTCTAAAGATGAATCCACAGTAGGTCCGAATAAATGTTCTTGGTCAAAGGGTTGGTTCAGTATGGTAGTCTGTACCTCGGGTTTGAGCCATGAAATCCTTAGCCAGACATGTCTGCATAAAAGAACACTGGTATTATTAGCTCCGGATGCTGTGTCTGCGCTTCTAGAGCACATCAAATGGAGGTATTGGTTATTAGTTTACCTTCCTGTAAGAGATCATTGGACCTTGTATTATATTGATCTGGAAGGTGTTGTAGTGGGGTCTCTAGTTCAACAAAGTGCACCCTATCATACCTAGCTAGTAAGGCCTATGTGTTGGCAATTCTCCATATGTTGGCTGCTTGTGACACTGTTCTTTTAGCAGATGCGCCCAAGAGTTTTGACTCTTTGTCAGGCAGTGGAGCATCGCCTGAGGTTTGGGATTTAGCCCTTTTTCAGGCGTTGGATACCACCAAGGAATCTAAAGGAAGCTGGCCTTTAATGTTTGCAGAGTCAGTTGGGGCAGCCTTGTACTTTTTTTCTATCCTGGGGTTAATGACTCTAGCTCTGACAGGGTCTTTAAACACTTCAGGAGCGTGTTTGATTACCCCTTTTAACATTGGGAGAATGGAAGTGGACCTTTGAGATGTTGCAAAATTATCCATGAGGAAGTCTTCTTCTATAGGGTCTGTATGTAAATTTACCCTGTGTTATTTCCAGCCCTGTGTATAAGCTGAGTGAATCCTATAGTGTCCTCTGGAGGGGATGGTCTAGATGGGTAGACATCCTCTTGTGGTACATTAGGAACATCTGGTGTGCCATAATTTTCCCATGGTTCATTTGGGATATACGGATGAGTAGGTTCCCCTAGAGGTTCATCATCCCCTTCATCCCCAGTGGTGCCCTCATCATCTGGAGGTGGAGGAGATTGTGAGGGTACTGGAGATGGGATAGGAGAGATGTATTGTGGAGGAGGAGGTGGAGAAGGGAATCCTTAAAGGAGAAGTAGCAATGTCTCTTTTCTTTAAAGGAAGTAGAGGTGTTGTAGGTTTGTCCATTTTCCTTTTGTTGGGAGGACTAATTCTAAGATGACCTGTTTCTGGGTCTATTTCCAGAGTTTTTTGGGTTTTGGTGCTGATTATTTCGGGTCCAAGTGTTTGTGTGGCACAGTTTTTGGAGTTGTCCTATGCTCCTTAGGTTTCGAAGTTTTCTTGGGTTCCGAAGGTTTGCTTGGGGTCTTTGGAACCTGTTGTTTGTTCGGTACCAGATGTCTTTGGAATCGGTTGTTTTTTCGGTTCCAATAATTTTTTCGGATCCGAAGGTTGATTGCTAGAGGTTTTCGGTACCGGTTGTTTCCTTGGTTCCGATAATTTTTTCGGATCCGAAGGTTCTGTCTCTGTGGATTTCGGTGCCAAGTGCGCCAATGTGGAACCAGGCTTCGGTGCAGACAAAGAGAATGGTTTCTCTTTTGGTTTGTCTTTTGTTGTCAGTGCCGAGGATGGGGTTTTGGCACCGACGGTAGGCTGGCTTGATCCAGAGTGTCCTGAAGGCTTATATGTTGACTTCTTTTACAGGTCCGAAGGTGGGGCGTGGGAAGTTTTATCCCGGTGTGCACCTAGGCCCGAAGGTGAAGGTGTTACCGAAGCCTTTAAATGGATGGGTGGTGGTGGGGGGGGTCGATGTCAGTACTTACGACCCGTTGCTCAAGAGTGACGTCTTCGACGTCGGATTCTTAGGCTTTGGAGGCACTAAAGGTGCCTTCTTCCATCTGCTCTGGTACATTGATGCCATCTTGGAAGATAACGTCCGGTATCGATGTTTATGATCGAGCCATGGTTCTTCGAGCTCGACGATCTCGTATGGTTTTCTTGGAGCGGAAAGAGGCACAAGCTGGACAGTCTTTGGCCTCATGCTCAGGTGAAAGGCAGAGGTTACACACCTCATGAAAATCGGCATGTGGAAACTTGGATCCACATTGAGGACACTTTTTAAAAGGAGTCCTTTCCATGAGCCAAAGGGCCTGATGGCGCAGATAGGCCCGAAGGCCTGCGTCGACGATTGGAATCGAAGCGTTGAGGTTTGTAGAGCTGTGTGTCGAATGGGAAATGCGATCGAAGACAATACCGAAAAGAGGGTAAAGGATTGTGCGTCGAAAGGGAGATCGGTCACGACACCGAACAGGAACGCGTCAAACACATCCGAGCCCGATGGCGGAAAAAACAATCTGAAGGTGGAGTCGATGCCCATGCGCACTATTGTCCAAAGGAGGAGTCACCTATCTCGTGACTTCCAAAGACTTGTTCCAAGACAATAACAAACTGCAAACATCCGGGACCAACACCAGATGGCGATCTATGCATAGTGTGTGATCTGCAGCTCATATGCCTCGAACATCAGTTTTCAGAGTGAGGAGTCTGAGAAGATAGTTATGAAGCAGCTCAAAAGGAGCGCACACCAGATAATTAAGAAACAAGTTCAAGTCCCACTTTGGCATTACGAAGGGAACAGGAAGAAAAAGATGAGTAATGCGTTTGAGAAATCTATTTACAACAGGGGACTTGAAAAGAGAAGGCTGAAATGGCCGAGAGGTAGCCCTTAAGAGTGCCCAGAGCAGAGCCCTGCTGGGCCAAAGACAGGAGGATCAAGAGAATCTCAGAAAGAGGGGCAGAAAGGGGATCCTCAGCATTTGCTGTGCACCATGCCACAAATTGATTCCATCTGCAGGCGTATACCATCCTAGTGGAGGGACGCCTGGCTGCCAAGATTACATCCCAGACTTCGGTAGGCAAGTCAAATGACATCAACTGCCGCCGCTCAATCTCCACGCAAGGAGGTGAAGGCTGGACAGGTTTGGGTGGAGGACTGTCCCCTGCTGCTGCGACAGAAGATCCTCCCGAAGAGGCAGTTGGATCGGGGGATCGATGGCCATGTTGAGCAGCTCGGGATACCAGACTCTGCGTGCCCAATCTAGAGCCACAAGAATGACTTGGGCCCAGTTGCGCTTGATCTTTTTCAGCACTCTGGGCAGAAGTGCTATAGGTGGAAAGGCGCACAGAAGACCACAACTCCACTCGCAACAAAAAGCTTCACATAGTGAGTGCTGCCTTGGAAATTCCAACGTGCAGAATTGATGACATTGTGAGTTCTCTTCAGTGGTGAATAGATCTAACCAAGGCTCTCTCCATGTTGAAAGAGACCTTGCACCACCTCCGAGTGAAGATGCAGTTCGTGATCCATCATGCACCTGCGGCTGAGTTTGTCCCCCTGCCCTTCAGTGAACTTACCAGGTATTGAACCATCAGGGATATGCCCTTATGTTCCAGCCATGTCCAGAGAAGGAGGGCCGCTTGACATAGTGTCCACGACCCCACCCGCCTTGTTTGTTACAGTACAACGTGGTGGTGGTGTTGTCTGTGAACACCTGCACTACTCTTCCCCGGACAGAGGGAAGAAAGGTTTTTAGTGCAAGACGGATCGCCCGAAGTTCCAGAAGGTAGATGTGGAGTTCGGACTCTGCCGGAGACCAGAGGCCTCTGATCTCTGCCTCTTCCATGTGGCCGCCCTACCCCAGAAGAGATGCGTCCATCACCACTGTGTGTTCTGGTTGGGGAAGGATAGGGATCTGCCATTGACCCAATCCTGGTTCGTGAGCCAATACTGCAATTGTTGTGCAGTACCCTCTGAGATCTGGATGCAATAGGACAGATTCCCCTGATGCTGCGCCCACTGGCACTTCAGGTCCCACTGCAGAGCTTGCATATGCCACCTGGCATGATTGACCAGCAGGATGCAGGAGGCCATGAGGCTCAGCAGCTCCGGGTCATCCTGACCAAAACCGGGGATAGAGGCTGAAAGATCAGAATCATAGCCCAAATATCAAGGACTCGCTGTTCGGGGGATAAACCCGAAACTGCGTTGTGTCCAGAATCGCTCTGATAAAGAGGAGCTTCTGAGAGGGGGGTCAGGTGTGACTTTGGCACATTGATGGAGAACCCCAGCAAATGCAGGAGGTCGGCCGTAGTCTGGAGGTGGGAGACGACTGCCTGGGGCGAGGCCGCCTTCAACAACCAGTCATCGAGATAGGGGAAGACTGGAACCCCTGATCTGCACAGATGAGCGGCAACCACCGCCATCACTTTTGTGAACACCTGAGGGGCGCTTGTAAGGCCAAAGGGGGGCATGGTAAACTGAAAGTGCTTGTGGCCTGGCCTATCGTGAACCGCATGTAACGCCGGTGGGCCAGCAGGACGGGGATGTGAAAATAAGCGTCCTGCAAGTCCAATGCTACCATCCAATCTCCAGGGTCAAGGGCAGACTAGACCTGAGCCAGGGTCAACATTTTGAACTACTCCTTCGGAGAAAGCGGTTGACTTCCCTGACATCCAAGATAGGACGCAGGCCCTTGTCCTTCTTGGGCACCAGAAAGTAGTGGGAATAGCAACCACAACCTTGGCCAAGAGAGCCATAACTTCCTGTTGGAGAAGGGCCAGGTGATCCCCCAACATGCGATGGTACTGGGGTGGCATGGCTGGAGGGATAGTCTCAAAGTGGAGGGAGTAGCCCGTTCGGACTATCTGCAAAACCCACCTGTCCAACGTGATGGTGTGCCAGTGGGGGAGGTGATGGCTGATCCTGCCACCCACTGGCGTTTAATGGGCCTGAAAGGTCGGATTAGGAGGGTTTGGAGACTGCTGCAGAGGGGGCGGTGGTGGACTGACCCACTCGCTGGCCCAAAGAACCACGTTGGTGGTTCCCACATCCCCGGCCGTGCAGAGGTTGAAGAGCTTGTGCTGGCCTGTGGCTCTGAATGGAACATGGTTGGGCACCCCTTCCCTGGCCACAAAAGGGGAGAAAGTCAGACCGGGCACGGTGAGTGGTGGAGAGGCCCAAGGACTTGGCCGTAGCCCGAGAGTCCTTGAAGCGCTCTAGCACACTGTCTGGCGTGTCGCCGAAAAGGCGATGGCCATCAAAGGGGATGTCCATCAAAGGGTTCTGGACATTCCCGGAAAAGCCAGTCATTCCCAACCAGGTGTGACGGCGAAGCGCCCCAGATGTTGAAATGGTCCTACCCAGTGAGTCGGCAGTGTCCAGTCCACAGTGGATGGTAAACTTTGCTCTGTCTCTCCCCTCAGCAGTAGCACAGGAGAGTACGGCCCGGGCCTCCTCCAGACACTGAGGCAGCACTTGTCCCACTATATCCCACACGGAGTGTCCATAACGGCCAAACAGGCATGCAGTGTTTACCGACCGTAGCCCTAAACTGGAGGAAGAAAACAACTTCTTCACAAGCTGATCCAGCTCCCTGTCTCGTGGTGCGGTAGGGAATGTGTTTTGGGATGTTGAAGCTTGGACCACCAAGCTCTCGGGGGAAGGATGTTGGGAGAGGTAAGTAGGGTCACCCGGGGCCGGGCAGTGGCGTCGGGCAACCATCCTATCCACAGGAACCCCTGTGTTGGGCCTGGACCAGGTGTCCAAAAGGATGTCCGTGAGGGCTTCAATAAACGACTGCAGAGGCACCGAAGAGCTCGCTGCCGGCTGAAGCACCTCTGTCAGGAGGTTAGTCCTGACTGCCACAGTAGGTAGCTTGAGGTGTAAAGCCTCGGCCGCCCTATGCAACACCACTGCGTAAGACGCTGCCTCCTCCGTAGCCACGATACGAGGAGACAACATGCCATGGTCTGATGAGGTGTCCAGACCACTGGCATCCCCCAGGTCCTCTCTCCAGTCCTGATCGTAATCCAGCTGTGAAGTTAGAGGGTCATCAGACCCCTCCCAGTCTCCCTCACCCTCCTCTGGCTGCCAAACTGGCTCAAAATGACCAAAGTGGAATGCAGGCACAAAAGTACCCATCGGCGCCAGCGGTCGATGTGGGTCCGGCTCCGTATCCACAACGGGGTGGAAGCCTGAGTCGACGCCGAACGGACGTGGTGCCGGTGGAATCGGTGCCGGTGGAGGTGTAATGAGGTTGAAAGGCACCGATCCGGATCCAGGCCTGGATCCAAGGGGGCCCTGAGGTGCCAAAGTCGACGGCGTCGAAGGGCCCCCAGCCGAGTCCGCGGCACCCAAAGGCACGCCGACAGAGTCAGGCTGCCCAAAGATGGCATGCATCGCTTCGTAGAACTGACAAAGCTGGGCTGGGGTAGCTTCCGGTCAGGGAGGGAAGGCTGAAGTTGACCCTAAAGGTTCTGCATGCGGACCCACGGGTGGGGCACCACCCGCACCCTTCGTCGCGTCGGCCGACGGACAAGGGAAAGTCAAAGAGCGACGATGCTTCTTCGACTTCTTCTTGTGCTTCGACTTACCTGACCTCTAGTGCGAAGACTTAGACGAGAAGTGATGATAGCTCCACAATCGGTCTCTCGACCTCCCACGCAACCGGGACCTCGAACAATGTGATGACAACTGCCGGGACTCGGGTAGCTTTCGGGACTGCTCCCGCAAAGACTTAGGGCCATGGTTCGGCAGTCGGAGCACGACTTCGGGTCATGGTCGCGCTCCAGGCAGTAGAGGCACACGTGGTGCGAATCAGGCACCGACAGCGGTCGAGTACAGGAACCGTAGGCCTTGAAACCGGGCATCCCTCGTGCACAAGGAGTCGATGTAAGAAGCAAAAATGAAGTCGACAAAAGTCACAAAAGTCACAAAAAAAAGTCAGTCAAAAAGTGACTGGGGGTATGCGCTTGCTGGCGTGGAAAAAGAAAAAACTGGCGTTGGTGCGCGAGGGAGGCAATTAAGTAACTTTTTTTTCTTTTATTATTTTATTTATACTTTTTCAAAAATACAAAGCAGGCAGACAAAAGTACAGACAGGGTATCATTGCAGGTGTACAGATGAAACAGGTACAGTAAACCAGCAAAGTTGATCTGAGGGTCAGTAATACACGGTGCGCAAATGATCCATACATTGGGGTATTAGGGGCAACATAATGAGAGAAACCAAATAATACACATAATAGCAGCAGTCAATCATAGGACGAGTTCTGAAGAGGGGGGTGAGGGGGTTGGGGGTCACGTATCAACCTGTAAAGGGTCTGGCTGTGTGTCATCAAAATCAGCAACACGGTGTGTGAGCAGTTATGTTGTGAGGGGTCCCCAATTGTCCCGGGGGCGGGAGGTTAGTGGAAGTAGTTCAGCAAACGTGCACATTTGGTCCTGCTGGAATACCATATCCCGGATCCATTCCATATACTTAGGTGCCCGATCCCGGCCCCATCGGCATGCAGGAGGCTGAATGAAACCAATTTTCTGTATGTCACTGCTAGGCTTTCGTATAACCAAGGAGTGCGAAAAGGGGAGTATGTGGGAGGTGTGGCAATGTCATCTGATCCAGGGCTTCCAAGACCTGGAGCCAATACCCCTGCACAACAGCGCAGACCCATGGCAGGTGAAGGAAGTCAGCCCCTGTAGCCCCACATCAATCGCACTTATAATCATCACGCAGCTGAAAGCAATAGAGTTTAGCTGGTGTATAATATGTACGGTGTAAGTATTTATAATGGAGGATCCTGAGGCGGCTACTGGATGTGCTGTGCTCCATTTGCCCGCAGCAATAGGTCCACTGCTCCTCAGTTATAGCTAGCTCCAATTCTACAGACCATTTATCTTCGGAGGTGTTTTGTGAAGTGCACTGAGTTGTGTACAGAGAGTGATAGAGGGATGAAACTAGATGAGGTGCTGCATCCCCAGCCAGTTTAAGGTGAAGCGTGGCGACTTCTGGTGGCTCTTGGGGGAAGGAAGGAGTATGTTCCTTGAATCCCTGCCGCAAACAGATATATAAAAAAAGGTCCATGGGGGAGGGTGGTAGTGTGGCGAAGAGCTTTTGCGCGCATTGGAATTTGCCCTGGAGGTTGAGGTCCCCCCAAGTCTTAACCCCATGTTTAGCTAGAGTTTTCTTAAATACTCCCTTATTCAGGTCTGGCATCTTCGGGTGGTATGACAAGGGAAGCAAGGGCGAGTGCAGCATAGGGGTCCGAGTTCTTGTAACAATATGCTGCCACGCCTTAACAGTGGTAGTGATCGGGGACTGAGCATCCACACGGCCAGCATCGGCAGCGAAGATAGCGCAGTCTAATGGAATAGGATCTGATAGCCATTGTTCGGCCCCCACTTGAGGCATGTATCTGGGGGGATTGAACCAGAAATGTGCATAATGGGCCTGCGCGCAGATATAATTAAGTTCGAAATTGGGAATATCGAATCCCCCTTGTACGTAGGGGCGGGTGAGGGTGTCCCACTGTACTCTGGGCTGCTTACCAACCCAAGTGAGGCGAATGAGCTCTGTGCGGGGATCGGAAAAAAACCTCTATCAGGGTCATAGGGTACATTTGTGAATAAATAAAGGAGTTTAGGAAGGATAACCATTTTAATTAAGGATATCCGGCCTGCAATGGATAGTGATCCAAAGCGTAACATTGTCCCTTATCCCATCTAGGGTACGGCCGTAGTTAAGGCGCATCAATTGATCGTGATTTGTGAGGTACTTAACCTCGTCAGGGCACCACTCAATTGGGAAGTCCAGGGCGAATTCCGTGACTGAGGAGGTGAGGGGGAAGAGTTGAGATTTGGACCAGGTTATATAGATCCCAGATAGACCCCCAAATCTTACAAATTCTCGGAGCAGCGGATTGAGGTTTGTCTGACATATAACGTGATATCATCCACGTACAGAGAAATCAGGATATGTCGGAGTGGGCAACGGAGAGCCTAATCTTGTTGGTATTGTCTGAAATTAGCTGCAAAGGGTTCGATCATCAGGGCGAACAGGAGTGGCGACAGCGGGCACCCCTGCTGGGTCCCACGAGATATTGGGGTGGTAGATGAGGAATGGCCATTATTTAGGACCTTGGCTACGGGCTCGGGGTAGAGGAGGCGTACCCAATATATAAAGCCCCGCGGAATGCCCATGGTTTGTAAAATCGCAAAGAGGTAGTCCCATTCCACTGAGTCAAACCCTTTTGAGGCTTCGAGGAATACAGCGGCTAGGGGTATGCGTGGGTCTTTCGTATGTAGAGTGGAGAAGAGCGTACGGAGATTATGTGAGGTCGCCCGGCCAGGGATGAAGCCAGCTTGGTCGGGGAGCACCAGCTTGTCCATTAGCGCTGGGACACTCCAGGGAGTAGTTGTGCGCTTTATAAGTACCCAGTAACATAACATAAGTACCCAGTAACATTAATATGCTGAGGCAATTAGCTAGAATTTTTGCAAGGATTTTGGTGTCCATATTAATTAAGGGTAAGGGTCTATATGAGTCGCAGCAGTCTACTGCTTTACCAGGCTTTAGAAAGGGACAATATGAATGCTAACCTCATGGAGGGGGGCAGGTAACCAATTTCCATTGCTTCATTAAAGACGATTTTAAGGATGGGAAGCAACTGGGCTATATAAGCTTTTTTTTTTTTTTTTTTTTTCAAAGAGACCTTTATTGACTTTATGCAAAACTGATACAGCAGGGTGCCTACATCCCAGCGGGCCGGGGCTGCACCACATTTTAGTTCTCATCAGAAGGGGTAAGGGAAGAAGCACAGCAAGCCTCCTACAACCCCATCGGGCCAGCCGCGTCAGGACGGCATGCGAGTTGGTCAGCTAACTAATCAGGTCTCTAACAAACATAAGTAACCCAGAAACTTAGTAAAGCCACAATTCTCTTACCACTGGTCTCTGTCTTGGTCAACTACCACTAATTCATTCACCTGCCATGTGCCACCGTCCGGCAACAGCGCCGCTTCACATGCCTGCGGGTTACACAGCTCAGAACAGTCCGCTTCCTCTAGCATCTCAGGAGCTCAGCCCTTCTTGGTGACCCTCCCCCTACCGCCCGCCCACCCCCTCTGGTAAAGGATCTGGGTTCATGTCATCAGTGTCAGTGTGTTTCAGGAGGTAAGTTTGCAGGGGGTCCCAAATGTCACGCGGGCAAGATGTGGGTAGCATAAGTTCAGCATAAGTATGAAGTTGTTCCTGAAAATGTATAAGGTCGTTCAGCCACTCCTTAAATTTGGGAACCCATCCTCTCCCCCAACAGCATGCTATCAGTCTTTTTGCTAATAGAAGAAACAGGGAGGTGTATTTCCGGATCTTAACGGGCAGCTGCTCAGTGTACCCCAAGAGAGCAACCAGGGGGGTGTCGGGCACGTGCACCCCGGTCATCTCATCCAATGCGCTAAGGGCCTCCCTCCAGTATTCCCGGACCAGTGGGCAGTCCCAGGCCAGGTGTCCGAACCCCACACCCTCTGCTCCGCACATGTCACAGCAGTCAGTGTCTCGCAGCCGGAGACGGTGCAGGCGGGCAGGTGTATAGTAAAGTTGTTGTAAATATCTGTAGTGTATGAGTCGTAATCTGCTATTGGCAGAGATTTCGCCAGTCTGACGGCAGCAGAAGTACCACTCTTCCTCCATGAGGGGGGTGTCCCATTTCTTCCTCTCACTTGGTCCTGGCCGGGGCTGGGTCTCTCTCCCTCTCCCTCTCCCTCTCCCTCTCCCTCTCCCTCTCCCTCTGTGTGGTGCTGTACAGTCGTGATATCACATGCTCTGGGGAAGCTTGCTGCAGTTCAGCATGTAGGGGGGCCATGATGGGCGGTTCAAGTGGGAAGAAGGTGTGAGAGTCCGCATGTCATTTGAGTCGTACATAGTATAAAACGTTCAAAAGGGGTGGGGGAAGAGGTGCCAAAAAACTCTTCACTGGTGCAAAACGTCCCTTTGTGTATAGTTGACCCCAAGTGAGCCGAGAGAGCTTCCGTAACATCCAACAGAATCCCCCTTCCTGTGTAACAGGTAAGTCGTGCCTTCCCCTTAGAGGTGCCATGGGTGAGTATAGTAAAGGGCTCTGGAGCCCCTGCACCAGGTCCCACCAGGCGTGAGTAGTGCATTGAACAGTAGTGAATGCTAAGTGTCTGGGGACTGTAGGGGCGCTCAAATATGCCAAGCAAGGCGTGGGAGCCATGTGCCCACCCTCCACTACCAGATGAGGCATGTATGGGGAGATGTATCCAGTAGGCCGCGATATGAGCCTGAAAACAAATTAAATAAAGTTCAATATCAGGGACCTCAATGCCTCTGGCATCAAAGGGACGCGTGAGGACCTCCCACGCCAGTCTGGGCTGCTTTCCGTCCCATATCAATCTGATCATCTGTGTTTTGATACTGTTAAAGAAATGGCAGCTCGGAGCGTAAGGTATGTTAGTGAACAGGTAGAGAAGCTTAGGTAAAATCACCATCTTGCTCAAAGACACTCTAGCGGTCATAGATAGGGGCATCGCAATACATCTGGGTATTTTGTCCATCAATTGGTCCAGTGCGCGGCCATTGTTGTCCCGCATCAGTTCCTCCCGGCAGCGGGAGAAGTGAATGCCCAGATACGTGACAGAGTCCGCGCCTCAGGCGAGTGGATAATCGTGCTCGAAAGGCGGGGTAGAGTCGGTTAGGGGGAATATTTGGGACTTCCCCCAATTCAATTTTCTTCCTGACAGTCTACCAAAAAATGTCAGTACTCGGAGGATTGGGTTAAGGCTGGCGCCGGGGTCTCTCAAATATAAGGTCAGATCATCTACATATAACAATATTAAAATGTGTCTTTCTGGGTAGACCAGGGCGTACTCCCGATGGTGTTGTCTGACTTTGGCCACCAATGGTTCAATTGCAATAGCAAATAGAAGGGGTGACAAGGGGCACCCCTTTTGGGTGCCTCCGGTTATCGCGAAGGGGGTCAATTGTATCCTGTTATTAAGGATCCTTACCTGCAGACCCGAGTACAGAAGGTTGATCCAGGCCAGAAAGGTGGGGGAACCCCATTCGCTGCAGCACGAAGGCAAGATAGTCCCACTCCAGGGAGTCAAACGCCTTAGTGGCGTCTAGGAATATCACTGTGGCATTTGTCTCAGCGCGAACAGTGTGCGCAGATTGTGGGAGGTGCCTATAGTAAGTTCAAAGCCCGACTGGTCCGGGAGAACCAATGCAGTCACCAGGGGCCTGATGCGGTTGGCAATTAATTTAGCTAGTCAATTTTGCATCCACATTTGTTAGTGAGAGGGGCCTGTATGTGGATGAGGAGATGATGTGTGCCTCGCGCATAGAAGGGGGATGAATCCCGGACTCCCTAGCTTCTTCGAACACGTGTCACAAAACCTGGATGAGCAGGTGATGAAAGTTTTTGTAGAATTCTGCTGGGAGGCCGTCCAGCCGGATCACTGAAATAATATCGACTGACAGAATATCGACTAGCAAAAATATCGAGGAAAAAATATCTACAGACAAAATAACGAGTTTGTATCTACAAACAGCTAAGTACAAAAATATCGTGTACAAAATATCGTTTACAAAAATATAGTTTTAAAAAATATCGACTTTATTAAAAACAGTGTTAAATTAAATTAAAATTAAAAATTAATTACTAAAATATACTTAAAAATACTTACATTAACTTATAATAATTAAATAATTAATGAAAGTTATAAAAAAAATTACAATCATATTTGTTAAAACATATATGTATATTAACATAATATAATTAAATAATATCCAATATTATTACCGTACGATAGCATAAGTGTAAAAAATACTATTCCCAATCCACAGAGCGCAACTGTAGGAAAAGCGTTGGATAGTGTAGGGGTAAAAATTACTATTCCCACTTCAGTGGGTGCAACAGTGAGGAAAGCGTTGGATAGCGTAGGGGTACAAATTACTATTCCCACTCCAGTGGGTGCAACAGTAGGGAAAGCGTTGGATAGCGTAGGGGTTAAAATTACTATTCCCACTCCAGTGAGTGCAACAGTAGAGAAAGTGTTGGATAGCGTAGGGGTAAAAATTACTATTCCCACTCCAGTGGGTGCAACAGTAGGGAAAGTGTTGGATAGTGTAGGGGTAAAAAATACTATTCCCACTCCAGTGAGTGCAACAGTAGGGAAAGCGTTGGATAGCGTAGGGGTTTAAATTACTATTCCCACGCCAAAGAGTGCAACAGTAGGGAAAGCGTTGGATAGCGTAGGGGTTTAAATTACTATTCCCACTCCAAAGAGTGCAACAGTAGAGAAAGCGTTGGATAGCGTAGAGGTAAAAATTACTATTCCCACTCCAGTGGGTGCAACAGTAGGGAAAACGTTGGATAGCGTAGGGGTAAAAATTACTATTCCCACTCCAGTGGGTGCAACAGTAGGGAAAGCGTTGGATAGCGTAGGGGTAAAAAATATTATACCCACTCCAGTGGGTGCAACAGTAGGGAAAACGTTGGATAGCGTAGGGGTAAAAATTACTATTCCCACTCCAAATAGTGCAACAGTAGGGAAAGCGTTGGATAGCGTAGGGGTTAAAATTACTATTCCCACTCCAGTGGGTGCAAAAGTAGGGAAAGTGTTGGATAGTGTAAGGGTAAAAAATACTATTCCCTCTCCAGTGGGTGCAACAGTAGGGAAAGCGTTGGATAGCGTAGGGGTAAAAATGACTATTCCCACTCCAAAGAGTGCAACAGTAGGGAAAGCGTTGGATAGCGTAGGGGTAAAAATTACTATTTCCACTCCAAAGAGTGCAACAGTAGGGAAAGCGTTGGATAGCGTAGGGGTTTAAATTACTATTCCCACTCCAAAGAGTGCAACAGTAGGGAAAGCGTTGGATAGCGTAGAGGTAAAAATTACTATTCCCACTCCAGTGGGTGCAACAGTAAGGAAAGCGTTGGATAGCGTAGGGGTTAAAATTACTATTCCCACTCCAAAGAGTGCAACAGTAGGGAAAGCATTGGATAGCAAAGAGGTAAAATTTAATATTCCCACTCCAAAGAGTGCAACAGTAGGGAAAGCGTTGGATAGCGTAGAGGTAAAAATTACAATTCGCACTCCTGTGGGTGCAACAGTAGGGAAAGCGTTGGATAGCGTAGGGGTAAAAATTACTATTCCCACTCCAGTAGGTGCAACAGTAGGGAAATTAAATACTTCATATATTATTTCAATAAATATAAATTAATATCTATCAAAAATTAATTAAAAGTAATTACGAATTTAATATAATATAATAATTAATCAATTAAAATTACAAATTAAAATTAATTATTACAATTATTTAACTATTAATACAAATTAATTACAAATTAACAATTAATAATTTCACATTTTAAAATTAATTTACAATAAATTCTAATTAAATACAATTTAAAAAAGTTGTTTTATTTAATTAATTATAAATTAATTACTTCCCATCCTATTCCCCTATAAACCCACAACACGCTACAGAAAATAAATTAGTAAAATTAACATAATTAGCAATTAATCAATTAATTTTAATTAATTGTCAATTAAAAGTTAATTAATTACCAAATATAAATTAATTAACAAATAATTAAAAAGGAATAACAATAAATGAATTTACATATTTAATTAATTATAATTAAATTACTTCCCACCCTATTCCCCTATAAACCCACAACCCGCTACAGAATTAAATTACGCAAACATAAAAAAATATAAATTTTATTAATTAAAATTATTTATAACATAAATACACACTTTTAACACACATAATAACATAAAAATCACTATAAAAAACTCAATATTATCAAAAATTCGATAATTTTATTAAACTATATTATATACTTCGATATTTTAAATGTCTATATTTTTAACAATCGATATTACATTACTTACCTTAATAACGATATTTTTGATGTCTATATTCTGTCCAGTCGATATTTTGTCCATTCGATATTTAAAACTCGATATTGTGTCCAGTCGATATTTTGTAGTCGATATTTTGACTGTGCACCCGTCCAGCCCTGGTGATTTTCCAGATGGTAACTGCATTATAGCTATCACCATCTTTTCATCCTTGTGATGTCGTAGAATAAATTTTCGTTGGCCATCTCCCAACCAAGCAATAGCTGTGTCCTCAAAAAAGGAATCCCTCTGAGTCTTATACAGACGTTTATAAAATCTACGGAAGGTTGCCACAATATCTTCCGTATTCCTGTGTAGCTGGCCATCCTCATCCTCGATTTCGAGGACTGTATTTGAGAACCACAGAGGACTGAATAGGGATGCCAATGCCTTCCCCGGCCTGTCTCCCTCCCCATATTGGCGCGCCCTGTAGTACGTTCCTCTGAATTTGCACTCGCTTTCAGCTGTATCTTGTTACTCATTTAGTGTGCTCCGGAACTGCGCCTGCAGCTCAGGTGTTGGGGCTGTCTGTAAGTTAGTCTCGATAAGTTTGAGGTCAGCCTCAAGCCGACGCAGTCTGGCCCTGATGTCTCTCAAGATTCCCCCGCTTTTGGCAATGCACAGACCGTGAATGGTTACTTTAAATGCCACCCAAATCGTGGAGTAGTGCGTCACTAAGTTTTCATTGCGCGGGAAGAAGTCCGTGATCTCCTGTTCAAGCTCTTGTTTAAAGACTGGGTCAAGCAGGGAAAGTGGATTCACATGCCAGTTCAAGAATGGAGAGCTTCCATATGGAGGAGTAAGAGTGATAAGCACTGGGGAACGATCAGAGTAAGTGTGGGGGAGATGGAGGGCATGTGTCAGCCACAGGATGTACTTTATTGATAAACCATGCGTCTATTCTGGACCAGGAGGCCCGGGCCGTGGTGAAGCAGGTACCTTCCCTCCGCATCGGGTGCATATGTCTCCACGCATCTACGAACTCATGGTCAGCAGCAATCAGTTTCAAAGTGGATTGGGAGTTGGAGTAATGATGTGGTTGTGGGTGTGAGCGGTCAATGGTGACATTTAGATCTCCTCCCCATAGCAAGCGTGTGGAACCTATTTTCAGGATTTTACCCTAGAGTTGCTGGAAAAATTCTGGGTCGTCGGAGTTGGGACCATAGCAGGAGACAAATGTGAAGGACTGTGTGGCTCATCTGCTCAAGATGATGGCGTATCGACCCTGCTTGTCCACCATGGACCCAATAGGAGTATAGGGGAGGGGTTTCCTCACAAGGATGCACGCGCCTCTGGCATATGATGAGTAAGAAGAGAAACTGGCATAACTGGCCCAGCGAGAGTCAAATGTAGGGGTAACACTAGGATTAAAGTGTGTCTCCTGCAACATCGCGCAGTGTACATTATGGCGATCTAGGTAAGCTAGGATGTGTCGGCGCTAGCTGGGGTCGACTAAGCCTCGCACATTCCATGTGAGGATACCAGTTTAGCAATTAGGAGCAGGTGACCAGTGTCTTGTGGCGAGTCGTGAATCTGTACGGTTCTGTGGCAAGTGTTTAACATTACTGGGCTACATAAGCTTTATCAAAATCTACAGGAAGGCCATCAGAACCTGGGGCCTTTCCAGATTGCATTTGCATTATTGCCTTGTGTATTTCATCATTTTCAAAGGGAGCTGCTAGGAACTCCCGCTGCGTGTGGCCCAACCAGCCCAGAGTGATATCTTGCAGGAAGGGGGTAAAGTCAGGGGGTTCGGTTCTGCAAGTGCTGTATAATGTGTCATAGAAGTCAGTAAAGGTGCGCAGAATGTCCTGGCTGTCTCTGTGCAGTACACCCTCCGTGTCTTTATTCTCGAGGACATCATTGGTGAATCTAGGGCACCGTATCAATTGCGCTAACTGCCTGCCTGGGCGTTCGCCCTCACCGTATTTGTGCGCAGTTTAGTATTTCCCGCAAAATCGTGCCTCAGATATAGCCGTTTCTTTATATTTCGTAAGTTTATCTCTAAATGTGGAGAGGTTCTGGCTCGAGTTATGTCCCCAGAGTTCAGCCTCTAGCTGTTTGAGTTCGTTCTCTAGTTTATGAAGAGTACGGTGCAGATCACGCAGAACCCCAAAGCTTTTGGCCATATAAGCCCCGCGTATTGTGACCTTAAAAGCTTCCCCCACCACCCCCACAGAAGAAACGGAATCAATATTGGTCTGGAAGAAGGAGGTGATTTCCTCTCCAATCTCTGCTCTGAACACTGTGTTGAGCGGGGCCTCCAGACCAAGCCGCCACAGTCGGGGAGTGGATTGCATATCAGGTGTGGCAATAGATATGAGCACTGGCGCGTGGTCTGAATAAGTCCTGGCGAGGTGGGTGTCACATTCGGTCCTGGAAACAGTGCCCCGGGAAACCACTCAGTAGTCCATTCTGGCCCATGAGGCATGAAGAGCGGTGTAATGGGTACTCTCCCTATCTCCGGGATGGAGGTGGCGCCAAACATCAGTGAGTTCATGGGATATGACTATTCCCTGTATAATTGCCTGTGTTTTGATGAAATGAATGGGGAGGGAGTTAGATCTGTCCATCGCCGGATTAAAAGCAGAATTAAAATCTCCCCCCGAAATAATATGAGTAGAGCCAACTTGCAGAATTCGACCCCATAATGTGGTGTAAAAATCCGGGTCGTCTGTGTTTGGGCCGTAGCTACACCCTATCGTGACTGATTGAGTCCCAAGCGTGCCCCAGAGTATACATCTGTGCACCATGTGATCTTGCTGTATGCCCCCCAGGATGAAGGGTGAGTTGCGCTTAACCAGGATTGCCACCCCCTGGAGTATGTGGAGTAAGAGGAGAAAACATACGTCATGGCCCACTTACAAGCAAACGTGGGAGAGCGGGAAGAATGGAGGTGGGTTTCCTTCAGGACCGCTATGTGTACATGATGTCTGTCCAGGTAGGAGACAATTTGCATTTCTGAGGATCCCCAATGCCCCTAACATCCCCGGAGATTAGATTAAGATGCAAAGGCTCAGCGTGTTGCTACAGGAAGGTCTACTTTATTAAGGTTAAGAAGTGGCCTGCGGGAAGTATAATACCATGTGTGTCGTCGTACAGAGTCTGTGCCTGTCAGTTGGTTTAAAAAACAATACAAACAATGAGCATAATCCCCCTTTCCTCCCCCCACCCACAGCAGCACCCCAAATGTGCTGGCAGTACCACATCACCCAACACAACTAACACATTGCAACAGTGCAATAAGGAAAGAGTCATTATGCAAAAAGATCTCCCAAGTGGGGGTATGCCAGTGTGCAACGAGTGCCTCCCCCAGTGCTGTTGGTCAAGGGGGGGCGGGTACTTGGCAAGCGTAGTGCGATGATCAAACAACCACCAGCTACATCCGAATAGCATATTTGAAAAAAAGGGCATCAGAAGTTGGGAAACAGGTTGTGCCAACATAAGCAATATAAATGTGGTAACATACCACTGTGAGATGATACAGTCATTATGCATTCAGCATCAGTACTTATCTGTGGTTTGAGAGTGTGGGACGGTTTAGTTTGAAACCAGCAGGTCACGGTGAGTGCATACAGCTTCACATCGCCCCCAGAGCTCCCAGTAGTGGGGCTGGGACAACGGCAGGTCGTGTATGTCTCAGAAGTATGAGGACAAACTGCAACTGGGTTAAGAAGCTTATCATGGGAAAGGAAAAGGGGGTCAATTTACGGCCAGAGAGACAGAACGATGACGTTCAGTCAGCACTCAATGATGGCAATTGGGAGAGGCAATCCGGAGATTCTCTTGTCTGGGTGTTCTTTTTGGCGGTACGAAGGAAGTCATCCACCAGTTGTTCATTTGTGAAGGAGTGGTGTTAATCCTGGTAGGTGATTCTCAAACGAGCTGGCTATAGCAGAGCATACTCAATCTGGAGCTTGTAGAGTTTTTGCTTAGCCGGGAGAAATTTACGGTGGGCCTCCTGCACAGCCATCGTGAAATCAGGGTAGATTGAGAAACTGGGGCCCTCAAATTGTAAGTTCTGGTGATCTCTGGCCAGCTTCCTGCGCGGCATCCCGATCTCTGTAATTTAAGAGGCGTGCAATTACCAGCCTCAGGGTAGCTCCTGGAGCCAGGCGTGGGCCGATAAATCGATGCGCCCTCTCCACTATGAACTGAGAGGAGAAGGCGTCTGCTCCGAAGGAGGTCCGTAGGAGTCGTTCGAGGAAGTCCTCCATCCTGCCAGTATTTGTGCTCTCAGGAATTCCAGTAATGGGTATTTTGTTATGCCGGCTTCTAGCTTCCGAGTCCTCGTTCTAGGGAGCAATCACCTTTAAGAGCTTATCCATCTGGGTCATTTGGTGGATCATCTGCGAGGTGGTGTCCTCCGTATCCGAGATACGCTTCTCTGCCTCTTTGAGCCGTTCATCATGCTTCTCCACCTTTAGGACGATGTAGTCCATGCCCGTGTTCATTGAATCCATTTTTGTGGAGAGGTAGGTCAGGCTGCGTTGCATGTCCAATAGTAGGGATTTTACCTCATCTTCCAGAGCTGTGGAAGGGACAGAGGAGGACGGGTTAGCCGATGGGTCTGCATCCTCAGCGCAAGAGCGCGTGACAGTTCTCTTGGCATCGAAGGGGAGTTTGGTCTGTCAGCCCTCAGGTTTCCCCATGCTAACTGCGCGTCGGATAGAGCGACCTGGCGCAGGGGGGGAAGGTAGGCGTGCTCCTCTACAGTAGAGATAGCGGCGGTGTGGTGATAAAGGAGAGGGAAGCCAAGCTAGATCCAAGCAGCGAGAAGCAAAGGGTCAGCAGCACGGTGCAGGTTGGCAGAGGCGGAGTATCCATTATAAAAGCGGCCGCAGGTTGGAAGGAGCCAGGGAGCTCAACCGTGAAAAGCCAGTAGATCAGTCTCTGGAGTGGAATCAAAGTATAATGTAGCTAGAGTGGCGCACAGACAGCAACCTCAGTGGATCAGTCAAGCAGCACTCCGCAGAAAAAGTATAGGGGGACTAGCATGTTCCACCCTCGTGCAGACTTGTGGGCAGGTCCAGCTCAGGTTCCCCTCACCAAGGTACAGGGCTCAGGTTGGCAAAAGGCTGAGGCTCAGGCAGAGGTATCCGTAGGGTCCGCGCTAGTATGGTTGCATAGCGGGCTGGTGTCAAATGGTCCCATCAAGCTCCCATCAAAGGCAGTAATGTGTGTAACTTGCACACCAGCCAGAATGGAAGTGCCCGACGCCAACCACAAACAATGGCGCCGACTGGTGCAGCAGGTGCCAATAACGGCACATGCGCCTCCCCGTAGTGCGAGTGGAAGTGCCCCGCGCTCACATCAAATGCCCGGGACGACTCAAGTGGAGGCGGCACGGCAAATGCATGGAGCGGGGGAGCAACGAGATGTCAGGAGCTGCAACGCACTACGGGGAAGCTAAGGAGTCAGGGAGCAGCAGTGGTGAGCGCTAAGTCAGCTGGAAAAGGGGCGTCGCGCCAGGGACAGCGTGCGGGCCCAAGCCGCCTCGCCGCCTGAGAGGTCACATCCTGGTGCCAAGAAGCTGGATGTCACCGCCGCGAAGACTGGTATATCATGTAGGGTTGCTAGCAGCTCTGGTGATCGTCTCCAGCGAGGTGGGTGGCAATATCAGAGGCTGTGCGGCCAAGTCGCCAACTGTGAAGCCCCAACCTCTCGCAGCCAGCACAGCCGTATGCGTATCACCACAGGGTCTCACCACTATCCCGGGCGGGCTTCCCCAGCCGATATCAGCGCTGGCGGATGCTCACAGGATTGAGTTTAGAGCGACAGATAGCTGGCGACATCAGTAAGCTTTTCCCATTCCGTGGTAGAAAGCTGCGGTCATTTAACCAGGATAAGGGGCAAATCAAGTAGCCAAGTGTCCAGAGACTCACGGGCATGCGGCCATCTTGTTTGTGCGCCACCTAGCACCCGCGTCTAAGTAACATCCACAACGTCATCCTGGCGACCACGATGCCATCGACAGAAGCGGAGTCGACCAATGCGCAGGGGTACAGCTGACAAAAAACTTTCCGAATCCAGTCTGATGCCTGGGGGTAATTCTAAGGTAAGGAATCTATAACTATTTCTTTCAGATAACCGCAAATATCTAAAAAAACTGCTTTACTTACCATTTCTCTAGGAAATGTCCCAGTGTGATATCTAGGCATATCACAGAGTAGAAAAAGTAATCCATAAAGTAATAAACAGTAATTTCCACTGTATTCAAAGTATTTACAAACCTGTAACAATGTCATTTTCATTCAGCTTGCTTGTATTATTCAACTTGCCTTGAAAAGTACCATTTACACTTACCTGTAAGAGGCTTGCTTGGTTCTAGAAAATAAAACTAAATATTTTTATACAAACAAATTGGTCTGAGTTCGGTCTTTGAGTGTGTGTTATCATTTGTTGCTTGAGTGTGTACAACAAATGCTTAACACTACCATCTGATAAAACCTTAAGGCTCACCCACACTAACACATATAGAGAGTAAGGTGCTATCTACTTTTACATCTGCCTACCTTTGGGGTTCCACTGGCCTCTGTGCACACTATACCTCATTTTGGTATAGTATATACAGAGCCAGCTTCCTACAACTGTCCTCTCTGGTAGAGGCAAGTTTGCTCCTTGATTGCTTGAATCCTCTTTTGGGTTGGGTATGCCCGTGCCACCTTGGAATTCAGTCTTGCCCCATGGAAGGTTTTTTCTTTTTCTGGCTTTGGCAATTACTTTTTAGGCTTATGGAGAAACCCAGTTTTTGCAAAGTTGCGATTACCTTCTGAATGTATCTGTGGCATTTTTGCTCTGAGTTTGCTTTTACCAAACAGTTGTTTAGATAAGGATAGACGTGGATTCCCTTTCTGCTTAGGAATGCAGTCACTGCAGAAAAGGCACTTTGTGAAGCCTCTTGGTGCAGATTTTATTCCGAAAGGTAACACTCTGAGCTGGTAATGTGTGTCTTCATGCATGAATCTGACTTACTTCTTGTGTCGCTGATTCATGGGTATGTGGAAATAGGCATCTTTTTAATCTATTGTTGCCACATTGTTCCCTTTTTGTAGGAGTGGGATTACATTTTTGTAGGGTTGTCATCTTAAAATGCTGCGTGCGAATGAATTGTTTAAAGAATCTGAGATCCAATATTGGTCTTCATGTGAAGTCTTGGTTTGGTACCAAGAAGTAAGGTGAGTAGTTTCCTTTGTTGTGCTCCCTTGTTGGTACGGTATCTTCTCAATCGCCTGCTTTTGTAGGAGCTCCTTTTTCTCTTCCCTTAATTTCAAATGTTCTGTTTTTTGCAACTTTTTCTTCTTGAGGGGGTTTGGTGTTGGTATGTTTGTTAGTGCTATACATTAGCCGTCGCGCACCACATTTAAGAATCAATTGTCTGTGGAGATATTTTCCCTATTCTTGGTGTTGTGTGGGGGCTGATCCTTGCATCCATGTCACTTGAAGCCCGCTTTTCCTCCCCTGGAGAATTGTCACCTTGCTCTTCCTCTGCCATGATTGGTATCCCGACTACTGTCCGCTGCCTTATGTTTGATGATTGTTAGAAATGGGGGTCTCCAGTTGGCAATGGCTGGCCACTGTCCAAGTAGGGACCCTTCTTCCTAAGTCAGAGTAAAGGGGCTACACCCTTTGATAACGCCAGCTCAACCTTGTGGTAACGTAGCATGAGCAGCTAGGCAGTGTGTAAAGCATTTATGATCATACACAGTAACACAGTGAGGAACACTACAAAGGGACACCACACAAGTAGTTATAAAAAATAAGTATCTTTATATATAGACTTAACACAAGACCAATAACGTTAAAAGCCACCATACTGTAACATTATATTACTCTTGAAATGCTGTAAAAATAGTTCAAAGGGTACACATAGGAGTTCAGTTCAAGGCAGTGGTCTCTGTGACCCTTTTACTTACAAAGTACCTGGATTTCGTAGCAAAACAAACAAAATGTCCCAAACGAGCTGTAGTGATGATTTTCCTCATGCGAGGCCGATGATGCGTTGAATCCTTGCCGCAAAGGAGGATGGTGCGCCCGTCAGCGGATGCGTGCGGGACGAAGCGACAAACTTCTTCACGCTAAGCAAGCGATGAGTTGAATCCTTACCGCAAGGGGGGATGATGCGCTGTACCTGTGACGTGTGCGACCCTGTTGCAATGTGAAGAAATAGCGCTCCGCTAGGGAGCGATGATCCGGGTGCGATGAGATGGAAATGGAAGACGCACGGCGCCCGCACTGCAATGTCGTGATGTGACAATCTCGATGCGATGATCCGGGGTTAGCGAGCACTCTGTGGCCTGCAAGCGTGCGATACGATGGTTCTTGGTTTGCGAGCACTCGGCGGCAGCAGCGCGGTGATTTTTCCTACGCTCTTCAGCTGCGGCAGCTCGCAAATGGGCGTTAGCGACATTTTCAGCACTCTCTTCTCTGAGTAGAACTAGAGGCCCTGGAACTCACAGGGGCCTCACCTTCAGATAGAAATCCTCACTGGAAGGAATCAGGAGGCTGGTGGGGGAGTCAGATGTGCCTGTGACTCCAGCAGGAGGCTAGCTCTCTTGTAGCCCTTGGGTGATTGCTTTAGCAAAAATAAAGGTTCTCTCAAAGTCTTTTCCCTCTTCTTCCAAGTCAAGGGGAAACTACTGCAGGCCAATCCAAGAAATAGCACACAAGCACAAGGACAGTCCTCTCCTGCAGATTCCTTCAGTGAAACGGACAGAGGTTCTTCTTGACATCCAGGAGCAATCAGGGGTTTGGGCACAGATATTTATACCCCAAAAGTCTTTGTTCTAAAAAGTCTCTAGTCACTAAACCCAGCCAGAACCAGTTCTGCTCAGGCCTGGAGCACTTTGTTTACCAGGCTGCATCCTTCCTTTCAGAAAGAGGGGGTCTGCCATCAGACGCACAGTAGGGGGCGGAGCCAGCATTCACCTTGCCAGGCACACCCCTATTCAGGTCAAGGAGCTACCCCTCCCCAGTACTCAATGCAGATCAATCTATTCAACCCAGGTCTGACTCAGCCTGTCTTGCCCCTCTAAAGCCAGACAGCCAATACACAGAACAGCAGAGCACACTGGAAGGCTTAGGCAAGAAAATATCTACTTTCTAAAAGTGGTATTTTCAAACACTGAATATTAAAACCAACTTCGCAGAAAGATGTATTTTAGAATTCTGAGTTCAGGCATACTAAACTTGAATTTCTACCATGTTCCCTGAGTCAGTTAGGACTATAAGATGTAATAGTCAGACTGCCCTTCTAGCCTATGGAGAACAAGTAGCCTTGCAGCAGTGAAAAACGAAATAGGGTGTAATTCACTACCAGGACATGCTACACATATCAAGCCATGTCCTACCTTACACACACAATGCACACTACCAAAGGGGTGACTGATATGATGCCAAGGGAAGGTTCAGGGGCTGGGAAGTGTGGGCACTTCACGGCTAAGATGGCAGTTCTGGACTGCACACAGACACTGCAGTGGCAGGTCTGAGGTACACTTAACAAGCTGCTTCTGTGGGTGGCGCAAACCAACGCTGCAGGCCCACCAGCAGCATTTGGGTTACCAGCCCTGGGCACACACAGGCCACACTACTAGGGACTGACAGGCAAACCAAATAAGCCAATCAGGGATATACCAATTCCCAGTTAAATTTACCAAGGGAGAGCATGTGCACATTTTTTTTTTTTTTTAAAGACCTTTATTGAATGAATACATATAGGTGATAGACGCTACATTCTATGGCCTACAACCCATCTGGCCAGCCGCTATAAGTAAAGCTTTGATGCTTATTATTCCAAAATACACAGCCGTGCATCCGACAACCCGGAGGTCCGGCGGCGCATGGCCTTTCATGGCTCCCATAGCGTCCTTCATCATAAACAAAGCGACTTATAGGTCTAACAGTTTTTCACTTTTTGTTGTTCCTGTCCTCTTTTTCTTATTCCGAACATATAACATTTCTCAACCCTAACCATAACATCGTTCAAGATAGATACATACAATTAGCATCCAACATTTCGTCATTTATCATGCCCTGATTTGTCGTTTCGCTGTTGTGCACCAAATCACGTGTCAATTTGCAATCCCATCGCCGCACCCAGTGTCGCCTCTAAGCTGTAATTCCCACCCCCTCCTCCTATACATCGTCCTCATCCTCGTCTGAGCTTATATCTTCATCTTCTGGCAAGGGATCACATAAGTCACCTCTGTACACATTCCAGTTCGACCATACCTTGTTCCACTTACGGGGACAGGCCCTAAGTACGTATACCGCCCTCTCTGTAAACATTAACAAGTCCATATTTCTACTCCACATGGATGCTGTAGGCAGCTCCGAGGCTCCCCATTTCTGTGCGATGTCTCTTTTCGCTACCATTATGACCAGTGTAGCCCATATCAATCCATACTTCGTCAAATCGTTCGGTTCCCAGATGTTCAACAGACATTTGCGTGGTTCGGGGACAAGAGAGACCTTAAGTGTCTGCGAAACAGTGCGCATGACTTGCCGCCAAAATTCCACCACAAGAGGACATTCCCACAGCGTGTGAAACAGTGTTCCCTCCTCCCCACAACCGCGGAGACAGAAGGGGCTCGGAGCTCTATGAATCTTATGCAGCATGCATCGAGTGTAATAAATGCGATGTAGTATTTTAAGTTGCACTAATTTAAATTTTGCCGATATGCCCACTTCTTTAGGTGACGCCAGTGACTCATTCCATTCTGAATCATCGATACTCCCCACATCCTCCACCCATTTCCCCTGTAATGCCAATGTGGGGTCTGTCATATTGTTGATCAATTTTCTATGTGTGAGTGCGGTGGCTCCCTGCTGCATAAAATCTGTGAGTAATCTGTCCTCCAGTGGGGATGAGTCCGGTATTTCGCCACCACCTGGTATCGCCTGTAGCAACGCGTGTTTTATTTGAGTGTATCTATATAGTTAGTTCGGGCCCAGCCCGTAGTGCTGTTGGAGTTTCTCGAATGTGATCACAGCGTCCGCCTCCCACATGTCCCCAACCGTGGAGATCCCAATAATGTCCCACTGTGTAAATCCCTTACTCTTCCGAAGTTGCCCTAGTGCATTAGTGTCCCAGAGGGGGGTCAATTTAGTAATCTTCCCCTTCCAGCCCAGCTTCGTCTGCGCCGCGTGCCATACCAGTGCCGTGTGTTTAGTGGGTCCCTTTAAACGCATGACCTGCCGTCTGTTATACAGTGGTGCTAGCATACCTTCCGTTCCCAGCTGTGCCCAATCGGACCTGTAGGCAGGGTCGTCTCTCGGGGCATGGATCCACCGATTCACTATCTTGAGCTGTGCCGCCCAGTAGTATAGGTGTATATCCGGCAGGGCAATCCCACCCTCGTACCAGCTCTTAGTTAGCTTGTCGTGCGCAATGCGTACTGAACCATTATTCCACAGCAAGGCGGACACCAGAGCCCGTATCTGCTTAAAATAACGCAGTGGGACAATGTAAGGTGTGTTTTCCAGGACATATAAAAATCTTGGCAGCGCCATCATTTTGTACAATGCAGCGCGCCCCAAGAGGGTCAGTGGCAGACTCGCCCAGTGTTTAACATCGGTGCGGAGGCGTTCCAAAGGGGGCTTCAGATTCCGCTCAAAGAATTCTGGGACGTTATCTGTGATCTGGATGCCCAAGTACTTAAAGGAACTCGCGGTCAGTGAGAGTTGGCAGTTCGACGGTAGCGTCGGCCTCGGTTCCCTAAGCACGTAAATTACGGATTTGGCCCAGTTCAATGTGTATCCTGACGCTCGCCCATGCGCATCACATAGTGATAAGAGTGCCGGAATGCCCCTATCGGGATCTGTTAAATAAATCAGCATGTCATCGGCGTACAGGGATATACGATCTTCCCAACCCTCTTTCCAGTCTATCCCTCTCAGCAGTGGAGTTGTTCTAATCAGTATCGCTAATGGTTCCAGTACCAAGGCAAAGAGCAAGGGTGATAGGGGGCATCCCTGCCGCGTCCCCCGCACCAGCGGGAATGTCTGTGAGATGTGACCGTTTGTGGTGACCTGGGCCACAGGCTTGGCATAGAGGAGTCTGATCCAGGAAATAAACTTGGGGCCAAAGCCCATGCGGGCCAAGACAGCAAAGAGGTATTCCCACTCCACCAGGTCAAATGCCATTTTGGCATCCAGAGAGAGGATCACCGCTGCCTCCCAGAGGGTGTGCGCTCGCGCCACCACCCCGTGAACTCGCCTAAGATTGAGGGCAGTACTCCTGTGAGGCATGAAGCCCGATTGATCCGGGTGGATCAGCAATTGTATACGGGTTATCAGTCTGGCCGCCAGTAGTTTAGCTAGAATTTTCGCTTCCGCGTTAAGAAGCGAAATGGGCCGATACGCAGAGCATTCTGCCGGTGGCTTTCCGTGTTTTGGTATAGCCACTATCGTGGCGGTGCGTTGGTCTAACGGGAGTTCCATTTTTCCCAGACTGTCGACATACATCGCTAACAGGGGTTTACTAAAGGTTTCTGACATAATTTTATACCATTCAATGGGTATCCCGTTGGGGCCCATTGCCTTTCCGGAGCGGATCTCCAGTATTGCTCGTTGTATTTCCTCCCCCGTCAGTTCCGCCTCTAGTTCCTGCGCCGCCTCCGGCGGAAGCGTGGGAATGTCTACGTTCTCAAGGGACATCTCTGCTGCTTGTGCTGTGACTTCTAGGTCTGGAGTGTAAACTGTCTGAAAATGTTCCGCCAAAGTCTGTACTATGGCCTCTGGGTGTGTCTGTAACTCCCGCCCGTGATTGTATAGGTGTTGTATCCCTCTAGTTCTCCCTCCACGTTTGTCAAGCCATGCCAGCAATTTCCCTGCCTTGTCCCCGATATCATAAACCCTGTTCGCTGTGTTGGTGATACTGTCTCTGACCTGTGATTTAAGGTGATCGCTGTATTGTTGCTGGCGCAGTTTCAGTGTGTGTGCAGTGTCTGACGTAGGGTTTGCCATATGTGCCGTATCTGCCGTTTGGAGCGCCAGTTCTAGGTCGGTGAGTGTTTGCCTGTACGTACTTTTGTGTCCTGAGACCGATGCAATCGCTCGGCCCCTCAGGACTGCCTTATATGCTTCCCACAGAATCGACGGGTAAGAGACCGACAATGTATTCTCTGCAAAGTAGTACTTGGTCGCAGATATCAGGTCTTTTTTGATCTGGGGGACCAGGAGATAATTGGGATACAGTGGGTAGATTCTCGCCCGTTTTTTCTCTTTAGTGGACAGGGTGAGCATCACAGGGGAGTGGTCGGAAATACCCCTCGGTAGTATATCTACAGTGTCGATGTTTCCCATCCCATCGCCCAGGAGCAGAAAATAGTCCAATCTGGACAGGCTATGATGCACCGGAGAGAGATACGTGTATTGCTTCGCCGTCGGGTGCGTATGTCGCCAGGCATCTATCAGTCCCAAAGCCTCCGTGAATCCCGGTAGGGCAGAGGAACCCAATGTACGTGGTCTGACGGGAAATGTGTCCAGTGAAGGATCCACAATAGCATTAAGGTCTCCCCCTAGAATGGTATCACCCGTAGGTAGGGGCAGCAAGAACTCTCCCAGTGCCGGCAATGCTACAGAGTGAAGCGCCGGGGGGATGTATACGGACACTACATTCAGGAGTCTGCCCTCCCATTGCCCATGTACAGCCGCGAAGCGGCCCTGATCATCTACCTTGTGCTGTAGAACTATGAAGGGGGAGTTACTCTTTACCATGATACCCGTTCCCCTAGAGCCCGTTGTAAACTCTGCGTGTGCAACCATTTTGTACCCCCGTCTATCGAGTGCACGGCATGCATTCCCGGTGAGATGCGTCTCTTGTAACAACACCAGTGTGGGTCCCTGTCGTTTAATCGCTTGCAGAACGAATCCCCTCTTAATCTTATCCCCCAAACCCCTAACGTTCCATGTCAGTATGCGTGGGGGGTGGTACCGCTGCCAGACGCTGAGGTGCCTCAGCGGTTTCTGTGTATGACTGGGAAGTCATCATGTGTTCTTATGAGTGCGGCTAGTCGTCGCAGTCGCAGCGGCTTCCATAGTGTAGTGTAGTATGTGGTGTCACACACGTGTGTTGGGACACGGTACAGTACAGTGTGTGTATCTAAGTCTTGAACTAACAAAACCAAAAGTAAAACTCCCCCCGCACCCCCCCTCCCTGCTACCCTGCTCCACGGACATAACACCGCCCGCTTCCCCAACTGTGCAGAGTGCTTAGTCCCACCCCTCAACACCTTACTTGCTCGTGGGGGGGTCAAGAGTCCCCGAGCATCAGCAGCTCAGTCCATTGTGTTCGCCTTCACCCAGCCCTTAGTCTAAGGGCATAGTGCCCGATCGCTTAGTCGCCTCACAGTTATTCGTCGTTATCGTGGAGAGATGAGTGGCCTGGTGAGTGTCCTCCTTTCTCTGTTCCTGTCTCAGACGTCTGTTCTGGAGGCGGCGGGTCCTCCCGATGCTGTTCATCTCGTGCCTCTGCCTGCTGATTGCGACGGTTCCTGTTCGATCTGCGGGGTCCCTCTACTACTCTCCAGCCATCGAGCCAATCCTGTGCAATCTCCGGTGTGTCAAATATCCATGTTTTCCCGTCCGCCACAATTCGCAACTTCGCCGGGAACAGCATGGAGTACGGCAGCTCCTGTGCTCGAAGCGCTTTCTTTACCTCTGAGAAGGTTTTACGGCGTCTGGCCACTTCTGCCGTGTAATCCGGAAAGAAGGCCACTGTGGAGTTCTGAAGTTTGATAGGTGGCGATACCCTTGCAGCCTGTAATATCGCATCTCTGTCCCGGAAGTTAAATAGCCGGGCTAGGACCGGTCGTGGTGCGGCGCCTGGTTTCGGTGTTCCCCCAGGCACTCTGTGCGCCCGCTCTACCGAGAAGAAATGAGAAAGTCCTTTGGGCTGTAGTTTATTTTGTATGAGGTCCTCCACATAGAGATCCATCGCTCTCTTGCCCTCCGTTTCCGGAATACCAAGGATCCGAACGTTATTTCTTCGCGAACGCCCTTCCTGGTCGTCCAGCTTCGCCTGTAGTTGTTTGGTGACCGCCTCCATGCGTTCCATTGCCACCTGTAGTTCCGAAGTGTCCTCCACCAGAGATTTTGTCACAACCTCCACCTGCGCCACCCGTTCAGACATCTTACGGAAATCGGCGCGCAGCAAGTTGACATCAGTTGCTATAGCCCCAACTGTTGTCTGGACATCAGAGAGGGTTTTCATAATGTCTTCCAATGTTACGGATTTAGTCCCCTCCGCATCTTGCCCTTTGCCCACTTAAGTGCGACCACCGGCTGTCGCGTGATTGTCCCTTTTGTCATATGCGTATTTGTCGAGTTTCGCCTGTGTAGACATGGGCCTCGGTCCCCTTCCTGCCATGACGGTGGGCTAGATCAGGTCGCAGGAGTAGATGCGTGGCACTGGCGTAGGAAGTCTCGGCACGTTGACCCCGGCTACACTGTCACCGAGCGTGGCAGTCAGGTGGCCCCCCTGTGCTGTGAAACGCTAGACGGCGGCACTCAGGTCCCTGTTATGGCGCGTTGCTGTAGACGAACGCCGCAACGCTCTCTGCCCGGTATCTCTCGCCTCACAGGGCCCCTTGTCCCCGTCCCAGTCCCTGACAGGGTATTGTAGTGGGCCGTAGATGGGTCAGGGTGTTGCTTCACCGAGGTGCCACAGTGCGTGCTACGTCCCCTACTGGCGTCGACTCACCAGGAGATAGGTATTCAGTCTGGTCTTACTGGCGTCTACCTCCCAGGAGCACCCGGTGGAGCCCCGACGGTCCTGGCCGATATTCACCCCTCCAGAGTCTCGAAGGCTGGCCGATTCAAAGTTTGCGCATTGGTGCGCCGGTTCTCCACGCTGAAAGTGCCACAGGCCCTCCGCCCCTCCTCACAGTGCTCCGCCGACGGTGCGGGCCGGGTACGTGGCGCGCTATCCGGCCTGGAAGTCCCAGTGTTCTTATCCACTCTTGGGCGCCACCGCTGCTACTCCCCGCCTCCGCACCCGGCTGCAGTTCGACTCGCCGCAGCCCCGGTGGGTCAGGATGGGCTGCGAGGGGTTCCGCTTGCTTTCTCCCTACCGCCGGAGTCCAGATTGCGGGTCGTCCTCTATTCGTCGGCGGACCGAGCAGTCCTCGCGTCTGGTCGCCGACCGGCCCTCACTTCCGCCCGGGTGCACCACCAATGGAGACCGGTGCTGCGACGGCCGCGGCAGGCCGCTCCTCGTCACTCCGTGTCCGGAGCAGTTCCCGGCGTCGGATTTCACTTACGAGCTGCTCGCTCGTTGCCGCTTGGACTCCGGTCTGGGGTTCTGCCCCCTTCGGGTGGCGATATTGCGGATAAGTGGTCCGGATTTATGGGACGAGTTACAGTGCTCCGGGAGCTCCTTCTTCAAGCAGCCGCCATACTTGGCCGCTAGCCACGCCACCCGAGCATATGCACTTTAGCACTGATCAGCAGTGGTAAAGTACCCAGAGTCATAAAACCAACAATAACAGGTCAGAATAAATACAAGAGGCAGGCAAAAACGTTTAGGGATGACCCTGCAAGAAGGGCCATTTCCAACAATGATGTTGTGCTGCAGCAAACACCCGCCCCTCTTCCTGCGGGATTTCGGAGAATGTTTACTCCCCTCGTGAAGGTACCTCTGAATTGTAGGGCACCCATTGCCTTGGCTGTTTCGTTGTCCTTTTTGATCTCTTGTAAGGCTCATCTATCTTATGGCCAAACAAACCTCTTGTACCTCTTGTTTAAAGCCTGAGATTCAGAGCCAGGTGTATGTTCTGAGGGTAGTGCCTGTGCACAGCTGTCTGCTGGCTATGTTTGCAGAATCCAGGGCTGACTTCAGACATGTATTTGCTATATTCTTCACCTCTTGGATGATAGATTTTGCCCTCTTTTGATCCTCTTCAGGGAGTTTCTTCATTATTTCCTCGATGTCGTCCCATTGTTGATTACCACATCTGTTGAGGAGAGCGTTTGAATTGGCGATACACCAGTGTGCTGCAGCCTGTTTCTCCATCTTTCACCCCACCATATCCAGTCCTTTACTTTCTCTTTCAGGAGATGGCCCTATTGAAGAAGGAGCATTAATCCTTCTCCTCGCTGTGGTGACAATAATGGAATCTGCCAGTCTACCCTTGTATAAATTTAGGGTCTTTTGTGGAGGGTCGGTTTATTTTTCCCAAACCTTGGTGTGACTCCTTTTGCTGAGGCTGGCTCCTTAAAGGCCTCCGTGCCCTGGTCCAGTATACTTGGTAACATTGAGGGGTATTGGCTACTTTTTGTGGCTAGTATCAATGTCTCAAAGAGAAAGCATGATTCTCCTTTCTCTTCTTCTAAGGGAACCCCAAAAGTGTCAGCTGCTCTTTTGACTAGGCTATTATAAAAACTAATGTAATTTGGTGGTGAAGCTTTCGAGGGATGGGTACACACCTCCTCTTTTGGTATCTCGGTGTCGAGATAGTTCCTCTTCCTCAAAACTCCCCATTGCTTCCTCCTCTTCTGGGATGTCAAGTTCTTCTTGGACTTCCTCCTCGTGAGTTTCAGGATTTGTGGATGCCTCGAGTGCTTTTTCTTCCTTTTCGGCATCCGAAGTCATGGAAGGTCTTGTAGGAATTCTGAATTCCTTAGTGTCTCGTCAAATTCAGTCTTCCGTTGAAGGAGTGCTGCCATTTCTGGCTCGAACAGTCTTGTTTTCCACATTGAGGGCCCTTTCTAAGTCTTTTGTCTGGAATGCCCTCTTTCTTGCTGCAGTGGTATCTGCCGCTGCAGGCTTGGTATTATCCATTGGGGCCTTTCAAACCGAGCTGGTCTCCGTCGGTTTCAACGGTTTTCCTTGGTGTGAGATTCTTTTGGTTTTTGTTACCTTCTTTTCGAAGTCCTTTATTGTATTCACTGCAGGTCTTTTCTCTGCGACCCCCTTGAGGATTTCGACGTTCAAGCCTCAGTGGGCTGACTCGGCAGCCGTGACCTGTTCATCGTCGCCGCTTAAGAGGTGAAAGTCCTTCAGCGAAACCTGTTGCTTCTGTACATTGCTGAATTATGTCTTTGGGCCTTGAGGGTCTTCGATACAAACACGGCACAGGCCTCGCAGTCCTTGTCCCTGTTTTCCCTTGGCAGGCAGAGGTTACAGACCTCTATCAGATCGCGTTGTGAAACTTGCAGTGGCAATGTGGACAAAAGTAAAGGTTTTTTTTTCCATGACCCCTATCTTGCCACATTCTTGCTCATAGTGCATAGTGAGGTGTTGTGACAGGATCCCCAGACAGGTTTTGTGATTGATGGCCCTTTCCCTTCTCCGATACCTTCTTGTTCATCGTTCTTTGTTTTTTCAATCAAAACTACAGTTTTTTCGGTAATCTTCTCTAACAATTCGAAGCCTCTTCCTTTACTTCTAGACCCAACAGCGGAAAAAAGAATCTGAAGAAGGCTGCCATGAACAGGAACTTCTGCGGCATGTCTGACTTCACCCAAGGGAAGGACCTAGCACCAAATGGTGGTAGAGGATGCCCACAAAAAAAAAAGAAAACCGGCAATCCCAGACCCAACCAGTAGATGGCGGAATAATGCACAGCATGTGAACCCAAAAAATGCTGCATTTATCTGAAGTTAATTTTCCTCCAACCAGAGAGGGAAACAGCAGTTCTAACTCCAACCAGGCAATTGTGGGAAGTCAAAGTCAAATTAAAGGGGATTTGATCTGGCTGCAGAATGAAGTTTGGGCAGAACACTGCCTTAAGTACCTGAAAGCTGCTGCCCTGATCTCAGACCACAGACTCTAAAGGAGACTAATGCGGTCTCTGAAGGTGGCACTTTCCAAATCCACAAAAAGGGTGCTTTTGCTGAATAAGCTGAAGAGTTAATGGAGCCAAACCCAAAGAATGACGGGGAGGGACTTGTTCTTTTTAACTCTTTCAAGGGCTGAATCTGCCTTAGCCCCCAAACAGCCTTCAGCAATCAAAAGGCATATCCATTAGTGATTGCTGCACATCTGAGCAAAAGCATGTGGAGGTAATCCAAGCGTGCGCTGAAGCACCATGCCAATACCAACTGCCCTTCCTAGGCAGTCAAATGTGCCCTGGCCTTCAGCACCTAACCTGTATAAGAACTGATTAGCCCATCAGCCACCTTATCCCATAAAGCAGGAAACGATTTCCTCCCAAAAAATGAAGTATTTACAGACCTAAGGACCAATCCGGTCGAAGAAAGGATTATGTTACTTACCCAGTATGCATCTGTTCTTGGCATGTAGAGCTGTAGATTCACATGCTTTGCATACTCCTGCCATCCAGTGTTGGGACCGGATGTTTGCATGTTGTTTTTCTTTGAAGAAGTCTTTCCTAGTCACAAGGTAAGGTAACTCCTCCTTTTGGTAATAGTATGCATGGGCATCAACTCCCTGGTTAGATTGCTTTCCAACAAAAGGGTTAGAATGGAGTGACTGTAGTAGAGATGTCCATGGGTATGTAATGTAACTGCATGGGTATGTAATGAGAACTGCAACAACTACAGGTGGCCAGGGAGGGCACATGTGAATCTACAGCTCTACATGCCAACAACAGATGCTTACTGGGTAAGCAACATAAGCCGTTCGAGGCTTGTGTGCTGTAGATTCACATGCTTTGCATAGACTATATAGCAGTATTCTCCCAAAGCGTTGGTTAACCGGTAGATGTTGCAGTTGTCTCTTTAGCACTGCTTGCCCTACATTGGCTTGTTGACGTGCTAACACATCCACACAACAGTGTTTGCTAATTGTGTGTGGTATGGACCATGTTGCTGCCTTACAAATGTCAGCTATAGGGATGTTACCCAAGAAGGCCATAGACGCTCCTATTTTACGAGTGGAAGGTATAGATAAAACTCTTTTAGCTTTAGTGTAGCTAGTTTGAACGCATTGAACAATCCATCTTGAAATATCAGATTTAGAGATAAGATTGCCTTTGAGAGGTGTAGCAAATGCAACAAATAGTTTTGTTTTAAGAAAGACTTTTGTTCTTTCAATATAGTATATTAACGCTTTTCTGACATCAAGCGTGTGAAGAGCTCTTTCCGCTTCTGAATCAGGCTGAGGGAACAACACCGGTAACTCAACTGATTGGTTGATATGAAAAGCAGAAACAACCTTGGGAAGGAATTTTGGTTTGGTGCAAAGATCTTTATGAAGCTGAAAAAAGGTTTCTTCTCAGGCTAATGCCTGTAGCTCACCAACTCTCCTGAATGACGTGATAGCAATGAGGAAGGCAACTTTCCATGAGAGAAACTGTGACGGACAGTTGTGTAGTGGCTCAAAGGGTGGGTCCACGAGTCTTAAAAGTACAATGTTCAGATTCCAAAGAGGTGCAGGAGGTACCCTGGGTGGTATTACTCTTTTAAGGCGCTCCATAATGCTATAAATACTGGAACTTTGAACAAAGGTAGATTTCTGTTTTGCAAATATGCGGCTATTGCCGCAAGATGCAAATAATGGAAGTGTAGGCTAGACCAGCACGCTGTAGATGCAAAAGGTAACAAATAATATTTTGGATAGAGGCATCTAGTGGATCAATTTTGTTGTTACAATATACAACAGATCTTTTCCGTTTTGCTGAATAACATGCTCTGGTGGTAGGCTTTCTTGCTTCTTTAAGAATAGTCTGGTGTAGAGATGCCCATGGGTATGTAATGTAAATAATGAGAATTGCAACAACGACAGGTGGTCGGGGAGGGCGCATGTGAATCTACAGCTCTACATGTCAAGAACAGATGCTTACTAGGTAAGCAACATAATCTGTTCGAGGCTATAGTAGTATTCTGGTGGTAGGTTTAGGTAGCTAAACTCTATGACTTCAGGAGCCAAATCGCTTGATTGAGCTCCTTGGGGTTTGGGTGTCTGACTTCTCCATGGTTCTGAGCTGGAATTGAGATACAGCTTTTGATGTGGGACTACTGACAGTTCCAAGAGTGTGGTCAACCTCAGTTGAAGGGCCCAAGTGGGAGCCACTAGAATCAATGTGAGGGTTGTTTGCCTGAGCTTCCGAACCTGAAATGGATGGAGAGGGGAAAAAGTGTAGGCAAATATGCCTGACCAATTCATCCACAGGGCACCGCCTTTGGATAGAGGGTGTGGGAACCTGGAGGCGAAGTTTGGGCATTTTGAGTAGTCCACTGTGGCAAACATATCTATTTGTGGGAATACCCATTCTCTTTTTTTGTGGATTTTTTTAATTGTTATTTTGAGTAATAAAACAGTTGGACATATTTATTACATATATATATACATATATATATATATATACATATATACATATATATATTCACAGAAAAAACCATAGGTTATAGACCATATATAGTTAGGAATTAGCATTTACAAAACCTTGAAAATTCACTGAAAAAACCATAGGTTATAGACCATACATAGTTAGGAATTAGCATTTAGAAAACCTTATTTTACTCACACAAAACCATTGAAATTCCATATATAGTTAGTTGCACTAACTATATATCGCGCACCCGCAATCCACTGCTGATGATGTCACATATTACATCATTCATGACATGGTCAGTGACATCACTGATGACATCACTGATGACATCTCAAATGACATCACTGATGACATCACTGATGACATCTCAAATGACATCACTGATGACATCATGACACACCAATACCAGTTACTACATACGCACTCACTGATTCCTACGTCTACACACACATTCACTCATTCACCCATACAATCACTCATACATACAGTCACTCATTATTACAACACTATCATATGCACTCATACACCTATGCAGACAGTCACACACTGCCACTCATCCATGGAGTTACTCACACACCAAGTCAGTCCTGTAAAGAATCAATCACACTTCCATTTCTTCATCTATACAGTTAAACACAGAACACCATACTTCAGTGACATCACTGATGACATCACTAATGACATCTGAAATGACATCACTGATGACATCTCAAATGACATCACTGATGACATCATGACACACCAATACCAGTTACTACATACGCACTCACTGATTCGTACGTCTACACACACATTCACTCATTCACCCATACAATTACTCATACATAGAGTCAGTTATTATTAGAACACTATCATATGCACTCATACACCTAGTCAGTCCTGTGAAGAATCAATCACACTTCGATTTCCTCATCTATAGTTAAACACAGAACACCATACTTTTCACACATATACTAACACATACTTACTCTCTTATACAATCACTGATACAAGTACACATTGATATGCACAGAGTCACACACCTCCCAGCCAGCCACACACACACTCAGTCTTCCATACATCCACTCATTCTTCAATATGTAAAACGTATTTAAACTTTACAAAAACACACAGACACTAGATGATGTCATCAGTGATGTCATTTGAGATGTCATCAGTGATGTCATCAGTGATGTCACTGACCATGTCATGAATGATGTAATATGTGACATCATCAGCAGTGGATTGCGGGTGCGCGATATATAGTTAGTGCAACTAACTATATATGGAATTTCAATGGTTTTGTGTGAGTAAAATAAGGTTTTCTAAATGCTAATTCCTAACTATATATGGTCTATAACCTATGGTTTTTTCAGTGAATTTTCAAGGTTTTGTAAATGCTAATTCCTAACTATATATGGTCTATAACCTATGGTTTTTTCTGTGAATTTCATTGGTTTTTTAACAGCTAATATCTGTAGCTGTAAAATGTATTCTTCTTTAAATCCAAAAATATATTTTATATGTTTATGAATAATTTTTTTTTTAAATATTTTTTTTTCTTCGTTCCCGCTTCGCGAATCGGGAAGCTTCCCGTTAGCTGACCTTGATGCCGCGAAATAGACCGCGAGCCGGTAAACGTTTCTTTACCGCAAGTGCCGCGTTAGAAAACAACATCGTGACGCCTCCCGTCCGCATGACGTTTCACGTTGTCGCGTGATACGTCATATGACGTGCTACGTTAGCGAACTGGTACGCGAAGCGAGTCGCAAAGCGCAGGTTTCTGGAAGCAAACCGGGAGGCCCTGCAAAGCGCTTAACGTAAACACAGCAAGTCATGTGACTTGGTAATAACACTTTTCATTGGTTCATTTCACTTTTGGTTTCCTAATGATGTAAGACTAGGTCATATAATCTAAAATGAACACTTTTGATTGGTTGAGAACTCTTGTTTTTCCCAAATGATGAAAATCCCTCCTTCTTTCCTCACTCTGACTTTCATCATTGTGAGAGAAAGACCCTTTGTGATCACTGAGCAATGGCTTCTTTAGTAGCTTCAGCTGGTGCTTCTCCACCACCTCCACCACATCCAAGGAAGAGTGGACCACCTGCTCAAGTTATAATTCAACAAGAAGAGGAAGAAGAGGAACAGGACGACGAGCACGAAGAGAGGCAGTTTTTGCCTGAGCAGCCCAGGACGTCTCACCGGAAAGAAAACTTCATTTGGCAATTTTTTAAAATTCCCAAAGGTCAGAAAAAAGTAAATGCAAGATACGTAACTTGCCTTATATGTCAAGATAGACTGTCCAGAGGAACCGAGAAAAAATACAGTTTCGGAAACTACACAATGCATCGCCATATGACTAGGTGGCATCCTAACAACTACAGTGCTGCACAGTTTCGGAACGACCTAGATAATCTCCCTATTATGGCCAGAAGATCTGTTGTACCGGAAGTAACGGGACCAGAGGGCAGGGAGATGGTGCCAAATATACAAATGAAATTTGGTGAAGTAAAACACATCTGCGTATTTTGCGATGGATTCATTTCCTACGGAGAAAGAAGCATCACTCTGATCAACAGAGCTATTGACTATCATATGCAAGTTTGTACGAAACGCCCAAAATAATAAATACTTCTTTTTTTGTTTTGTTGCTCCTGTTGAGCCCTTTACAATGAATCGTTTTCATTGCCCCCTCCAAGAAAAACCCAAAAAAATATAAAACTGTTCAGAAAAATTCAAAAAAAGTAAAAAAATGTTCCGAAAAATAATAAAAAAAATATAAAACAACAAAAACAATAAAAAAAAGTTCTTTTCAGAACTACCTCCCCGTTATTAAAAAATTGGTACAATATTTGGAACTGTGCCAACCTCTATTTCTCTTAGTTCGCTTCCCAGTTCGCTCGCCGGTACGCGAACCGGAAGCGAACCAAAAACAGTAAGTATAAGGGAAGGAAACAGACACTTATGTTAAAAGAAAGACAGCTATAGGGGAGTAAACTAGAGATACTATTACCCGTAATCCACTGCTGATGATGTCACATATTACATCATTCATGACATGCTCAGTGACATCATCAGCAGAGGATTGCGGGTTTTTTGGCAACGTGCCTTATCCACGGTTTAATAACGCTGCCTTTTGCTTTATATAAGTTTTCAAATTGTATGAAATATATATCAATAGGTCATTATGAACCTTTAGGTAGTGCTTTTCTTCATGAGGTCTGGTCGCTTCCATACACATACAGATGTTTCAAAGATGATCAAGAAGTTTATCTGAATGGAGAGGAATGCACTGAGACGCCAGATCATTCACTAATGTGTAGGCACATACAGTTACACGGTTCATGCAACAAACACCGACCAAATATGGCTTGCGTGTTGCAAGGCACGCCAGTTCCTGCTATCATCCCCACGTTCAAGTTGTTGGAAAATGGTAGTTATTTGATGCTCAATAATGAAGATTGTTCTGAGTTAATTAAAAGTATTCCTTTTATCGTAACAGTAAGTGAACGGGTTATTTGCTGCAGAAATGTTCTATTTCCTCCCACACATGAACATAGGGAGTTTTCAATCTGGCCACAAATACCAACCTTGGGACAGATTTCAACGGCATGGCAAGAATAAGAGCTCTTTTGTCTCAGAGAGAGGTGGCCTTGAGTTCGGCCCGTGAAACTTTCGTGCTTCACATAGCGAACACCCGTACAGAGGTGCAGACCCTTTTCAATTCAGATTTGCCTTTCAATTTCAGCAAGATGGTTCCGACTATCTTTAACGCATCCTCCACAAAAGCCCTGGCGCACTTTTTTAAAGTTGTTACCAGTGGTCTCGTGACTTCATTTGAGAAAATCTTTGGAGTCATCCCTGCTTCCTTTCATTCTATTTTCTCCACTCTGGTTCGTGGATTGGCATTTTTACTTGCATTACCAGCAGACGCTCTTGTGCTTTTTTACATTTTTAAATATGGATGTCCCTCCTATGCAACCTCCCACCCTGCAGCTGCTGACACTGTTCCGCAATCGCATGCTAGAATATTATGGCACAATGCCGTTGGCGATATTAAGCACGGCATATGGATTATCTTTTCGATTCTCCTACTTCACCTGTGTCCAGCCTGTATTTCACTGCCTGACCTGTGATTTCGATTGGGCCATTGATTTGTGTCTCTGCGGACCGGTTTCTCCTGACGTCGACTTTAATCAGCTGATGACTCCTATCATTACTCACGAGTTGGTTTGTCCTGGCGAAAGGATTATGGCTGTGGCATTGATGCATGGACTACTTGGTCCCTGGAATTTACTGGCGGCAGCACAGTCTTTCTTGGAACACAGCTTTCTTGAAAACCCACCGAGCTGTCCTCTGATGGTGATAGAGGATCCGGTGCTGGGAGAGCACGTATGTTCTTTTCCGCTTTTAAATTGGATGGCTGAACTGTTTTCGGATGAAGACGGTGACTTCCTATTGGAGGCTGTTGCAGCTTATTTTGCATACACAGTTATGTCATAGACCTTTTTCATGTTTGATATGCTGAGTACTAGCATTTCATTGACAATTCATTGACTTATTTGTCAAGTTTTTATTATTTACCTTGCCTATTGGCTTAAGACTCGATAAAGTACTTGGCTGTTTTATTTTTCTTTAGCATTAAATTTTCCTAGTTTTTAATGCTTTACCTTGCGGACCGTCCACATATAAACTTGCAATCTGCTCTCATGAGATGGCACTTCTATTATCTTATTCAGTTCGTTTCCGGATCATGGGGAGGTGTCATCTAGGTCCTGGATATCTTTACACCGTGTTAAGTTAGCATGGGCTCATTACCGGTTTAAACGCCATTTTTCCTTTTTTGCAACTTCTGCACACGACACTTAGTTGTTGCTTTAGCTTTCCACCTAGTAGTTCATCGTGGTTTACATGAGAATAATATGTTATTGCTCTACTATCTGCTTTGCTTGTTAAACTATATCTGTACAGCGAGTGCTAAAGTTTCAAGAACAACACGATACAGAATTGTTATGAGGTCTGATCTCCACGACTTCATACTCATAACATAAGTGCAACTTCTGCCAATTCTGGGCATGAGGCGGGTTTTATATTGCTTTGCCGAACACACATACACAACAGTTGATGCGGTTCACATGAAGAGAGAGCTGGTGTATGCTGATGTGATTCCTTCAAATCTAAGACACTAAAGTATGGGCACGCCCTAAACCAACACAAAGAGACCTTCTTAGCAAATAATATAATATGTGTATTAGGGAGGGTGAGATATAAGCAACCGCGGGCCGTGGAGGGAGTTACGGTGAGGCAGGGAGGCGGGGACGGGGAGAAGCAGGGTGGAGCCCTCTCTACCTTGCCCCTCCCCCTCCCCGCCTCCCTGCCCCACCGTAACTCCCTCCACGGCCCGCGGCTGCTTATAAGTGTTGCTAACTCTTATTCATTTACAGCATGTTAACATACTGTCACCATTCGCTTTTTATGTACTAGTAACTATGCTGGTAATTTTGCTACTGATAATATGTGTACTTGTATTCTCCACCCTGCTTCTCCCCCTCCCCGCCTCCCTGCCTCACCGTAACTCCCTCCACGGCCCGCGGCTGCTTATAAGTGTTGCTAACTCTTATTCATTTACAGCATGTTAACATACTATCACCATTCGCTTTTTATGTACTAGTAACTATGCTGGTAATTTTGCTACTGATAATATGTGTACTTGTATTATCTAAGATACTACGCCTGAGAAGACGGCATTAGTAAATAAACATTTCAAATACACATGTGTTCTTCTTAACTCCATGTTCTGGTTTCTAAGAAATATATAACGACCGACTGTTCATGAGTTCCACGTATCCTGAGGTACTATAAGTTCATATTCTGGATTGTCTAAACATTGAGAGTTTGTTATATCCAATGTGACACTGTACCTAGCTTGCTAAGGAGTTTTTGATTACTAACGTGAGTTTTGGGACACCCTAATTCGCCGAGGTTCCAATCCTCTGTCCACAGTTCTGTGTGAGAACAGAAACCCTGCGACAGGGGCACCCCCGACCCTTGCTGGAGCTTCATCACACTTGCGATACAACTCCAGCAATGCGCCACCTTTACGGCACAGATACATCACGCATCTGTGCTGTTTTTGCCCCATGATGCGCCGCATTGTAAATGCAGCACACCAAAGGTGACGGAACAGCGGCACAGAATGACTAACACATCCCTGGTGATGCGCCAGTCATCATAAATGTATCCCTATGCTTCTTATCTTGTTAGAGATGAACCGCCATATGTATCATCAAAGTTTTTTGCATTTCCTAAATAGCGAACTTTAAGGAATAAATAGCGATTCTTTACCATTCCTAGTTTGCGATTAGCTATTTGCTAATTACAAATTACCCATTCATTTCCTTCATTTCCATAGGGCGGTTGGACTCACTTTTAGCTCGAACGGCTGAATGGATTTCCACGAAACTTGGCAAAATTGTAGGGACTGGTAGCCCGATGTGCCTTTGCTATGTCTCAAGATATATGCTCCAGTGGTTTTTACGAAAATTAACTTTGAAAAATATATATTGGGCTACATTGGCCTATATATATGTTGGAGCCCAAATGTAGCCCAATGTAGCCCAATGAAGCCCAATGTAGCCCAATGTAGCCCAAAGATGGCCGCCAGACACACAAAAAAACAAATGTAGCCCAAATATCAGCCAGATGTAGCCCAACTATAGCCCAGTGACAGAATGACCAATCAGCTTCGCAAACCTCCGTTACGCGAAGCGGAGCGCTGTTACAGATATATATCTTTTTTTGAACGTTAATTTCTCAAAATCCACTGGAGCACATATATTGAGACCTAGCAAAGGCACATCGGGCCACCAGTCCCTAATATTTTGCCAAGTTTCGTGCAAATCCATTCAGCCGTTCGATTATTATTATTATTTTTTTTTTTTGCCCCGCGGGGCCCTTTTAAAACCTCCACATCAAACCTAGGGGGTCAGCGAGGATCTACTATGCCCCCTTATAGTTATTTCCCCCTTTGTTTTGACCTCCTCTTGTCTCTCGATCCTACCGAGAGACAAGATGGCGGCCGCTACGGACTTTTTGGAATGTTGACAGACGCCGGAGAACCAATCAGCTTCGCTTCACAAAGCTCCGTTGCGCGAAAAGTACGCGTCCTGGGACGCTGCCAGGTCCGCTGTTACAGATATATATCTTTTTTTAAACGTTAATTTCTCAAAATCCACTGGAGCACATATATTGAGACCTACAAAAGGCACATCGGGCTACCAGTCCCTACAATTTTGCCAAGTTTCGTGCAAATCCATTCAGCCGTTCGGGCTAAAAGTGAGGCCAACCGCCCTATGGAAAACTCAATGTTAAAAACACGTTTTGGGACCCCCCTTTTTTCTCGGCCCCCCCTTGACGAACCCCCCCCAAATTTTCAAGGGCTGCTCAGAAACAAAATGTGCCATTTTCCTGAAAAATTCAGCCAATTCCGTCCACAAACGCCAAAGTTATTACACATAGAATTTTCAAAAATCCCATAGAGAAAAAATCCTAACTATATATACCTACTGGCGACCGCCAGTAGGTAATATATATACATATATATATATACATATATATATACATATTCACTGAAAAAACCATAGGTTATACACCATATATAGTTAGGAATTAGCATTTAAAAAACCTTATTTTACTCACACAAAACCATTGAAATTCCATATATAGTTAGTTGCACTAACTATATATCGCGCACCCGCAATCCACTGCTGATCATGTCACATATTACATCATTCATGACATGGTCAGTGACATCACTGATGACATCACTGATGACATCTCAAATGACATCACTGATGAGATCACTGATGACATCTCATTTGACATCAATGACCACATCACTGATGATATCATTCATGTGACAATACAATGCATCTCCTCACGTTTTAATATAACCTCTGTTTCACCCAGTGTTAAATACAGAGTATAATTTTTGAAACCATTGACACACCAATACTAGTTACTACATACGTACTCACTGATTCCTACGTCTACACACACATTCACTCATTCACCCATACAATCATTCATACATACAATCACTCATCTTTACAACACTATCATATGCACTCATACACCTATACAGACACTTACACTCTGCCACTCATCCATGGAGTTACTCACACACCTAGTCAGTCCTGTAAAGAATCAATCACACTTCCATTTTCTTGTCTATACAGTTAAATATAGAGCACCTTACATTTTCAAACATATACTAACACATACTTACTTTCTTATACAATCATTGATACAAGTACACATTGATCTGCACAGAGTCACACACCTCCCAGCCAGCCACACACACACTCAGTCTCCTATACAAATACTTGGACAATCAATCAATAACCCATATAGTTAATCATATAGCTACTGATCAACACATGCAGCAGTTTACAGAACAACAGACATAATGATGCACAAATTAAGACAGTTTAGTCACTAACCCATGCACTCAGTGAGACACATTTAATCACTCACTCATACATTCAGTCATGCACCTACTAAATCCTTCGTCCAGACACTTATACATCTACTCATTCTTCAATATGTAAAACATATTTAAACTTTACAGAAACACACAGTCACTGGATGATGTCATCAGTGATCTCATCAGTGATGTCATTTGAGATGTCATCAGTGATGTCACCAGTGATGTCACTGACCATGTCATGAATGATGTAATATGTGACATGATCAGCAGTGGATTGCGGGTGCGCGATATATAGTTAGTGCAACTAACTATATATGGAATTTCAATGGTTTTGTGTGAGTAAAATAAGGTTTTTTAAATGCTAATTCCTAACTATATATGGTGTATAACCTATGGTTTTTTCAGTGAATTTTCAAGGTTTTGTAAATGCTAATTCCTAACTATATATGGTCTATAACCTATGGTTTTTTCAGTGAATTTCAATGGTTTTTTAATAGCAAATATCATAAGCTGTCGAATGTCAAGTACGTGGTAAGTAAAAACATTTTCGTGTTTATGCACACTGATCTGCTTTGAATGCTGCCCCCCACCCCTCATTTCTATTAGGAGTACTCTCTCTTTGCAGATAGTGAAGGGTAGTTAACGCAGCCCTTTGCCCCCTTTGTAATCCGTCGTGCCTGCTTCTCTCTCCATTTGATTGATTGTTCTCTTTGGTTCATTCTCTATTTACAAACAAGCACAGAGTCGCAATACTCTGTTTAGTCTTTGCAGATAGCGAAAAATCGTGTAAAAAACACAAAAGGAATCGAGCAAAATCAGTAGGCCACTAATGGGATCTCTTTTTGACCTCGCTAAAATAGAAACATTAGGAACAACCTGTTGAAAATAGCAATGCGTATGTATATAAGCGGCGTTCATTTGTGTTCACAGTACCCCTTGTTGATTGTTTCAATCGAGCATTGAATTGTTCGAAGTTAATTCTCTTAAGGATCTTCTCTACCTGCAAACGAGGAAGAATAGGAATATTCTCTCTCCCTTTGCAGATAGTGAAGGGTAGGTAACGCAAGCCTTTAACACGTCGTACCTATTTCATTCCTCATTGATTGATTGATTGTCCGAACATTGACTGTTTGGGAATTAGTTCTTTTTGGAGGTATTCCCTGTTTGCAAATAAACGTAGGAAAATCTTTGCAAGTAGTGAAAGGGTACGTAATGCGGACCGTTCTCCCCCGTTGTAATCTGTCATGCCTATCTACTCCCCACTGATTGATGCACCTTTTTCACCCGGACCATTTACTAGAGATACGTCATCTGGCCCGACCAGAGAGCACCCCTAGTGAAAAGGACATATGCAATAATAACGAAGTGATCACTGTATCCTGTTAACAGAAACTTTACCATGAAACAACCTGGAAAGAAAAAAATAGGAAAACGAAAATCAGTAGGCCACTGATGAACATGAACTTTTATTAAACAACGAACAAAGAAACGATAACATAACGTAATGATAAAACCTATTAATGTCCTAGAAACAAGAAAACGTTAAAATATGCCAGTGGTGAGAGACCAGAAAAACAGTAAGAGAAACCAAATCACCCCTCGCTGTCCCACCGCCTGCCACGCCAAAAAAATCGATAGACTAGGGAAAATGCAAGTCAGTAGAACATCCACCCCCACTCTGGAAACTTCCAAGGTGGGGCAGGGTTCCGGCTACGCCCAGCCGGGAGCAGCCCATATAAGGCAGGTCCTGCTGCCACGCCTCGGCCAGGAGATCCTAACGTAGGGTGTAGCCGGAGGAGAGGCCGAGGCCAGCGGGACCCGGCCAGGGGATTGCCTTTACAACGCTGAACAGTTGCAGGGGGGGGAATGTCTCCTCGACCCTCCCCTCTCTCTCCCAGTCCGGCCGCGGTGGCCCTTGAGAGTTGCAGGTAGTCCCGCCACATGCTCTTCCGGTCCGACCACCAACGGTCGGGGGGCCGAGGCCGACGGGATCCGGCTGCAGCCGATAAACCAAGAAACTCGTTCATGGGGCCAGAGCCAGGGGCGTCCGGCCGACATCCACCGGAAGCCCGGCCCGAAGACGGACGGGACACTTCTTTCTTTTATAATGGCTGCGACAACACTGGGGGGGATGTCTTGCACATGCCTCCGACCCCCCCCCCCCGTCCTCATCGCCTGGTCCGGCCATAACAAATCTCAAGCGAGACGCCGTGGGGTGCACTGGGAGGGAGAGACGGTGCGAACAGGCCTCTCCCGCCTCCCCAGGTGGAGGCTTCCCAGCTGCACCCTCAGCGCTCCAGGCGCCCGGAAAAGGGTTCTTCCACTGTGGCCATGCTGCAACGTCTCGCCCGGCAGGGTGGAGCCCGTCCGCTCATGTGACCCCGCGATCGCCGGTAGCTGCCGAACTCTCAAAATGGCGGTCGACCTGGCAAGAGCGGGCCCAGCATAAAGAAATGGCCCGGTCACTGGTTGACTCCACCACCGTAGTCCTCCACGACCTTGAAGATTCTAGAGGAGCCGCGGGAGTCTCCGACCCCCGATGGGGAATGACTGCCATGATCGCCCGTGGAGTGACGAAACTGTATCCGCGGGACGTCGGCGCTCCCATGCTGGCGCCAGCCTCACTTTGAATTACTAGAATCCTGCAGACCTCACTTCCGGTGAAAGCACAGTGTGACCCGGTAGGAAAAATTATTGCACCCCCTCCCCTTTTTGACTGATAGTTCAAACCACCGATCCTTTCCTTTGCCCTTTTAACGGAACTTTGGACTGCCTCCCCCTCTTTTACATTTTCTAGAGAAAACAAAACATTAACCACTACATTAGCATAGCAGTTGACACCAGAACTGTTTTCAAATTGAAAACCAACAACATCTTCAACAGAATCCTTTTTGTTTCTGCTGTGACCCTGCTACAGCACAGGCATTGTCCCCAGCAGTAATTCTGCAATGCCGGTAAGAATAGCTGTGGTGCCTACTGGACTCACTCACCCCCGCGGCGCCCCACGCCGTTTTTTGCTGGGCGGCAACTTACTAGACATCACTTTCGTGCCATCTAGATTTCAGCGCGTTCTGATGCCTTGGAACTATTCGCACAACAGACCGCTACTGACAAGAATATTTCATTATTGGTGCTGTCAATTTCAATAAATCTATTGGATAATTCAAAAGAAATTGCCACGGTCTCTTCGTTGTTTAAATGTTTTTACTGTTTTTGTTTTCTTGTATATATTTATATGTTATTAAAGTTTTATATTCCTACTACTTTGTTGGAGTGCTATATATTTTTAATGTGACACATAATTGTAAAAACTTTGATGTACAAAGAGTCATTCCTGTAATCTTCCGCTTCAGGCTCGGTCCCCTCCCCAATCACAATACAGGATGGTTTTCAGATAGTAGGAACACGTGTGGTGTGACGGATCTCATCGGGTGTGGGCCTTGATCTACTATAACTCCTTTGAAGAGGGGTGATTCTTTACAGCTGGGGCCATAAACTACATCTGCAGGGCTAGCTGATAGCCTGGACAATCGGACACAGAGAAAGAGGAGTGTCAGAGGGTGCGGTAGTGAATAGGGCGAAAGGGAGGTGTCGGGCGGGCACAGAGTGTGATTCTCAGGGAAGAGCAGCGCAGATGGGGGGAGGTTTATTGCCCATGCATAAGACAGAGAGCGGTGGTGACCAGTGCCTAGGGAAGATGCTTGCGTGGGTGAGGAGCCATGCTACGAATCGACAGCGTGCAGAGAGTGGGTCTGGTCAAGACATCTAAAATGGCTGCCGTGCACGACAAAAGTGTGGCATTTCAAAAAAGGAAAGATGGCGCAGACAATGTTTTTCAACACTTCCTCATTT